>NC_137207.1:18963469-19118469 GCF_960531495.2 Zeus faber
GCATTTCGGCACAACGTGACGTCAGGCCATCAGTCAATTTTTTCGGGCTTGATTTCAAAAGTTGCATCTGCGTCCTGCATGTCAGCTGGTGATAATCGGTGGCCAATCAATTGGGCCTCCCAAATCTTTCGTCTGATCCCTACTACTGAGTGAGAGTGCAATTTAATGTGTGTCTATGTGTGTGTGTGTGTGTGTGTGTGTGTGTGTCTGTGTGTGTGTGTGTGTGCGCACTCCCAGCTAAAGAATGAGGCAGTAAATGAGTACGTGTGTTTAGGAAATGCCCGCGTGTGTTTAGGAAGCCAGGCTGGTTACTGGGCGGGTGGGCGGGTGGATGGCGGTTGACGAGGCGCATGGCGGACCTCGCCGGCGCCCCGGGTCTGTCTCCATCACTGACACATCTGAGAGAGTGTGACCATCAAAGACAGACACCGCCACACACAGACACACACACACACACACACACACACACACACACACACACACATACACATACACATACACATACACACACACACATACACACACACACACACAGTTGATGGAGCATGGGGACACGGCTGTCCCTCTGATCTGCCTCTCTTTTTAATAACATTAGGGGATCAGCAGCGGGTGGGGGTGGGGGGGGGCGGTTTAACTGACAGCAATATGTTAATATGGAACGTGGCAGATCACAGACTCTTGAAAGACACGCTGGCTCCACAAGGTTAGAATATATTAGGTTAGAGAGGTAGGGAGAGGCGGGGCTAAAGGGGTGAGGCAGAGGGTGGGGGTTCGATGCCATGGCTGTCAGTGGCAAACTGGCGGGGGGGGGGGTATTGACTATTGTATTGACTGGAAGATTCGTGGCAGCGTGATGCTGTAAGAAGGGGGGGGGGGGTTGACGGTGAGCGCTCAGAGTGTGTGTTCAAGCATACACTCCTCGGATAAGCCCGCCCTGCGTTACGAGGCCGGGGCCACACACCATGAGCTCCGACCTTTGGCCCAGTGAGGAACCGGTCGCCGGGGACTCCCAATCTGCAAAACAGCCAACGGAGCCCCCCCCCCCCCCCCCCCAGGGCTTTAACGTGGAGAGGGAGTCTTCGCCCCTTCAGCCCGGCTAATTAAATGAGCGAGCGGCAGGAAGAAGTTGGCCACCGAGAAGACCAAGTCGATGTCCCTTCAAATCCGTCTCAAGCACTTGAAAGGATTTTTATTTTTTTTCCCTCGCCAACGCGGCCTGCCCACCGCTCGGAGCCCGCTCCTTCACGCGGCGTCAGGAAAGGCGGGCGGCTGCCAGGCAGGAAGGAAGGCGTGGGTCGCCGTAGCCCACCGGCTCGGTCTGCTGAGTGTCGGGTTCGACACTCAAAGAACACACACATGGCACATCCCAAGATTTCGCTATAGCAACTGTGACCTTCGACGAGAAGGGTGTGTGCGCGTGCGCGTGTGTATGTGTGTGTGCGTGTGTGTGTGTGTGTGTGTGTAAATAATGCAACGTAATCTTAGCCAAAGATTACACCCCCGAACGGCGCTACGCCGTCCACTGTATAGAGGGAGAATAAAGGCGTCAGGCCGTCAGTCAGCTCTTTCCTGAGCAAAATGTCAGCGCTGAGGCCTTGTTTCCTCTTCCCACACATCACTCCTTCTATGCAGGAGATACAGCCACACAGAGATAGCGCACATCTGTCTGATAAAGGCCTCGGGCTCCGCCAAAGTTCTTATCGGCCTCTCTATGGGAGAGAAAACAATAACAATGAAAAAAAAAAAAAAAAAAGAAAAAAAAAGTCTTTGACATTCCTGTCGGAGGCTCATCCTCTGGGCTGGGAAGTCATGGCAGTTGTGCGAGGCATGTCTAATTGCTGAATATTTATTCGGGGGGGGGGGGGCCAGAAGCAGCAGCAGCGGCAGGGTAAATAGGTCGACCAGGCAAAGACCCCACACCCCTCAACGTCAACATGGTCTCTGCTTTTGTTTTTCCTCAGCCCCCCCGACATAACTCCCCTCTCCTGGAATTGCGAGGACGGACGCCAAAACCTAAAGAGAGAATACAGCACACAGCAAAACGATTCCCTCTCGCCCCCATGACCACCTCCTCCACCTCTTCTGCTATCATCCCTCGCTCCACCCCCCACACCTTACCACCACCAACCCCCTCCCTACACACACACACACACACACACACACATCCCTCTTTCCGCCCTGTGCAGTCGACAAGCTACACTTACACTGAAATACGCGTATTTGCTGACACAAATCACGGCCTGACCAAACAGCCGGCTGGCGATACCCCGCCTCCACACACACACACACACACACACACACACACACACACACACACACACACACACACACACACACACACACACACACACACACACACACACACGAAGAGGGACCAGACCAGTGCACACACACAGAGAGAGAGAGAGAGAGAGAGAGAGAGAGAGAGAGAGAGAGAGAGAGAGAGAGAGAGAGAGAGAGAGAGAGAGAGAGAGAGCAGGCTTTGAGAATGGGGTTGGAGGAGGAGGAGAAGGAGGGATGATGCCAGGAGGTGAGCCAGCTGCAAGTGGTCTCCAGATGTGAGGGCGCTGTGGACGTGCATGCACGCATGCAGGCACTCGCACACGCACACACACACACACACACACACACACACACACAGCTCAAGTTGGCAGGGAGCGAGAGGGAGCGGAGAGGCGTCGTGGAGTGTGCATAAGCTGGGCACACACACACGTGCACATACACACACTCACTTCCTGCAGAACTGTCGCACGGCCATTAACCCTCGTGCTTCTCGAGCCAGCTGTGCTCCATTACAGTAAATACAGCGAGGGTCCTGGGATGCTGTCAGCCAGGAGTCAGAAGCCGAGAGACTCCCAGGTGTCCGCTTACAGCCTTTCAGGGGGAAGACGAGCGCACAGTCAACCCCCCCCCTTACCCAAAAAAGGGCTACGGCGGCCATTTTCATCATCATAAATCCAACACACACACTGTTCCTTCATCAACAGCAGCAGATGATATTTCACACTTCCTGTAAAAGCCTGAGACTCCACCACCCACCCACCCACACCCACACACACACACACACACACACACACACACACACACCACTGTAATTGGAGGTGGCAGCCCGGTCACACGATCTGCACCTGGCACACCTGAGCACTCAGCGTCTGCTCCGCTGCTCATTTCCTGTGGGCTCACAGGGATGGAAGAAGGGACGAGGGGAGGCACAGGGGGGAGGTGCATTCCACTTAAAGAGAAAAAAAGAAAAAGCGAAAAAAAAAATGCAATTACCTGCAAAGAGCAGGATGTTCTCAACTAAAACAAAAGTGAATGGCAGAGCCCCCCACACACACCTATCCCTAACTGATTTCCTGGAGAGATTAGTCATTTTTGTGAGTTATTTTTGCCCTTTACTCCCATTTGCTTGGAAAAAGCGAAAAGAGCGCTCCTGTGGCCAACTCGGCTACGAGGAACAGTTGGTCGCCACAGCGTTCGGGAATACTCTTAAAAAAGAGTTCCTGGATAATTTGTCTGTGCCGTAGTGGCCGCTGGGAAATGGGGGAAAATGGACCGTAATTACCGAAGTAGCGCAGGGTGGTAATAACGTAATGGGCAGAGAGAGGCAGGGTGCGAGGAAATAACCCCACCACAAAAATAACACTGCGTGTGTTGTATGAGCGTCTTTTTCAGCGGTGGCCATCTGCGCGTACGTTGACCCCTGAGGTGAGGCCCGGCAACGGATGAAGAAGACATTTTTAATTCATATTAAGCTTTTGCACTATTTTGGGATACTTTGGTCGTGGTTTAATCAGTTTAAAAACAGGTTGGCCCCCGCTGATCTATATCATGCTACATAAATAAATTTAACCCTCACTGAGCAGCAGGGAAAGCTCCTACAGCTCCCTCTTACTTACGGAACTGCACAGGGTGCTCCAGACCCACTATAGACACCGGAACCTCCCCCCAAAAAAACACAGTGTTCCAACACCGCCCAGTCTCTTAAAAACACGATCTGTGTACTGCGGGTCCCTGCAGGCCGGGTTCTGTTTGTTTGGACGCTGCTCTAAACGAGAGCCAAGCGGCTACATTGATTCCGCGTTATCGGATCCTGCGGTGCAAGGGGTGGGGGGGCGCGAGCGGAGGAACCCAGTGGACCACTTGGGGGGGGTGGGGTGTGGGTGGGGTGTGGGGGGGGGGGGGGGGGGGGGCAACAGCCGGGTTGATGGGGACGACCGCAACCGCAGTGCAAACAACAGCGCTTTGTGCCGAGCGTGAAATGGCAGCAGCTCCGAGCGGAATTACCGCATTAGCTGCGGCTACGGAGCCGTTTAGCCCGATCACAACCGGGGTCAACTTTGACTTTTTTTTTTATTTTTATAAACTATAAAAATAGAACTATATATTTGGATGTGGAGAAACAGATCATCACTGTGCGCTAAGAAGCCACATCTCCCCTCATCCCAACCCTTTGAGCTCTCCCCCTCGCTCCTCCCCCGGCGCCGTCCCTCGGACGGGGGGGGGGGGGGGAGAATATGTGCGAGGGGTAAAGCAATCTGTTAACCTTTGAAATCCTCGGCAATGAGATACGCCGCTCTGTTCGGTGGCGGGGGTGAGGTGGGGGGGGGGGGGGGGGGGGGGGGGGGGGGGGGAGAGAAAAGGATGAAGAAAAAGAAAGGTTGGCCGCCACTTCAGAGGAGGATATTCAATATCCATGAGCTTTTTCATTTCACACTGATGAATAATTCAGGCTGACCTGCCCACCACAGAGAGCGAGTGAGACAGAGAGTGGTGGTGGTGGTGGTGGTGGCGGTGGTGGTGGTGGTGGTGGTGGGGAGGTGCTGGGGGTAAAATAAAAAAGGGAAGCGAAGGAGGTGGCGGAGGTGCGTAAAGGCGGGCTGCCTGTTCTAGTGGATGCAGCTGTTTTCCCCGCGAGCGGGGAAAAAAACGATCTCCTCCCTGGGCGGCGCGGCGCGGGCGACCGAGAGTAATCACGCGGCGGGAGCGGCGACGCATAATTGGGGAGATTATATCAAAAGCGTCCGTACACATGTCGAGGCGGCACGCACTGTGCGAGGGAAGAGGGAAGAGGAAGAGGCCTGGCGAGGAGCAAACACGAGGGCGGAATAAACGCGGGTCGAAACGCGTCGCGCAGTGAATGTGGACACGGGAGCTGGCGGCCGCACGATGAAGTCACACACATAAATACAAAATATTAATTACGTAATATAAAAAAATGTAACTTCTGTGCCGCTGTGCCCTCCCCGCTCTGAATAACCTGAAAAGGAGGCGTTTTGGTGGAAAGACGCCCCCCTAAAGACAAACTCTATCTGTTGCCCCACTGCTGCTGTACACCCTACAAGCCGTCAAATTCAAAACCCAACTCACCGGGACCCACTGATCCCTGGAAATGGGACCCTCCTGCGATTGGATTGGGGTGTGGTGGTGGAGGTGGTGGTGGTGGGGGGGGGGTCACCTGTCAGTGAAGGAACACGTTTCGGCTAACGACACGGAGGAGGGCTGTTCCTCATTCGCTCCGAGGGCCCGGCTCCCTCCGCGGGGCTTGGCCGGCCTCGCAGGAGTCATTAATCCCTCCCATGGAGGCAGAAACCGAGGGGGTTCGAGGGAAGGAGCGGAGCATGAGAAAACAGGGAAAACGGAAAGAGAGACAGAAAAAAAACAACTGAAAAAAAACCCCAAAAAACCCCAAAAAAAACACACAAAAAAAAACAAGAGTATAAGAGTGAGGGCGGGGGGGTGAAGGGTGGAATGGTGAATGTTGGAGGGCTCAGCGATAGACGCCCCCATTTTAAAACTTTTGTTTGTTTTACCGAGAGGAAGAAAGAAGAAAAACAACTGCCGTGGAGGGACAGAGAGAGAGAGAGAGAGAGAAAAAGTATGACTTTCCTGCCCAGAATTCCCTGTGGGGACGCAAACAATACGGAGAGCTGCCAGGGCAGCGGTGGAGCGGCTGATAGTTCATCTGACATTCGCTGCAGAGTGCGGGGAAACAGGAGACACAGGATGGGGGGGATTTGGCAGATGGGGGTGGGGGTGGGGGTGGGGGTGACCGGTCGCTGTACGTAGCATAAAGAGAAAGAACCACACTGGTGTATGAAATTGAATTTCAGATTACCAGTCTTGTAAATTTCCCCCCCAAAAATAATTGCTTTGTTTACATTTTTTTTTATTACATTTTATATTACCCCCTGAGCATTTTCCTGATGATAGCTCTCTTTTTCGTCATTTTTTTCTTATTTATTTATTTATTTATGTAAATATGGTCTTATATAATATTGTCTGGTTCCAACAGTATCCAATTTCTGTAAAAATTCAACTGTACAATTCATTTGCACATAAAACTGAAAATGCCATTGCTTCAACAAATATACGAAATACAGCGAAATTAAGTACCTTTTGACAAATTTCCCTAGATGTCAGACGGACCAGGGAATAGTTATAAGGTATTGTTATAGAGTTTAGATAAAAAAAAATAAAATAAAAAGAAAAAACAGGTAAAACAGGTTAAAACTTAAATTTGACACCAATATGGCCCTTTAAGATGAGAAACAATTAAAATAAATAAACAAAAACTACAACAGCCGGTGGATACACACACGCACACACATGCACATACACACAGGTGGCGAGTGGAATACCCCTATACTAATTCCCAGTTTATTTCTGTACAGGTAACATAAGCCCATTAGCCCTTCACAATAAAAGCCTCCTCACAACGCCGCCACGCAACATACGCACCCAGGTATGTCCAAGCCCTGCCCTACACAGTGTACTACCGGATCCTTCTCAACCTCAGGGGTCGCTTAATATGCAAATAGCATCACAGGGACTGATTATATTGATTACATTTTTTAAATAAATAGGTTTAGAAATACATCATCATTTCTTTCTTTTGTTTTTAATGTCAGGTTTATTGTACATCAGCATTTCTATCTTAAGTTCACCTTTCTGATTCCCTGTTTATTTCACAAGTTGTTGTATTGGATTTTAGGTCTTTTTCAGGTGTTTGTGTTATTTTTAGGTTATATCTGTCACTAGGTTCAGTGCATATTGACATATCTTTTCAAAGTACAGTAAAATAGTTTTTTATTCAGCCTCAATCCACTGCTTATATGGCCTAAATGTAAATGTAACACATAAAATGAGGAAATAATAATAAAAAGGAACCCTCTCTAATTGTCGTCGCAAGAATTTTGGGACCCAAAAACGGGGCCATGGACCAAAATAAAGTGTGAAAAACCCTGATCTGTAGAGAAGGAAGCTCTACAGAGGGGGGGGGGGCAGGGAGACGGACCAGTGAAACACGGGGCCCCGTCCCCACGTCCTCCTGTCATTGTGTGGGAGCCGCTGAAGACCGTCGCGACCAGACAGCTCTCAGATGGAGACGAAGATTTCCTGCCGCTCGAACGACCGACATCTGGGGAGTGGAGAGCGATGGTGGAGGCGTGCCAGCAGCTTTACACCGTCTACGTTCACACTCCACCCCAGAGGCATCTATCTACCCACAAATAGTTTGGCATGAGTGCAGCATCTGCGCAAAACACCTGTGTGGCACCAAAAAAAATGCGAAGCATACACACGCACACCCATTGGGATGAACTCGATCTTAGGATTTAGAATGTACCGTCTCAAACACACACTCGCACAAATATGCACTCGATTTTCCAGTATTGGAATAACTACATATTTCATCGAATGTACTTTTTTTCTTCTTTTTTTTAATTAAGTGTTCCGAATGGTGTTCGGAAGAATCGTATATCTGCGCTTTTGTTCTCAGCTCTGCAAATGTTGTTAAAATATTCTTCTCAAAAAAAATTGGTTTAGATGTTTTTGCCAACAACTGGATTACATCAAATGTCTCTGACAGAACCTGCGGTTGTAAATCGAGCTCCAGAAACATCCCATAAGAGCCTGTGCCGAGTCCCTTGCTATTCACTTCATCAATACATAACTTTTCCAACTCCGCCCTTCTCCAGGTTACAGTCTTGCCTTTGATGACCTCCAGGCACCTCTAATTAATCTTAAACGCACAATAAATAAATAGATAAATAGATAAAGAAATAAATATATGAATAAAATAAATGTACATGTAAGTGCGATATAAATATAAGTCATACTGCTCATACGGAGCGGAATTTAGCAAGTATCGGTATCAGTATCAGAAAATCTCCGCGGCTGTGACTTGCCGAGCGGACGGACGTACACATACAGAAAGGCACGCACGCATCGTTTCGCGTGCACTCAAGAGTCGCGAGGAATGTCGCTTTTCTGCGAGCTAAGAGGAAAGGTGCCAGGGGGTTCTCCTCTGAAAGCCACGTCGGACGCGGACACCCGAGCGAAGCGCCTTGACCGAGGACGGCTGAGGGAACATTATGCAGGAATCCTCACCAAAGTCCCTCCAAATACAGGCAGGGAAATTAAAATCCCATTGAGGCGGCCCCGCGGGAGCCATGTGCTCGAAGGTTACGTAACAGTCGGCCATGACACTCTTGGCTTCCTGTCAAAGAGTGAAGGAGAAAAACCCCAAAAAAACTGCTCGAGCTGTGAGGGTGAGACCAGAGCCGGACTGATAAACACATCGATTCACAATCAACTGATCAATTTAAAGCCACAAATCACAAATTTCAAAGAGCAAAATTTAGTTTAGAAACTCATGTAGCAGGCAGCTTGAATGCTCAACTTTGCCGGGTGCTATTTCCATTATCGTTGAACGCGGCGCTCCAAATGGTCAAAGTTCCACCCGCCGGCCTTCAGAACAGAACATAACAAACATAATAAATCAACTCTGACGCTGAGGATCCTGACCAATCAGGAGTGGCCCTCCACTGCTGTTTCATGAAGTTAAAATGGGAGCACTTGTTGCCAACTTTACAACTTTCAAACAACGGCTACATTTTGAGAAGTTCGGTTTTCAAAAGCGACTATTTTGGCCATCTGGTGTATTTTTTTTATACTCCAGAAGGTGATGAAATTGTTTTGGATGATGAGATTGCTCATGAATGACTGATGTCCGAATCCTTCCCATGCAGCCCCCTGACGCACGCTGCCGCCACCCGCTGCGGTCCATGCGAGTTTCGTGAGAAGCACGGATTAGTCGTAAACAGTATTTCACCTTTGACGCGTAATGTCAAATCCAATCGATTGCAAAAATAAATTTCGAGATCCGCAAACAGATAGACAGACCGGTGGACGGATGGACAGATGGATAAATCGCTCAGCCCGACTAATCAGACAAACATGTCACATTACACATCCGTTCAAGGCTTTAAAAGGGTTGTCGCCGACTTCCGGTCTACTTGGCAACGTTCCTCCACTAAGCCTCGTGCCCCCGCCCCCCTCCCAACACCCGGTACAGCCTCTTAAGTCTCCGACCCGAAGAAAGCAGAGCTGAAGATGTTCTATGGACGCACGGAGGATTATCTATTCCACAGGGAGCCACGTGCCCGCCCCACGTGGACGACTCCAAAACCAACCTGCGCTAATCCCCCCGACCCGTCGCCACTGAGCCCCATCCCGCGTGACGAGGTTTGTCGCTTCACCCACCTGTGCTGCTCTGCGCCGTGCCGCTGACGGACAACTCCATGACCAATGCGAGGGCGGCGGGGCACTCTCCCGACATTGGGCAGAAGGGGAAGTGTCGCGGCAGAGCCGGTCCCGACCATTTAATGCCATTATTAATGCTACTTACTGACTTAGCCAACCAAGAGACAGGGCCCTCCCACCGCCTGCAGCTTCACCATGGCCAGCTCCTCGGAGCAACCGATTCCACTGCTGCTTCGCGTTTCCAAACTTTGTTAAAAAAAAACCACCCTCCTGGAAGAGTAAATATAGAACGGACTGATGTTGGAAAAACATAAACTGTTACAGCTATATGTTGAAAAAAATAATAATAATACACTTTGATTGCACATGATAGAAAAAGAAAAGGGCGGCTTGTACTGGAAGAAGGGCCTATATTTGCACGAGGCGCAAATTACGTCTCAACTCCTTATCAACATGCACACTTGCACATAAAACACCACACATGTACTAAGAGAGCTCTTCAACAGGACACGAGGGCCGTATCGCCAAAATGAGAAGCAATCGCTTGAGATGCACATTGCTCCGGAGGAGTAAGAGAGGGGGAGAGAGAGAGTGCGTGAGCGAGAGAGGGATGTTTTCATTAAGTGCCACAGCAACATCTTATTATTTCCATTCAATTTTCTCTGGCTCCAAACTGCAAATAGCTGCTCCCAAAAAAAAAACAAAAAAAAAAAAAAAAAAAAAAAAAAACACATCCGTACACATACAGAGGGGGGACAAGAATAGCAAATGAATGTGCAGTCTCTACCACCCCCCCCCCCACCTTCCTTAAATGTGAAGATGATCTCTCTCTGATTAACACCGAAAACCCAGGTTGCCGAGCAACACACAATTAAGGAGCGCGTTTCGCGACTGTTCGGCGGGGGCCTCCCGTTATCAGATGAAATCACTGAAGCAACAAATGTCAGCTACATGCAAATGAGTTTGTTGTGCTAAAAAAAAATTTAACTCGAGGGCCAAAACATTTTTAAATGGCTGCCGCCGTGACCTTGGAGAGCAGCGCAGATTTTTCGGCAAACAAGGCACGGAGGGGGGGGCCTCGCCATCCTCACCGATGACAGCCGAACCCCCTCCGTCTCCGTCTCCTCCTCCTCCTCCTCCCCCCGCACCTCTGCGCGTCAAATATCCCCGAAACACCGAGAGGAGCCACAGCAGCCCAGGCAGGATCACTTCATAAAACTCATTACCTCTCCATCACCAGTGGAGAGCGGCCCCCGGACCCATTAGACGGGTAAACGGCAGGCAGGGTCGCACGGCCAAAAGCCAGGTTCGAAGATTTAATTCTTCCCAACGCTCATTGCCTCTCATCAGCTTCATGGGGGGAATAAATCAACTGGTTAGAAGGAGGAATCCCGGCCCTCTTTTCTTTTTTTTTTTTTTTTACAATGAGCTGAGATGAGGCCTTCGTGGAGATCTCGGTCTCACTCTAAATTGAACATGGAAAGCCGCCAGACCGGCCGTACTGCAATGATATAAGGCCAGCAAATTCCACAAAAAAAATTGGCAGAACTACCTGTGCTCTGCTGGCTGAGGATGAATGGTAAATATATGAAACAAATGTGTTGATTCTCGAACAAAACGCGGAGATAGGGGGAGAGAAAAAACAAAAACAAAGCTCTCGCTCTTGGATTGATTCACAGCTGCATGCACACACGGTCTTCAGTAGTCAAACACCTTTACCACTGCTGCCTCTATTGCTTTATTCATGAAAATAGATTTACAGGAATAAATTAAAGCCGTACAATGTAACTTTTTCACCTTAAAATAACAGCTTCAGGATCATGTTGATGGTACACTGACTTGTAATATGAAGAATGGCACCTCTTTCATTCCCACCCCACCCATCCAAACGCCTGTTCGTGCACTATGTAACCCCCGTGTTTGGGTACGAAACCATGGGAAAAGTGTGTTACAATGTACGGCACTACGTCGCTTCCTTGAAGTTTGGTTCCGGTAATTTTTCAGTGGTGCCGGCCTAGCACCCGCACCTCAGCCGGCGCCCGCCGGTTCAAATTGCATTGCGCCATGGGGTTTGTTTCACCCTCTGACTCGTGCGTACGTGCCGATCTGTCAGGCCGAGCACATCTGGTACCTGCACTCACTACGGCAGTAGGGGGCCGATCCCCGTGCCCTTTCTCCCCGCGGCTCTGGCAAGCGGCGAGGTACATGCCACAGGCGCTGTTAGCTAGGTGAACATTATTTCTGCGTTTGTTACAGAGACTGAAACGTGAGCGATAGGGTTCAAATTTTCCCGGTAAAATAAATTATTTTCGGACACCGCACCGAGTTTTACCACAGTTGTGTAAAAGTGCAATTGCACTCAGGAACTGTGGAGGGGCCAAATCCCAAAGTTACATTATGCTGCTTTAAGTGGCCATCAGGATTGCCATGGCTATAATAAGTGTTTTTGTTGCCTCAATATCCAAAAGACTTATCGTTCTGAGTGCAGAACAAGCTATAATACTGAATGAATTTCAAACTGAAGAGGAAGATGAGAAACATTTAGTTTTTCACATCAGGCTGACCTTATATTTACGACTGCAGGATGAGAATTCTACTACTTTGACATTTCACTGCATATATGTATGAAAGTATGTATATGTAAGTGACGAATAAACCTCTTCAATCTTGAATCTTGAGGTAACTTTAATTCAACGCTTTAAAGAAGTTGCAACTTGTACAGTAGCAGTCAAAATTACCTTTGTGAAAGGCACTTACCGGTTATAGCCAAAACAGCCATACATCCAATAAATGTAATTGGATTGGTTACCATTAAGCTCCTGATTAGAACAGTGTAGTACAGTGTAAAATAACGATAGATAGATAGATAGATAGATAGATAGATAGATAGATAGATAGATAGATAGATAGATAGATAGATATAAATACAGGAGACAAGGTAGCTTTAGAGTATATACTATCTCTAGAATGTTACAAATACTCTGGGGAAAAAAATGTTTGTTTAAAAACCTCTTGTGGTTTGCTAAACTTTGGCGGGTATAGACAAGGTGGAAGATCTTCCTCTTAAAGAAAATCATAAAACTTGTGTTAATTTACAAGAGGTAGTGATAAAGCACTAAAGGTAACATTTCCAGATCATTCTGGGATAAATCAAAACAAAACCTATCAATGAATCAAATAGAAAAGTATTTTGACCTCAATAAACAAAGGTTTCAATTGGGGCGACACAGAAAGAGCCGCTTTAGACATGGCAAAGCAATGTTTAAATGTATAAATAGTCTCATAATCCTGATAAGCCAAAGGGGACACTTGACGTATCTGAGGCTCTCTTCCATTCAGTTTCCGTACAAAACTTCCAACAAATTTTCAATTTGACTAAAATATGAATAGAGCATTAACAACCACTTTACTGTACACCCTGAAACTTTCAGAAAACTATTTGGAACAACTATTGCAACTAATATTATGAGAAAATGAAGAAAAGGACCAGACAGCAAAGTTTACATATGGACTTCAGTCACACGGCAAGACAGGGCACAAGAAAAGGTAGAGGGTGTTGCCAGATTACATTTAGATAAGAGATTAAGGGAAGATGAACAAGGAAAAGTGAGGACTCGCAATTACTTGTGTCAGGTGTGGTGGCCATGGTGGAGACTATGACAGGTGGACCGGTACGGCGTCCCACCATCTTGTTAAGATTCTGGACTGGCAGAGTGGAGGAAGACGTGACCGGGACAGCATTATTCTCAGTCGGTACGGTCATCCCCTTGCGCAGCAGCTGGGGGCTGTGCAGTGGGCTGGCTGCAGCACCTGGAGACATCGGAGGAAGGTTGGGGGCTCGTTTCATCAGTTCCATAGGAGAGTATGATCCAGAGAAGGTTTTGGGTGCCGCTCCTGGTGTCCCAGGAGCCATTGGTGACGGTTGTCCGATAGCAGACATGGGGACGCCAGTGTGGCTGTTGTACAAGGACAGGGGTCTTCCTTGAGTCACTGCGTTGGCATATCCTCCAGGGCTCATGGGAAAAGCATCAGTTGCCAGAGTCCGTGTTCCAGGGTAGGTAGTGGTCTCTAGGAGGTGCTGTGAGGGAGCACTGCTGGGTCTCCTACCCAAGAACTCTCCCATCCTGGGAGAGATGCTGGTGGGTGGCTGCATGAAACTGGGGTCCATGTTCAAACCCTGAGGCTGTATATACAGATCATTGCGATGACTAAAGCTGTTGGAGCGTGCACGTGTGGCAAGGGCTGTCCCACCAGTCTTGCAGTTGAGCACCACACGAGACAGAACACGGGCTTGTCCAAGATTGGGGGCCACAGAGCGGACATCGTGGTCCTCCATCATCCCCAGCATGGCGGTTGAATCAAAGCCCTGTTGCAAAAGGAGTGTGATTGTGCTCTCAGCCAAGCCCTCGGCTCGGAGAAAAGCCAAGAAGGCAGGATCCACCATTCTCTTGGGGTCTGCAGCGCTAGGATGATGAGGGGGCAGGCCTGAGTTCATGCCAGCTGTAGCAGCCACCATAGCTGAGCAGGGGTCATAGTTTGGATCATAGGGCAGTCTCTGGGAGGCTATAGCTCCGTAGGCTCGAGGGAGAGCTCTGTCCATTCCTTGAGAAGCCGGATCTGCCACTAAACTGGTGGCAGCTGGTTGGCTCGGGTCCAGATGCAAGCTGCTGATGTCACGGTAAATTGGACAAGCGGAGAAAGAAGGTGGCTCGGCTGCATAGATGGGATATGGGGGCTGAACCCCGTAGACTGCAGGAGAGGGAGAGCTGCATCCAATGCGCTGAACGTCTGGGATGGTCTTGGATCCCAGGGATTCCCTGTACAAACGGCTCAGCTCATGGGCAGGGGGGGGAGGGGGTGGCGGAGGAGGCGGCGGAGGAGGGGGAGGTGCTGGGACAGGCGTAGAGGAAGAGGTTGGTCCAGAGGGGGCGGACACAGTTTGTCCTTGATCCCATGCAGGCCTCACCCCCCCGGCATAATGCGAGGCTGATCTGCTAAGCAGGTGCTGGTTGGACCTATAAAAGCCCGAATCTTCAGGTGGATGGCCAGATAAGGCCGTGTCAGACTGGTAGTATCCCTGTGGGGGTGCCGAAGCGCGGCCTGCCATCATTTGCCTGAGGTAGATGCTGTTGATCAGTTCAGGCACAGAGTTTTTCCTCAGTAGCAGCTGACCTGCAGGCCCATGTCTGTCTGGCTGCGTATAGAAGGAGGACAGAGGCAGGTGGGCTGGTGGTGCGGACAGCTCCTCTTTCTGAAGGGACTCCTGGGGATTCCTAAACCAGACTCCACTGTCTCTACCGCCGGGTTCCACCGAATTCCTTCGTCCCGCAATCGTGCCGCAGTAGTGGCAGCGAGTCGTGGACTTGCTGTTCTGTTGGTCTCCAGCCCAGCCAAGACCACACTGGTCATGAGACCCACCGAAACACGACTGCTCACTTGAGTTAGGCATTGGTGAAGACAAAAAAGAGGACAGCTATAAAGGGGGGAAACAGAACCCGGTGTTCCGTTTCAGCTATCCAGTTACACACCCTCCCCCCTCAACAGAAGGGGAGGAGTGAACAGGAGAGGAAAACAGGTGAAGTGTAAAGGTACCCCTTCCACCTGATCTGCAGATGTTGGTGTGCTAGTGTTTTTTCACCTACCTCGCTCCCCTGAGGGTGTGCTATCATGTAGCTCTCTGCTGGCAGCCTATCTAAATTATTCAATCTTGGAAACATTAGAACTCCAGGAGAAGGGAGAAACAGAAGATGACAAATACATACAAAAAGCACACATGACATAAAATAAGCAAATACAATACACACCTTACAGGTCAGGTTATATTCCCCTCTACAAGTGACAGCATGGACCACACTCATGCTGTGCACTTCGCTCACGTGCCAAACCAAGATTTAGGGTAAAATAAGTTAGGGATGGTGGGGAGCAGCTGAACGGGAAAAAAACAAAAAAAAAACAAAGAACACCAACACATGGGTCAATGGCAGCGGAAAGGCAGAGAGGGGGCGGGTGATGCTAATCCAATGGGGTCATTACACGCCATCGGCAGGGACGGCTCACTTATCCACAGTGTGGAGGGGGGGTGAGAGGGACCGGATTAGAGTCAAATTAAAACCTGCTTAAATCCGCTACCCCGTGTGACATCACATCGCGCAGATACTGTAAACAGGCAGCGTGGTGCTCAGGGATCCCCTCGCAGGCCCCCCGGGTATACCCACTGAGTGTAAAGACACAGTGTCAGCTCAGCTCACAAGATATTGCTCAGCTGTCTCTCCTGGCCCGTGCAGCAGTTGATGTTTTGGGTGAGGAGTTATTTGTTTCCTTCACTGAGAGTAGGAAGCTCAGGTTGTGACACCCAGGGTAGAACCTCTGCATGGGCTGCAAGGGAGCCCCAAGGCTCAGGACTGATCGATTGGATAGGAGTTTATCACACAGTAACAAAAAAAAAAAAAAAATCAGCCTCCCCTACTGGTCGGCTGAAGCCTCAGAGCATGGCATGTGTGCAAATATCCACATGGAACACATATGCCAAATGCACAGTGGGACTGGGACTTATATATGCACAAGAGCTGCACAAATGCACACAAGCCAAACACACACACAGGCACACACACAGCACACACACAGGCACACACACCAAGTATTTTTCCCCAAGAGAACTTCAAAGTGTTGTAGTCAGTTTTCATTATAAGCTCTAAGCTCTGTGTGTAAAACATATTTGTATTACATTTGCTTGTAAAGACAAACATTAAAACATGATTGTCATATGAAATCTGATGTGTGATGATGAGTGTACATCGTAAAACGTTAATGTGCTCATAGAGTGATTTGTAAATTGTACTTCATTTTGATATATAAATAGTGAGACGGTAGGCGGAGAAGAAGGAGCAAAAGCTGACAAAAACTGAAATGTGATAGCTGCACGACGGGGAAAGGGGTTGACAAGTTGGAAGCGCTGTTTCAAAGTACAGACAACACAGCACGGGAGTTTGAGACGAGGCACGAGGGATGGGAAGGGGATATGATTGGACTGCAGTGGACTGTGAAGACTGGATCTCCGCATGGGTGTTTTTTCTGCTCCGCCCCAGCTCCTCTATGCTTCAACACAGGCCACGAAAGCCTAAAAGGGTGGTGTTCTTTTTCTTTTTTGAAAAAGGCTCTCAGTAGTCACGCCGGTGGCTCAAAAGAGGTAGGGATGCAAAGAATGAATTGCGGGGATGGAGATCTTTTTTTTTTTAGTTTTTTTAATCTTTTGTGGGTGACAAGAAACTGTGACAATCACTTATCTGTATTTCTCTGTATTTCTATCACAGTTTCTCAGAATTGCGTTCAAACGTAAATAACTAAATAAGTACATCCTTGATTTAAAAAAAAGACATCACTTCATATCGTTGTAGATCATCGACAATGGAGAACAGAAGTAGGTCAAAACACGAGCGACAAATGTATTCACTGTAGGGAATTGGAATAATTTGGTTGTAGAATTCTTATCAGGCATTAGCAGCCCAAAATGACGCAACGTTTTGAACAATGGTTTTTATTTCATGGATGATGAGAGCTTACCGAGCAGTTTTTCATGCTGTGATTTCTCAGCGTTTCCAGCCAGATGTACTGTACAGCATGGGCTTTTCATCACCGCGCAGCACCTCTCCATGGCGACCATCACTCGGAACGCCTTTTGACGAGCCATCGCGCAACAGCGTGTGTTCTGACAAAACAGCTATAATGACTATAAACGTCTCAGGTCCATTGAGGCTGGCAGTGACAATAAAAAAAAACAAAAAAAAACAACAACAACAACAGCTCAAAAAAACGGTGCCACTTAATCGTTTCTTATATGACATACAAATTGGGGAAGTTCTCAGTTCACCAGCAAGAAAAAATAGGAGGGGGAAAAAAAACAAAAACCAAAACCAGAGACCATCGCTTCAGGAATCTCTGACACGCTCACTTAATAATGGAACAGCTCTCCAGTCAGGGCATGCCATGTTCCACACATCATACGACAAGGAGACCTGGTTCTCCCGGGGAGAGGATTTGAACATGAATAATAAAAGACCAGACATGATCCCCACCCACCCTCCCTGAAATTTACATGGGGCATATTCCATGCCAAGGCAGCCTGGGCTTTCTAGCCTCACAGATTGTTGCGGAGCTCTGCTCTGTCAAAGGACCTCTAGCTAAAATCTGCCGAACAGGCGTCCAGCAGCACTCATGCCTTCGGAGCAATCTGGCCATCTTAGTGGGCCACAGGACGCCGGCGGCGGAAGCTTGTACAGCGGGCGCGGGGCCGAGATAGCGGCTGAGGGATGATTTAGAGAGACGCGACTCCACAACTGCTCATCCATTAAACTTTCATGTGGACTTCATAAATTAAAACCCTGCGAGTGGGAGAACTTGAACATTCTAGTCAATTACTGTGATTGTACAGTATATTAAAGTTTTAACGAGCCCCGGGGCTTTTCCTCACTCCGAGCAAAAGCGCGGATTGAAGCGGGGAGCGGAACGGCCGGGCAGCGCGACGAAAACACATGGTACCAATCCTGGAGCCAATGGGTTCACATCTGCTGCGTTATCAAGACGTTGCCCCCCGCCCCCCCATCCCCACCCCGCCATCTCCATCATGACAGCGTGCTAACGTGTTGCCGTGGGCGGCGGGGTGCGGTCAGAACAACGGCTACCACCTTGAACCGTCTCGGACCATGACGTGGCTCTCCTCGCACCGATTTGTGAGAGTTTGGTCTTTGGTCTGGTTGTATTTTATTTCATTTTATTTTATTTTACAGCTTCGCTTTTATGTCCCTGGATATTCGGTGTGTGCTGTTCCGCTCTGCACCTGTCCATCATTAGCAAGCCAGTGGCCCATGCTGCATCACAGATGGGCCCAAACAGAAGGGAGAAGCGGCCGCCCGCTTGTTTTTTGGAGAGGTGGAGATGAGTGCAGCTGGGCAGGAATAAAAGGCCAGAGAGAGACAGAGAGGGAGGCGTAGTCAACATAGTGGAAGGGCCACGGGTGGAGGTATTTTCTCGCCACATCACTGACAAGAAAAAAACGAAACATCTGCAGTTAAACAGGCTTGTTTGAATGCCATATTGCGGAATGTGGTCAATGCTGCTGCGCTGTTATGTGTGAGCACAGCTCAGGGCTGAGACGCTGCAGAGAACAGGACGGACACTATTCCTCTCTGGCCCAATAAAAAACTCTTAATTTACACCCCGTCCATTTTTTTGCCACGCAACACAAATAAGAGTCCATTGTGACCGAACCGTCATGTGACCACGAGGACAACTCTAATCTAATCAGGGAATGGGGGGGGGGGGGGTGACTGACAAAAACGGCACCACAGCAACACGAACAAGGACAGACTATGAGAAGAATGGCCTCTCCCCGGCCTCCAGCCCAGTGGAGATGAGCAGCCAAAATTAATCGGAGAACATGAAAATCACCCGGGGGCTCGGAGAAACGTTTGTGCGCGCGCACACACACACACACACACACACACACACACACACACACACACACACACACACACACACACACACACACACACACACACACACACACACACACACACACACACACACACACACAAGCACCTTTTGACTGGCTGAACACCAGCCCAGCCCTCTCCCCCCCCCCTGCCTGCTAATAGAGAGAGGGAGGGGGGAGCTCGTCTCTGCTCCTCACAGCGCTGAATTAAAGCGGATGCTTCCCAGCGGTTGCTTTGATTAGGCTAACTAACAGCTTTTGATACAAACAGCCGCACCACGCTCGCGGACTCCTTATTTGCAGGCGGCAGATTATGCTAAACACATATCAGGGAGTTTTAATACCCTAATCAGCCTTGTCGTCGGGCCACAGGGTTTCCATAGATGCGGCGGATGATTCCGCCTGCACTCATGCAAATGCCAATGTCTTCATATTGGGTCGCCCACTTGACAGGACAAATTGAGCAACTCTGAAATCTTCTACTTTTTTTTTTTTTTTTCCCCCCCTTTAATAAGGGGCTGGGGGATCAATCCAATTTACAATTCAATTCCCCGCTTTAAAACGGGGGGTTTGGAAACTGCGGCGGATGACGAAAGCCCTCTCTGGGAGCCAGGAAAACAATGGAAACAATGACACGGGCCCAAGTTGGACAGCCGAGAGGGAGAGAGAGAGAAAGAGAGGGAGAGAGAGAGAGAGAGAGAGAGAGAGAGGAGAAGGACTGTAGTCTCAGCATTTGGAAAGAAAGTGCTGCAGATTTACGCTTGAAAGGGGACGGAGCGAAGCGCCCACAAATCAGCGGCCTCGTCCGTTTGGCCAAAGCACCCCCCCCCCAGTCGAAGTGCAAAAAAAAACGAGGTTTTGGACGAGCCGGGTTCCGACGGTGGCCAAAACAGACCGGGCCCGGGACGTTACCTGAGCGGCCAGAGCCTCGTTTCGTATGCGTTTTCCCCCTTTTCGACCAGACATTTGCACTGGCAGAGCATCAGGGCGACCGTTCCCGATCACTGGCTCGCGCACAATTTTTTTTTCTTCGTCCTTTTCTGCCCTCACAATGTCCGCCAGAGAACTGATTCACTGATCCCATGTGATGGCCATCTGGAGGGTGTATGTGTCTTTGTGCGAGTGTGAGGGAGGAAAGTTGTGTGTGTGTGTGTGTGTTTCCATGATTGATAGGGAGCGTCGGCAGGTAGGCCGCCGCCACCGCCATGTTAGCTCCTCGTGCGCCACAGCGCCACCTGTTGTGCTCACGCCGGTTCCCATGGGAGCAGCTAACGACTTCAGCTGTCCGCCGCCACCGGACGCAACA
This sequence comes from Zeus faber, assembly GCF_960531495.2. Taxonomy (NCBI): domain Eukaryota; kingdom Metazoa; phylum Chordata; class Actinopteri; order Zeiformes; family Zeidae; genus Zeus; species Zeus faber. Next base: position 18,983,809 of record NC_137207.1, read on the forward strand.
GCTGGACGCAGACAGCGTCTCTAATCGGGACGGATTCCGGCCGACGACCGCGTCACCTGTGGTGAGACAGGATGATTGTTTTGATAGTTTTCGAGTCCGTATAAATCATCATCCATCGTTTTCGATGGGGAATTATTTTATTCATGCTTTTATTTTGTTCTATCCCTTTTTTTTTTTTTTTTTTTAATCGGGAAGCCAACTAGTAGGGCTGGGTATTGGGTAGGACCTAACAATTAGATTTGTTTTCGATACAAAGGGGCGCTTGATGGCTCACAATACGATTCCTGAGCGTTACTGGAACTGACTGTTTCAGTGTAGCATCTGACGTGCACTACAAAAATATTTCACCCAACAAACTCAATCGAACACAGAAATTAAATCCTTTTGGAATTCATTTTGGACTGTGATGTTCCTCACATTAAGTGAAAAATGGAAGTTATGATATTACAATTTTCAATTCGGTTCAGAAATTGAGTCGTGTTGGAGAATCGGCTTTTGGGACCCAGCCACCCCGAAGAAAAACTCCTTGTGAACAGCTACAATTTATGGAACAACTGCGGCCGTGGGGGTGACGCCGAGAACAAGCTGAGGTTTTTCTTATGGGCTAATAGCGAGGATGAGCGGCACATGTTCCCCATTTCACACAAGTGCAAACGCTCCAAGGAGCTTAAAACACAAAAATGGTCTTCCAGTGCTGCGTTTCGCACCAGCCTTCACTCGTTGCGCCTCCGCTCCTCCAACACCTTGGCTTACAGAGGATCTGGAGGGCTAAACAAAGCTGCTTTCACACATTTCACACACTGCAACCCTGAAATGATCCAGACATTACCCGGTGGAGCTGTATGTGTGAAAGCAAATGTCCGAATCAGTTGGACCGGACGTTAAACCCAGCCAGCACCCGAGTACAAAGTCCACGCAATGTCCGGTCGAGGGTTATGTGTGAACAGAGCAGGTTATTGTCCGGAGAATTCAGAGCATAATTGTCCGGAGAATTCAGAACAGGCGAGCGAGTGGGCGCATCGCACGTTGATCATGTCTCTATCATGCGACTGGTGACGTCATCAACATACCCACTCGCCGAGAGGGTGTGCGGATTTTCATTCGGGGAGCGTGGCTGCTACGTACTCCTTTATGCTTTCCTTTATATTCCTTTCCACTCTTTGCGGATACGTCCAAATACATGGAGTATCAATGCAAAAAAAAGTCACAGTTACGAAAACGTTGGTCGGCTCGTCCGCCATCTTTGATGTACTGTAAAACTCTGCAGCCTATTTCCAGTAGGTGTAAACGAGCCTGACACGGGCAATCTCTGGTTGTGGGCTAGACGTGTGAAAGGGCGTGACCTGATTATCTGGACACTGTCCGGAGTTCATGTGTGAAAGCAGCTCAAGTCTCTCCAAAACTGCGAGGACAGCGGTATTCCTTCTCTTCTAACCCTAAAATGTATCTACATGACATATGTGCGTATTTACATAGGAGAAGGCATGGAAGCGCAGTGCACACATACACACACACACACACACATACACACACACACACACACACACACACACACACCCAATGTGCCAGCTGAGTGTAGAACAAGCAGAGTATGAATAGAAGCTTCAAAAGCCCCACCCCACACACACACACACACACCGACAGACACACATCACACGCAGCATCACGCTGCATGTATCTACGAACACATATAAACAAATATTCCCCCGTGTCCCACACCGATGTGTGGTTATTTGCACATTAAGAGGAAGCTCTGGTTGCTGGATCAGGGCTTATGTCTCCCTACGGGGGTGATGCAACATCTCTCTTTCTGCTCCACAAGTGAGAGCCCCGACATTCTTTGTAACTCGCCGAGGTACTGAGGCACTTATTAAAGTAAAAAGTAGGAATGGGAATTGGCAGGAACCTTCCAATTCCGTATAACAATGTCCAGCCCTGGATGGCCGTCCTTTTTTCTAGTATTACACTTCATTGATACAATTTCTTGAGATTTTGACACTTTGAAATGGTAAGTTCTGCCACGCTCCGCATTCAGCGGAAAACAGATTAATCTGGAAGTTCCTTTCCTTATTTACAGGAAAAGAAAAAAACAAAAACAAATGTAACTTCAGGAGTCATAGTGGCAAGAATCTCGGAACTACATTTTTTTCTTTTTTTTCCCCATTCCATTCCTCTTTTAACCCAGCTCAAATAAAAACGAAATTAAACCCACACAGAGTTTTAACCTGGCTTAGTTTTTAGAGAAAGCGCATGCACGCACGCACACATGCACAGGTGCACACACACACACACACACACACCTCAAATACAAAGGCCTATAGCCACACACACTTTACTGAGAGGCAAAAAAAACAACAACTAAAGCATCTAATTTACATCCAGATAAACGTTTTGCTGATGAGGTCGACATTCATACAGTCTCTGAAACGCGGAGAGGATTATAGCGATCGATGGCCATTGATCCCCGATAGGTGCTGTGGGGTCGTGCTAATAACAATAAGGGCTGCGGGGGCAGATCGTCAATAAGCCGGCGGTGTCAAGACAACACAACAACACAGGAGTCCATCTAGCGTGACGGTTCAATAGTGGCTCTTGCGTGCGTGCGTGCGTGCGTGCAAAATGAATGAGGAAAATGGACATTTGGATAAAAAAAACCCCCAAAAAAACACCCAAACTCACCTTCGCAGATGCGGTCCAGTCGCTGCCTCTTCACTTTGTGTTTGTCGGTCAGGGACATGGCGTCGGTGCGGCACGGCGCGGTTCGGGGGGGAGGCGGGGGTGGCGGGTGGGAGGGCGGCCTCTCCTCCTCAGCCACGGACGCACGGACGGAACAAAAAGGGGGGAGTTTTGGCAAGAATGCTAGTGCACTGTCCGGGGCACTTCCCAGGGCATACCGCCTGGCCACACACACCTGGGGGCGCACACACACACACACACACACACACACACACACACACACACACACACACACACACACACACACACACACACACACACACACACACACACACACACACACACACACACACACACACACACACACACACACACACACACAGGTTAGGATCAGACTGGAACAGTGGAAGACCCATAATATTTACTGCCATTTTTCTCATGTCAACAAAGAATGAGCTCGGGCTTCCATGTTGACAGTGGATGCACTTCTCTAATTCGTACAAGCAGTAAATAAAAGCAAGCAAAATTAATTTGTTGGACTGCAGCTGATCTCTTCCCACCAGCTAAGTGTGTTTGTCCACACGGTGAGAAAGACTGCCCTACTTGCTCCAGGCGAATCACAAACACACACGATTTTTTGTTTACACAGAGGAGGAGACGTTGTTAATATTAAAATGACAGCGTAAGAGGAAACTAAAGTGTGTAATGAATGAATCCGAGTGCTTCCAAACTGTAGTTCGACTGTAATCCGTAAGATTATTTTATAAAAAAAAAAATAATAATAATAAAAAAATAAGCATTTTTAATTTTTTTAAAATCTGTTGCAGACTTTGAATCTGTTGTGACCGACCCTATAATAAACTATAATGTGCTAAAGATCAGTATCACGGGACATGCAAACATTTATTGGAGAGAATGTTTTCAGCAATTTTATTCCGGCGCGACGTGCACAGTGGAAACACACTGATGCACCAGCATAGAACACACTGTGTCACAGTAAAGTATTTAAGATTTCCAGACTACAAAGTCAGCCAGGATCTTGCTGACAAAGAGCCCGGGAAGCTGCAGGCAATAGACAAGCATCTCAGGCGCACGCACACGCACGCACGCACGCACACACCCGCACACGCACACACACACACACACACACACACACACACACACACACACACACACACACACCTTTAGTGACAAATTGCTTCATTCGCTCTAAAGGTGACATAGCTTCCAGGCTCTAAAGCATCCACTTTTCTCCTCATCGAAGTGCTTTTCTATTCTTTGTCAGACAATCATCCGAGCAAGTTCCCCCCAGCGTGTCACTCTGCAGAGACTCCGCTGATAGCGCTGACGTTTCAGGTATGTCGTCTACTTTTTTTGTATTCCTGTTTGTTTTGTTCTAGGGAAACTAGAAAGCCACTGCAGACAAGGCAGCTGTTGAAGTCAAAGAGGTAAAAATGTAATTTGTCTTCACGGTTTTATATCACGGAGGTGGGATTTATCCGTTGTAAAAATAAGGCCCCCGAACGTAAACAGTCCCTCGCGCTCTCTATGTGTAATGACACATTCTGGCCATTAGAGGGTAGTTAAAATCTACCCAGAGATGGAGATCAGTCTCCATCAATCGTCACACCAGCTCCACTTGTGAAACCACAGAATCAAAAGACTTGATCAAACAACTCTAGAAAAGCCAATCAAATAGCATCCAGAACACATCAAAGATTGGCGCACAAGTTATTTTGGCAACAATCACGAGCGACAACCCATGTCCAACTCCCAAGTTGACCTGTTATTGTTTTACACCTTAGTCAAATTTAACTCTCGAGTGTGACTGGTGCATTGATGATTGTGTAGCACTTTATAAATCACGATAATTCACCCCAGTTGAGGTACATTATAATTAACTAGTAACATGTAGTATGGCCGCTGACCTTGTAAAATGACATTTTCTGGATCATGTCTCATCATTAAATTGTGGATCACAATATGACGATCAATAGGTTGGACGACAATACAACAACATATGAAAATATGGTAATAAATACATACATTTAAAAAACACAGATGACCCCTGGTCCTAATGCCAGGGCTTCTGTGTTGAAGGAGGTAGGCCGTCGTGCATTTCTCACAACACATGGGAGGGAAAAAGCAATAGAGCGTGAGGAAAAAATGAGAACTTCTTATCTTAGAATGAAACCCCCACAAGTCTACGAGATAAAAACGAGTGGAAACTCAAATGTCACGCTGTTCTTCCCAGTCTAGGACCAGACCCAGAGAGGCCACAATTCCGCGCCCCCCAAAATAGAAAAAAAAAAAGCTGCTGAGATGGTTCGACGAACACTCTGTCTACCTGCCAAGGCATTGTAAAAATGGCAAAGTTGCTCTCATCAATCACGAGTCAATTTTGTAGTCTTACCTCCAATGAGAAATTCAAGTAGAGTTCATTGAGTCAGTGTGTTATTCACATTATCTGTGATGTAAAGTTGAGCGTGGCCGTTTCGCCCACCACACACCACCCAAGTGGCGTTTTCAGGGACCTCCGGCACAGAGACACAGACAACGGGGTTGTAGACCCACAGTTTTTATTGTAGAGAGTGGGCTTGTTGGAATAAGCCCAGGAGCAGATGGAGATGTGTCATAACAAGGGCTCCTCTCCTGAGTGTGTGTGGGGATGGGGGTTTTACCTGTTGCTCGTTAGACCAACCAACGAGCAACAGATATGCAGCCACTCTGATCCTGGGCACCCAATTACCTGGACCCAGGTCAGGTGTGGCTGCTCAAACCACACCATCCCCACACCACATACATCCGACACCAAATTGAGGCCAGGGAGAATACCTGGCTGAAGCCTACTCCCCCCCACCACCAACAAGCAGAGAAAAAAAAAAAGAAAAAGGAAAGCCTAAAATACAGCCTCTGACACAGGGTTACTATACCTAAAATAAATAAAACACCAGACTCTGAAACAGGGTTCCCAAACCTTAAACCAACAGATGCCCAAAAAAAAAAATTAACTTCCCTCCCCTGGAACAGCACAGTTCATCGGCTTCCTTCCCCCAGGGCGACGACAGACTGCCCCCTCCTCCCTTCTGGAGCGTGGGGCCTTGGGCTGCCGTGCTGGCTGGTGAAGGCGTGGCCGGACTTGGCTGTTGCGGAGGCTGCTTGGAGGGGTGGCCTGCTGCTGGATGGTCCCAGCTGTGGCTGCTGGGTGGAGTAGCTAGCCGCCAGCGGTCACCTTTGGTGATTGCTGCGGCTGCTTCTTCTCCGGTCCGCAGCCAGACAGCCTGGGTGCTGATGCTGCCAGTCAGGAGAGGGTTGCTGCCGTGTCCCTTCCCCGTGGCGGAGAGTCCCTCTTCAGGCGCCAGTGTGGCAGTTTTCGCCCACAAGACCCCACACAAGTGGCGTTTTCAGGGACCTCCGGCACAGAGACACAGACAACGGGGTTGTAGACACCAGTTTGTTGGAGAGAGAGGGCCAGTTGGAATAAGCCCAGGAGCAGATGGAGATGTGTCCTTACAAGGGCTCCTCTCCTGAGTGTGTGTGGGGATGGAGGTTTTACCTGTAGACTAACCAAGACAGGTATGCAGCCACTCTGATCCTAGACCCAGGTCAGCTGTGGCTGCTCAAACCATGCCATCTCACACCACAATGATATCTTGGGATTTGAGACAATTAGAGTCAAGGGTAAATTTGAAAATTCATAGATGTTTACAGGGGTACATCTCCCAAACATCATCCACACACAGCGCAGTGGCTCTTTCCTGGGGGGTTTCTATTATCCACATGGCTGACCCAAGTTCTGCCGGGCCTGGTGTGGGATAGTGGGGAAGGGGCAGTGAGCACTACTTGATTCATTACGCCCTTAGTCCATCTCCCTGTGCATCGTCCTCTATCACATCTTCTGTGAGGTCCATCCAACAGCACCATCCATCACCAGGTCCCCACCAGCTCCAGCAGTGCTGTGGGTCTCTGTGTGTGTGTGTGTGGTACCACCAAAGGGAGCACCTGAATTAGTGTTAGAAACTTCTTTCCTTCGTCACTCGTTTCTTCCGAGAGAATTATTGCATATCCCTTCCTTCAAATAAAAGCAATTTAAGAGAACACCCTCGCAATCACAGAGAGCAGCTCTCAAAAACAAACCAAAACCCTGACCCCTGTGCCGTTGGAGAAACTTCCCCTGTGGCGGGAGCGAGGCAGGCGAGTGCCGGCATGCCCTGGAAGCGAGGTTTAAACTGGTATTTTCCATGCTCAGTCAAGACACAAAGGTCATATACATGTATCGTAATATTAAGAAGAAATTAAAAGTCAGATGATCGATAAAACTCCCTACCCGCAGGCTACAGCTCAATGAAAGAGAAACATTTATTTACAGAGTGTGTGTGTGCGGGCACACACACACACACACACACACACACACACACACACACACACACACACACACTATCTCAACTGTGAAATAATCTATATCCATGATGTCTTGCTCTGTCTCCCAAGGGCAGCTGCCTCTGTAAGTACAATCACGCTCCACAGAGCCTCTTCAATGCACAGTCCACAGCAGGTAATTTGGAGGGGTGGGGAGGTGAGCATGAGAGTGTGTGTGTGTGTGTGTGTGTGTGTGTGTGTGTGTGTGTGTGTGTGTGTGTGGAGGGTACAACGCAATGCACAGCAACGACAGCATTTAAAATTCTGATGACAGCCCGGCTAACACGAAGCGATAATCTGTAGCATTTTGTCAAAACATCCCATATTTAAAATCTTTTTTTTTTTAAGCTGGCACTTTGTAAGGAAAGACAAATGTGTGCTCCTTTATAAGCCCCTTAATTGTTTTCCGCCTTTCCGAAAGAGTCACAAAATGCAAGGACCCATGCGAGAAGTGAAAGCAAGCCCCGGAGAAGTTAATAAAGCAGCCTCTCTAGTCGAGCCAGGAGGGTAAACATCCACCACCACCTGAAGAGACCAAGAAACGCAAAACAAATCGATCGATCGGGGAAAGGCAAACTTTCGAGGAAAGAAAGTGACACAAGAAGAGGGTTAAACATCGGATGTTGGGGGGTTGCGGTTTCTAATGGAATTCTGTGACGTGATCCACAGACGATCTGATGGATTCCCACTTCAAGCACGAGATGATCGCACCGCACGTTACTACCAAGAGAGTGTTGAGAACGATTGTCAACGTCAGAATGCGCGCACACGCGCACACACACACACGCACGCACGATCATTCCTCCACCCACCCACCACCCGGCACATAGACCAGAGCGCATTTAATGCACGGAACGCAGGAAAGAAAATAAAAGCCCAATTGAGTTAACTCACTACGGCGTCTTGTAATTTCGATGGAACTCGACGATAGTGTTGCCGGAGTCCTACGCGATCCAGCCCTCACCAGTGGAAGACGCAGGGACTAACAGAATTGTTTTCCCCACGTGATAAATTGGCTTTGCTGAAATAAGAAAACAATCTGCAGAGAGCGGGGCCTCGTTAGAGGGAGACCAGTGATGATCTGACTTTATCGGGCATCGCTGTGACGCCACCCGATGGGGAGTGCAGGAGTAGACGGATCCCCTGGAAAAATGGGAGGAGGTCCCACTGCAGGTGTCGTGTCATTTCACTTCCCACAAACCAGTTTGATTTGTCCGTTTCAACTCGAGCGGTTTTCCTTTTCCCCGCCTGATGTCGAAAGGGAAAGGTGTTTTTGTTTTTTCCCCCCCTCTCTCTCCCCGGAGCGGAGGAGGATAGCGTTCAAAAGGCCTTGGCGGAGGGTGTGAGCCCCGCTAGCACAGTGTCTGTGGACCGGTTTGAGAGGGTGAATAATTCAAAAGGTCAGGCTCTATGCCCACTGTGCATCACTTCACACACATGGGAAAAAAAAAAAAAAAAAACATGAAGCACACACTTTCAAAGTTAACAGACAATACGGGCAGGCTCCACACACACACACACACACACACACACACACACACACACACACACACACACACACACACACACACACACACACACACACACACACACACACACACACACACACACACACACACACACACCTCTGTGAGAGAGCCACACACTCTCGGGGCGAGGGCTGGGAAGACAAGTCATTTAGGGGAGAGATCATTTCCCCTCCAACACGGAGAGTGGTTGGGGAACTAATTGGGTGAATCCATAATTAATTTCCTGACATTAAGCCTAGCGGGTCGACTCTAACATGGCGGCGCATTCCAGGGATGAGAGAACCCGGTGGCTGGAAGCTCCGGGCCCAATGAGAGAGGAGAGGGAGGAGGAGCAGAACCGATGCTCCCGGTGCAGGCTGCGACATGGAGCTCACATGTCTGGAAAGGACCTCAAACACACTGAGACGCGCGTTTATGCGATCGCCAACAGAATTTTTTGATTATTTTTTTCTAACAGAGCGCCATCTTCTTTGTAGGCCTACACACGAGATCGCCCACTGAAGGATTCTCGTACTGAAAATATATATTTACAAATCATTGGTTATTACGATTGTGATACTAAAAGGCGCTCTCTGAAAACAGGTGATATAAATTGTAAAATAAAGTGACGAATGAAGTGACGAAATTGTCCCCAAATTGAGTTGGATGTCAAAAGCTGCGCTAAAAGTTCACCAGTATTAGGTGGACGGTAAAGACAACGTGTAATCTGACATTTTGGGGGGGGGGGTGTTGAAGATTGTTGAAGCGATTTATCTTTTCAGGAGACCTTTGAATTGGCCGATATTCACCAAATCGAATATGATCGAAATACAATATTTTGGACCGTTATCTTGATCGATGCGCGACTATATTTTGGTTTAGGGGACGACTACTGGAGCTTTCGTAAGATTAAGAAGACACACAAGAAATAACTGAGAAACAGTCAGTCATGTGGATATTATCACCAAGCAGGTCAAGCCGTCCATGGGAACAGTCTGTGAAGTTCGGAAAACTATTACTTCAGCGCAATGCAGCCGACATTCTACTACACCACGACGCCACCGCGATGAACACCGCGACCTCGACGTGCCGCCCGGCCCTGACGCCAATGTTGAGGCCCGGCGTGAAATTCAACAAAAAACTGAAGAACTCTGTACGTCTTTGTGTTTTCATTGCCAGGGCTGCAATCTCTTCACAGTCTCGATGGGGGGTCCTCCTCCTTCACGACGCCCCCCCCCCCCCCACAAAAAAAACCCCCACTTGTTACGGATCTCTGAGATACACTCAGATAACCTCCGCCGCCGCCTCCCCGCACATAATTTCCCAATAGGGTTTGACAAGAAAATTGGTAAGGAGAAGTGCTTAAGTTATCGGTGTACGCCAGGAGAAAAAAAAAAAAGAAAACACACACACACACACACACACACACACACACACACACACACACACACACACACACACACACACACACAGAATAATCTCTTCCAGCTGATTCCTATCAAGCCAGAATAAAGAGACGGAGAATGGCTTCATCAACCCCCTCACAGGCTCACGACACGGCTCACGAGAAGAAAAGAGATCTTCCTCGGAACTTGTCAACAAGCCCCCCCCCCCGGAAAATCCACCGACCGGTGCCCGCCGAGCGGCGCGCGTTATCCGAAAACAAACGCTCAACCTCGTCGATGTCTTTGAGAAATGACAAAGAGCAGCCTCGATGGAGAAAGCAGTCCGTGCGAGTCATACTGTTAACCACCGATCCCCGGTGGTTTTCTCCTTAAAAATAGCCTTCGTTTTCTTTCCAGATCTTTTTCCATTTTATTTTTTTTTATTTTTTCTTCTTCAATTTTTATTTTTTTTTCCAGGGGCTGAACAATGGACGCCATTTTCCCCCCCCTCTAAGCTGGTGGAGTTCCTGCAGAGGTAAATCTGTCAGCGCCGGGGCCAACACAAAGAGGAGGCCGTGAGAGGGAAAACAGGAAGGTGTGGACACCCCGCAGCACCAGGGCCGCGCGGCTAATAATATCAGCTTACATGCCCCGATCCTTAAAGAAAACCTGGAAGGAGGCCGTTAATCATGCTTTCTGACATCTAGACGTGGGTGCGTGCGTGCGTGCGTGCGTGCGTGCGTGATTTACACAATGAACTCAGAGGCTTAGAACTGTGACAACATGTGCAAGCGCCCTTTCACACTTGGCTGTTAAATTAGGCATGCGGGTCGTACTGGTGCGCGAACAAAATTTACCACGGCTTTGCTGCAATTTCATAAACAGCAAGGCTTCATAGACACTTCCTCTCTCGACATTTTTATATATTTTTCCTTCATCTCCAATATCTTTTTTTTCTTTTTTTTTTTTCCCCAAAAACAAAACAAGGCAACACTTGCAGGTCTCGGTGTGTAGCCCACCTCGTTCTATTTCTGCGCATCAAATCGATAGAAGGCTGTTTTGCTATTCTCGTAGAGTTCCAGAGCCCAGGGCTATCAGCACCGGAGCCTGCACTACCTTCCAGGACAGAAAAGCGCTTGGACACCAGGCTCCAGGTTCCAGGCTCCCGACTAGGGGGCCCCCCTGCCCCGGCTCAGATAGCTACCCCCACCCCCAAGCTGCCCACTTTGTTCCTCTCCCTCTGGGCCTTTCCAGGAAGAGCCGGTGTGATTCAGGGCTTCCCAGTCCAGCTGAACAAGGTGCCTCCGCTCCCCCGAAATGTGCCTCACGAGCACTCACGCACACGCACACACACACACACACACACACACACACACACACACACACACACACACACACACACACACACACACACACAGACACACCCTGCTCAGCTCTCTCTAGCTCTCTCTCCCAGCGGAGGGTGAAACAGCCAAACTCGGTGTTGTACTCGGGCTTACATTGGGAGGAGGCCAAGTCAAACAATGTGCTGATAAAGTCCAGAGCAGAGAAGTAAGAGGAACAGAGACATCAACACGAGGGCTGTTTCAGCGCCACACGGGGGACTGGAAACACACACACACACACACACACACACACACACACACACACACACACACACACACACACACACACACACACACATCTGCCATGTGAGCTTCCCCCCCCCCCTCATTCTCTTACCCTGTAAAACTGGCTATATTTAACATGGCTGGAGCCAATACCTGACTTTACACAAGAGCTTTTTTTATTTTTATATACCCAAGCACCTTTTGACTGGCTGACAACACTTCCCTGGCCTCTCTCTCCCTCTATCCCTCCCTCCCTCCCTCCCTCCCACTCTCATCCTGTCATCTCAGCCTCGACTAATGCACCATTCTCCAAGGGGACAAGAACTGCCACATACTCACACACACACACACACACACACACACACACACACACACACACACACACACACACACACACACACACACACACACACACACACACACACACACACACACACACACACACACACACACACACACACACACGTCAATTAGTGCTGGCCCAACCTTGCAGCCAGGAGATAAATGCTGAGGAGTCTCGGCAGGCTCCTGCGCGAGGTTCTGCTCCTTGTCCGCCGTATGTAGAACAGGCCTCGCGAGGCCGACCAGACCGGGCCAGAGCGGATGTGGGGTTGTATCGGTGTAGGAAGGGAGCGTGGAGGTGTGTTCCACCCCCCCCCCAACCCCACCACCGAATTAAAAATGGTTGTTCCTGCGTCACACGTTGCTCACCATTTGTTTTGTCATGAAGTGTATCGACGAGAGAAAGCGTGTGAGTGCGTGTGTGTGCATGCGTTTGTGAGACGAGGGGGGGAGGGGTCCAAGCCAAAAAGACTCATCTCCGAAGGGGGAAAATAAATGCAGCCGGCGCTGCAAAACATGACAATCCTTTTAACACTTGACTCGCCCTGGCGACGAGGCCTGTTGACATGTCATATATATGATCCCCACCCCTGGCACACACACTTAAATCAGCCTCCAATGGCAGTGGGGCGGGCCCAGCTGTTGACAGAGGGGGAAAATAAACAAACACGCGCACACACACGCACGCACGCACACACACAAACACACACGACCAGGTGAAAAATGACATCGTAGGAGGTGCGTGCAGCCTTGCGGATTAACTGCCAAATAAAAGTGCTGATGAGCAACAAAGGAGAAAATAAACAACTATTCATCACCCTGGCACAGGATCAAACTCACACACTCCTCAAATGCCCTTTCTTTGTTGAGTCAGACTGTGTGTGTGTGTGTGTGTGTGTGTGTGTGTGTGTGTGTGTGTGTGTGTGTGTGTGTGTGTGTGTACCCACTGGCAGCAGCTTCACAGATAATGCTGCCCTAAACCAAATTGATTAGAGCTGAGGCCCCCCCTCTCAGCGATGCGGCTCTCACCTCTCCAGAGCTGGGACGTGTCCCCGCATCTCCTCATCGGAAAGAAATAAAAGCGCTGGTATTCGGGTTGTACCGCGAAGTTCACACTGGCGTCATAGCTCAATTGGACACCAGTGACAATGAAAACATCATACTAACAGGAGTATTTAACATGGCAGATATTTAAGCAAAATTGCTTAAAAATGAATGTGTTGAAAGATTATATACTGTTACGGCCTATTCCATTACCACTTTAACAGTAGCGCTAATTTGGGAGTAATCCCAAATTAGCGCTACTGTTAAAGTGGTAATCCATGAAATTGATTAGTTATAAAGTCACATATTCCATACGTTTCTTTAATCCGGCACTTTTTAAGAAACAGCCATTCAATGTGTTTGCATTATGCATGTGCAATAGCCATCGTCTCTCATAGGGAGAATGCAAAGATTGGGCATACACGAGGAGGCAGCCGCAGTGAAACGGTCAATGTGGATGAACGTTCACAAAATGCACAGTACAGCACTGAAGTCAGCGTGAAGGCAAAGGGCAAGCTGGTTGTTGGTGGAGGGGGGAGAGAAATGTCGCCGTTTGAAATGGAATTCTGGAACTTGTCGCGGAATCTCATGAATTACCACTCTAAGTAAAAGCAAGGGACTGGATCAATACCTGGCACCTCGGACAATTCTTCAGAGTTTAGAACTTCATTGAAGTCATTTAAGCGAGAATCCATTTGCTGTCTTTTTTCCTTCTCGAACAGCCTTGATCAGCAGCATGAGAAATTCTCTCAAACAGGTTCAATATCTAAGGCTGTGACGTGTTGACGACTCAACTCACTCCCCTCCACCTCCAAGACAGCAAGCAGAAGACGGACGTCCGCACCAAACCTTCCTCTTCCGCAGACTAGGAGCGTATAAAAGGGTTTTAATTAAGACTGACACAAAACAACGACCACACACACACACACACCACACACACAGTTTCAGCCTTCAATTTACTGAGCGGTCCGTTCAGTCCGATTCCGTTTCCGACATCACAGAAAAGAAGGAGCTCCGCGCTTGGAACGCGGCCAATCGCGAGCGATATAACTTCTCCTCCCACTCTGCTCCGGAGAGCCGCTATATCAGCATCAGCAATAAAACCCACTAATATGACGACGGTGTCATCTGCAGAACGCCTGTTTGCATTAAGTGTGCGAGTCTGTCAAGTCTAATATATGCGTGCCGAAGCAGCGGCATATACAAAAAAAAGTAGTAATAATAATAATTTAGTGTGTCTGAGTGTGAGTGCACATGAGTGTGCATATGTGTGTCTGTGTGCACAAGTGGGAGTGGGAGTGCGCAAGGAATACGGCATTGTATCCTCTGTAAAGACCCTGATGACTGCCGCGGGGTTTCGGGCGGCCCTGTCGTCTGAGTAGCAGAGAGGCAAGAAAAGCCAGACAAACACCCTCCGACGTGCATGCACGCACGCACGCACGCACGCACGCACGCACGCACGCACGCACGCACGCACACACACACCAATTAAGCAGCCGTCAAAAATGAAGTTAAATGATAGGCATCCTCCGTCGTCCCTTTTTTTTTTTTTTTTTAATCTTCGCTGCCGGTTTCCCTTTTATTCGGCAAAATAGTTCCGCGGGCGAATATTTATTCTCTCGGCGAGGCTGTGGAAGTAGGCACTGGCCTCCGTTTCAACTCGCGGGGTCGCCGGGTCGCCACGCCTTTTATGGAAGTGAAAAGTCCCCCCCGTCACAGCGCCAAGGTTCCTTCTCCCGCCCGCCACAAAATGTCTCCCGACACAAAGCCTCGGCGCTCGACGGCGGAACACATGTGCCCTCCTTTTTTTTTTTTTTTTTTTTTTTTTTTAAATCTATGCCCCCCTCAAAGAAACAACTCGACTCAACCGTGTCAGTCAAAGAAATAAATGAAAAAAAACCCCCAAAAAAAACAAGTTGTGAAATGCAGCTCCACTAGTTTCCACGCTGTGTTTAAGGTGATGGAGCTGACTTCTAACTCAGTGTTTCGGGCCTTGGGGAAAGCTTTTTCACCGTTTTCTCTTCTTCTTCTTCTATTCCGCTGGTCTGAGCCGAGGCTTCAGGGCCGCCGGGGGAGTCGCTGCGAGGGCGCCCCGCTCGGGATGCGGCGCTCGCAAAGCGACAGGAGTAGAGTACATCAGTTACCGCCCGAGTGTGGGAGTTAGACAAGTGTCCTCTTTATTTTAGTGGTTTTTTTTGTTTTTTTCTTTTCCCCCTCCGCGGTTTTACCTTTATCTGCTCCCACATGCGTCCAAACATCTCCATCTGCGACCTGACACCCTAAACCCTCACCCGAACCAACCCCCCACCCTTAACCCTGCCACACACAGAGGGGCAGCCTGGATTAGAATCAAGTGCCCCCACCCTTTACCCCACACAGAAGGCACTTGAGCACCAGCTCTACGGGCCCCGGCATTCCCCTAATTAAAAAGAAAAGGAGGCACAAGGCCTGAGGTCAGGAGCGGGAAAACCATCCAGGAGGGGGGGTGACCTCTGTGAACTTGGGAGGGCAGTTGGATTGACCACAGGGCCAGGAGGTGAGATTTCACTTCAGTGGAGGGGGGTCTCACATTGTTCTGCGAGGGGAGGGGGTGAGGGAGAGAGAGAGCGAGAGAGAGAGAGAGAGAAAGAGAGAGCGAAAGAGAGAGAGAAAGAGAGAGAGAGAGAGAGAGAGCGCACTGGCCCCAGACTTATCATTTTTGTAGGAAACGACTCCAACCCCCCCACTCCCATCTCCAAAATAGTAGGACCCCGTTCATCCAAACAAATAATTCAATGCTGCTGCTTATCACATTTCAGGGGCAGGGCACTGAGCGTACCTTCCCCCCCCCCACCTTTTCAGTCTAAAAAGTGCACACAAGGAATTGCGGATTATCTTATACCGATTAAAAAAAAACAACTATATACATATTAAACAACCAGTATGGATCGGCTATATTTTTGCTCATCACTGAAAACATCACAGCCCTATCGAATTATTTTTTCAAACCATATCAGGTTTTTTGGGGTTTTTTTACGACTCCGCCCTCTTCTTCATCGCATTTGTGGGAGTAGATTTCTCTCCATTTTCGTCTGCACATGCGAGCAAAAGTGTAGGCTTAGTGCAGAGCCCTGTTCAGGGGTGTCACATTAACCCCAAGTTTAAAGATTGTAATATCGCAACCCATTATGACAGCAAGGACGATAAAAACGAAAAAATGCGCAATCCGAGTCCAGTTTGGGGCTGCTTTCTTTTCCGCTGCTCTGCCAACGCACAAGATCACCGCACAATCCAGTGTTGTCAGCGTAGTCTGAAGGCACCAGCAGGTACTAGATACTGATATACATAGATAGTGGGTGGATTTCTCCTTGTGTTCCGCGATAATAAATACTACATTTAATTTCGTCCCAACGCAAAGTAATAGAAAGAAAACACATGACAAGGGTGCAGGAGAGCTGAGAGCTGATTGATGGGGAGGATGGGGGGAATGGGGAGGAGAGTAACCAATAGAGGGGTGTGTGTGTGTGTGTGTGTGTGTGTGTGTGCGCGCGCCTGTGTGTGTGCGACTGCAATCTCTGAGTGCAGAATTAACCGTTCCACGCCGAGCTGTTGTCCGCTCCACATTAAACCTATGAAACGCGTGAATTACTGCGGTGAGCGCCCCGAATTAACTCCATATATCACGGCCGGTCCAAATAGTTGAGGGGTGAGGGGCTCAGCTGATGAGAGGGGGAGTGGAGTGTGTGTTGGCAGTGGGGGATGCAAAGGAGAGAGGAGGGAAAAATAAAGTAACTCTACATTTCTATCCGCCGTCATTAAAGTTAACCATTTCTGTCTCTGCGGAGCCGTAAAGCTGTCCCTCGGGCCCCTGATTTATTCTGCCCTTGCCCGGACTCCTGTCCTAACTATCACACGCCTCCAATTAATTTTTTTTTTGTTGCTCTCCATCCCTTTCCTGTAAATGTAATGAGATTGCAGCACCAAAAACTGCTGACTCCTGACAGAAACACAATTCCTTAATAATACAGAAAGCCAGCTGGAAAAGCAGAAGTAGAGAGAGAGAGAAAAAAAACCAAAACAAAAAAAAAACAAAAAAACGCCTCGCGAGTAATGGCCTTTTAAAGGCCTCCGCTTTTGTCAGCAGTGTAATTAACAGATCCATCACAACATTTTTTTTTTATTTTTTTTTTTACAATCTTTTTGCATTCACGCATTACACATCCAATCCCATAGCTTAACATCAACGCTGCTACACGAATGTGTCGTGACAAAAAACGTGATCATCAAAACGCGACCGGCGCCAGGTCCACCCCCCACCCCCGCCCATTGGTCCCTTATTCCCCGATGGGAGAGCGGAGCTGTTTGGACAAAGACATCAGCTGTGGCGGCGGGAGGAGGCGAAGGAGAGCGGGGGCCAGGAAAGCACTTTCCTGTGTATTTCCAGCAGCGAGCGTTGCCAGCGGCTGAGGCAAGCAGATGAGAGGGCCAGATAGGAGAAAATTGGCCCCGCTAATTGCATTTGGGGCCAAGATGGAGCGCCCAAACCCGCAAACAAAGGTCAACAATGCGGGGCTAATTGAGTTGAGATTTTTTAATTACTCCAGTCATAACTTACGGCAGCGCCCACAAGACGGCCGACGAAACAACAGTGATAAATCGGGCTCATTGTTGTGACTGAGCAGTTACGGGTGGAGCTGCAGGTGCATTGTGGGAGGCAGCCAAATAGGACATTCAGATTTTTGGTTAAGGCTGAGCGCAGCTGGCAGGGGTTGGTGTGAAACTGACTCAGACTGTTCTCTGTGATCAAATCTAGGGCTGGGCAAATATCCATATAATATCGATATCGGAATATGAGACTTACACTTTTTTTTTATTTTAAATGTTGACTTTAAAGCTGCATTACAGTAATGTTGTGCACTTTTCTGAACTTCATAGACCGTTCTATTCAACGCCAGCATCATCCACCTGCTTGGTCATAATACCCACATCACTTATGATTGTTTCTCAAGCATTTGTGTGTAAATATCTCATAAAACCACCAACAGTCATCCCAAATATATTTTCTTATCATTGATATTAAGGTTTTCGAGAAAAAAGAAAATTGGGAACAAGAGTGAACATTCCAAGTTCTTAACACGGTCGCCGTGTACTTTATCTGAACACCACGCCTCTTGCCGAGCAGCAACAGTTAGCTCCGTTCTCATGGAGGGTTCAAGCTAAATCATAATTGATTGACATGTTTGGGACAATTAGAGACTCGAGTAAGAAAGCCTCCCCGTTTGTTTTGTTTGTTCCGTGTGTGTGTGTGTGTGTGTGTGTGCTTGAGTGTGAGTGTGAGTGTGTGTGTGAGGAGCAGATTCATTAGGCCTGTGCATGGAGGATTTGAGGTCTGCGGAGCGAGAGGGACCCAGCCCCAGTGAAGCATGTCAAATTAGGAGGGAAAATCAAACCGTTGCTACTGGGACTCATTAGAACTTCAGCAAAGCACTACTTGACGCGTCGCCTTAGTGTGCATGTGCGCTGTGTGTGTGTGTGTGTGTGTGTGTGTGTGTGTGTACGTGTGCGGTTGTGTGTACGGCTAATAAAACAGAGGAGGGGTTAAAGCCGTGTGGTTTTCAAAAAGTTATTTTGATCTTAACAGTTTGTTTTTACAAGGCGCCGAAAGCCGGAAAAAGCCTCCAAAAACAATTTTAATGAAAAGTGGGAGATTTGGTCTCGGGAGGATTCTAAGTATCTGGAATCTAAGAATCTAAGGGTCTAAGTATCGTACAATCTTAGAGTCTAAGAATCAAAGTATAACAGAATCTAAGAGGCTAAGTATCTAAGCGTTTAAGAGTTTAAGTATCTAAGAATATAAGAAATGAAGTATCTAAGAATCCAAGTTTATAAGAATCAAAACCAAGCTTCTAAGTATCTAAGAATTTAAGAATCTAAGAGTAAGTATCCAAGAATCTAAGAGTAAGTATCCAAGAATCTAAGAATCTAAGAGTCTAAGTATCTAAGAATCTAAGAGTTGAAGCATCTAAGAATCTGTGAGTTTAAGTATCTAAAAACCTAAGAGTTTAAGTATCGAAGAATCTAAGATTCTAAGAATCCAAGTTTCTAAGAATATAAGAATCAAAACCAAGTTTCTAAGTATCGAAGAATTTAAGAATCTATTCATCTAGAGTCTAAGTATTGTAGAATCCAAGAGCCTAAGAATCAAAGTATCTAAGAGTTTAAGAGTCTTAGTTTCTAAAAGTTTAAGAGTTGAAGTATCTAGGAATCTAAGAGTCTAAGTATCTAAGAATATAAGAATCTAAGAGTTTAAGTATCTAAGAATCTAAGCATCTAAGAATCTAGAAATCTAAGTGTCTAAGTATCTAAGAATATAAGAATCTAAAAGTTTAAGTATCTAAGAATCTAAACATCTAAGAGTCTAGGTATCTAAGAATATAAGAATCTAAGAGTCTAATTATCTAAGAATCTGAGAGTTTAAGAATCTAAGAGTTTGAGTATAAGAGTTTAATATCTAAGAATCTAAGCGTCTAAGTATCTAATAATCTAAGAAGCTAAGCGTATAAGTATCTCAGAATCAAAGTTTTGCACAGACGCTCGTTGTACGTCCTGGCTGAGAACACACGTCTACTGGTCATACAGCACATGTGAGATGTGGGGAAACATTCGTCAACAGAGATAAGGACAGAGGGGCTTTGAGGAGTCGTTTGGATGAGGAGTTTATTTTGGGTGTGCAAGAAACGGCATTAAAACATGGGATTTAGAGACACCACTTCCTTAGCCGGTTTCCATTTTTTCCGTTTCTATCTTACGTTCCCTTCAATTATTTGTTTCCGACAGAGAGAGGTTTTTTGTTTTTTTCCTTTTTTATTATTATTTATTCAATGTATTTAGTTATTTCATTATTGTCTAAATAGCTTTACCTCATTATATGTTTATATGTAGTTATATGTGATATTATTGTCGTTATGCTTTGGCAACGTAAGAATTCTTGTCATGTCAGTAAAGAAAAGTTGAATTGAGACAGGGATATTGAGGGAGAGAGAGAGAAACAGAGACCGACACCTAAGCCCCTTTCACAGATGCAGTCTATACCTGAAATGTTCTCCACATTTCCTTCATGGGGGTCATGTGTGAACGGGAGCAGGGATCGAAATCATGGGAAATCTGTTCCAGCAATTTCCCACCTCAAGACCTGGTAACATTTCTGGGAAAATGCCCGCACAGCTGTGTTGTGAATGGAAGCAGTAACACTGCCGGGACAAGCGCGTGGAGGGTTAAGTCAGCCGCTTTCACATGGAGCGAGCGAGTCCAAGTCAATGTCAAGTCAAAGTTTATTTATATAACACATTCAAAACAACAGAAGTTGACCAACGTGCTGGACAGGCTTAAAATACCAAGTACGCCAATAATGTAAAAGCAAATAATATAGAAACCAATAAAATACAAATAAAAGACAAAAGAAAAGAAAACAATAGACATAAAATAAAATAGTAAAAGAATAGTAAAAGAATTGCAGCGCACGAGGAGATGAAGTCAGGGTGTGAAGCTCACCTTGAATATAAAGCCAACGAGATGGGTTTTCAATAGTGATTTAAAAGCATCTAGGGTCTGTGCAGATCTTATGTTAATAGGTAGGCTATTCCACAGTTTATGGGCAGCCACCGCAAAGGCTCTGCAGAAGCCTCTGTTCTTTTTCATAGATCCTGGAATATCCAACAGCATCTGGTATGTCGACCTCAATGATCTAACTGGAGTACGACGATGCAGGAGTTCTGCTAGATAATGTGGCGCCAGCCCATTAACTACCTTATAAGACTCCGCTGCCCATGTCTCGGTCCAGCTCAGCATCCAACACTCTTTTAGTGTTCCTTTTAATGTATGGATGACTTGTTTCTGATTTCTGACTGCCCCTTGCCCCATCTATTCCGCCATGATCATGGCATGTGTGAAAAGGCGCAAGAGGGAAATCTTCCTGAATGTAGCTGCATGTGTGAATAGTGAAACTCACTAGCGGCGCCGGAAAGGTTATCCCAGCAATATACCGGGGACTGTGTGTGAAAGGGGCTCTAGAGAGAGGGGGAAAGAGCTGATCCCATGGGGTTTGAGGACGAATCACCTTTCTCCCTAAATGTGTCTAAACGTGTGTGTAACAAACAAACCAAAGGGCCCCATAGTAAAATAGGTCAGAAGAGAGAAACTCCATAGAGAACACACTCCATATGAATCGTTCTTCAAACCTCGTTCAAACAGCTTAAATTCTCTTTTCCACGGAGGAGGATCAATCAGGTGCATTCCACAGTAATGATTAACTCTTCAACCTTTCATACTACGTACCGCCGTCATGGTCTCAGTCTGCCGACAGACGCAGGAGACGTGTCATTTCCTGTCTCCCCTACTTCCCTGCCATTCTCTCTTTCTCTCTGTCTCTCTCTCTCTCTCCTCCTCCCCCACCCCCCGAAGTCATTCCTTAGATCATTTCAAAGGGCCCAGGAGATCAAAGCCCACCCACCCTCTTAAAAATGGACAGGGGTGTGGGCCTGTGAGAGAGCGAGAGAGAGCGGTCTGTATTTAATTTATCATTGGATTAGAAACACACACACACACACACACACACACACACACACACACACACACACACACACACACACACACACACACACACACACACACACACACACACACACACACACACACACACACACACACACACCTTTGTATTGTAGTTTGGAAAAGGGGACGGAAACGCACTGACATATTAGCCCCCTAGATATGAAGCATCTATCCATCACTCAGATAGATGAAGAGATGGACAGATAGACAGACAGACTTTGCCGACTTGATGTGGGTTTCCATTCTACGGTGTTGTGGTGAGAAATCCCTCCGGGTGTGATGATATGAAAAGAGGATCAAATGAGCGAAAAAACTAATTTGTCTTCGTCTGAGACTGGACATGTTACAGCCAGTGTTTGGGGCGATGCGGTAATAACTACACACATAAAGCTCGGGCTGTCTGGCCACAAACAAACGTGCACATACATGCATACATAAGCACACACACAAAAGCTCTCAGCTGACCGGTCTGCAGCGGCGCTGGTGGGGGCGGGGGTCGACCCTGTGAAAGAGACTCTGTCACACTCCCTGCTCAGCAAATGGAGTGGCGCCTCGAGCGGCTAATGGCATAATGAGCACACGGCAGCCTGGAGTGACATGTTTGGCCTCAGGCACGAGGCATGGCCTGCCCCGAGGGGGGGAAGCAGGGTGGGATTACATTCACGTACACGCACACATGCGTACTCAGCAGATACGTATAGAGGAAAGACGTGAAGCGGGACAGAAGGACTCCTAGCACTCATGATACATGATTTCTCGTGGTGGTTCGTTATCCCCTCCTTTGGAGCGTCATGCGGCAATTTGCCTTTTGTAAAGTAGGGGTGAGGGGTGTGGGCTTAACGCTACAGGAAAAAATAAAAAATAAATAAAATCGCAGCTCAGAGGGAACCTTTGTTTTAGGGGTCACCACGTCACAATTATCACATAATCACCCGATCGCAGTTATGTCTTCGAATTTCAAGCCGATTTGAGAAATGATGCGAATGTTCAATGTCGATAAATGTCTCTTCCTCCTGAGGTGGATGTGTATTATTATTATTATTATTATTACACTGCCTATAGGATTATGCTTCGATAGTGGCATAAAATGAGATTGCGATGGCGATTGTCATAATGGATCCGTCCATTAGTCGCAATTATTTGTTGACATTTCATGATAGTGACAATCCTAGTGTCACGTTTCACAAATGTTCTCGTTTCCGATTGCCTGATGTGGAAATCAGCCCTACAAATATTGCTCCCCCCCAAAAAAAAATCACTGATAAATTAGTAAAAGTCATTGGCGTAATCTTGTCGTCCTTGGTGTTCCGGGATTGCCCTTTAATCGGCACGTTGCCCAAAAAAAATGTTGTCCGGTGTGTGAGCACTGAGCAGCCTTAGCGGTGGCTGGACGTATGAGGGCCGAAGGGTGATGGGCTCTGCTTTACTTCCTCTGACCTAGATGTGTGTCGATGTGCATGTATGCATGTATGTAGTATGTGTGTGTGTGTGTGTGTGTGTGTGTGTGTGTGTGTGTGTGTGTGTGTGTGTGTGTGTGTGTGTGTGTGTGTGTATATATATATATATATATATATATATATATATATATATATAATGTGTTGGTGTGTGTATGATGTGTGCATGTGTTAGGTGGTCCTGTCCAGTTTTGCCCTACGTCCTGGCTGAGAGCCAGCACCATCTGCCCGACTCATCTCGGGTCGCCTCGAGTTAGCGATGGAGGGAGGAGGAGGCGTGGGTGGGGGAGGAGGGAGGGAGTGGTCAGTCTGTCTCCAAGAAACATTACGACCCAGAGAGAGGGAGAGAGAGAGAGAGAGAGAGAGAGAGAGAGCATGTGATAGGGGGAGACCGAGGCCGGAGATGGAGAGGAGGGAACGCGGTAAATGACAGATACTGTATGGAGGCAGATGGAGGCGGAGAAAGGAGCGCAAAAAATTTGAAGAAAACACACACACACACACACACACACACACACACACACAACAAGCAACGAGATCGGATGAGCCCGAACCATGGAGGCGTGACGCCCCGTGTCTCGCCAGTCAGGCGGAAGTGGGCCATGCTGGTGCTGCGCTCAGGAGATGACACACATACTGGCTACAACAGCTGACTGGAGGAAGGAAGGCATCAGTCTGGACACACACACACACACACACCCACACCTTTGGGTTCTGTGTTTTTCCACGCCTGCGTCGAGCTGACTAAAGGCGGAAAAAATGAGCTTAATTTAGGTGTGTGTGTGTGTGTGTGTGTGTGTGTGTGTGTGTGTGTGCCATGATGTACTATTCAACGTAAAGTACAGGACAGCATTGAGCAAGACATAGGTTAATATCGTTCATTTGTGTAAACCAAAAAGGTCAAGCTGGAATCCTCACCACCACCACATTCCTGTTTTTGAGCCCCTAAAGCTCCTGTAGGGAGGAAATAAGCTGGGGTTCAGTGGGGGTGGAGGACAGTAGTCACCTCTTTCTGAGCACAGGTTAATGAATCCTTTTGGAGGGCGTTCTTTTCGGGACCCGGCGCAGGGTTAATTACACACTAACACACCGACAGGCAGCCAAGTTGATTTCATGCTAAGCCGACAGGTTAGCGAGCTGGCGCTGCAGCGGCTCCACCCCGCCGGCCTCTCATGGCGTCGCCTCGCCACCTTTGGCAGCAGATTGCATCTACAGTATACCGCTCCCCCGCGTTCCCCCCCCCCCCCCCCCCGCTCGGATAAACAGAATGCAGATTTGGCCCAGACTGTTGCTGCCGCAACCTTTTGTGTTTGTCCTTATCGTGACAGGAGGCCACCACGCTGACATTTATCCATTTTTCATGAATGGAGTCTTGCATGTGCACCTGACAAACAAATCAATTTCCCAGCGGTAAATTGCTTCGGAGAAACAATAACAACCTGCGAGACGGGGCCCCGAACCAGCATGGGAGGATTAATTGCAGAAGCGGTGGCGAGAGAAGCAATAAGAGAGATGAAGCCGCCGGGCCGAGGTACCGTCAATAGTCACCCGGTGGAGTCAACGGTGTGCTTAGCCCGAGACTCCAGACCAGGTACGACCGACCGGCGGCTAGATCCCCTCCCCATAAAACACGGCGGCAAAACTGACGCACAGCTACCTCGTGAAAAGCATTGTCCGGAGAATTCAATTTGTAGCGACAATGATTTTTCAAGACCGCGGGAACCACAGGAGCTTAACTGCCATCACGTCTTATATATGGAGCGCGGGGAAAAGCGTAAAGGTCAGACACATCAGGGTCGAGCACCGGTGTTTTAGGGGGTTTGGAGAGTGCATTATCAACACGACTAAAATATCTGCGATCAAAGCACACTCTGTTTCTAAATGGTTGCCTTGAAAGGAAGAGTTATCTTCGGTGATTTAAAGAAGAGTATGATATTTTAAGTTGATTAAAAAAAAAAAAAAAAAAAGAAACATAAGTGCAAAGAGAGTGGGAGGTGCATTTTGCCCGCACTGCACATTTCTGCGACTAAAGAACCCGCAAAAAGGTGTGAAAGGGTGTGAAGGGGTTTCAACCTCCAGGTTAGATTTCTGGAACTTCTCCCATTTAGAGTCTGAAAAGGTTCTTCCTTGGTTCTGTATTAATTTGGTTTTCATTGTGGGGATAGGGTTTCCTTTAACGCCGAGCCAGAGTCTATTCCACGGCCAATCAAAGTGAGTTCGGTGTGACTCCCAGAGAGCTTATCCCAAAGAGCAGAATTTGCTCCGCAGGATTATTAATGAGAAAAGCGGTTACATTTAAGGCAAATTGTGCGGCGAGATGACAGCGCTGTCCTACAGGCTAAATTATCCCTTTCCCCTCTCTCGCGTCAAAGCGGCTCGGTACAGTTCACAGCCTGGAAGAAAGAGCATGCTAAGCGGAGCCGGGGACACCGTGGCGGGGCAGGATCCTGGCTGCGCTCCCGGTGGCATTGCTGCTGGGCTTCAGATGCTGCCTGGTCCAGCCAATCCCCGAGAGACGGGCTCCTGGGTGGCACCGCCGGGAGCCGGTTGCTTTTTTTCCCCCCCTCCGATTTTTAACGTCTCCCGGTCTTGGCTCTAACGAAGCTGACTGATCACATTTCACAACAACAACGAGAGGCCCGGAGAAAAGTCCGAGCCGCGCTGTCTGGGAGGCAGCGCCAGAGCCACTGTGGAAAAGTACTCGATTCTTATGGAGAGGCATAGGTTTCTGAACATGAGTCAAAAGGCGGGGCTTCGTTGCCGAGCACGTACCAGAAAAACAAATTAACGGATCTGCCATCACCGTGCGCACACGCACACACACACACACACACACACACACCATCATAAAAACCTATAAACTTTGTTATCCTAAAGCTAATAAACAGAGTGGCCAGTTTTTACCAATGGCAGCAACATTTTGCAGCCAGCCATACACACCCCCCAACACTTAGTTTGAAAACAAAGTTATTTCTTTATACTTGAGGTAAAGGTAGTCTCCCCCGTAAACCACTCCCACTCGTCCTTCATGCACTAATTGCACCCGTCGCTCCCCGCTCAACAACAAGCAAACCCTCGTGCCTGTCGAGAGAGAGAGAGAGAGAGAGAGAGAGAGAGAGAGAGAGAGAGAGAGAGAGAGAGAGAGAGAGAGAGAAAAGAAAAGGGAGCGAGCAAAAGGCGGCGAGAGATCTTACGTTAAACCAAGATGAGAATTTCTCCCTCGGAAATAAGCAGATAAGTGTCCTCGGCTGGGAGTAGTCAGCCCGGCTGGTTTGTTTACCTAGGAAAACGCTCTCACATGCTGAACTTCAAATGAACCGGCACTAACACAGATGCACGTCCTCATCCACACAATGCCCGCTGTAGACACGGACTTGGAAAACAACAGATGTCAACCTTCCCAAACTTAAGAAATTGGCCACGTTTAATAAACAAGCGTGAGATATTGTGGCAGAAAGCACTGTGTCGAGGATTAAAAAAATAAAAAATAAAAATAAAAAAGTTAAGATGATTTTATACAGTAGGACGCGTTTAGTAGAGGAGTAAAAATGACTGACATCAGGTTTGAACTCCACTCACACCAGCGCCAGAGAGTGGTGTTTTGCACACAAATTAAACACATTTCAATGGATTCGATGTCATCCCCATAGGATTTCGATAAGTGAAGTTCCACTGCGTGTTAGGGTTGGCGATCAGTTCATTGGGACGTATTGATTCCAGTTCTGCTACCAACTATGCAGATCGAAACCCAATTATCCGACCCATGTTCTGATGTGTGTCATATTGAGTGGGTACGAAATAACCCCCAAAAGCTGTTAAAAGCAAAAAAATATATATATTGGGATTTATAGAAGAAAAAAAAAAAAAAAGTTCTACAATCTTAGGGTGCTTTCCCTGTTCATTTCGATTCGCTCAACTGTTCAAATAAACTGGGATAAACCTCGTCGCTGCTCGGTGACATTCATTTACTGCGCCTGTGCTCAACTGGCCCTTTATTGCGGGGATGAATCGTTTCCCCGCCGGTAGCTCTCCGCCGTAAAACCGGCGGCGAGGCGGCGCTTCTCTGTGAACACGCAGCTGAAAGAAAACACACGGAATAAATACTCCACATCTCGTACCGCATAACCTGAATGCTCGCAATTTCTCAGACACTTTAATATTAGAACGAGCTGATTCCAAGGCACCGTGACTGCGAATGAAAATAGCTTTTTACTGCAGCTTTTTTTCCTGCAGCCCTTGCATAAAAAGATTTTTCGTGTCGCGAGTAGATTTTTGCAGCACAACTGCTTTCTTATGCAAAACTTCGTCACACTTTCTCTCTCCCCACCACTCCCAGTCCCCAGCACAGAGGTGAAGAGCAGCCGGTCAAAAGGCTGGTCGTTCGTTCTACTCGAGCATGAACAGAAAAAGGGGCCGAGGTATCCAGGTTTCCGAAAAGCGGAAATCAGAAGTGCACGTTTCTTAAGGAATCGCCCGTTTCGCACATTTTGGAACCGGTTCCAATTAAGAAGCAGCACTGGCTACGCCGATTCGCAAACAGCTAAAAGTGAAGGGGGCAAAGGGGCGGCAAATTTGGGGGCCGTGTAGTGTGCGAGGGCGGTGACGTCCCTTTCGCAGGATGTGCGAAAGGGAAATCTACGATTGCAGCGCCACTGGAGACGCACTAAAAATGACTTTCAGCTGAGTTTTTGGGTTCGTATGGTTCATAATGTCATTGGTTGTTGTTAACAATCAACTGAATATAGCTGACGGGTGAAATGAAAATTTGTTCCATATCCCAAAGTGATAGTCTGTGCCGGTTGAACAGGACGCTATGATAACGACAATCACCTCCGAGGGTAAGAGAACCATTTCTGAAAACATCACTTATATCTCCAGTGCATTTGACAAATTCATATCTGCACTTCATGTAATCCAGCAAATATAGAAAGATCACGGCCTTCAATGGAAATGATTGGAGATAAAAAAAAATATATATATATATATATATATATATATATATATATATATATATATATATATATACACACACACACACACACACACATACATATACACTTTTTTTTTTTAATCCACCCATTGACCCCAATTCCATATTGGGCTCGGCCATTTTGAGTGCCACTTGTGGCCATTTCACACGGCAGCAGGGACGAAACGAATCAGGAAATAAAGTCGAACTCCCCAACACGTCTTTATTCCCACCGTCGTCGCGGAGCTCTGCAAACTGCCGGGCGTCCGGGGGAATGGTTTCGCGTTGGGGACGTGCCACCAAATCCAACACAGGGTCTGCGTTTTTTGTTTGTTCCTTGTTCTGAGTGCATCTTTTTGCCAAGGGTGCGCTGGCACGCAAAACATCTAAGCAAAAACAGCTGTCTGAGAAAAAACAATATTTGAAGCGCCCACGTTATGAGCCAACCTACCGTTGCGAAACAGGCAAAAGTAGGTAATAACGCCATCAAATATTCATGGCGATCGTCCAACTTTACCCTTCAGGGTGCAAAGGTCGTGTGAAAAAACAGTCTGTCGTGCGTGCTGTGAGACGCCTGCAAAACTGGAGAGTTCTCTATACGACTTCTCCTTTAGAGGTCTGGTCCACTCAAACACAGCGTCATTCTAACCAAAGGGAAGCAAGAGAGAAGGAACTAAAAGAGAAAGAAAACGCAGTCGGAAATCAACAGTTTTACCATTTCACCGTCTAAACACAGATCCAGAAAGCAGCGAGACTGAGAATTATATTTAGAAGCTGCAGTTTCGGTCTGACGGGGAACTTTACATTTCTATCAAAACTTGATTAACTTTAACTGTACATTATTTTGTAAATAAATAAATCAATAAATAAATGAATGGATGAATGAAAAAATAAATAAATAAACAAACACTGTTATTAAAATTCCGAATACAATCTCACTTTTGTCTCTGGAAAAAGAAGAAGGGGAGAGGGAGGGACATGTGACGACAAGGATGAAGACGAGTGCAAGGCTTGTTTTTCTTTGACAGTTTCTTTGAAAGCCAATGTTGTTTTCACTGTTTTTGCAGTGTTTTCAGTATTTAACAGGACGAATAATCCCCATTTGGGACAGATATTCACTTGCGGTTGATACCCTTTTGACATTTTTATTATAACATTCACAGTAACACAACTAAACACAGGCAAATTGATGTCTATTAACATTAAAGCAACGCTATGTAACTTTTTTTTTTTAACCTTAAAATAAGACATTGACTAGTACACTGACTTGTAATATGGAGAATGGGACCTCTTTCATCGCCCGAACCCCCCGAACGCTGCCCCTGACTAAAGACGTAGCTGTTAGTCGTCAGTTCAAGCAGTTAGTCGACAGTTAGTCGAATTGGGGCACGGTTATAAAAATGCATTTAATTATTTTAATATGTTTTTGGGGCATCAGAAAATGGTTTGAGCTCCAGGACTGAGATCGAATGTTATAACTAACATTGTGCTAGATTACAGATAAATACAAAACCTAATAACACGAGCAACCTGTTAACCACACCGGTTAAACATTACACTGGTTAAACTTATTAGGCCCTATTATTATTTTATATACGTACACATTTACATTACATATTAACATCATTTGCACTTAAAGGTGGCGCACGGAAGCTCCCCTCGCCGGGCGCATTCCCAGTATACGCAATATTGTTTTCGGACATTTCGACCAGTAGACTAGTCTGAGTTTAAACTTCTGTTTCAACGTCGGTTGTGAGGAACATCCCTGTTCTGAATGTGTGGGAACAACAAGCAAGGGGATGGGAACCTTTTGTTAATTTATCAGTAACACCAACACAATAACTTATTACCAGCCTTTAAAATATAAATTAAATTAACAAGCGCTGTGCGGCAAAGCGAGCCGCCTGTTAATTACCGGCAAACCATCAAAAGCTGTAATTATTCTTCTGAATGTGTTGGAATAATCAGCAAGGAGATTGAACATTTATTTTTGTTATAATTTGTTTCAAATTAAAAGCCCTCTAGCGTTTCCTACACGGGTCCAGCCATACAGGTTTTTAAGGTTAATTTGACAAGGCGCAGCTCCTGAATGGAGGTTGGGTTTTTTTCAGCGACCAACCGACCAATGAAAAACTTAGTCGACATAAACTCTTCTCTTCGACTACCGCTTGGTTGAATATTTGGGCGTAGCCCTAAACATTTGTGTTCCGGTTCGAAACCAAGTAGGAAAAGTGGTTTTGAACATCAAAACCAAAAGCACATCGCGCTTTACGGGACTTGCTTGATGTTTGGCTCAGGGTTTCGGTTAGGCGGTAATTACGTTGGGTTTTTTTGCTTGGTAAAACTGATAAAAATAAAAATAAAAGATAAATTATAAACTTGCCGGTCAAAATGTCCAGTAATAACGCTCCGACCAAGCGTCACCGCTCCACCTCCCCGACGGCGAGACGGGCCAGCTGTGCGCACGGCACCCACAGGGCCGCGATGCCACCTCACCTCAGCCGGCACACAGCGGCCCTCGCTTTCGTCGCGCCGCGGCGAGCACTCCGCCCACGGCTCCGAGGCGAGGCCCGTGCAGGGGACGTTATACCTGCGTTTGTTGACTGTTATCGAAACGTGACCGATAAGGTTCAAATTTGCCTCGGTAAAATTAACTCTCTCCGGACGCCGGGCGGAGTTTAACGACGGCGATGTAAAAGTGCAACTGCACTCAGAAACTGTAGGGTTACTGATTGCTGCTTTAATTGCAGCAAAGCCTATCTTGTGTCATAGTCTTGACATGTTCAATATTATATTATTGTGCCTATATTGTTAATGTGCTCTTTATTTTTTATGTGAGCGAGAGAGAGAGGGAATGTCATAAGCGAGTTCGTTTTACAGCTTCAGCATGCTCTTATTACATTGGAAAAACAACCTTTATGTCGCCCTCTAAAAGAAAATGCATCTTTATCGCATCCCCCAGCTCAGATTGCCAGATCTATTCATCGTCCCAAGTTTTCACCAATACAATAATGCTGCAGGCGACACATTCAGCCAGACCATAAAACTGCTCAGGGAGCGGTGGCTGCGTCAAACAAATGCAAGCGCCACATAAACATATGCACGTATATTTTTATCAACAAGCAGATCAGTGAAATAACGATGATCTCAAAAATGTCACTGCAGTCATCAGTCGGACCGATAATTGCTCAAATGTTAAATTAATGTTATTGCTCCCTCCTTATACTGTATATACACAGCATCGAAACCCATTTATCTGAACCTCACGTGTACTTACTTATTAACACTGTCAACAGGCTGCCATTTACACAAGTGCAACATGGCTAAAAAACTTGTCTGTCATTTTTTAGTCACAGCACAAAGGCATAGTAGTGGCAACATATTAAAAACAGCAAGGAAGGGAAGAATTTTGTACACTATTTGGGCCTAAAAGGAATTGAAAAATCCTAATTTTGAGTTGTCTGGGGCCTTAAAAACAGCGCTGCACACTGTACGCGATTTTTAAGTCAGCCCCAACGACGCAATGGTGTAATTCTACTTATGGACCCTGTACTGTGTGCAAGTAAAAAAATAAAAGAAATAAAAGCTGTATCAACACAGGCGCACATCTGGATGCCTGTTTTCAACAAAATCTAAAATAAAATTAAAAAAATGTCACTTCCAAACTAAATCTTTCAGCAGATCTTATGCAAAGAGCGACCTTATGTCGGACGACTGCAGATTGCTTTTGGTTCCACCAAGAGGGGTTACGGCCAAGGGGTTAAACCCTGGCCGAACAATGAATCTATATATAGAAAAAACAACCTGGTTCAGATGCACGTGCGGGCAGGCGGACTTTGAGTAAAGATTCAATCTCAGGAATTGATTGTGCTCTCAGTAAAGCCACCAAGAACGGATGCCTGGAGTGGCAGCTTCAAAATAGCAGCTCCAGTACCTCTTTGATACCACATCAAGATCAGGTGGTGAGGAAGAGGCAGGTACCACACAAACCCACACACACCCACACCCACACACACACACACACACACACCTCGTAGCAGATGTTTCTCTAAATGTAAGTGAGTCAGTGAGTCAAAAAAATTTATCTGAGCCTATAAAGAAAGATATGAGTCATTCACTGGGTTAGAGGAGAGAGATTTAAAAAATGTGACGTGGATATTGGACTTAATCGCTTTGCTTTTAGAGATACATTTTCTGTCCAATTCATGAATTGGTTTGCCTTGCTTTGAAAAAATGTAATACAGTGGTACCTCGACTTACGACTGTAATTCGTTCTATAAGAACGTTCGTATGTTAAAACAGTCGTATGTCGAAGCATATTTTCCCATATACACCACGCTCATTTTTTTCTATGATTTCCTTCTTGGTTTCAATGGGAATCATTGCCCTTTTTTTCGCATCATCCTTCTTCTTAGGGCTCATCATGAAGGGTGAAAATAAACAAAATACACAGCACAAACACAGTAAATATGAAAAAAATATGGATAATCCACCAACTACGTGCACACACCATGTAGGTCGCCCGCTGACTGGCTGCTGACTGGCCGCTGACTGGCCGCTGACTGGCCGCTGACTGGCCGCTGACTGGCTGCTGACTGGCCGCTGACTGGCCGCTGACTGGCCGCTGACTGGCCGCCGACGCGCCAACTGCAAATTTCCACGGTCGTAACTTGGAGCAGTCGGTCGCAAGTCGGTACTAATTTTCGCGACTATCGCTGCTCGTATCTTGGTTCAGTCGTAAGTAGATGCAGTCGTAAGTCGAGGTACCACTGTAAAATAAAAAACAGCATCTATTTCTGTCACAAGGAAATGTACATTTATCTTGATTCTACAGAGGGAAGTTAGAGCCCTCACTTTGTTCTCAAACATTTTTAGTAGAGTGCCCCCTCTAAAAAATGTTTTCAGCCGAGATCCCCCTTCAATGGCATTGGGAGAAAAAAATGAAAACGAAAATAACTTATGTACTTTATGTGCATGGTATGTATTTTTTTAAACATAGTATATAACCAACTTTTTTTTCTGAGTACTCCCTGCAGTACCCCTGCAGTACCCCTAGGGGTACAAGCACTCACATCTTAGTAACACTGCTCTCAAAGTTACACAGTTGGTTTTGGGTGTTGGGTCGTCCCCCCATCCGCCGCTTTCACATCTACGAGCCAACCCCCCGGTGATTTGAGGAGCATCTGCAAACAGGGATGGGTCCTCCTGCTTCCTGCTCTCTCCTTTCATATTTCACGCAGGCAAACTCCAAAGAATCATTACCCAACATGAGCTCATCATCAGCGCATTCATAATTCAGTGTAATGGATTATGTAATTGCTCCATTAATCAGAGGAGCCACCCCGGCATACTCTTCTATGCATTAGTTTAATTATGGGAAATGCCTCCGTTCAAATAGATGCACTGTTTGCAGAGGCAGACTTTAAACAGCCCCCGCTTGGTTCGGTATGGGAGCTCGGTCCTTTTGCCTGGCGTCTGAGTTTGGGGAGGCTGCATTCTCACGGCTCCACTTGGCGATCGCCCCGAGAGCTCGCGGTGCGCTCGCGGGCGGCTCTTCAATAAAATATGTCACAGCAGAAGGCGAAAGACGAAAAAAGGCGGGCAAAAGGGCAAACGCCTTTCGGGGGAAAAAAGGGTTGTCACGCCCGGCCCACACTTAGGACGTATCATTTGATATTTGCAGCCGCCGTCTACCTCTGATGAATATTCCAACTACATATGAGCCTGCAGCTGGTCGCACCGACGGCTGATTGAGACTCGTCGACAAGGAAGCACTTGTCATCTGATTCCAGCAGCTGGCATCGCTTGTGAGGACATAATCCAACGGTGTCATCAGTCGTTTTGTCAGGGAGGAGAGATACGGGGCTCTAGACACCACGCTCCTCATCCTGGCTATTGTTGGGAGCTCAATGGGAGCGCTCAGCTGCCATCCCTCAGCCCTTGCGCCTGAGTGACATTTGACTGTCGTTGTTTGCGGGCGGGAGGGCCTCTTCTGCGTTTTTGGCTCTACCCATCGCTCTTAAAAAAAAAATAATAATAAAATAGTTTTTGGGGTTTTTTTTAATTGAAAAAAAAAATAAAAAAGGTCAGCACCAGGCCAGGCCCCTTCTGCTCTCTTAAGTGCACTGAGGGCCAAAAGGAAATCGCGGGTTTTGCTTGCATAGAGCCAGCGTTACGTAAGTGAAATCGCTCCAAGATTTACCGAAAATTTGCTCCGTGCCTATCGTGGTTATTTTTTCCTGTGTATGCAAATATTAAGCCGCTTCCCTCCCCCAGATTGTACTCAGGGCTATGTCTTTATTCCTTGTACCTTTTCTGCCGCTTTGAGAGAGGGAGAGTGGGAGAGCAGTAATTTATATGTATTTTGCGCTGTGGTATCTAGTCCAACAGAAGCATCAAATCCTTATGGGACCCAACCTATCAGTTGTTTTCAGTCCCTATCAAAGACAAAACAAAACGGGTTCGTTGTTATTGTCAAGATGTTGGCAAATCTTCTTTTTTTTTTGAAAGAACAGCTCATAGCCCGCTGCCAGGAGCCAACGAGAAATAAAGACATGGGAAAATAAAAAATGGGAGAGAATGAGAAACAGATGGCAAAAAGTAGTCCCCTCGGTGTAAGTATTTCAAATGTTATGTTTCTCAAAAAAAGAAAACAACAACTACAAAATTCACCTTGCTGAAGTGACATTTAAATAGGCAGGAGCCATTTTCTCTCTCTCTCTCTCTCTCTCTCTCTCTCTCTCTCTCTCTCTCTCTCTCTCTCTCTCTCTCTCTCTCTCTCTCTCTCTCTCTCTCTCTCTCTCTCTCTCTCTCTCTCTCTCTCTCTCTAATTTGATGCTGTCACAAACAAATCCTCCTCACAGACCTTTCCAAATGTCAGGTTCCGTCAAGCTGGATGACGGCTTCCTCAAAGCGGGGCCTCTGAAACTTTGTCAGGGAAACAGAGGAGGTTGAATGCACATGCATATTTATGGGCCCTCGCTGAA
Organism: Zeus faber; assembly: GCF_960531495.2. Lineage (NCBI taxonomy): Eukaryota > Metazoa > Chordata > Actinopteri > Zeiformes > Zeidae > Zeus > Zeus faber. The sequence continues at coordinate 19,018,791 of NC_137207.1, forward strand.
CACCCCTTTCACGGTCCTCCCCCCCCCCCAATTTTCTTTTTTCTTCTCCCGGAGTTTCGAGAGAGAAACCCGCCTGCGCCGCCGATCCGACGGAGTCACTTGACTGCAACATCGGCGGCCACCGCTCAAGCGTTTGCTCATGTGTTTGTAAAAAGGTTTGTAGTTTCTTTCAATTACCTCGTTATTGGTAGAACACTGGGTTGGTTCAAAAGCAAAGGCAAATCGCTCTTATCTCGCTATCCAATATCAGGTATATGTGGCCATGTCTGCACTCATCCCAATAAATTTGAAAACTCACCTCCCCCCCCCTGTTTTTCGAGGACGCTCTTCAAAGTGGATGAATTTTAAAAACGCTGGTTTCTATGGAACGCCATTTGAGTCAATATAAATTAAATAAATACACAATTAAATAAGTCTATGAAATAAATCCTGAAATAAATAAATGACGCAATTAATATACAAATAAATGTAAATGGGTAAATATAGTTAAATTCTTCTTTTAAAAAGGAAGTTTTTCAAAAGAATATATTTATTAATTTCTTGAAAAACTTTTATTTCATAATGCCATGGTTATCGCACAGATTCAGAGCCAACGGAGAGGATGGTGGTGCCGCAACAGTGGTAGGACGGGGAGTGGTTGCTGGCTCCACAGCTTGGGGGAGAGGCCCTCCTTTCTGTCCAGACAGCAGACCCACACCTGGGTCCCGGGTGCAAAGTCCCTTCCCCGGTAGCGGGAGTCGTAGTCCCGCTTCTGTCAGGACCCGGCGCCCATTTAGGCTTGCCTGGTCAACCGGTGCACCTCCCGCACCCTTTGTGGCTGCGGAGAGGTTGTGGGGGTAGCCCAGGCTGGGCCCCCCCCCCCGCACCACCGGCTCTGGGGGGGGAGCACCAAATCGACCGGGGGTACAGCGCTGCAGGAGTGCAGAGCCGGGTCCCAACAAAAGCGGGCCTATGACTCAGGTGTGGGTCTACTCAAAGAAGGACCACTCTCCCCCTGAGCTGTGGAGCCAGTGGGCTGGCCCTCGCGCTGGGCTAGAACAGCTGTTGGACGTGGTGAACAGGGCGCGGCTGGCCAAGCGGAACCGGTTGGTGGCCCTCCACCGTGACCGGCTCCCTCTCACTACTGGCCCCTCGATCCAACCGAGGGGGCGACGGGAGCTGAGGACCGGCTCTCAGCAACCGCCACTGTTGTGTAGGAGAGCGCCAACGGCAGTGCAGCGTTCCCCCATCTCTCCGCCGGCTCTGAGTTTGAGAGATAACCACACCCCATTCATTTGCATTTAAGGATTGGAAATGTGCCATTATAAAATATAAGTGCCATGAAATAAATAAAAAGTCTTTTGAAAAACGTCCTCCTAAAAATAAAAATAAAAATGTTCTGAACTATATTTACTTATTTATATTAAAATGTATTTATTTCAGGATTTATTTCATTCACGTATGTATTAATTTATTTAATATTGACTCAAATGGGGTTCCATAGGTTTCGTGCTGTGGTATATGCAAGGAAGACGGGTCTTTTAAACTGGTGACATATGATTGTTACGTGGGTCACACCATCCTGTCGTCCAGCACAACAAAAAAAAAAAAAATCTGGCTCGCTTTTGTCGTCAGATTTACTGTTTGGCTTGTGCCTTTTTGGTAATCTCGCTCGTCAGAAAAGTGCTTAGGAAAACGGTGGAAAACCTGTTTGCCAGGAGTGACGGTTGTGGCCTCAGGTTTTCTTTCTTTCCCCGAGTCGGCAGTGTGGACGGGAGACAGTTCGACACCAAAAGACAAGGCCGTGCGTAGACAGGTCTCAGGCCTTATTGTGTTGCCGGGATGTTTACACTTGCGCACTGTAAACGCATTACACCGTCGGCATACCAAATGATGCCAACACCAGGCTAATTTAAATGAACAACCGCACTACGTGATCTTGTATCCCTGTACATTAACACTGCAGTTGTGTTATTGTCTTGTACTGCATGCTCTGTTATTCAGAGAGGCTTGGCAGCTTATACAGATTGTACTTGGCATTTAAAGCTGATATTCTATTGGGCAGGGCACCAACAGGCATTGCTTAAGCTTCACCCTCAAAATCCAGTTGCTCAAAAGAAAAAACATTTTTAAAGACTTTGTTTAATTTGCTAATTGTCATGCCTGAAAATGTCACCATGTGTATTTTTTATTTTATTTTTTTTAATACAAGCACAAGCTAAAAATATCAAACTACCGTGCACTGATTGAGTGTTCATTAGCGACATCTTGCACAGTCTTCATTAACCTGTGGCCCAGAGAAAAATAACAAGAAACCGTAGTGGAATGTGCAATCTTGAGAGCCATATCACTGCTGCTGGGGGGTGAGAGGGAGCAAGAGCAGCTAATCAATTTTCACTCTGCAGCAGCATTTTATGCACTCTCTGCCATTAGTTCAATGGGCACAAAGGACACAGAGTCCAGTTCAAAACGACAGTAGCTATGGACTTGCAGACTGCAAAAGGAAAAATAAAAAAAAAAAAAAAAAAGAGTCCCGGGTGCAAAGTGTATTCAGAAATATATATTCATTATGGTTTTTTTTTTTATACTTCATTTGGCCTAGGTCTCCCTTGAAAAATAGGTCATCTCAGTGAGACTCACAACATGAAGCTTATTGGCGCTTTACAGGTGCGGCCCAAGGAATAACGGACACGGAGGGGTTCGAATATTTAAAAAAACAACAAAAAAATAACCCACAACAATACAGCAGAGCGTACGACGACAAGAAAATAAATAAACTCCTAAACCGACTCAGCTGCTAAATCTGCATTTCTTGAGACGCGGCAAGCAAGTGCAAAAAGAGAGAGTAAAACGAGAGAAAAGGAAAAAGAAAGAAAGAAAGAAAGGGGGGGGGGGGAGCTTTATTCCTGTCCTTTCATTTTGAAGAAAGTTTGTATCGCCGTCTAATCTCTGCCATTGCAGCTGCAGATCCTGTCAGCATATCCAAAAGGTCTGCCTTGTTGTTGCTCTTGTTTTCCCCCCCCACTCTTTTAAGGGTTTACCCCCCCCCCCCCCCCCCACACATCATCCATTTACATTGGGGCTGTTGTATGTTAAGGATCTGAGGTTTTAACGCGGTTGCCAGTGAGGCAGCAGCCATTTAATAACAATGCAATAGTTCCTCACAGCAGTGGGGCAGTGTCGCTCATACACCCCGCCGTGTGCAGATGGTACATTGTCTGTGGTTTCCGAAAAACATTCCCCTTTTGGAGATGTTGTTCTTTCTCTCCCGCCCACCTACAGCACCCTATTTGTCAGTAATTTTTAACTCCACTCGCTAGAAACAACATACAATTGCTCTACAGCCCAAAAGGTCTTCCATAACAGCGATCTGTTGGCGCGGCCAGTAAAAGAACCCTGTGTGTGTGTGTGTGTGCGTGCGTAAGTGCGTGCTCGTGTACTGTGAACCATTTTGATTGTGTCTCACAACCTCCTGGGGTGGGTGGGGGACATCTGGAGGAGGCGTTGCTGTGTACCGAGAGGGGAAGAAGACTTAAGGCCTGAAATATCATTCTCCAAGGACATAACTGGCTTTCATTAACATACAAAAGAGGGAAATACGGAGCTGGGAGATTTATTGAAAATCAACATGGATAATGTCCCCATAAACCAGTCACCTTGCCAAGAACCCCCCCCCCCCACCCCAAAAAAAAAAAAAAAAAAAAAAAAAACCTCTTTCTGACCATCAATGGCCCTTATCGCCCATTCACCGCCAAGAGTGATTAGAGCACGTTCTGATGAAAATGACCAGTAATTCAACTCTTTGCAAGGCTTTGGAGCGACCATTTCACAAGGTGGATGTTCATTAGGCGCCAGCGGGGAAGGAGCCTATTCGGTAATGGAGTGCCAGCCATAAACATCCCTCATCATCAGGAGGGTCCGCCGTTTGATCCCACCTCTGGGGGCTCTGCGCTGGACATCTCCATCCACGTGCTTGTGTGTTCCACTGCCTGTTTACGCGGTAATGGACTCTGCCCAGAGAGTTGTTAAAGGGAACAAAGTGAAAGTGTCCCGACAGTCTACCCGTGATGGTGATTAACGGCTGAATTAGAAAACAACCGCGGGGTCACCTTCTTTAACATCATGATGGATGATCTTTTGCCAGGATCTGATTGCCTCCATTATCGTCGAGATGCAACCTGGATCACAGGTGGAGGTGGGCGGCGCTGTATATTCGCAACGTCATGGTATCGAATTCGCCATCCGTGTGCAATCAACCAATAGTGTGCAATAATTAACTACCAAAAATAACAAACAAACTACCACATTGGGAAGCAAATTGGGATGCTTTATACCCTTTTGTAATAGACATCAGCCTGATGAGTGCGCACGCAACTGTGTCCGCCACTGCCTGTAATGCCTCAGTTAGCGTTGCCCAGGTTCAGCTGCGTATCTGCCATCGCTCCTGTCACAAGCAGTTTACAAGACTGGGAACGAGGGTCGCCATCTGTCCCACCTCTATGGGGTGCACGGAGGGAAATTTTGCACAATTTTGGCATGCCCGACTTCCCGTAATGATGCACAAATGTTTGAGAGGCATTACATAAGCAATGAGCCATGCACCAGGGTGCTAGGAGAAGAGAGAGAGAGAGAGAGAGAGAGAGAGATCGGGAAAGGGAGCGATAGGGAGAGCGGGGAAAGTCACAGAGAAAAAGGCTGAAACGGGGCGAGGCAAGATAATGTGACGGGTCCGTTTACTCTGCTGGTCAACGGTTGTGCCAAAGCTGTGTACTTCAGGTGGGCCGCGGGGTTCATTTCAAGCACCGCATCAGATTGGAGCTCGGGCCGGGGAGGGGGAGGGGAGGGGAGCGATCGGGGGGCGACGCACAGGCTTCCCCCGACAATGAAAAAAAGGTGAAACCTGAAGCGACGGAAGTTCATCGTGCAGAATGCACAGTTGGGCGGGGAAGGGGGAAAAATGAGAAACGACTTCCGCTATTGTTTTGTTAGCATGAAAGGCTGAGCGGCTCATCCCGCTACCCACTACGCCATGTGAGAACCCCCTTGTGAGGGGAAAATTGGAAACACTGAGGCATGTTTGCAAAACTGACACCTGGGACAGAATTAATCTCAGCCTGCGCCTTCCGTGAGGAAAACCATGACGTCGACGCCAGCGAGCTGAACAGGCTGTACAACAGAGAGAGAGAGAGAGCCTGATAACAGGAAGCCAATGAGGACGTTAATCTCATCCAGCCGAGCAACCTTAAAAAAAATAAAAGGAGGGAAACCTAAATTCAAGCGGACCGCATTTGCTGACCAACGCTTACCGGTAACCTGCGCTGGCCTCAATCGCACGCGTTTCGAGGTTCGCTTCCCGGCCGTACACGCTCATGAATATTTGATGACGTTGCGAGAAATTGCTACGATCCTATCCAAGTATTAGCTCAAGATTTCGCCAAAAAATAAAAAAAATAAAAAAAATTAAAAAAAAGGCGAGTGAACCAAACGAACTTCATTAACTGAGGGGATATACAGATGTGTGCAGATAAGCGGCAGATTGGAAAGTGATAGGACTGCCGCGGTTGTTTCTGGAGCAGAATGCACACGGAGAGGAATCTCATTCTCGGCGACGTGGTGATACTACACCACTCCCCACTCCCCTACCACCACCACCACCCCTCTCCTTCCCCTCCACCCCCAACCTTATTCTCCATAGCCTCGCCTACCCTGGAATTAATGATGCACTGATCTTCCTGGAACCACCCCCATCCTGTATTTGTGTGTGTGCATGTGCATGTGCGTGTGCGTGTGTGTATACATGCTGTACATGAAGAAAGGCTCATTTCCGCTACACACCAGCGGGATAACCGGCGAATTTGTATTCAGTAATGACACAGGGGCCGGGGAATGATGGGAAATTTGTAAGCATTCGCCATCTCTCATAATTCCATTTAGTAGTTCGGTAAACACTTAGAAAAGCAGGCTGTAGTTAGGACGAGCCCCCCTGTGATCCACCCCACCCCACGCCCCATCACTCGCCACTCATCAGGCCTGAGCACCTCAAAAAGGAATCCAAGGGCAGCCGAGGAGGAGAGGGAGATACTGCAAATCACATTACAGGACATGAAATTAATCCAACCTCCCTAAACATTTGGCCTTCACACGTTTAACCTTGAAACTGCGTTTTACTTCCTCACATGAGGCCTTCGTAATGACCCCCCCCCCCCCCCCCACCACCACCACCACCAACCACCACCACCCACACCCACGCACACACTCACTCCTCCTCTGACTCACACGAAACACTTGCAATAGTACGCGTCTGACATTCAAACAATGACTCTGCCGAGGTAATTATTCAATAGGATCCTTTACCGCGCCGATGATACGTTGTAATTTCATTTCAGTTACGTCTGTTTCATAATGTGCCGCACAATTGAGCGGGGGCCCCTCCGCATCCCAAAAGACCACTTCCTCCTTAAGATAATAAAAAAAGGCTTTTGTGCCTCGCCTTTGAGAAATCCTTGGTGGATTATGCCGGCGAAAGGATTGGGGCGCACATCAATTAATATGCATTAAACGAAGGAGTATTAAGTTGTGAGAAAATAATTAATAACTGTAATTGCTGCACCGCACCCTTGCTTGACTTCCGGCGTGCATCCCACGCGGTTCCAATAAAGCTTGACCGCATTCACGGTGAGCACCCGGGTAATTTCATATTCACTAAGCGGTCATCAATGCATCATGGCACAAAGGTTTGCGACACAAGAAGGTGACTATATGCACCGTGGAGCTGGAAAATACAAGAGCAAGTAATGGGAATTTAAATCTGAAAAATCTGCTTTAAAAGCGGAGCCATTTAACAGAAGAAATTCCTAATAAGAAAAAATAGAAGAAGAATCGATAGGAAACAGTTGCAGTTGAATTCATTGTTTTCTACAGTCACATTTATTTCCATTCAAACTTTGTTAAACATTTCTAACTATCGCACCGTGAAACCTCTAACCACGTATCGTACCAAACCGTGAGCTGAGTGTATTGTTACACCCCTCGCTGTTACAGATGAAGACACACAGTAACTCCATACATAGCGGACTAATTCCCATTACTGTCTAATACACAAAACCCAAGGAGCCCGAGGCTCATTGATGTGCGTGGGGAGTGAAGTCTAGTCCGTCTGATCCGATCCCACAGAAGAGCTACTGTAGCACAAATTGCTGAAAAAGTTAATGCTGCTATGATAGAAAGGTGTCACACAGTGCATCACAGCTTGCTGCGTATGGGGCTGTGTAGCTGCAGACGGGTAAGAGTGCCCATGCTGACTCGTCGAAAGCGCCTACAACGGGCATGTTAGTGTCAGAACTGGACCATGGAGCAATGGAAGAAGGTGGCCTGGTGTGATGAATCACATTTTCTTTGGAAGTGGATCATGTGGATGGCTGGGAGCGTGTGCGTTGTTTACCTGGGGAAGAGATGGCACCAGGATGCCCTATGGGAAGCTGGGAACCAGGCAAGCCGGCAGAGGCAGTGTGATGCTCTGGGCAATGTTCTGCTGAGAAACCTTGGGTCATGGCATTCATGTGGATGTTTCTTTGACATGTTCCACCTACATAAACATTGCTGCAGACCAAGTACACCCCTTTATGGTAGCAGTATTCCCTGACAGCAGTGGCCTCTTTCAGCAGGATAATACGCCCTGCCACACTGCAAACATTGTTCAGGAATGGTTTGAGGAACATGACAAACAGTTCAAGGTGTTGACTTGGCCTCCCAATTCCCCAGATCTCAATCCGACGGTGCGTCTGTGGGATGTGCTGGAACAACAAGCCCGATCCATGGGTGCCCCAGCTCACAACTTACGTCAAGTTCAGACTAAGTGATTCTGGCCTGATTTTCCCGCACGCCGACAGGCTTTTGGAGATCGCCGCGCAAAGCCCCAGATTGGAGGAAAAACATAGCGCGCTCCTGTGGGCGACGAGCGTGTGGCGGGAACTGCTCACAACGCAATCCGACTGTTCGCCAATGGCTCGCAGACGCCGGCGGGACATCAAGCAGGTTTAATATGTGGTGGTGTCGGGATCGACTTGGGAGTGACACGACGAGTTACGGCCAATGAGAGCAGACGCGGGGTGGGGTGGAGGATCAGTCACGTGGTGTGCAAACCACAGGACTGCAAGATTCCACGATCACAAGACAGAAAGTTGTGTCGTGTGAATAGTACAGCAATCTGATGACTTTGAAAGTTGTGTAGTGTGCTCATGACAGGACTTAAAGGATCTGCTGCTGACGTCTTGGTGCCAGATACCACAGGACGCCTTCAGAGGTCTTGTGGAGTCCATGCCTCCACGGGTCAGAGCTGCTTTGGCGGCACGAGGGGAAGCTACACTATATTAGTTATTAGTGGTGGTTTTAATGTTGTGGCTGATAGGTGTATGTGTTACAGAATACTATGGATATCTTGTACAAGCCACTATCACTAGAATCTAGTCCCCATTGTGTAACGCAGCGAATAGTGTCTAATGTTCAGCCTGTTCCCTGTGGAAAATAAAAAGAATAGAATACCAAAAAGACATTGCCGCGGCTCCAATTATCCTCCACCCCTTACGCTGCCGCCGAGGAAGAAATGATATCAAATGGGGGAGAGACTGAGCGGTGTCAGAGGGAAAGGAGACAGGCACCACCCCAACCCCCTTTTCTCAGCGCGCACCCACACCCACACACACCCACACACACCCACACACACACACCTCTTCTTCCTCTTCTTATAAGGGTTTTAAAAGGCACACACGCAGCTCCCCAGGGGAACTGAAATGCAAAGAAAAAAGTAATGATGCGCAAAAATGTGTCTTTGGAGATACCTTTTTCTAAAGGTTAGAGGAGCGATGGAGCCAAGAGAGGAGAACGGAGCGATGCAAAGACAATCGGTGAGGATTCCACGCTGAGCTTTCACCTGTCTTCAAGTCCGCCTCCCTGCTTTATGTTTGGTTGAATCATTTCATAATCACCCGGGCTTTCAACTAAATCAATCTGGACCGCGGCCGAAGATAATGAGCCTGTTCGATGGGCTCAAAACCAGGCCACGCTGACACACACACGCGCGTGCACACACACACACACACACACACAGTTGAGGAAGAAAAAGAGAAGTCTTTGCTTACAGAGACTAAAAGTATATATTCAAATTGAACTAAATGAAACACAGTCAGGCATTCATTTGGTTCCATGGTGCTGCCCTGCGCCGATAGCCCCACTTTCGCCAAATTCTGCCCACCGTTGTTCTCAACCCTGGGAGACAAACCATCTCTATATTGCATGATGGGGGATGGGGGGTGGACACAAACACATGGATCTTATCTCCGAAAGATAGAAAAGATGATGACACTGAGGGAGTGGTGAGGCTCCCAGATAGGCTGAGCTTTGCTGAGCCCAACACTCCCAACTACAAGGAAGGGAGGGAGGGAGTCAGGATTCATCAGGTCTGACAGCATGCTCGCACCAGATGTCCAAGAAAATTGTCCAAAAAACTATTTCTCACGTCCAAATCGATGCTACTATTAAGGCTGCTGCGACTAACAAGATCTATACTCCACAGACGAGGAAACCTGCTGCTTTTGCCACGTCAGATTTTTTGTAATCTAATGACGTGCCATTTTTTCCAACCTAGTACGTTTTTAGGCATTGACTGTTAATTTGGGGTCAACACGACATAATGAAAACCATGTAATCCATTTATTTTTCGACTGGAGACATCTTACATCTTCAAAATTATTTAAAGTGGAACCTAACATTATTTTGTAGCTGGCACTTTATAAGAAACAGGCATTCAGTCTATTTGCATTATGCATATACTCCTCTATACGCTTCTTCCATTGTTTGTGGCGGGGTCCGCCTTTCCCCAGCAAGAATGCAAAGATCGGGCATGCGCAAGAAGCGAACGGCAGCCGTGGTGAATTTAATAAATCGGCATAACAAGTTGTGTTGGGTAAACTGTCGAGATGGAGGAACATTCCCAAAAACAGCACCCTAGGAAGAAATAAAAATATCCCCACCACCTCGAGTGATAAACCAATTGATCGATTAATCAATCAATTAATAAGAAGTTTGATCTTGATACTTTTGATTATGGCTGGGGGATCATTCAGTATTGCCATTTAAATCTCAACACTGTGATTATGATATTTATTGTTAATCTACAAAGATCCTTCAGTTTATTGTACTAATTAATAATTCCCTCCTGCTCAGTCCCACACCTGGACACTGCTCTTCCTATTGAATATTTGGTGATAGTGTCTTATACCAAATGATGGTAGAATAGCAAACGTCCAACACCAGTAACGATGCCTTCTTACTTATTGTAACTACATTTACATGGTTGATAACAACAACTTAATAATATCAATCTCAAGCAGAGCAACTGAAGACGAAGCGGGATGAAAACAGAGCAACTACGATAGGACACGGCAGTATTTCACTCTCAACTTTGGCGCGCGTGGGGCGGCCATTTGGCTCCATGGGCCAGTGGGTGTCCACTGAGTGGGTGTGACGCTGAAACATGTGCACTCCCACTTCCACAGTGCTCCCAGGGAAGGCTGCGTCCATAAATCCTTCCTAATGGTCGCTGGCAAGAGAACTTTCTTAATGCAGGGCTTAGCGGCTACTGTTATTCACCCATAGAGCGGGAGTCTCCAGGATGATGGATCGTAATAAATATTGCACGGGGCTAACAGAGGTCCCCCTCGGAGGCGTTGGATTGCCTTGAGTGATAGGGTGCTGCTCAGCCGCGCACAGAGGATGACGGAGGGCGGCCTCTTCAAGGGGCTAAGTAACTAAGTCTGTTCAATTTCCTCTGTGGAAACAGGTTGGCCGTTCCTCTATTACACGGAGTGACACCGAGAGACACCTCGGGTAATAATAAAAAAAAAAAAAAGGTGGGGGGCGGGGGGGTTTTGTGAAAAGTGTATTTTTTAAATGTAGAAAGCTTGTTGTCTTTTCACTGAAATTGTAATCCTCCTGCGAAACAGCCAATTAAGCCTGCACTCGATAAACAAAGAATGGAATACTATTCAGAGGGAGTTATAACCATTTTGCTGCAGTGCTGGTGATTGGGCCGGCTTAATGGAGCCCTCTGACAAGGGAGCTTTGTGCCGAGCTGCCCACCACATTAAATGGCTCCTTGACAATGGCCAACAACAGAGCAGATGTCCACGCTGCACACCTCTGTGTGGCCTTGTATTCCTGCAGGCCTCAGGCACGCAGCCACGCACAGGAAAATATGAAGGGCATGACCCATTTGTCTTTCAGCCTCCACTTCCAATCTGCCAACTGTTCACTTTGCCTTATACGAACAGATTGCAGAGAGACAACAAACGTATTGATTTCCATAATGGGGATTTCAGTTTTGCATATCAAATAATTGAGCGCTTAAATGTTTACTCTAACAAAATGAAATGCACCTTCACTTACCGCACTACACTAGAAATTAATGTATGTGGAGGAGCTGTGAACTTGACAACTTTAATGTTTCACTATGATTATATTGCCAGGATGATAATGTTGTGATTATTGAATTAATTAGCCCACTTAATGTGTAAGGAGAATGTAGAGTGTGTCATTAACAAGCAATTGCAAGCCAATTAGCGGTTAATCCATGTAAGCATCTTACAGTAGCCCGGCAACGTAAAACAAACTTCCACTGAACTGTGTTTACGCAAACAATTGTTGGATTTGATTTCCTCCTGGATAACGTGACCTCAAACATTGTGTGTGACAAGCCGCCATTGATCTCCAGCGCAAATTGTCAACACCATCTCTTGCGCACCCTACAGTGAAATCAATTTGCAGCTGGGATTACAAATCTGAGCGACGATCCATAAAATCATAGCGTTGGGTGGATTACACCTCAAGCGACTGCATGTGCCCGATCTTCCCGGCACAGGCGGACCCCGCCGCCAACAACGGAAGCAACTTATAGAGAGGAGCACGCGCAAAACGCAATGAATTGTAATGGTTGTTTTCTTATAGAGTGCCAGCAACACGAAGTATGGCATGTGAGTCTTATTAGTATCGAACATTTATTTCAGGGAAATAATCTCACGGATTACCACTTTAAACTGTGCCTGTCAGCCACATGCACTACGTCGCACGGTCTGAGCTGACGACGCGCGGTAGTTTCTTGTGAGTTTCTCTAAAAAAAAAAAAAAAGGTAAAGAGTCGCCCCCCCCAGCGAAACTCAAAAAGTGCAACTGATGAGGCGAGCCAATTTGAAGGGTTATCATCTACGAAATGGAGACCGGTGTAAAGACTGAGCGGAACGACATCACGCACTTCCTATTTCTTTGGACAAAACAAACACAGCGTGTCGCGTTGCTGCCGAAACTCAATGCACAACACAACAAGTCGAGAAGGTGACAGGGAGACAAATGATGAAAAACACCCCATCCCACGGGCTGACACTCGCAGGCGGTGCGGGGGCTTTTTTTTTCGCCTGGTCAGAAATATGTCCACGGTGCGTTTTTTCTTTCCTCGCCGACCATCCCCTTTCTCTTCCTCCATGGCGCAGTGAGGCGAACGCACTAGTAGTGACGCAAGACACACAAAAAAACGACTCGTCCGCGGCGAACGAATCTCTCCAACGACTCGGGCTCCCGGAGTCCCTCCGGCCAAAGAGTCGCTAATGGACCCGCAAAGCTAAAATAATAAGGCGAGGGCTAAATTAACGTGGGAGAAGAATGCGTTTGGCACAACCGATATCGAAAGTGGCCGACTTACACTTTCACATTCCACCGAAATAACTTGAGACGCGCGGACAATTTGTTGTGGGTCGCGCTTTTACGTGCCTCCGCCAAAAAAATAAATAAACATCTCTGGGAGAATCTCCCGGGATCCGCGTCCCCTCCGCCGCGACGGAAGCTAACGACTCCACTCGCAACTCAACTTGAGACCCGACCGACCCCCGTAACTCGGCGGAACCCCTCCCCTGAAGCGGGCGCGGGCGAACGTCGAACGAATCTTTTTTTTTTTTCCCCTCTTCTTCTTCTTCTTCTTCCTCTTCTTCTTCTTCTCCGCCGAGTCGACTCGTCGAGGACCGAGTCCGAAAAAAGCGGAATCGAGCCTCGCGTCGGCACCAGAACACACACATGGCCGGAGCTTCGCGGAGACGAAATCGGGCAGGAATCCACATCCCCGTGTTAAATAACAACAACAACAACAACAACAACAACAACAACAGCGACGACGACAACCACGCTCCCACGTACCGTGGGCGTAGAGAATAGGATATAAAAAAACACCGCACACCTCACCTCGGGGCTTTCAACGATGTTTTCAATTCAAGTTGGGGAGAGCAGACTCCGGGTTCAGGGCGCACACATCATCCGTTCCGGCGACAGCCGCTCTTCTTCTACCATCGACGTTGGGTTGTTGTTTTTTGGGGGGGTTTTGTTTTTTTTTAATTGTTGTGATTATTATTATTATAATTATTATTTTTATTATTTTCATCCGCCTTTATTTCCAACTTAATCCTCCGCGCGCCCGTCTGGATGTTGATTGTTTGATGAGGAGAAGAAAAAAAAAAAAAAAAAGAATTAAAAATTAAAAAAAAATGGAGCGCGAGACGCGGGTGGGTGTGGGGTGGAGGGGGTGGAGGGTGGAGGGTGGAGGGCGCTTGGAAAAAAAAAAATTTAGGGAGCGCGTGCTACAGCGGCGCGTGGGGTACGGTGTCCGTGTTTTGGAGGCGACGTGGGGTTGTCTGTCTTCTACTTAGGTAGGTGTCTGTCTAACTGTTCCACTGGTTCATTCTCTCGCTCGCCCGCTCTCTCTCTCTCTCTCTCTCTCTCTCTCTCTCTTTTTGTGTGTGTGTGTGTCTCTCTCTCTTTTTTGTGTGTGTGTGTGTGTCTCTCTCTCTCTCTCTCCCCATAGTCTCTAACTCTTTTTTTTTTTTTATCAAGGCGGGGTCTTGGGTCGTTTTAAACCAATGACATAAACCTAAAAGAAGCCAGTCCCCCCCCCCCCCCACACACACACACATACGCACACACAGGCGCATGCACGCACAGGCACGCACGCACAGGCACACGCGTGCACGCACACACACACACACACACACACACACAGCAGTCATTCTCCAGGGATTTGCATGGGCGAGCGGGCGCAGTGCTGCTCAAACTGCAGGGCTTTTCACGCCGAGTGGGGAAGTCGTTGGACATAAAGTTGGAGCTCCTGTTTGTTTGGTTTTTCCGCTTTGTTTGTCTGCTTGTGCTCTTTGTTTGTCTTTTCCTCTTCGATCGATTCAACTTTTCCTCCCCTCCCGAACTGAGCGTGGCAAACACGCCTTCTGGATTCGCGGTGCAGCGCCATCCCAATTCGAGGTTGCGATTGTCCCCCCCGGGACGCACCATATGAGGGGATATTTGTAGTTAGATACCGTTTAGTCCGAACTTCCAGAACGGCGCCTGCTATAGTTACGGTCAAGCTAGTCAAATCAGGATCAAAAACTTAGTTATTATGGTACATTCTCTAATAGGGAGTGTGAAGCTGGCGTGACGTGGCTGGAACGAGCCACCATATTTGGGGGACTGACGTTGACGGTGAATATCGGTCGGCATTTTGGAATTAAAGGACGGCTCGGAGAGTCTCATTCGGTGAAAAACTGCCACAGAACATTTTGCAGCCAACCTCGGTTTTTGTACATCTTCTGTATTTCACCTGTCTCTCCAAGCAATCGAACGGAACCGATCCCGCAAAAATGGCGACCGGAGTCCGTAGCAACCCATAGCAACCGTCAAACTTCACATTCGCTATCGTGCCAGCGTCTGGTCAATGGAGTAAGGGTGAAACTTCTAGAAGGAACCTCCCGGCAGGGGTCCCCCGGACCCCCCTTTGAGAAGCGCTGTCACCTACAGCCACCCGTGGGACCGGGCGCAAAACATTCTGAAATGATCCTAAGCGGCTTTCAGACAAGCAAAATAAATATTGGTGATTCAGACAGATCGCTCGACTTTCCCCGCTGTGTGCTGCGTAATTCCCAATATCAACTATGTTGATTATGATTGTTGTGTACGACTTCTTTGCCAGGCTAATGGCTTATCTGTGAGCACCCTAATTTAATATCACTACATATTATTGGAATGTGTTGGCATAAATTGCACTTGTATATAAAATATATATCAAATAGTGAATTCATCCATACTGTTTGGGCGCTTTGGGGAAGGACAGAGGCCAGGCCAAACAACAACCCCCGTCCCCATTTCGCCCTTTCTGAGACTTGTTGCACGGAGAACAAACGCCCAACCCCAATATTTCATCCGTCCACGAAGGACCTCCTGCAACACGCTGAAAGCGGCAGGCACTGCGCGTTATTTCGAGAGCCAGAAGCCCCCGGGTGCTTGGGGTTCGTCTCTCGGAGATTTTATTTTTATTTTTTTGAAGCCAGGGGCGCCGGGGTTTGTGATGTCACACAGCGGGGCGCGGCCGACCGCGCGGCGCGCCGACGGGAGCGGCTCAGCGCGCGCAATTACCCCCGTCCCGTTTACCTCTTTTCGTTTCTGTACTCAGTGCCTGGTCGCCCATATGCTCTGATATTGATCCGCCTTATCGACCGTTGTCCACCTCTCATCAGCGTGCTGCCGCGTTCCGTGTTGGAGGGCGGGCGGCCAACGGCGCAAAAACAACCGCCGACATTTTGACAAAAGAAACGGGGGAAAAAAACAAAAATGATATGTGTGATAATTGGTGCGAGTTGCAGGGGTGTACGGCGGCGCAGAAATAATAAATAGCGACGGTGCCGTTGTCGGGGATGTTAACTCGAGCGGGAAAGGTCAATCAAGCTATTTTATTGTTTTCCTGCACCGGCTCTGGTTTTATCGGGGGAACGTTATGAGATTCTTCTGATTGTGTCCGTTGTTAGGAATGATGAAGGCGTTTCACCCCGAGAAGACTTTCTCCGACCGCCACCCGCCCCCCGCTCAAAACATATTACAGACACCATGCCCGGAACCGCCGAAAGGAGATCCGGGGGGGGGAACCGCCCCGTTCCCTCGCCCACTTTTCCTTCAATTCAAGTCTCGACACAACAAGAGCGCTGATGAAATGCCCGTACAAGCGTCAGATTTCCCAAAGGGCGAAACCTCAGCTCTACACTCTAGAAACCCCCACGCCCCCCAACCCCCGACCCCCACCCAATCGGACATTGAGAGGAGGCCCCCCCCCCGGCGTGCGGTTGAGATTCACGGCGTCATATAAGAAGGAGGCGGCGGAGGAGGTGCAGGGCGCCACGTGACGCCGAGGCAGACCTTTTCATGTTGAACTCCGACGCCCATCTCCATACTCACAAATCCGCGGGGCCGACTCCTCCGCAGCCGAGGGCCCCGGCGGAGAGAACGGAGCGGCAACGCACACACCTGCCGCGGCATCCCCCCCCCCCCCCCGGGGAAGACGCGCACTTCTATCAATCTGCGGATGAATTATTGAGAGGCGTGGCGGCCCCGCCATGTTTCTTACATGGGATGGAAATAGCAGCCGCTCTCGAGCACAAGGGCCGCCGCCGCCGCCGCCGCCGCCGGTGAAGTGGTAGACGAGGGATGCATTTGTTCGAGATGTGTTTTTTTTTCTTTTTGTTGTTGTTTTTTTTCCTCCCTTTTCGCCCGTTGTTTTCCTTCATGTCGCTCCGTCCCTGCGGCAGCTCTGGCGGAGCATCTCGACCGTCCTTCGACCGTCCATTTCCCCCCCTCCCCCTGCTTACATCCAGAAAGAAATTATGTTTTTTACGGGGTTATTGGCAGCATTCGCGAGAATCGCCGGCAAATCGAGTCCCCAAAAAAGGCACCGGAGGGCGAGCGCAAACGTACCTTTTTGGGGGCGCACAGGGGTCAAGCACTCGGCCCATTGTTAGTCTCAAAGTTCCCCCTCAGTTCTGTCGCTGCAATGCCCTGTATAATGTCATAGATTGTGAGGTAACTGCTGAGGTCAGTGTGCCACAATGACTCCCAATCTCTCTCTCTCTCTCTCTCTCTCTCTCTCTCTCTCTCTCTCTCGCTCTCTCTCTAACGCACACACACACACACACACACGCGCGCACGCACGCGCACGCACGCGCGCGGCCCGTCCTGCCCTTCTTCACTAAACAGGAGGCTGGCTCTACAACGGAGGGAGGGCAGAGCGACTGAAGCATCTGAGAGCCCCATTGGTTCCGCTTGGACTTGTGAAATTGGTTTGACACCGCACATGAAAATGAAGCCCCGGCAGTGCCGGAGAAGCCGGCCAGGCGTCCCCCTCCCTCCACCGCGCTCACCCCTCTCACTCGTCTCCCTCACCCCTCTCACCCCTTCACCCCCAAGGAGGTACACATGGATCAACTCCGGTAATAACGTTGTGTAATTTAGGAGGATAATGACGTGCACTGCGAGCCGGGAGATTACGACTAAATAAGGCTTCCCGGGTGGGGGGGGGGGGGGGGGGGGGTATATGGAATCTATTACAAAACAAGAAAAATACTCTGTCAAATACTTAAGGACACTTCCAAACCGCAAATGTGCGATCCCCCCGCGGTGCAGCCGTCGTAACGCAGGAGGCGGGCGCCCATGGGCTCCGGGGTTGCAATGAGGATGTGCGCGCGTGCAGGTTATGGGTGCCGGGAAAGGTGGTGTAAAGGTTGCGGCGCAGTAAATGGAGTGAATGTGTGGGATTTAGCAGATGTTTTATACCCCCCCCAGATTAGCCTGGCGCTACTCTGGAGCTGCTAATTGTGTATTTACCCTTTGGGTGCAGTGATGCCTGCTTCCTGTGGGATGAGGATATTGCTCCATTGTAGAGACGTTTATCGCTGTGTGTGTCTGTGTGTGTGTGCATGCGTGTCTGTATGCGTGTGTCGACATGTGCGTGCGTGCGTGCGTGTGTGTGTGTGTCTGTGTCTGTGTGCATGCTCCACGAACCACGTGTGGGGGAACGTCCCAAACATTTACGGGACGACAATCACGCGGGAGCGTCTTGGATGGGGAGGTGGGTGGGGGTGATATGATTCCTCCACAGGCAGCTCCTTGTGTTTGGGCCCCGTCATTAGCGACCTTTTTGAAGGCTCAATGGGCGCCAAGACAACAAGGAGAAACACTGCCCCCCCCCCGTCCCCCCCCCCGTCCCCCCCCCCCCCCACAACCCCTCCACACCACCACCACCACCACCTCCTCCTCTCATTAATATGGAAATGACCGGCTGATTGTTGTTAGTTGGGGTGTGTGTTTGTGTGTGTGTGTGTGTGTATCTGTGTGTGTGTGTGTGTGTGTGACAGACTCAATGGATGTGTTTGGATGGCGGGGCCTTGGCATTTCTCTGAGAGCACATCTTATCTTTGTTTAGGCAGGGAATCAAAAATGTAAACATCACTTCATTAGCATCTGTCGGGCGGCTTAACGCTATGTTTTTTAATACACGACTAAAGCCCCTGAATAGGCAAACAGGCCTTGTTACTCTGTCTATCTGTCTCTCTCTCTTTTTTTTTTTTCTCCATCTCAGCTTTGTGTTGCAGTTAATTTCTCAAATGGGGGTGGGGGGGGGGGGGGGGGGGGGTTACTTAATCCCCTCTGTCGCCGGTGGAAGCCATGTTGTGCGTCTCTACACGACAACATTACCTCCCGTCGTTGCGTTGTTTTTTCACCCACTTGTTTGCCTCTCTCTCTCTCTCTCTCTCTCTCTCTCTCTCTCTCTCTCTCTCTCTCTCTCTCTCTCTCTCTCTCTCAAAAGGGAGCTGTCCTTATAGTGAACAGCTGTCTCAAACTCGGTGAAGAAACCAACAGATCCCTGCGTACCTAGTTAGAGGGATGTCCGTGCTCTTGCTGACTATTTTACCGGTTGACTGATTTGTCTCTGGTTTCTTGTTATGTTTTTTTGGTTCGGTCGTGATAAAAGTTGCTGCCGCTGTGAAATGACTTACTGCAAATAAAGGAATCTTAAAAGTCAAAAGTCTCCCTCTCCCTCTCCCTCCCTCCCTGCAAAGTTATAGGATTATTATATTTTTCTCCGATGGCTTCCTCGGACATCGAGGGTCAAAGTTCACCTGGAAATGGGAGCGAACCAAAGGGAGTTGGGGCGGGGGGAGCGACGGAGCTCTACGATGGAAAAGAGTGAAGCAGGGAGGAGCATGGAGGAGCAGAGAGGAGCGGGGAGGGGCAGGGAGGAGCAGAGAGGAGCAGGGAGGAGCAGGGTGGAGCAGAGTGGAGCAGGGAGGAGCAGGGAGGAGCAGAGTGGAGCAGGGAGGAGCAGGGTGGAGCAGAGTGGAGCAGGGAGGAGCAGGGAGGAGCAGGGAGGAGCAAGGAGGAGCAAGGAGGAGCAGGGAGGAGCAGGGAGGAGCAAGGAGGAGCAGAGAGGAGCAGAGAGGAGCAGGGAGGAGCAGGGAGGAGCAAGGAGGAGCAGGGAGGAGCAGGGAGGAGCAAGGAGGAGCAGGGAGGAGCAAGGAGGAGCAGGGAGGAGCAGGGAGGAGCAAGGAGGAGCAGGGAGGAGCAGGGAGGAGCAGGGCGCGTCCTGGGAGCGGCAGGACGTGACGATTCAAGCGGCTAAATGTCACTTCCTCCTCGGGGAGGAATGCAGTGTAACAGGTTTGGGATTTTGGCGCCGTGGACGACTTGTGTCAACGCATCAGGGGTCGAGAGGGGTCGAGTTTACCTCTGGGCCCCGAACGGGGGGCAGGGGAGAGATGCTGTCCGGGTTGGGGATATCAAACCCCCCCCCGCTGCGCAACCCCGATTTTCTATGCGAAATACAGTGTTTGCTCATGTTTTATTTCCTGTATCCTGATAATAAGGGCAAAGTAAATAGCTTACAAAACACATATGCATTGAGGGGGAAAAAAAAAAAAAAAGATTGAATCCAGGGCTTTGTCAAACCCTGACGCGGAATTGAATGAGTCGGTCAACGTTAAATGGCTTAAGCTGTCAAATGCCATTCTGTGAACAGAACGCACCTTAGATGTAATTATGTGCAAACGTCCTCTTGGAAAGACCGCTTTTTCTTTTTTTTTTTTTCAAATAAACTATTATCTGTACCGAAATTGCTCCAACAACTAGAGTACTTTCATGGAAGAGAGGAGAAGAATAATTGTCTGTGTGTGTGTGTGTGTGTGTGTGTGTGTGTGTGTGTGTGTGTGTGTGTGTGTGGTTGTGTGTGTGTGTGCGCGTGTGTGTGTGTATGTGCGTGTGTGTGTGCGTGTCTGCGTGTGCGCGTGTGTGTAATGTTTTTGAATTTGTATTCATCAATCCGTCTCCATCTCTGTCAGAACAGTTTCATTTCCATGCCTGTGATTTATGTAGGGAGATAGGAGCCAGCCTGTTAATAGGATATTTCTTTTTGCTCTCGACACGAACAACAAACGTCAAAATAAAGAATTGAACCCAATGAAGAATTAAAAAAAATAAAAATAAAAAAATGCTGGCTGCCAGGTAACAAATTAGGTCTGGTGGCAATATTGCAAAAAGAGCGTTTTCCGTCACGCCTCTCTAAATTCATAAACACGCGGACATCTTTGATCCCCGTCTGCGGTTGATATGCATCTTCGGCTCGTTTGAAGACAAAAAAAAACCAAAAACAAAACAGCGCAAAAAAAAAAAAAAATAACGGAACTGGCGCTCCCTTGGAGCGGCGCTTTACATCCGCAACGTGCGTGATTGACTGAAGCCGCTTGGAAAGCCGCCGCCCCGGTTGATTGACGTTTTACGAGTTCATAATGATCGTATAAACTACGCGGGTTCCTCTACCCTATGCCGCTCACTCCCCTCGTAACACAAATCACACGCACGTCGGGCTCGACGTTTCGATAAAACGGAAACGGCGGAAACGTCCATCGTCCCGGACGGCGGCGCCGTAAAAAACGGAGGGCGGGCGCCGCCGCGCTTCTTTCTTTTCTTTCTTTCTTTTTTTTTTTTTGTCCTGCGGTCGGTGGCGGCAATGGAGAGGTTCAAAGAGACCCGTTCAGTCCACTTCCAATCCGATTGTCTGTGGTGTTGCCATCTCATTGTTGAATACCTTTTTTTTTTTTTTTCTTCTTCTTCTTCCTCGTGCATGTGGAGAGCCTTGGCCGGCGGCCAGCGGCGCTGACAGTATCTGGAATGGTTAATTCGCTGACTCTGGGCCAGAGAGCGCGGAGGCACAGTATCCTGCTTAGAGACACCCAGTCTGCTCTGGAGGTAATGGGCAAGGGGGGAGGGTGGGGGTGGCGGGCAGGCGGGTGGGTGTTGGAAGCAAGGGGGGGGGGGGTAACTTGCCTGTGGTGTAGCACAAAAAGAAGCACCGCCATCTTTCTGCTCCTCCCGCTGCCTTTCAGCGAGCGTCGTCCAGAGGGACGGATCGGACGCCACGACAGAGGATCTGCAAAATGAGGCCAAAGGGAACGGGCGGGGAAACAAAAAAGACAACAAAAAAAACAAAAGCCACAGAAGAGTCAAGGCGTCGGTCTCGGACGCGCGACGAGGTCGTCTTCATTCTAAGTATCACACGTCCCCGTCCCAGTCGGTCGAGACAGCAATTTCCTTACGGGAACACAATCTCGGAGCGATCTCCGCTCCTCTCGGACCAGGGCCCCGCCGAGCGGAGGTTTGCGCGCCTTTTCCGGTTCGCTCGGCGGCGCCCGCGCGATGGGAGCGATACGGGGCGCGGTCGTACGTTAGTGTCAAATGCGCCCGGCGCGCGTGTCGCCGCGCTCGTCGAGGCTTCTCTCGTTGCGGTGTCAAGTACTTCTGCCGTCTCAAAGCGGCCTTATTTGATTTTGTTATTTATTTATTTTTACCCTGAACCCTCAAGCCGAAATGTCCACATCCTCCTTGGCCCTTGTTTTTTTTTTTTGTGCTTATCATAGGGCTGTTTTAAAAAATGACGACACCAGCACCCTTAAAATGATGCCGATACCAAAAGAGTACTTCATCCGATAGCCTTTTTTTTTTTTTCCTACTACACCCATCATGTGAATGGAAGCAATGGGATGTGTAAAATCCCACCACTCCCCTCATCCAAATGATTTCTACACTGATACATTATGAACGTGTTTAAACAATCGACATGTTTATTAAATAACTGTACACAAGCGTACAATGCGTATTTGGGCGGTGTCAGTTTAAGCAAACAGCCGGTAGAGGAGGAACGATTACAGCGAGGAAAGCCTCTTTCACGGTTCATACGGACGCCTCACTGTTGTTTTTAAGAGGCACTTGAAAACATGTGAACGTGTCCTTTAACAGACTGCTGTAGCTGCTGCTGCTGCGGTCGTGAGCCAGTCACACGTCGCGTTGGATCCAAGAACGCTTGCGGTGATTGGCTGCGAGTAAAACCGCACAAACAGTCATTTTTTTCTAGATCTGGGCACAAAAAGGATGGAATGCAGGTGGTGTTTGCCTGGAGAAGTACCCAGCCCTCGCTCCTCATCAGGTTTACTATAAAATGTATTTTTTAAATTGTTTTTTATTAGGTTTATTTATATTTTTTTATTTGTTTATTTTCCTTTTTTTGTATCCTCTAGTTTAGTTTGTAATTATTTTATATTTATTATTTTTCATCTTTTATTATTATTAGGTATATGGCAATTTTTTTGTATTGCCTATTCATCTATTTATCTTTCTACCTCCCTACCTACCCATCCATCCATCCACCTACCCACCCACCCATCCATCCATCCATCCATCCATCCATCCACCTACCTACCCATCCACCTACCTACCCACCCATCCATCCATCCATCCACCTACCTACCTTCCCATCCATCTATCCATCCATCCAAAGCTTGGATGCAGGTATTCACGCCCTGAGAATAGTACTCTGCTTTTCCTGATATCTACAGTACACACCAGCGTCCAAGTTTCTTTATTTATGCCGCCGGCTGCCGTGGGTCGGCGGTGCATCAGTAGGTTGAGTGGAAGTAATTTCCTGTAAACATGATTTAGATACCGCTCTGATCGATACTCTCCCATCGCGGATCCCTGCGTCTCCCTCCGGCCACCTGTCGCCCCACCGGGCTCTGCATGTGTGTGTGTGTGTGTGTGTGTTGTGGTTGCGGTGGTCCGGGACGAGGACGTAAGACAATCCCTCCATCCTGACGGAGGAAGCACCCACCGAGCGGGAGTGCAGGAAAGGGATCCGCCCGGTGATATTTTTCGATATATAGATATTTCAATTCACACGCTCCTCTAGACTCAGACTCGGTCAGCAAAGAACAAAGAAAAAGAGGGGGGGGAAAAAACATGACGAAACCCCCTCAGCGGATCAGCAAAGAGACATATGAAAGCTAGTGCTTCACATTATTTGGTTGGGACCTGACTTGCCTGAGTAAAAGATGTTGAACGCGGGAAGAAGAAGAAGAAGAAGAAGAAGAAGAAGAAGAAGAAGAAGAAGAAGTGCATAATTAGGTCAAAGCATTAGGAAACCATTGAGATGCATTCTGATTCATCCCGCCTCGCCCTGTTTGAACATGTCACCTGCATGCAAATCAGCCTCTTTCTTGTCGAGCAAAGAAACTCCTTGAATTCATTGATGCCATTGTTTCGCATAACGTACAATCAGCTCGCTGCTGAATGAGCCCGTGCAGGGGCAGGATGACGGGGCAACCCAGATCAAACACAATCCTCACTGCGGCCGTTATGTTGCAGAATGGAAATACAAATCCATTCATCCAATTAGGGGTCTGGGGAATATTGCAAAGAGAAAAAAAAAAAGAAAAAAAAGAATCGCATTGCTAATTTGCTTTCAGCCTCTCTTCTTAAACAGCCTAATATCAGGGTCGGGATTATTGAACACACCAGCGTCTGCAAAGCCTCAAAGACAAATCGGCCCAGAGTGACACGGACACAATCTATGGCTGAAGCAAGTCGGAAATAATCCAAATTAGAGCGTGGCACGGCGGCACGGCCCCGCTGCCTCACAGCGAGAGGGTCCTGTGTTTGATTCCAGCCTCGGGTGCCGTTGGCACCGCGCTCCGTCTGACCGGCGATGAACACTGAAGCCGGGTGCTGTAAGCTGCCCGGCGCTCCTGGCCGGCCCCCGCCCCCCTCCGGAGGGAAGCAAGCCTTGATGGGAGATGAGAACACATTTCACCGTCTCCATTAAGTGGGTGTGTGTGTGTGTGTGTCGGCCGCCGTAGCCACATGCGTTGTGGCGTGGGCAGTGACCAATGCAGTGGAGCTAAGCTTGTCCAGTTTCGTTTGGTATAGCGTGAGTTTTTTACGTCTTGTGCAAGGTAGCACCTTGGCGTTGCACGGCAGCAATTTAGAGCCGTAGTGTGTAATACGTGAGACCATTATGTACATTTTCCGGCTGATTATTAAATTTGCTATTCATCATTTGCGGCATAAAGGGAAATGCAGGATGCACAGTACTCCCAGCCTGAGATGATATCTTTATGTTATGGCGGCTGTTTTTTTGGGGGGAGTTTATTTATTTCTAGTCCACGCACCACGAACTGTGTTGTCCCACCGCGGCGATGAAATAATTTGAGCTGCTCAAGTCTGATTAACACCAGCCCCCCTCCCCATCTCCAACCGTCCTGCCGAGCGCCTCCCTCCGCGGCTGTTTGATGAATCTCGCCCCTGTTTGTTCCCCTGCCCCTCCTGCAGCGTGATGCACGATACCGCCCCCCCCCCCCCCCCCCTCTTCCAAGCGCAACTTTATTCCACACAGGGGCGAGTGAGTGGAGCGGAGGGGTTGCGGGAAGGGTGGAGGAGGAGATGAAGCAGAGAATACGGCATTATTATTATTATTATTATTATTATTACAACAATTGTATTTTATTTTTTCCCCTTTCCACTGGGGACCAGAAAGCCCTGTGCGATACAAAAGGAATACAGGTGAGCGCCGGTGGCCGAGGGCGAGATGGAGAGGCTTACGGCGGCCATCGGTACCGAAGTGACACCTGACGCCAAGTAAACAAGCAGGCCGCGGCCCCCGGAGCCACAGCTAAACTCTTAACCCCATGGGCGGATCGCATTTGGGTTTCCCCCTCGGATCTACTGCGTCGCACTCCTTACATCCGTCTTCTGTGTCTTCTGTGAGCGAGGAGCTAATGATGAAAAAAATAATACTAAATAAGGTGCCCCTACCCCCTCCTCCCGCCCTGTCAGTGTGGGGCAAATCGCTGTGTCCTCCTCTTTATCCCCAGGGTGGGAGAGTTGGAGAGAGCTTTTGGGAGACAAAGGAGGAGGAGGAAGAGCAGGAAAAGTCCCAAGTCAGTTCCGTGCCCAGTTCGGCTCCCGGTAAGAAACGGCGGGAACAAAACCCAAAATGCCACGAGGCAATTAGGAAAAGCTTTCCTGCGAGCCTCCCCCCACCCCACCCCACCCCCCCACCTTCTGCTGGAGCCAAATGCAGACGCCATCCAGAAATCAATGAAGCAGCCCTCGTAAATGCATTGTCAAATTCGAGTCGACGCAAATTGTTTTGTGATAACATTGCAGGCTCATGCATGGAATCGATACGAATGGTTGTGGCAACAGAGAAAAGGGTTTTGGGGGTGTGTGTTTGTGTGTGTGTGTGTTTGGGGGGGTGAGGGTTGGGGGTGGGGGGGGGGGGTTTCCTGCCTCTGAATATGTATTGATTCCCCAACCGGTGGCATTACTCTGGCAGCGATCATAGGAAGTGTCTCCAGCCGATTGGGATGACGCTGTTCGTACGTACGGTTTGGATGTGTTTAAATATGTTCTGCAGGGGGGGGGGGGGCGCATTTTGGAACAGCGCAATGAGGCGCGGACGCAAGCCCCGGAGCGGTGACACGTAAGGGAGCGGCAGTTGGCGCCGCATTCTAATATCGCTATTATCCGACTGTTTGACCCGCGGCTTGACCTTGTGGGACAAACTCTCCACAGCTTTGAAGCACATTAATCACGGCGCGGACACAGAGGGTGGGCCGGTAATTGTGATTAAAAGCGTAGCCGGCAGAGTTAGTCTCGTGAAAGGTGAGGATTTGGCCTCGTAAAACGCCGCGCCGCCATCGACAAATTTTTTCAGGCCGCGGCCCAGTTTGGCCCTGGAGTTCACCTCGGCTCTGCTGGACGGAATAGCCGGCGGTAAATATCCCGCCCAGATTGAAGTGTGAATGTGTAATGGGGTATTCTAAGGTCACCTCTACATTATTCATGCACTTATCAATAGCCCCCCCCCCACCCCCCCCACCCCCAACCCTCCCCCTCCCCCGGCCCCGTCTCGTGAAACCGCCCGTGCAATCCTGCGCAGAAGCCGCGTTGGCTTCTGTTTTTTTTGGGGTTTTTTTTGGAGAAACGAGAGCGGATTTTCCCTCCGCGGCGCTCTGGTCTTCGAACAACGACGAGAGAGCAAACGCAGCCACACCGGGTGTCGTCGTTACCTCGTTGTCTCCGTGTCGCCGCCGCCGCTGAGTGCCGGTGCCGCTTTTGATAGTCAATATGTTTTCATGTCATACTGACATGAAATGCCAACCAAGATAGATACAGGTCAATTAACCCAAAGGGCAGTTTGTGTTGTTTTTTTTCCTCCCTATGAAATAAAAACCTGCAGTGAAATATTACAGCCGGTTTCCTCCACCACCCCCACCACCACCACCACCACCACCACCACCACTCCTCAGTGGAAAATCATTACACGATCTAGGAAAGAATAGAATATTCTTTGCCCAAGCTTGCCTCCTGTTATTGCACCATTAATAACTTTTCCCGCTGCCAACAAGACAACACCAGGCTTGGTCGGGAAGGAGCCGGCTAATGCAGTCAGTAAATTAGAACCATCCCTGTTCATTTTCATAAGCAAGGAAATGAACACGGATGGCCCCTCTTGTCAGAGGTTGGGATGGGGTTTGGGGTTTTTTTTCCGTTTTTTTTTTCATTCCCTACTGCAGTGCATTTATTTGCGCTGCACATTTCAAAGAGTTACGTCGACGCTGTTGAGGAGCAAAGCACCCGCCCGCATACACGCTGGGTCGGGCATTTTGATAGCGCTCGTATAAAACCCGAAGGTTCGGTCTCTTGATGCACCTTCTGTTGGAATACTTTGAATTCTAAAGTGCGGGGAAATCAGAGAGACTGTGTTCAATAAAAATGTCAATTTTAACGTCTATAAAACTCCACTATAAAAAAATATATGCTCCTCCATGGACAATTTCACCACTTCATAGACGTTACATCTGTTTCTTTCCATTGGAAAGAGAAAACAATAAAGTTTAGTGACAGTTCCTGCGTGAGTCAGTCATTGGTATTGACAAATTAATTGCCATTTTTCTGCCCTCTAACTCAATGTAATCAAAGGACCCTTTAAACATTTAAACCTTGTAATTAAAAGCCAGTGCCGTTGCCACATAAACTCCACGCTACAGTAATAGGATCGATTTAATTAGGGGAGAATCCATATTCATGGAGTCGTGCGCCGTGATGGTTGTTATGGAAACCTTATGACTTGTCAGCGCAAGATCACAGACGGCGTAACATAAGAGTGGGAATAGCCTTGAGTGGCCCTACGGAGACATTCCTAACGACGCCACGCCACAGATGCCGTCTCAATTCGGAAATGCTTGTTTTCCAGTGGATCAGAGGGTAAAAAAATAAACCTCATGGGGGATCACCAAACAGTGGATGTTGGGCTTTTGGTTCCTCCTCTTTGGCCTTTTCCCGCACCCGACCCGCACCGAGACCCATCCTCCCCTAACCTAGATACCCGAACGTAACCGTCTCCGAGGAAGCCGTCTCCAACGCAGCAGAAAGGACGAACGAGGAGGAATATCACGGGCGGACCGCGCCCCCCCCCCCCGCCCCCCAATCTGTGAAATTGGATGAATTTAAGTTGCTCACCAAATGGGATTAAATTGTATTGGCTGCAGTGAGCCGAGAAGGGAGCGTGTGTGAAAGGAGTGGATACGGATGTTACAGTATTAGATGGGGGTTGGGGGGGGGGGGGGGGGTGGGGGGAGCGCCGCCGCCATATATTTTACCCAGGAAACACTGGCGGAGAGCATCCAGCGGGAGTCAATGAGCTTGGGGAGACTGAAGTGGCGGCTCAAGAGAGAGAGAGCGGGAGAGAGAGAGAGAGCGAGAGAGAGAGGGCTTAACAAAGGCTGTGTGGGAGGGCTGCCGTACAGCGTGTGCTCACCAAGAACAGCTTTGTCTTTGGAGTCCACCCCCGTCCCGGGCTCCCCCCC
Source organism: Zeus faber (assembly GCF_960531495.2). NCBI lineage: Eukaryota > Metazoa > Chordata > Actinopteri > Zeiformes > Zeidae > Zeus > Zeus faber. The sequence goes on from NC_137207.1 coordinate 19,046,869, forward strand.
CGCGCCCTACACGCGCGCTCTCAAACACGCCGCCGCAGATGTACACCGTACACACACCCCGGTCAGCATCGAAACAGCATCAGCATCGCCCCCCCCCCCCCCCCCCCCCCCCGCCCCCAGGGGCCGGGGTCAGTCCGCCGCAGCGTATCGAGGGACGGGACGTCGGTGGGAGCTTTGCCTTTTTTTTTTTTTTTACGAAGCCCGCTTCGCACCGGAGGGGGACGAGCGCCGAGAACAAGGCGGAAGGTCCGTCCGTTCCCGCGGAGAGTAGGGGCCCCCCGCCCCGTGAAGAGATGGGGGAATTTCCGCCTCCGGGGCGAGGCTGCGGGCCGCGTCCGAATCCTTCGACTCATGCGGCGGCGGTTTCGGTCGGACACCGCGAGCGGAAGTTACGTCAGTCCATTTTATTTTTTTATGACGTTATGAACGTGAACCTTGGACGTCACCATTTCCACCGTCAATAAATGTATTTTTCTATCACTGAATTGTGCGGGGGGGGGTTTGGGGTCTTTTTTCTAAACAGGGTTTTAACCTCTCATTCATAGAAGATGGTAAATGTCCGGCTGGTCAAACTCCTCTCCGCTGCACCGGAACAAAATGAGCCCTCCCATTTCCCCGGACATTCTTGGCGAAGTGAAACTCAGACGCAGCTTGTCCGGCGGACACAGGGGGGGGAGGATCCGAGTGTCGGATGCGTATACGGATGAGGTGTAAAGCAAGCGCAAGAGCCCTTGGAGGTGCAATATTGAAAGGCTCTCACCCTTTTCCGAACGCGTGTCAAACAGTGGCAGGGGTCAACCACCCATCGTCCGTCGCGTGGAAACCGCGCAAAGCCCGACATTTGAGATTCCCATTTGGAATCCGCGCGGGCTCCTGTTCTTCTGAGGCGCCGCGCTCCCCTCCTTCATTTTTCAAAGATAGCGTTCAAAAAACAAATCCTGTTTTGTTTCCTTCCCCTTCTTCTTCCTTTCCAACTAATCTGCGCATCGTAATTTGTAGCCCTCCACGCTTGTTAGAAATGGTATCTGGGTGCGTGAGGGAATGAAGTAATTAACTGGAGCAACCCAGGGGTAAAGGTGTTCATGCTACATGTGAGGGCTAAGCGAGTCAAAGCCGGGCCTCATAATGAAATCAGATACGCTCCCCGTGGTGGGTCATGGCTGGCATTAAGTATTTCAACTGCCACTGTCAATTAAAAAGGGTGCATTAAATTTGCGTTCTCCGTCATTAGGCATAATACAAAATGATAATTCTGACGATTCTAGGAGGCTGAAAAAAATAAAAAAAAATACTCATAATTAGCTAATGGTTTTGAACAGATTCTAATTTTTTGATGAATGTGTTTGTAATTTCCACCCATCGTCTCGCGTCAAAATAACACGCTCTTAAACACGGGCGTCGACTTCCAAAAAAATAATGAGTTCTCCTTCCGACTTGATAATTGAAATATATAATGAGAGCGAAGGGAGCGAAAGGGGCGAGAGGCATGCAAGGAGAGAGAGAGAGAGAGAGAGACCCACTTTTTTTGTCATCCCCCTGGGGGCCGGGCACACACACCCTCAGCGTTGCAACCTACTTTTTACACCCCTCCATGGAGAGAAAAAAAAAAGCCCCGAAGTATTCTGAGTCCAAATCCAATCTGTTCCTCGTGACACCATTGTCTTGTTCTTTTTTTTTTTTTTTTTTGCGTTCCGGGCACTAAAACAAAACAACAAAATAAAAAAAATAAAAAAATCTGTCACTTTCTAAAATGCCCTGCCCCGCTGTTTGTCTCGGCATTCTAATGTTGACTCTAAGTACATAAATTACTGCTAAGTACACATGTAGGCATGCAGCGGGAAGCAGATAAACAAATCATGAAACAATAGGCAGCTCCGGCAGCGAGCCGCACACGGCTGCTATCGAACCCTATGCATCACAGAAACCAGGGGAAATGTCCTTATCTCAGGCCCGCGCTCCTTTATTCTTTTAACGCTTAATTGTAACGCCTCTAATTCGTCTCCATGTCGCCACATAAATAACATCCTCGTGCAATGAATCTTTTCACCAGCTCGATTGGTATGAGGGAGACTAAAAATTAATTATTATGGTGTTTTTCTCTTTTTTTTTTTTTTTTCCCCCTCATATTTATACATATTTTTTCTCCGGGGGCTTTCTTGGGGGATAAACCTTAGTCACATTTATCCCTTGTGCATCTGCATTGTAAATTTAATTGAACAAGGCCACGGCATTAGGATGCAAATTAAAGACCTTGGGAAAAAAAACCAAAAAAACATTTGGATAATAACAGGCGGCGGAAAACCAAGGGGCTGTTGAGAAAAGTTTTTGCTTGGCTGCCTTCATGAGGCCCTCATAACAATATTGGAGAATAACTCCAACAATATTTATAAGACATTTTGTAAACATGTTGATATAATATATTAGTCTAATTTACGAATGACGTCATCTGAGAGAAGGTGCTCTTTTGTGGCAAATATTGACTTACTTGAAATAATTGTCTGGCATATGAATTGCCAAATTTAATCCACTAGTAAACATCACTCTCTATCGGCTGCGAAATGGCTTTCTCATGCTTTTTTTTTTTTTTTTTCTCTTGTGGCAAAATGATGCTTTCAGCATCTGCCACATTTGCTCTGGCGTTCCATTCAGACACAATATTAGAGTACATACATCATCTCCCCTTGCAGCTGATATCTCTCATTCCTCCAAATGATGATGCATCTGCCGAGTTTTCTATATGCTATATTTGATTTCCCCCTGACATTAACAAACTGTTTCTTGTACGTCGACGCGCAGATGGATATCTAAATCAGCCTATTAGGAAAATTTACTCGTACCGTGAATAAGGCATGATTTTATTTTATCTTATTTGCTTGTTATGTTTGCATTACTCTACTCTCACATCTCACTGTAAGCGGACGCCCCGTGCAAACACTGAGGTACCGCATGTTTCCCTGTTAGTTATACATCATTTGTCCTTATGAAGAGGGGGCCATTTTTAAACGCAATTAAACAGCGGCGTACATGTGCGTGAACATGTGCCTCATTAGTAAAAACAGAGCAGATCAAATAAACCGCTTTAAGTTTCTTCTTTCTTTCTTTTCTTCTTTCTTTAAGTTGCGTCGGGTACCGTACGCACGTGTTTTGCAGCCTTACAGCGGAAAATAAATAAATAAATACAATAAAAAAAAAAAATTTAAAGACCTGGCCTTCGGATTGTGTTCAAGGCATCTGACTCGCCTGCGATTTCAGTGATGTTATTGTTCTCAAAACAGCCGTCGCAGGCTCGACCCCGCGCGCGAGCGGCACGGCAATCATTTCATTGTCAATCACACACAAAAAAAAAAAAACCCCGTTACATTTGCGAGAGACAATCGGCTTGAAAAAGCGGAGAAAGACACAATAGAGAGAGAGAGAGAGAGAGATATGAGACGCTAAACATCCCTCTCCTTTAATCTTTTTCTGTTTCTACAGATAGCTCACGACGTGACAGTAATTGTTGCCAGCAGGTAACAGAGTCAATTAAACACCGTGTACAAACGTGGGGATTGTTGGGGGGGGTGGGGGTTATTTTCTGCTCGACGCAACGAAATAGACTAAACGGGTCGTAAAATAGATGCATGAAAACAATTTTAAAGGCACCACCCGGCACGTCTCGACTCGGTGCCGGCCGGCCCTCCGAGGAGCCACGCGCTGTTTTTAGCAGTCAAGAGGAGTAATTTGGAGCCGGCAGAGGGTTAACTAACGCCGAGTGGAGCAGAATCGATGCGCGGCGTCCTGCTCGAACTAATCACAGCACTGACGGAGGGAGCTGGGCAGCAGACATGTAAAGTACAGGAAGCAATGACAGAGCTAATGGTTTGGAAAATGCCGCTGATGAATGCGGAGAGGAGGCTGTGACTCCGTCTCACTTTGTTTCATTTACCTCGCGTCCAACGCGGGGCCGGCGTGATGCACCGGGACCGCGATCTGCAGCTTCTTTTTGGGTCACATGGATGACTTGTGGATGGATGATGAGTGTGTGGGTGGATGGACAGATTGATGGATGGAGATGATTGATGAATGGATGGATTTATGGATGGATGGATTATTGGTAGACAGATGATGAATAAGTGGATGGATGGGTGATGGATGGGGAGATGATTTGTAGATGGATTATAAATGGGTGGGTGGATAGATGGATGGATGAATGGTTGATGGATGGTGAGATGATTGGTGGATGGGTGATGAATGGGCGGATAGATGACTAGTAAAATGAATGGCAGGTGGATAATGAATGTGTGGCTGGATGGATGGATGGATGGATGGATGGATGGTGAGATGATTGGTGAACAGATGATGAATGGATGGATGGACAATGAATGAGTGGATAAATGGAGATGATTGGTGGATAGACAGATTGATTGATGGGAGGATGCTTGGTGTATGGATGATGAATGGGTGGATGAATGAGTGGGTGGATGGATTGATGCATGGATGGGTGATGAATGGGTGGATAGATGAATGCCAAAATTATTGGCGGGTAGATGGTGAATGTGTGGATGGATTGATGGAAGGATGATTGGTGGATGCATGATGACTGGATGATTGGTGGATGGATGATGAATGGGTGGATGAATGAGTGGATGGATGAATGGATGAATGAATGGAGAGATGATTGGTGGATGGGAGATGAATGGGTGGATGGATGAATGCTAAAAAGATTGGTGGGTGGATGATGAATGGGTGGATGGATGGATGGATGGATGCACGGGGAGATGATTGGTGGATGGGTGATGAATGGGTGGATAGATGATTGCTAAAGTTATAGGCGGGTAGATGATTGATGGGAGGATGCTTCGTGGATGGATGATGAGTGGGTGGATGGATGATGAATGGGTGGATGAATGAGGGGGTGGGTGGATGGATGCACGGGGAGATGATTGGTGGATGGGTGATGAATGGGTGGATATATGAATGCTAAAGTTAATGGCAGGTAGATGGTGAATGTGTGGATGGCTGGATGGTGAGATGAGTGGTGGATAGACTGATTGATTGATGGGAGGATGCTTGGTGGATGCATGATGACTGGATGATTGATGGATGGATGATGAATGAGTAGATAAATGGATGGATGCATGGGGAGATGATTGGTGGATGGATGGATGGATGGATGGATGGATGTGTTTATCAGAGACTGTTTTTGGTGAAGCAACAAAGGAATATTCTGTTAATTTGGCATTGCCAGGTTGATGCTGACATTCACTAATAATGCCTATCTGGTCATTAGGCCGCGCTGCCTCTGCCAAAAATATCCCTGCATGCCATTTCCCCACAATCTGTTTCAAGTAAATTACTTTTGCCCATGAATACACTATTTTTCCATTCGCTCCACTGGGTAGCTTCAGTTATCATTTTGGGAACAAGCTAATGAAACCTCTCAGCATTAACAAACAGGACCGCGGAAGAATTTTATATTTGCATCAGGTCATTGTTTGATTCATAAAAGGCGAGGAGAGAAAAAAAAAAAAAAAAAAAAAAAAAGTCCCTCTCTCCTTTTGTAGACAGCGGTCTTGGCACAAGAGTAAACAATGTAGCTCCACAGCTCGGAGACTTCGCGGAGCCATCGCCATGGCAACCCCATTTTCCAGTCATATCTTTAATGAAAAGGTAATGAGAGAAACATAACAGCCCCAACTTCATTACCGGAGAAAGATTCAGCAATAAAAGCTACATAGGGGCGTTTGTCATTTGCATGTGCCGCGGCAGGCCGGCGCTATATAACAACCGTAAAAAAAAAAAAAGAAAAAAAAAAAGAGACAAAGCAATAGTTTGGTCAGCGAGAGGAGACAAGCCTGGTCAACCGATTTTCGCAGAGCGGCTTTTTCTGAGTGTATCATCTTCTCACCAGCTCTTCTTCAAAAATATGTCATGAGCTCATCATGTGTTTGGCCTTTAAAAAATTACACGTATATATTTTTCCCCACTTCCGTCGCATTAAAAGGAAAAACCAAAGAGGTCTTGATGTGGGGACACCTGGAGCGAGCGAGACGTGCAGTGTAAACCGATTGCGGCTGTTTTACATACACTTGAAAAATCACACACCTTTAAATATGCAGTAGCTCTTTAAATGTCCGTGTTTTGCAAAGGCGGCTCTCCCGTATCTCCATCATCATGCAAAAAAAAAAAAAAAAAAACAACAACACATAACGCCTTCAACAACGCCCATGGCTTAAGCATTCGTGTTATATGTCAATTGCCGAGATTAAAGGTACACATCCTCAAGCATGGCTTCCATTTATCAGTCGGGATCACATTATTTTCCGCGGAAAGTGTTGAATGATCATCAAATGCAGAGTGTAACCCAGCTCAAGATGTGGCTCCTCTGGAGGCACTTGCAATCCCACTACATACATATTTGACAAAGGGGATATTATATACACGAGCCGGGGAGGAAAAAAAAAAAAAAAGAGTATACCAAGTGATCAAATCCCCTCGGACGCTCTATGCATTTTTTACGCAGGTTCTGGAGACGGCTGTTCTTTGCATTTTTCACGAGTAAAGCAGGGGGAGGAAAAAAAAAAATCGACATTGATCTTGTTTGTGTAATTGGATATGGTTTGGAAGACCCCCCCCCCCCCCCCCAGAAAATAAGATGACCTCTTTTCATCCCCTTAAGGTAAATATGCATCACATTTGAAGCGGCACCTCGCCGAGGTGTGGATCAGCCTGCCTCTTCATTACCACAATAACCTTGCGACGGCAACGCTTCTCCAGCAGTAATGATGCATAATGCTGGGAGAGTCGTTTTAATCCGAGCGCGGTGGATCCAGCTGATAGGTATCAAAGAACTTCTGTACTCCGCCACCTTGGGCGCTGCACTCCACCAGCTATCCAGAGTCCACCGCCAGCCTCACTCCGCCCCTCCCCCGCAACCCCTTAGATATCCTCCATGCATAATTAGGGGGAGTCAGTCCACCGAGAATAGCAGTTGTGGGTTTTAAATTTTTATTTTTTTTCCCTCCCTCTTCACACCAAGCCGAAAGGAGTTCAGAGTTGCATAGCTTCGCGGTGTGCTGGTAATTTTCCCGAAAAGGGGCGCCAGGGCCGGAGCCAGATAGGGATGCCTTTCTGATCCACGACCAAATGGTCCAAATGGTCAAAACGGTTAAACGACGCCATCGGTCAGGCAGCGGCAGGACACGTTGCGGTAACCCACCGGATTTTAAAGCAAAGGATCACGCGGCGACGCGAGCGCAGCGTCGTCGCATCAGATCAACTTGAATAATAGCTTAACGGGCGAACGGGAGGAATGGACGGGCGGAGAAAGGAATGCTCCGGGCCTCTCTTTCGGATTCGCCGTGAATACATTCAAGGATAATTGTATGGAGCGACCGGGCCGCGGTGTTTGCCACAGCATACTAATACGGAAGCCAAGGCAGTCCGGGCCGGAAGAGCGCAGCGTCTGCCTCTTCTCGCCATTGTCCTCCGAGATAGGAGCGTCATTACTGGCCGGACACTTGCTCCGGCCGCCAAGCCTCATTATCACGCGGCGGCGGTGGCCACAGGTTTAACAAAGAGAAAATTTGTTCAGCATTTTGTTTATCGGGGAGCAGCAGAGAGCGGCGGGGGTGGACGGTTGGCGGCGGCGGTGCCAGCGTGGCCCTGCGAGGTGGAGGAGGCGGAGTAACCCCGCGGCTGCAAGGGCCGCGCGGCTGGTGACAACCGCAGCCTCGTTCCTGCCGCGCGCACGCGCGCACATGCACACACACACTTGAAATCATGACCACCAGCCCACCGCCCCCCAACCCTTCACCCTCTCTCCAGCACAGGTGTGCTGATCAAAGAGACCGCGACAGAGCGGAGCGCCGAGATGGGCTCATCTTATCCTTAAAAGCACGGGGCGCTGTATAATTTACTTACAGAGGCTTTTATTAGGTTTCATTCAAGGTGGAGACATTTGCATTTGTTGGGTTTGAAAGGCTGTGAAAGGCCCTTTTCTTTTTTTTCCAAAATCCAAATTCAGCCAGCAGTTGGTTTGGCTAATTGCCATGCCGGCACAAACATTTTCTTAATTAACTTGCGTTCAAAAACTTACATTAAACCGCGGTGATTATAATCAGTCTGGTATAAACACACTTTGCGGTGGATGGTGAGGAAAAAAAAAAAATTTAAAAAAAAGGTCTGGCTCTAAATTGAATTCTGTAAAAGGAAAATTACCTCAAACACGGATTTGGACAAGACCCCTTCTTGATTCACCGCCGGGTTTATTCAAGCTTTTGGTGACATGAGATACTGGCAACAGCGTATCCTTGAGGAGAAACCAGCTCGCCAGGCAGCACGGTATAATCATCTCCAAAACAGCTCCCGAGTTCTTTCCGGGGTCAAACAAAACATCAAGTAGAGTCAAGTTCACCCTGAAGAGCCGCTGTGCCGGATCGGATTCATTTGACTTGGTTGCCCCTCTCCTCCGCGGCCCGGCGGCGGGAGGTGGGCCGCGCGGGCCGACACGCCCTTGACCTCCCCGTGAACCAAATTCATCAGGAGTCGGGCCACTAAAAGAGATTAAACCCGCGCGACAAGGGGACACCACGGGGGCGGGGGCGGCGGGGGGGAATGGCGTTTGTTGCCTTTTTTCTTTAAACAAAATTCCACACCGGTTTCCCTCTGCCGCGGCGTGTAGGATTCACGTAGTCCCAAGTCCCCGGACACCTGCCCGTTCAGAGGGAGAGGGACGGCCTCAAGCCAGTCGGTTCCCCCCTCCTCTCCGGACGGACTCGCCGCCGCTCGCGGGGGGACGAGGTAAGGTGGGCGCGTGCGTCGGCATGGGCAGCGGAGCGGCGCGCCCCTCCGGAATCGACCGCGTTGTCGCCGCCCACATCCGAAAAGTGCCGCAGCCCCGACAGCAGGTGCAGATGGGTAAGGGCAGGTGCTCTGTTTAAAAAAAAAAAAAAAAAGGAAATGAAAAAGGAGGAAAAAAAAAAAAAAAAAAAAGAGCGCGAGCACCTGGCCCCTCTGTTGTAGAAAGCTCCACTCACTATGATTAGCTTTGTTTCTCCAACAGAGCGCAGCGAGGTACAAGACCTACAACTTCATTAGGGCAGAGCACAGCAGACCTTCTCTTTTTTTTTTCCCCTCTTTGTGTCCTACACTTGACTGCTCGTGCCGGGGAGGGCTGGCAGGGCCCGCGGTGTGTCGGCCTCTTCCGGCGAGCGGCTCTGCCAGCAAACTGCAATAATCTGATTCACACATTTTTTTCGACGCGCCGAGACCTCAATCTGGGGGGGGGGGGGCTTGGCCAAATTTGGAAAAAAAGGACCCATAGTGTGACGTTTGGCCCTGCTCCCTCAATCTCCACTTCCTGTCCTCGCGTGTATTCCCGCCGGTGTGACTCTCTGTCCCCCCCGCCCCGATTGGTTTCACCCGTCTCTTGTTACCCTTCCCCGGTGTATTTAGTCCGTGTGATCCCCTCTCTCTGTGCCAGTTTGTCTTCGCACCTAGTTTCAAGTGACCCCGCATTAGCCCTCGTACCTCGTTCCCCCCGGTGTTTTTGATCCCCGCCTTCCTCCTCGGCCTCGCCTTGGTCTACCCCTCGCCGGATCCGTTGCGACTTCCTGTGTACCGAACGCGCCGCGAGCAAATTCCCGCGAGCAAATTCCTGCCGACTGAGTCGTGCCGGTGAGTCCTCTTGCCTGTCTTTTCCACCGGTCGTCACACATAATGTACGCGAGAGACCCCCATCGCTGACCTGACAAGCGGCAATAAGCTTACTCCCACAAGAGCTTGGCTGGGAGTCAGGATCAGCCCTCCCCTCCATGTGCGGTGGGATTGAATGAGCAGCCAGTTTGACCGCGCGCTCGGCCCGGGAAATACCTGTGTAATTATCGGCCCCCGCTCGTAGCACCTTGTCCAGATTTCAGCGGGGAGGAAAAACACACTGCATCGCATTTCTCAAGGACGAGCAGAGGAAATTAGCGGTACCGGTGTGTTTGCATTGCGAGAGGCTCGTATGCCCACAGATTTGCGTTATTCATGGCCTCACTTCATGTGCCAGCCAGCCATTGAATAATTGAGGTAAATTATCAGGCCGGGGGATCCAAAGCCCCTCAGAAATGTGTCATGCCCCTGAGCAAAAGCCTAGGGAAAGAAAAGGGGGGAAAAAGGGGGCCTCTTAATTCAGTGCCGCTCGCGCACACCCATTCCCACACAGAATACAACCACCGTGCAGCGTTCCACACACTCACACACACACAAAAAAAAAAAACAACATACACACAAAAGGTTGATGATGCCACCAAAGGCAAGCCTTGACTGGCAGAATATCAACGCTTCAAACGGGGTGGGGGGAGGGGGGAGTCTATACATGTCAGATAAATTTATGAATCTCGCAAAATATTGTTCTCCCCGTCTCCGCCGCATCAGAATGGGTGGGTTTTTTTTTTTTTGGTTTTTTTTTCCCCCGTGTATCCAGATTTGAACCGAGCCGCTTGGCGAGTGTCCCTCGCACCGCCACAAAGAATGTGACTGACGCAACATTAATCTCCGCACAAAAAGACTGGCACAATTACTCCTCACAATTTCAGGGCTCTGAGGTGGCAACGTCACTCTTGATTTCTCACTGTTGCTTCACAAGCTGTTCCACTTTCTCTGAATACTCATTTATATCAAAAAAAAAAAAAAAAAAAAAAAAAAACCCTCAGAAATGTCAAACTCCAAAATCCCGGCTTGCAGCGAGTTTCCAACCTATTTTGTGTTATAAAACGCGAAGTGATGAACATTGAGGAGGAGAGAGCTCTTCTTTTTAAAAGGCGTCGTTCTTGGGGGGAAGCGAGCGCGTGGCTCTCCGAGGCGAAGGGTAGACTGCATACCACGTAATTCAAAATGAGAAGTGTGTAATAATGATTAAGATCACACACTTCAACGCCCAAGGAGACATAATCTCCCTGACACCTACATCTGAGATACATTCCCCAGCTATCATTCATGAATAATGGGTGGTGTTTGGAGAACGACTCCCAAGGTCTATCCTCACTACGGGGCTACAAAACTACACCCGATTTAATGGATTCCTCTATTACATGCGGTGTCCTTTTCTTTCCTCATACATACTGTACATACTGTACTGGGAACGCGGTGATTCATCAACTCGTCTATTCCAAGTTTCAAACTCTCCTCAGATACATGTACTTCTCTCACGTTCTCTGAGGGGAATGAAGCCACGGCTACAGGACAGTCATTTATCTATTTTTTGGGGGGGTTGGGGAGGTGGAGTAAAGGGTCGTAATTGAAACAAAAGGACGTTCTTACGCAGAAATGTCCTACCCAACAACAAATCCTTAAAATATCCATGAAGAACACAGAGGTTTAAGAGGCTTACCGCAAATAGCTGTGTGAAGGAACAGCCTTTTTTTTTTTTTCCTCCATTCCCCGGCCGCTAAATACAATCAACATTTGTGTGTGTTTAGAGCTTACGGAGTTTTAGTGTAGTATATATCGTGATTATATACAGTGCAAAGTATTGGTTTTGTGGTAGTGCCAGTTCTGGGAGAAGGTCACTCTTATAAAACAGGACTCGCGCGCGCTGCATTTCCACAGTTGTTGTTATGGAAGTATGATGGGTGGGAGTGAGGATCTGCTGTGCGACACCATTCACGTCTGAAGTGGAATATAACCTGAGGAAACACGGGAGGTGGGGGGGGAGGGGATGAGACGCTGGTAGGTGACACACAACACCCCACAAAGACTCTAATCAGCTAAGTGGAGAAACAAGTTATTATTAGGTTGTAACATTTTTAAAACGGGGCGTCAGGGTTTGGCACGAGGCCCCGTTTCAGGGCTGCAGCGGACGATAAGATACACCTCCAAACCGCCGCTCTTGCCAAGACCCGATACCAGCTACATCTCGTCTTCCACGCCAGTGTCTCTCAATTGGGCGTCCTTGTACCCCGAGGGGTACTGCAGGGGGTCCTACGAAAAAAAATATACAAATAAAAAAATGTAAAAAAAGAAAAAAATATCACATACGATGCACATACCCGCGTAATTCATGTTCTTTTTTCTTTCCCTCCCAATACCAGGGAAGGGGATCTTAGAGGGGGAACTCTTGAGAACTACTACAGCTCACTGTTTAATTGCTCACACAGTTGCCCGCAGCCGCTGTGTCTCCAGCTCGGGGGGCCGCTGAGAGTTGTAGTGCCATCCCTCACCAGGCTCTTGTCCGTCTAGAAGAAGAAGGTAGGACACACTGCCTAAATATCTGCTAAGACCCTGAGGTACTGCAGGGACCGTGTGCTAGTGGTTGTAGGCTGTAATGCAGTTCAACGCGGTTTTCGAAGGCGTAGGTGCTGTAGCCAAGTCAGGCCTGGCTGCATCCGATACGGCGCTGTACGACGTACTGCGTACCGTATCCTCACGGCACTCGGGTGCGTGAGTAAAAAGCCGCTGTCGTCATGGTTGCGGCTCAATGAGGGCAGTGCATTGTGGGCTATGCTTGCCAGCGTAGCGTCCGGTGTTCACCTGATGCAGTTCTTCTTCCTGGTAGTGTTCGTACGCCGTTTGACGCATGGCGTGGTGTCGGACAGCCGATTTTCGCGAGTCTGCGGACACCGACAACCGTCGAAACCTAAAACTGCCGTTTATTGGAAATGGCCGCAAATATGCTCCTCTGACATCACACTTTTGGGAATGAAAGGAGGGCCCCCGGGAACTTGAGAGAGATTGGATGTCCTCGCGAGGCACGCATGAGCATGAGGGCGGATGCGATTACGGATCAGTGGCTTTTATTTTGATATCGTTTTTTTTTTGGTTGTCGTTTTCTCCAACGCAAAAGTAAGTGTGCTTTTTTTTTTTTTTTTTTTTTTTTTTTTTAATACTTTTAGAAAGATAGAAACGCCGGCACTGCAGCCTCTTACTCGAGAGACGAGGATATTTTTTGATCATAGATTGAATGCAACTCGATTTTCTCAAATCTTTGGGCCTCATTAAATGCTGGAAGAGACGGTCCTCAGATGTGGTGCACCTAACCTGCTTGTGTGTGTAGCTGTGTGTGTGTGTGTGTAGCTGTGTGTGTGTGTGTGTGTGTGTGTGTGTGTGTGTGTGTGTGTGTGTGTGTGTGTGTGTGTGTGCGTGTGCGTCGCTGCCCTTCGGGGGGGGGGGGGGGGGGGTCTCAGTAAACCTGGACACGCAGCCAAACTGGCATGCAACACAAAGTGTGACACCCTTCCCCCCAGCGAGGCACCGCTCATTCCTCGACCAGCTCTCTCCCGAGTTCACCCCCACCCGCGCCTCCCCTACAGCCCCACCCCACCTCCATCTGTTCCTCTGGTAGGAAAAGGAAGGAGGAGGAGGAGGAGGAGGAGGAGGAGGAGGAGGAGGAGGAGAAATGGGCAAAGGGAGGCAGTTGAGGTGAGGAGCATTGCAATCGCATCGAGGTCCCCAGATAGCCGTGGGAGGGAAGGAGGGGGCGGCGGGAGGGGCTGTTTGGAGAGAATGTGGACAGCGGTGAGAGAAGCAAAAGCAAAAAAGGAGAGGGATGGAGGGAGGGAGGGAGGCAGGGAGTGAGGGAAGGTGAAAGACAGAAAAAAAACAAAAACCCCCCCGACCACTCGACAAATTCCTTTCCGAGGACCCCGGAGCGCCCGGGAAGCTGTACGTCGCTCTCGTTCGGGAGAGGGTAAGAACAAGCAGATCGTTTTGTCAAGAAGTGCTCTCGGAGAAGGAAAAGGGAAAACAAACAAATAAATAAATAAACAAACAAACAAAAAATCAATGCTCCAGGTTATTCAACGCCAACAGAGATGCTCTGTGCTCTGCAGCTCTGATATGACAGCGCTCGCGGAGCCAAAAGGGAAAAAGGAGTTTTCTGCTTTCTGCCGTTGCTGCGTTACGTGAGCGCCCTCGTGGTCCACGTTGCGTTCTCAAGGCCGCTCGTTTGCCAGCAGCGGCGCCCACTCGGGAACCCGCTGCGGGGGCCCGGCCGGATTCCTCCCCTCCGTGACCCTAGCCTCCTCAAGGATCCTCCATTTTCTTCCCCAGGGGGAGTTTAGGGGGGTTAGCGCCGGGTTCCCATGTGGAATGCGACGCTCGTGACGCCCTTTTGCGACCGTGCTGTGATCACAGGCTTTGGAAATTAACTCGACTTGAGAGGGTAAACAAACTGTCAGCCATGACACGTTCGACTGTTTGTTGAGGGTTTTTTCTGGGGGTGGTGGTAGTGGTGGGTGGGGGGGGGTAGTCAAATCATCGCCCCGGAAGCGTCTCTTCCTCGTCTCTTCTTTGTCCGCCACATTTGTTGAGTCTCTCTTTTTTTATTTTTTTATTTTTTTAACCCCCCCCCCATCCCCCCTGCGCTTCCTGTCATTTTTCCCAGGCTCAAACCGGTGGGAGGAGGAGGAGGAGGAGGCCGTCCGACCAGCATGGCCCTTGTCACTTCTGTGCGACCATGAGTGGGGCGGGCCTCCCCCCTCGCCTCCCCCCTGACCAGCAGGCGCCCCTCACACCGACATCACCGAGGAAGCCCCCTTGTTATACTGGAGACACACACACACCCCTCTCCCATCCCAAGCCAAAGGTCGAGGTTCAACATGTGGCGGGTGAGAGAGAGAGAGAGAGAGAGAGAGAGAGAGAGAGAGAGAGAGAGAGAGAGAGGGAGAGGAAAGAGAGAGGGAGGAACGAGAGCGAGACGGATGGAGATCGCACCCCGGTCGTCCCCGCACCACCCTCCATCCCCGTTTGAGTCGCATACGGAGATGCTCTGTGAGGCAAATTAGGGGGGCCGGCTGCGTGTTTGCTGAAAGGGAAACGGCTCGTGGTGCAACAAACATCCCCCCCCCCCCCACCCCCCCCCCCTCCTCACACCCAGCGCATTTGTTTATCAGGTACTTAGTCGATAACTCAGAGCTGCATTATGCATCAGGCAACACAATACTTAATTACACTTGCATGATTTGATGCCTCATTCAAGTAAGGCCTGTTTGATTCCTGGACTATTCTCCACAGTCGACGAGTAATTACTGTACGATTTCCATTCGTCGGAAAGAGAGCGAGAGAGAGAGGGAGGGAGAGAGGGAGAGAGGGAGGGAGGGAGAGAGACTCGAGCTTATAGGTGGAACCGTGGGGGGGGGGGGGGGGGGCGCGGTTGGTTACAGAGTCAAGGATACTTGTTCTATCGTCGCCGTCGTCGTCTTGAAGAGCTTGTGTTTACCCCGTTCTCTGTCGCACAAAGAGAGTTTGCTTTTTTCTTCATGGTATAATGAGTGCATGAAAGCGTGCGCGTGCGAATTCCAAATCCTATTTACCTCCCTCTCTCTCTCTCTCTCTCTCTCTCTCTCTCTCCCTCTCCCCCTCTCCAACATTAAGAATCCGTCGGCGCAAAAAAAGCACTTTGCTCGAGACTTATTTGATGATAAACCTTTTGAAATATTGATTTGAATGTGAAATTGAGAGGCAGTCGGTGGCAAGGCATCAGTCAGTGTTTTTCTCTTTTAATCCCAACTTCTTTATCTGGGGGGCATGGAGAGGAGCCGAGGGGGGGGGGGGTATGCTGTGGTGTGTGTGTGTGTGTGTGTGGTGTGTGTGTGTGGGTGTGTGTCTGTGCAGATGTGTGAGCAGGTGTGCGTTTGGGAGTGCACGTGTGTGTGTGTGTGTGTGTGTGTGTGCGTCTTCTCCATTACCGCCGCACTGTAAACAAGCCAGAGCCTTGTTAACGACGGCTCTCAAAGTTAATGCGCGAAACAACTTTCAACTCCAAATCCGCCTTCCAGGAAAGTCTGAATTCCACGCTGATTACCATGGATGGAGCAGAGCTGATCCTTGCAGGAGCAGGAGCGCGGACGGAATCTTTGACAGTCAATAAAGGGAGGGGAATGAAAAAAAAAAAAAAAAAAAAAGCCCAGAAAAGGAAGAGAAGATAGCGCACGGCGAGTGTGTACGCAAGCAAAATACATTTCCCCAACCTGTCATTTTGGAATAAATAACCACCTGTCAGAGGCCTTTTCAGCGTATATGGAGGAGAAGATGGCAACCCACCGTCTTTCTTTCTTATTTTGTATTCACAAAACGGCACAGCAGAGAGGTTGTAAATACCCCCGCCGTAGAAATGTGGCAGGGTAACAGACACAGGTTAAACTGCACAGGAGATTTTCTAATTGCCCGAAATGGTCAGATAAAATGAAGGCCACCCCCCCCCCCCCCATTTTTTAAATAATGAAAGCGATACGATTGCGTGTTCCAAAGGCCGTTTCACATTCCTTTTCAACTTAAGAGTCAGAGGACACACACACACACACACACACACACACACACACACACACACACACACACACACACACACACACACAGGAAAGAAGAATGTTGCAGGAGAGAGAAGACAGTAAATTAATTAGTGGATCAGTTCACAGTTTAGGAAACAAAAACACCTTTTTCTCCCCCCCACTGATAAACTGAATATGATCAAATAAACATGAGCACCACCTGCAACCTGCTGCGTTGCGGTGAAACCCTGTGAAACACGTGTGTGTGTCAAGGTTTCCCTCTACTGGCCATATTTTTCCTGAACTAGACAAGAATGTGACGTTTCGATGCATTAAGGACGATTCTGAACACAGAAATGGCTTACAATAGCATGCTTGGAAGACACTTAGGTGAAGACTAAAAGACTTATAATATATTGTTATAACCCTTTTGTTTTCCACCCTGTACACACAATATATGTATAGATCTTGTTATATATGTATATAAAAAAGTGTTTGGGCAATAGAAAGGTGCATTGTTGATACATTGTTGATTGTCTATTGTGAATTTTTAGGGTTGTTGTATATTGTCAGTTATTTTGTTCTTTTGAGGTTCATTATAAATAGCCATTTTTCTCTATTTTTAGTTCATTATTACGTTTATTGCATCATGCCAATTTCTTTCTGTTTCTCATTGTTAATGATTTATTATTATTGACTATTGTTTTGATGTGTGAGCTTCTGTAAACATGGACATTTCTCTCTTTCTCCACCTATCTTGTAGTTTCACAACTTTGTATACAAATACAAATACTATTCTCACCCTATTTTGAACTAATTTTATTCTTTAAAAATAGTATTAGTCTGCTGTGTAATAAAATGCATTTTGCTTGTTTTCTCCTAGGGAAAAGCACTTTGAGTTGCATGCCGTGTATGGAGGGTGCTACACAGAAGGTTATTATTATGATTATTATTATTATTATTGAGCTTTTTAACGATTCCCGACGAGGCCCCGCGCCACAAGGTCGACGAGGTTCGAAACACAAGTCGAGACCCCGTCCGCACCCGCCATGTGACCGCTCCCCGCCGAAACGAGACGTCATAACCGAATTAGAGGCTCAGAACGATCAGGCGAAGGGCAAAACAAATAGGATGGAGTTTCGGTCGGAGGGCCCCGAGGACGTCGGCTGGAATGTGATATTCAGGCGGGGTGAGGGGGCGGAACGCGGGAGGGCCCCTCTCCGTAGTAACTGATCAATATTTCCCCCTTTTTTTTTTTTTTTAAAGTAATGCAATTGTTTGTTCCCTTTTCCCCCGGGCGTGTCCGCGCCGCGGGCGAAGAGACGACGGTGCTGCACTTCGCTCTCGCTTCCTCCGCAAGGGCAGACGGCGAACAGCAGAATGTACCAGGGACCGTTTTTTTATGTGCCGGACGAGCGTACGGGAGGAGTGGAAACAAAAGGGAAGAACGGCTTATCATCATCAACGACACCCCCCCCCCGACGCACCTCGTCCTTAAAAAAAAAAATAAAAATAAAAAAAGACGGAGGATTCTTGCCAACGCTCTCTGTTTGAACGGGACGTCATATCAAACAAGGCTTCTCCCGATTTGCCTTGTTAATTCACACCCCGCGGCTTGTCGTCGGGCGGACGGGGTTTACTTACGAGACCAACGTGACGAGCACCCAGACAGAACAATTAAATACAGCCCTCTTATCCAATCCACACACGGCGGTTTATTTACCAACCATCCCTCGGCGGGTGACCGTGACCGACAGCTGAGGGCCAATGTGTTTTTTGTTTTGTTTTTTCTTCGAGGGGATTATTTGAGAAATTTGTTCCTTCTCGTGCAACTCCCAGACACGAGCGGCGGCGGAGCGATGGGAGACGCTTTCAGGGTCGGCGGGGTCGATATTTCCTTTTTCCCTTTCAAACAAAGTATCTCTGAAGCGCCTTTCTGGGGAAACGGCATGAGCGCTGTCCGTTATCTACTCTTTTACATATCCTTACACGAGCAAACCCATCATCATCATCATCATCATCACCACCATCACCACCACACCACCAATTCTATGACAAACTCAAGTCTCAATGCCGTTGCTCTCCAGAAAGCGGCGTCCTGAATAGATGGCTTGGGAATATAAGTCCTTCAAACAAATTCAGGTGAGAGAAAAAAAATTAAAAAATAAAAAGTGACGGATGCCAACATCAGAGGGGAAACGTTTGGAAGTGCACGTACGCGTTTCTTGAATGAGGCCCATTGTCCATTGTCTGTAAAATGCCAAATTGTGCCGCGTGCGTGCGTGCGTGCGTGTGTGTTTGTATATTGGAACGATACAACAAGCTCTGGTCCTGAGATGAATGGACGGACGGACGGCGGAAAAAAAAAACCCCCTCCAAACCTCACACTTCCCACGCCGCGTGTACGCGTTCCGTCGGCAAATCCACTCGGGCGACTCCGAAAAGCGGGCGCCCTTATTACGACCAGTGACATCATTTGAAAAACACATCTCGGGAAAACGAGTTGGAATAATATGCCGTTTAATATTATGCAAATCCCAGAGTTCTAAGACTGCCAAAAACTGTGGAGTGGGCTCTAAACGACCCGCGAATCAAGCAATTATGACCCCGCCCGGCCCCGCCGCGCCCCCACATGTTCGCTCCAGACGCAGACGCACCGTGAAAATTTCACGGCATCAACTGAATATTGACCCTGAGAATTTTTTTTTTTTTTTTATTTTTTTTTAAACGAAGTGTGCTTCTTCAGCTGGGGAAAGATTAATAAGCAGCTTTTCTTTTTTTTTTTCCCCCTTTCTTTTTTTAAAATTTGTATTCTGGTTAACGCCTCGGCAGAGTGCGAGGATCCTTCAGCGCGTTCACTCCCCTCCTTCCTTTCCTTACTTTGCATCGAATTGATTTCTCCTGCAATTTTTGTAATACTGTGTGTATCATGTCATTTTAGACCCCTGCCGGGACCTTAATCTCCGAAAATGAGATGAATTAATGGCAACGGTGCTCAACGTAACGTATCGATCAGAGAATCAATCAATCTCTCTCTCTCTCTCTCTGTGTTGAAAACGAAGCAGCCTTGAGGATTAACACCGCGGTCCGCCCGTTGTTCAATCTGCCGCTCCCATCAGAATTCAATATAGATTTTATCCCCCACCCCCACCGGTAGATAACAATGTGAAACTTTTTAACATTGCGAAATGGGTCGTCTTAACTGAGCTGTGCATTGTCACGGAGGCATCGTCCCACATTCCAAAAACAACAGCTATTGTGGTTCTCTAAATCGTGCGCTTGTATTCCCAGAGTGGCCGAGGTGTCCGCGCTCACAGCTCCTAACCCCGTCAGGCGCTCGCCGTCAGGATGGAGCGCCGTCGTGTCAAATTCTTTCAACAAAAATGTGCTTTCAAATGCTTTCGCACATTCTCCGGAGGAAGGGGGGGGGGACGGTGTTATATATGAAGGCGGTACCTCAGGGGTCAGACAGACACGTGCTGAATTCCTTATGTTATGTTGTGAAAGGGGCCACAGCTCTCCATACAAATCATATTGTTAAATGCTTGATTGCTGCTTTTGTTGCTTGCTGAAATGTGATCGAAATCTAAAAAGAATAATGGTTAAGGACTGCTTCCCCCGGGAAAAATGAAGGTTTTCCGGCAGAAATTATAGTCAGCTTTCTCAAAGTAAGATAAGTATAAAGTAAGATCAAATGAGACACTATTATTCCCCGGGAGAAAATTCATGATAAACACATTTACCATTATGACAAAAATGTGTTTGCCTGTCTTATTAAACATAATTTAACATAATAATTTAACATTATAATTGAATAAAATAATAATAATTATAATAATAATAAATAACAGTAGGTATTTATTATGATTATTATTATTATTATCCCTATTTTTATTTATATGCCTCGTTGAAATATCTCAAAAATCAGCAATTTAATCAAAAGACAACAATTCATCAACACCATAAACATTCAAAAGACTTTGAAAAGATAATCGTTGTCAGGATATTAGGTTCAATCTTTTCTGTATGAAGTTATGAAGTTAAGTTGTGATTTAGTAATTCAGCAACTGAGCAATTGAGCCATTTCACGCCGTAAATAAATTGGAGTTGATTGGTGCTGGGACGGGTGCCGGAAGATCTGTTGAGTTTGTTTCCATGCACGACCGATGGACAAAGAGAAGGCAGAGAACCACGTCGAACGTTTGAATTGAAGCTGCTAAAGCTGTATTAGAGAGCTCCAAGTCCATACCGTATCACCAAAGGAGAGTCCAGTATGTTGTGCAAACAGTCCATGCTCACGTTAATGCTTCAGGTAACCTCTCACGCAGGATAAATTCTCCTTGAGGTCTCCTTTGCAGAGGTATGCATGTACAAAAATGGCAAAATACATTGGTGTAGTACGGCAAATTAGGGTTTAGTGCGACAGAAACCATAGTATGGTTCAAATAGTATGCGACATTACATTGCATTGTGTCAGTTAGCAGACACTTTTGTCCAAAGTAAATTACAATAAGTACTTTTGTCACAGTACCGGGACGACATACTACATCCGGTGAAATATCGTGGTATGCAAACACTGCACACCACACTGGCGAGCGTATCCCACAATGCATTGTGAGGGCAAAGCGTCAGTCTGCTGTTAAAGACAAAATGCTTAAAGGAGCAGTGTGAATGATTTGGTGCCATCTAGTGGTGAGGTTGCAGATTGCAGCAAACTTTTTAATTTTTTTTTTAGATTTTTTTTAAACCTGTGCTGTCAGCATGCTGGGCAAACAAAACAGAATGTTTGTTCCGTTGCATCTAGGACAGAGTTAGTCTGCAATTGGAGTTCAACTTCTCCACCTGCAATGCAACTCTTTATTCATTCTCAAATAATCAAAAACTGCTGCAATAACTCTGTCCTGTGGTACGAGCTGTAGCATGACAAGAGCAGTTTTTTGTTCCACAGAAACATGGTAGAATAGTTCTCCAAAGAGGGGGATTGGTGGAGGCACCAATCCCCCTCTTTGGAGAACTAATCTACCATGTTTGGGTCTTTTAAGCAACAATCACCACGGGTGAGATAAATAAACATAGAACCAAACAACAACATGTACGTGGAAAAATAAACACAAACATTGGACGACAACATGTATCGACAAAAGTGAGTAAATTAAGTCCAGGAAAACTGGAACAGCAACTGGTTCACGTGGCTTCTTCCTGTCATAGTTTTGGTAGTAAATGAGGGATGGAAAGGAGAGGGATGTAACCAGGAGAGTGTTGTGGTGCCTTCAAAGCAGGTGCTGGTGGTGTGTGTGTGTGCGCCCGTGATGACAATGCCTGTATGTGCATGTGATGTGTGTGTGTGTGTGTGTGTGTGTGTGTGTGTGTGTGTGATGTGTCCACCGGTGAGTGTACAGGACTTGTCCCAATCAGTTCTGGTGTATAAAGTCAGTATTATACGGAAGCGCCTCCAAGCAGTGGAAAAGGCCCCGAGGCCACCCCTGGATCCCGCAGCCGGACAGACACCCCAGGGCCGCAGGAAAGCCCCGAGCACCCCGCCCTGCAGCCACAGAAGACCCCCCGGCCCCAAGAGAAGCCGGAAGCCCGCGGAGCAACCCTCACGCCGGGCCCCAAGGAGCATAAACCAGTCCCAGAGAGCGCGAGGAGACCCAGCACCCCTGAGGTGCACACATACCACCCACCCCCACGTGCAGGCAGAAGACGCAGCCGCAGGCGCAGAAGCAAGGACGCAGGGCCCCGGGCGCCGGGCACAGACCGCAGCATCGGAGCCAGGTGCTGTGTCGACGGACCGCCACCCCGCCCAAACCGTAGGAGAAGCTACGGTGGCTACAAGCTCACATCAGGGAAGTAATGATAAAAGGCTATTTTATCGTAGGCGTTACGTCAGACAGTGAGATGGCGTTAGCAGGATACATATTTTATTATCCGTCTACAGAGTCAAAGACCGGATAGACCACGCGGTAACATTACGGCTAGAGGAGGAGCCAGTGTTTGGTTTGTCGGTTCAGGGCTAGAACCACCTGTGGAAACATGGCGGTGCAACACGGCAGCCTCCGTGGAAGTGTGCCCGCTCCCGATGTGGCCACATATTGGCGCGTTCCATCTGAACCGGGAGGTCGGAATTTCCGAGTTCCCAGTTGGAAATTTCAGGTCACCAACCCTGACCTCAAAATCCAAGATGGCCGCTCGGCCCGCCAACAATAAGTGAAAGCTGGAGTAACGGCTGTGATGTTAGCAATGTTTGTTCTCCTAATACGTCTGTTTAGACGCGAACCCCCGGAGGAGCGCTCCCTTCCCTGCTCCCGTGTTTGTCCTGTAGTTGTCTGTATTCCCAAAGAGCAAACACAACAAACGAGGCGCCCATCTTGGTTTTCCGACTTTCCTGCCGGGAACGCCTGTCTGCCTGGGCCGTCGACTTTCCCAGGCAGACGGAACGCACCATAAGCGGCGCATTCTTAGTTTCACAGGATTATACACCCATCGAAACAAAACGTACGAATATTATATTGCGTAAATTCTGCACACTGCATTCTTTAATGCGATTGGAGCCGGATGTGCTTCTTTTGGTTTGTTTGTTTTGTTTAAAGAACTTTAACCTGAAGTGCAGACCACTCCATCGTCAACATCCTTCTGCTCTGGCCTTCCTCGCAGCAGGCTTCCTATTGTATGCCATGGTGGTCATGACAACTATGCAGGAAGCGCAATCACTCCCTGCATATAGCAGCTCATATATCAAACAGTATCTTTTCGATCATCTTTTATTTTTTTCTTATATATATATATATATATATATATTCCACTGAAAAATGCATCCTGTCATTGTTTGTTTCATAAGGAGCCGACTTCAGCCTCGTGCCTCTCACTGCCATGCGAGTCAAGCTGGGCGGCCTCTGGGGTTTATGTTTTATGGAAATGGAAGAAGAAATTTGTAAGTAATAAATAAATCAATCATTCAATCAATACAATAAAAAGGTAAATAAAGCATCACCTTAAATAATGGGTTACAAAATACACTGCACACATACATTGATCCCAGTATGTATATCGCTCTCTAGCTGGCTGACGTGATTTTTTTTATTTTACAAGTAAGTGTAAATGCCCTATTCCTCGTATTTCGACAATCAATTAAAGTGCGTTGCCCCATATCCGCCCCCACACAAGGCGTCAGAAGTACCAAACACAACATCACGGCTTGCTTGAAGGACGTCAACAAGGGAAAGCGCTTCAAAACGTATTTAAATTGCATCAAATGTGGACCGTGTTGTCCTGCTTTTCGTTACCTCGACGTGACGTACCCGCCGCGTCAATCCGCTCCAGCCGCGGACGAGTGTTTGGAAAGTTCCACTCTTTTTTTTTTTTTTTTTGAGATTCGGTTCCTGACGAGTCACTCAGCAAAATCAAATCAAATCAAAAAATAAAAAATAAAGAAAAAAGATTCGATCGAAGAGTTTCGTTCAACTTTTTTTCTTTCTTCCGACTTTTCGTTCGTTTGAGTCGGTTGGTGTCGGGAACCCGGTGAAGGATGAGCGGGGGAGTCGGAGGAGTCGTTTCGGCTGCTGTGAATGGATTTCGCACAAGACTCATTTAATTCTGTCGAAATGAGCTGTTCGGGGGGGGGGGAGACCGCTCAGTGCGTATCCCAGAAAACAGTTTAGCCTAATTCTTTCTGACTATCTATCTGTCTGTCTGTCTGTCTGTCTGTCTGTCTATCTATCTATCTATCTATCTATCTATCTATCTATCTATCTGTCTGTCTGTCTGTCTGTCTATCTATATAGTATATATATATATATATACAGTAAATATGTAAATATATACAGTATATATATATAATTATAAAAAAAATTCTTTATTAAAATTTTTTTTTTTTATATATATATAGATATTTTTTGGGGGGGGGGCAGAGAAATGCAAGTGTGACTCACAACATTTTTTTTTTTTAACTTCTGTCAAAATTATTTATTTTGGTGGAATGTAAAAGTGTGAATCCGTCACATCACCTTCAACGCGAGTCATGCCAAACGCCTTGGCCTTTCCCCGCATCCGATAAGTCCTCTGTAATCGTTTTCAGCTTGCGAGTTGGAGATTCAGGCTCAAGTAGGGCAGCCACTCTTTTTGCCGAATGAATCGCCCGCGACTCATTCGAAGACCTTCGTGCCTGAAGATCAGGGCCGCTGGCATCAACACTCTACGTGGTTGGTTGCCCGAATAAAAAATAAATAAAAAAAGGGGGGGACGTGGGGAAAACGGGGACACTTTCTCAGTCACCTAATTCCACGGGCCGGCCCTGCTGAAGATGTACCACTGGCCCGCAACACATAACATAACAATTGACATAACAATACCTCCACTATCATCATCCTCCATTTCAGCACTTTCCTCGTAAATAACCGTGTAACCGCAAATCATGTAGACCTCCCACGTCTGCTTTTGTATACCAGCGCGGGAAGATGAGGCTTCCTGCTTCACCGCGCTGGCCGTCCACACCGCCCATTAGTCCGTTTATAACTGTCAGCGCCGTAATCGTCTGAACGCTTTCACCGCAACGCCATTCGAACAGCGACGTGGCGTCAGCGTCGCATTCCCTATTCTCTGGGAAGAGCCGGTGGAGTCGTTGCCGCGCGGCTGTCATGTGCGATGCCCCAGAAGCCTGCCGTCGGTGTCACTCAAACCGGAGATGGCGGCGACGTCTTCAGAGGAGTCATTAGCGGCTTTGAGCGAGGCGTCGCTGGCGTTACTAGTCTGGTCTGTGTTGTTAAAAGCATTTCTTCGGCGGCCTTGTCATCATCGTCAGTATTACCGTTTGATCAATGCCATTTTGAACACGCTGCTCTCAACCCCGCATCTTGGTTGCTTCATAGCCGCTTTGGTGGCATCATCAAACAACCACCCCCCGCCCCGACAGAAGGTTCCCGATACTCTGAAACTCCCTGAGCGCGGAAACGAAACACTTGGCTCCCACATGAACTGCCGTGTTCATCTTGTTCGACTCGTTTAACGTCGCAGGAGACACAGCTAAGACGATCTCCTCCCAGTCGTATATCTAGAGAGGAGCGGCCGGGGAAAGGACGACGCTTGAACGATCCTGATACGGTTTCTCCGTATTAGCTGAGCCACTGCAGGTTGAAAGTGGCACCAATCAGCCGGGTAGCTCGGCTGGAGCTTTGCAGGCGAGGCCCGATCGCAGCGTCCCGACACCCCTCGAAGGTGTGACTCTCTGGGGGAGGGTTCACTTCCATCACTCACCACTGTTCTTAGTGGGCGTAAAAGGACCAAAGTATGTGATGAAACGCTCCCCGTGGCTACCAATGGCTGTTGTGAAGGGACCACAGCTGGAACCTAGGTCTGGCCGCCATTGACTGAATGAAATATCACAATATTGATCAATGGATGATATTTTGCGGAGGACTACAGGTCTTTTCACAAGTTATTCACACACGAGAAATAGCTGAGAAACAATCATTACGAACGCGATATCGATATGACAGTGTACCAACATATCCTCCCTGCCCTACTGACACCCCTTTTAAACAGACTGTACTGTTCTGACACTTGTGGGGTTTTTTTTTGTTTCTTTTTTTAACACAATGACCAATTCACTATCAACGGCCTGATTGACATTTTTATTTTTAAGGAGGGAATTTCAGATTTCATTGCCAAAGCAATTCTTGCATAAACAGCGAAACAAAAAGCACTTTGACTCACCTAGCTCACCTAATATCGACCATTTATGAAACAAAATCAACATAGTGCAAAACGTACATGGTTTCTTGTAAATACATCAACATGAAAATTATAAACTCTTAAATGAATGACAATGAGGGGGAAAAAAAATAGACCCAATAAATAACCCCCAGAGTGGAGGGACACGGTGACTTGTCACTGCAGGGCCTCGGCGATGGCGGCCGCCAGGTGACCGGCCGTTGGTTTCTCTGCACAACAGCTGACGCAGAGGCCTTCCACCGTCATGGCCTCCGCTGTAGTAGGACCTATAGCTGCAAACTGGAAAAGAACGGCAATAAGAACGACAACAATATTACGGGCGTTTTTTTTTTAAACCCTAACCGGCACCTTAATCCGAGTCAGACGCTCAGCGGAGAGCCTTCGCACTGTCTCCAGGCAGAACTTCACTCCCGACGGGCTGAAGAACGCTATGCTGGCTGGAGTGCCCTGGACACACACACACACAAAATCTGTTATCTGTGCACACGCTCGCCCAGTAAGTCCTCCTCTCTGTTAAGTTGAAGAAGAACTTGGGAATTACCTGCTCCATGAAATAGCTTGTCAGCTTCTTCTCCAGGTCTGGGTGTTGGGCTGTTTGATAGACAGTCAGCGTCTCCAGGGGCACTCCTGGAAACAAGAAAGGTGTCCCGGCGGTGATAAAGTTAGCACAATTAGTATCTTATAATTAGCGGTGCCCCGCTGGGGATTTTTTTTTTTTTTTCCACCTTGAATTTGGATCGTCAGGCACACAGAGAAGAGGAACAGGCTTTACCGTGCTCCCTTAACGCCGTGGGCAAGACCTCTCTCTTGATGGATCCACAGGGGAAGAAAAGCGGTAAAATATTTGTGTCCTCTCCTACGGTGATAATGGATTTTTGAGGTCATATTAGTTACTGAGCCGATAACAGCCTCCCTGTGTGAATGAGTGTGTGTGTGTGTGTGTGTGTGTGTGTGTGTGTGTGTGTACTATATTTGCAAAATCTGAAGTCCTCGTCCGTACGTTCAAGTATAAGGCGTGATAGGGCATCTGCTGTGCCGGTGTCCTCGCCCAAAGGATTCAGACCCAGATCTCGTACTGCACGAGGCAAACACAGCACATATAACAAGGGTTAGAACAATCAATACCTGCATCGTATGTTTATAACAAGGTGATGTTTATGGAACACAGGACTGTATTTGATTGGGCCTGCTTCTAGGAAGTCATTTTCTCGAGCAGCACAAACGGATTAAGGCAAAGTCAATTTGTTAACACATGGCAACAATCAGGCTAAGTTGTCACACTTCAAGCAAAATTGTGGTATTTTTTAACCTAAACCTTATTTCTTCCATCATTGGGAATGATTGCTATCAATTTGAGGGCATTTCCCCAACGTACTACAGAGTGCAGCTTGGTGCTTGGCAGTCGGTTGGCGCTATTCTCTTAATCCTACCCCTTTACCACTGCACCAAAAACCCAGTGACACACGCTACATGCGGCATTTGTTAATAGTGGTAAAGGAAAAACCCGGGTCTCAGGTCCGGGTCAAACGACCCGGCAATAGACCCGGGTTTTTAATCCAATCGGCTCTGATGTGACCAGGACACCCGGGTCGACGGCTCATTCTGACCGCTTTACATGCGCGATGTTAAGATAAATAGACAGGACGGATAAACAGACAGGACTATCCATCTATAATTCCACCATTTCATATCCCTTTTAGAATCCAAAAAATGAAGTTATTGACTTTTTTCC
Source organism: Zeus faber (assembly GCF_960531495.2). NCBI lineage: Eukaryota > Metazoa > Chordata > Actinopteri > Zeiformes > Zeidae > Zeus > Zeus faber. The sequence continues at coordinate 19,074,556 of NC_137207.1, forward strand.
CGTATGGGGGACCATGAAATGTTGTGAGTGCGGGGATCGCACCGTGGGGAGCGCAGCCGAGAACCCCCCCGCTCCTCAGCGCCGAAGGACCGGTGCGTGCAGCAGCATGGCCTATCCACCATGGCGTATCCAGCATGGCCTATCCGTGCGTGGGTGCGCCGGTGCTCCATGCTGTTTCCATTGTAGTGTGTCGTTCATGAATGATGAGCCTTTTGAACGGCTCAAAATACTTTTTTTCAAGTTTGACAGTTTTATGTTGTTGTTTGGTTGAGTTGCTGTCTCCTCTACTGCTTTGTTCCCCATCACACTGGAACCATAACACGCCCCTTTTCCGGCGTGTTCGTGACATCGAACATGATGCTCCAGAAAAAAACGGCATTTCTCCTGCCGATGGGAAAGGTGTCCATTGCCTACCCAGGTCAACCCGCAAATTTTGGTGTGAAAACGGGATCTGTGTTCTACCAATATGGGTTTTTCAATGGCCCATGCCGATATTTAGAGAGTAGGGTGGCTGATGGCCGCCCGGCAATGCCGATATCATGGTTTGTTTTTTCATCTGATAAAATACAACAATTTAATAATAAGAAAAATTAGATGCTAAATAGTTGAACCTAATGAACATTGATTTAACACTAATGTTCTTGTCTGCATTGTCTCTGCAGTGCACTTATTTTAAATTAAAAAAAAGTTATCAACTAAATAAATGTCCACGTGTAATCCAAAAACCGACCATTGTTATAAAAAAAAAAGTTATGAATGAAAAATAAATAAATTATAAAAGAATAAATAGAAATAAAATGTGTCATATTAAAGTCTGGGTTAGAGTTAGTCTCCTAGTTACAGAAGTGTAGGATTTATTATTTACGAGTAAAGTATTTACACAAAAAAAAAATCCAGTTTTTAGGGTGAAATGAATGAAAATGAGTGAGACAGTAAAGGCAGCGGCTGAGTGAGAGGAGGCGGGGCTGTGTGGGCACCGCAGGGGGGCTGTGACTCGCTGTACCGGCCTATCGATAGTGCGGAAAATGAGTATTGAAACCGTTTCAAATACTCAGAATCTATATTTATAGAAACAATGATATTTAACACTCGCCTGCAGATGCTGATTTTCTCGAAATGCGCAAATCTCGACCCTATCAATCGGTCGACCACGACTCTTCATACTCAACGCATATATGTGTGACCGTATGTATATGTATGTGACAAATACTGTAAACCCCTTTGAATCTTGAATACTCTATCAATTCAAAAACATTGGGATGATAGTCACCGGGGATGACTTGAGTTTTCCTTCACCTGTGAGAAGGGTGTATATAACAGTACCAACAGCAGCAACACTACAGTCTACAAATGAAGGACACCGTATAAATGGATATTTTCTGAACGTTTTCAGCTGCATCAAAAACTCACCCAAAGCTGCAGTTGCTTTCCCAACCACATAGATGGACTTGGCGTTCCACTTGTCCTTTATCAAACTGCTCCATTCTGAAGCAGATAATAAACAAATAAATAACTTGTGTCACTCAGAACACAGAGAGCAGATGAAGAAAGACAGATTGCTTCTTGGAATGTCTCTCCGAGGCACGTTCAGCTATTTAAGTGCGGATTTAACATTTTGACAATAACTTTAATAGTGTTTCGCGGAGTGAAACACTGAAATCCCAGTTGTTGTTTTTTTTACGTATTTCAATTGAAATCCGGTTGGCATAAATGGCACAATTGCCCATAAACAATTTTTAATAGCAATGGCCAGAGACAATAACACAAGGCAACTGAAAACAACAGATGTTTTCACCTCACTTGAAACCATGAAGGCTCCAACTTGGATTTTATATCCTTTTTATGAGGGGGATTACGCACATTTTGGTATTTTTTAGTATTTATAGAGCTTATTGTGCGTAATCACCGGGTGTCATGACATTTCACTGCATATATGTATGACCGTATGTATATGTATGTGACAAATAATCTCTTGAACTTGAACTATGCGTGGCCTCTGTGGTGGCACTTTGTTTTCATTATGATTCCAGCGTGTATTCACCTTCCCCTCGCCCCTCTGCCTCCAGACACATCCGCACGGCGCCCACCGCTCTCGGGCTGGTGAACACGAGTCCCCCGTGTTTATCCGGTTGGAAGAGCTGACGTGAAACGCAGAGATAAAAGGACAAAAACAACAAAAAAAAACAAACACAAGCAGTTAATGACAGTGAACCAGGAAGGTAAGAAAAACCAAACCAACACGCAACAGACCACGACGAGGTCGACCCTGCGGACGGAGAGCGTACTTTATCCGACAGGCTGTTCAACGAGACGAATTGAAAGGACAGCGCCGGGATGGACGTCGCTTCGCACCCACGTGACGCCAGCTCCTGCGGGACAAACGACAAAAAAAAAACCAAAAAACACCGTCAACGCGCGGTTTCGGTGAACGTGCCGAGCCGGGGGTTCATATCCGAAGCGAGCCGCCCTACCCTGGCGTATGGGTCGGGGCCCGGATCCGCCTCCCTGGGCTCTTTCAGCAGCAGCACTCGCATGTTGACCTCTGCGGGGGGAGGGGGGAACGGAGACGGGGTTGAGGTGAAGGGGACGGGGCATGAAGGCAACCCCGAAGCGACTGAACGGGAGACGGGCAGCGTGTGCGGAGGCATGCGGGCGCACCGGGGGCGGCGGCGGGCGTGAAGGCGCCGGGGGCCGCGGCAACACCCAACAGCTGTCACGGACCGATAACAGGCCGTTTCACGCTGTGTCGCATTAGAAAGGCCCGAGTTGTGTTTATCTAGACCCCGCAGAGTCAAACAACCGTTGGCCGGCCGCCCGCGGCGGGTAGAGCGTGGTTTGCAGGCAACGTTTACTGAGAGGGGTTGACCGCGTCGCTGTCGGCGCGACCAGACTACGCGACTGTTCCGGTGAACGCCGCGACTTGCGCCGCCCCGCCAGCCGACTGCATGGCGGCCGGGCAACTAGGGCTCGGTACGGGGGCGCATCGCAGAACGCCCTATTTCCAACTCCCATCAAAGAAAGGACCGCGAAACATATCAACCCCGAGACGACGGGGTGTGGGGGGAGTGTCGTCTATTCAATTGTATCCGTATACACGCGGCTCTTCAACGTTCCCCGGTGCACAGCACGGGAACAGCTCTCCCGCACGGACCGCCGCCACGTCTGAATGGTATATTCCTTGTTGTCTGGAAACCGGCGGCCATTTTGGCTCCGCCGGCTCCACCGTCGGCTCCGCAACAATACGCGCTTGGCGCCAAAATGGCCGACGCCGTGTTCCAGTTTCCCCCCCCCTTCCTCCTCCTCCTCCTCCTCCTCCTCGCGTGTGACTGTGGCCTTTAACCCCCCTCGCCCCGCCCCCCCCTCCCCGGGTTCGCTCTCTGGTACACGTGGGGTTCGCGTTTGCGACATGGCGTCGTCGGCTAAGAAGCGCGCCGTGGGCTCGGGAACGAACCCCGAGGAAAGCGAGGACAGCTCCGGGGAGGACGAGGGGGGCTCCGGGGAGGACAGCGGCGCCTCGGAGGGAGAGATCAACGAGGTAATTTGGGGATAAACGCGCCGCGTTTGGACTCTGCGGGTGGCTCAAATGAAGCGACGCTAGCCGGCTAACCCGACACAAGGAGGGAGGACGTCGTTGTTGTTATTTTCATCTTCTTTCTGTGTCGTTATTGTCCCGCTCAGGAGGTCATCGTCGACTTTGAAGCGCACGCAATCTCACATAACGACTTCAACGGGATAAAGAAACTTTTGCAGCAGGTACAGCAGAGGCGGCGGTTGTTATTTCAAAAGTTAATTATCGCAACTCTATTCCTCTACGGCTCTACTCTCTACTCCCTTTCCTCATTTATTAGTATTATTTTTTAATGGATTATTATTTATTTTAAAACGACTGCGTACCATACTAGCAAATTATTGTTCTTTGGGGTATTTAATTTATGGTATGTTCAATGTCATTTTAGTTTCCATTTTTTATTGTCATCACTTTATTATTACCTATTGTATGGATGTGAGGTGCTGCCACTCATCTGTCTACATATAAAGCTAACAGGGGGTGGGTGGATGTTTTTTATTTTAATTTTTTATTTTATTTTTTTAAACAAAATAAATAAGCTTTACATTTCTGTTGTGCCTCCAATAAAAATGTTGGTTGTTCTTATTATTATTATTAATACCAAATAATTGATGGAGGTTATTTTATGATTTCCATTTCACACCGGGGTATTTTCTACATATTGTTTTACCACAGCTCTTCCTGAAGGCTCACGTCAACACATCGGAGATGACGGACGTCATCATTCAACAGAATCATGTGGGAAGCGTCATCAGGGTAAGGAGGCTTCAAGGAGGAGGAGGAGGCAAGCCCAAAAAGGACATTTCTCAGCAGCTCGAGCATTGAAAACCGTCCCTCAACTGGAAGGTTTGTCGTGTCGTTTTTGTGCCCAGCAAGCGGAGGTGCCGGAGGACAGCGACGGCGAGGAGGACCTGGATGAAGTGTTTGGCTTCATCAGTATGCTCAACCTCACGGAGAGAAAGGTGGAGGCCGTAAAATCGAATCTTGACTCGGTTCTCTCCGGGCGTATTTGAGGCTTAACCCAGCGTCTGTCTGCGTCTGGTGCCGATGGCAGGGAGTCCAGTGTGTGGAGGAGGTGAAGGAGCTGATCATGGATCAGTGCGAGAAGAGCTGCCCGCACAGCGTCGCCGAGCAGCTGGAGCAGATCCTGAACGACACCAGCAAGCCGGTGGGCTTCCTGCTGAGCGAGCGCTTCATCAACGTTCCCCCGCAGATCGCCCTGCCGCTCCACACGCAGCTCCAGTAAGAGCTTCACATTGGACCTTATACCCTCCATGTGTTTCTCATAGAATCCCTACAGCCTCCTCTTATGTTTGGCATTAGGAGGGACGCATACTGATTAGATAGATACTATATTCATCCCGGAAAAAACATTGCAGTGTCGTAGTGGCTCACAACAAATAATGGGTAATAACAAAGTGATTAATTAGAATAGAAACAAAATGGCAATATGCAACGAACCTAAGAATTAGGTGAAAAACTTGCAATATACAATAAACATTAAGAGTAACAAGCTAGAACAAATGAATGAAAAATGCTAATATTCAATAGACGATAAACCAGTAAAACAAACAAAAAATGCCAATACACAGTAATTCTAATGATAAACAATACATTTAATGAAAACATAACCGATAAACTTGGTGATACACGATAAACCAAACGACTAACCAGGAGAGAGAAATTCCCCATCCAAAATAAACCTAAAAAAATGACAATTAAATGAAACCTAAAGATTAACAATAAACCTAAAACTGAATGAATAACAAACAAATGCTCTCAATATATGAAACCTCCTCGAATCCCATTGTGCGCTCACAGGGAGGAAATGGCGGAAGCGCAGAGGACGAACAAGCCGAGCGGGAAGTGTCACTTCTGCCTGATGATCAGTAAGACGTGCAGGGAGGCCGCCAAGAGCGTCTCGGCCCGGGGAGCGCCCAAGGACGAGCTGTTGTTCGTCAACGCCGAGGAGGAGTTCTTCTACGAGGTACAAATATGTTGCGAGCCAGAAATATATATATATTTTTTGCGGGATTACGAAAGAACGTGACCAGTATCTGTGATGGCGTCATTGTAACAAGGCATGAAAGTGGCAGATCTGGCAACCCTGAATTAAGCCCCTCTACTGTATTTGCTGCTTGGCTCCCAGTGTACTTTTATTCTTCAAAATTTATAGAAGGAAAAAAAAAAAATACATTACAGAATATATTTTTTACTTTTGGGATCTCAAATTACATCTGAACTTCTCCACTGGATTGTAGATTTTTTTTCCCCCACTCCTCAAATATCAACAAAATCTGGCATCGCGGTCTCAAAATTCACTGTGTTGGGTTAAGTCCCTATGGAATGTGATGTCATAGCCCAAAGATTTTTTGTTTTTAATGCTATTATTCATCTGAACTACACCTTTCACCCTAAACACTGTGGCATCACCGGTTTTCCTCCTCCTCCCAGCAAGCCACGGTGAAGTTCAACTACTCGGTGCAGGAGGAGGCAGACTCGGTTCTGAGCGGCCGCTGGTCCTTCGACGATGTGCCCATGAAACCGCTCCGGACGGTGATGCTGATCCCGGCCGACAGAATACCCTCCGTCATGGAGAAGCTCAAGGAATACCTGACTGTGTGAAAACCCCGAATATACACACCCCGGGGCCAGCTGACTGCAGGGAACAAACACACATCAATAAAGACTTTTTTCTTTTTTCTCAGTAAAGTATACAGTACAACTATTTTAACTATTGAATTGTATTTGCATTAATGGTTTAAGAATTCATTTTCTTGGGTGTGTTATTATTATTATTTTTTTATTGAGATCAACGCAGGGACAGACGAGTATATCAATACTTTCTTTCCCATTTGACAAAAAAAAAAAAAATTTACAATTTTAATTACAATTGTAAACAAAGTCACATTTCTTCGCTCGCACTTACCAGCGCATTCGGAGTGTTTCCTGCTTAGCGCTGTATCTATACAACACAATAAACAAGATGAGAGAGAGCAGCAGCTCATTTCCTGTCCCTCGTGATGGAATTGGACCGAGACAGCGACCGTTTTGTAAAAACTGCGTGAAAGCGGGGGAGTCCGTATCCAGCTTCACTGTGGATGAGTTCACAGACCTCGTCTCTACACGACTCGTTTTTTTCTTTCGAAATAAATTTGACCCTCGAAATTCAGCGCGCACAAATTCGGACCTCCTGAGGTTTTTAACGGTGCCTTTTTTGGAAAGAGTTCTGTAAGTTGGCAAGACATTTTCTGAACACTGAGCGTGATCTTCAAACACAAAATTCACCCGCACTGTCCACGTTCGTTCGTTTCGCCTAAACAGCCGCCACACCAGCTAATGACAAGTTCCAAAAAAAAAGTTTTGTGGGTGAATCTTTTCACCAGATGAGCCGACTTCGCGGTGTCTAAATCCGCGCCTCCTCTCCCACACATAACGGCGATTTAACTGTTCTTTAAAATGGAGACCCAACACGCTCCACGGCCAGAGACGTTGGCTTCCAGGAGGTGGCAGATCCTCCTCATTTTCCTGTGGTTGGTGGTAAATGGGAAAACAAGGGGACGCGGCAGGTCCTACGCAGCGAGAACAGACAGACACCTGATTACCGATGAATGACACCCAGGCCCTTTTTCCTCCCGGGTCATTGCACGGTGCATCTGTCGTAGGACTGCACGGCCACGGCACTGTCCCCTGCGCCGTCGCCGTTGATCGGCGGCGCCTTTTTGCTATTGGTTTTACGGCCCCCGGGTCCGTCCGCGTCCAGGATGTTCTGCAGGATGTCCTTGCTCTCGCTGGCCGGCAGGTTGTAGAAGAAGTACTGCGGCGCCATTTGGATGAACCTAGGGATGAGGGGAAAACACAAGTCCTTTGTCTGACCCTTGTCTGGCCTCGGTGACATCTCCATCTTTAAAAAGAAAGAAAGAAAGCGTATTGTCCGCCACTGCACACAAACACTTACACAGTCGGAGAGATTTCGCAGACGGTTCTGATGCAGTTGTTGTCGGACAGGGTGTACTCGTGGAACACCACCCACTCGGGAAGCCCCAGCTTGTGCGAGTTGGTCCCGTAACTGGAGAACGGGTGAACCTGGGCCATGTGCTTGTGCGTCAGCATGAAGTAATTGCCCGAACCGTCCACGTCTCGAGCAATCTGGAAATGGAGGAAAACAGAAGAGCTTCCTCCGTTTAAATTGTATGGATTTCAGCGAAAATATTCCAACTCAATAGCCTTTATTTAAAAAAATATTTTTATTTTTTCATTTGTAACATGATTTCACATGCCTGCATGAAGAACCCGGCGAGCAGCGCCCTCTTGATGTTCAGGGTGTTGGTCTTGGTGCCGAACGAGGCCTCGGAGATGGGAAGCTCGATCCTCTTCAGGATGTCGGTCAGCTCCGACCGGGTGGCTTCAGCCGTCTTCAAGGATGCGTGGTTGAGGAAATAGTCTTGACACCATTTTTCCACGCTGAAGTCTGGGAGAAAAAACAAAATAAAATAAAAAACACACACACGACAAAATAATTAAAAATAAACTCTGGGGTCACAATTATACCAAAGAACGACTATAGTTCAGGTAATACATTCTAAAGAATTTCAATATTTCTAACCCTGTTAAAGACTGTATACCAACACCATACATATATACATCATTATACACAAAACAATCTTAATTTTGCTGCAGAGGCCCTGCTTTTCCTCCATGGACCCCTAGGGGGCGGCAGACCCATCGTTCTTCAGGGGTTGAGTGAAGGGGTCCAACAGTAGTTCAGGAACTACATGACATATGAAGTGGATACTTTTGCCTGTCAAGCGCTTTAGCACTACAATCTTGACCCACATCTCAAATTTGCTATTCCTGTGATAAAGTAGCATAGCTCTGAAACGTTCCATGCACGGTTTCCACCTACACGGCTCTCTTTGGCTTTGCTTGAAGGCGTTGTAGATCTTGACGAGGGTGAAGTGGTCTCCCTCGGGGTGCTGGAACTTCCTGTGACACTGCAGGGCCTCGTGCACCCTGCCAGCAGGGGGCTCCAGGAAGCAGCTCGGCGCTGCAAGACAAAAGACGCGGCGTCGCCGGGGTCACCACGCTGACAGGAAGGAGCGGCCTCGCCGAATGGACGTCCGGTCCGTGTCCGAAGAACCGAAAAACCTGTGGTTCTGGCTAAAGAAGTGCCCGATTGGGTACCTGACAGCATCGCCGCGACGGTCAGCATCTCGCTCACGCAGTCAAACTCGCAGGAGGCGAGCAGAGCTTTGGCCATCTGGGCGTCCAGGGGGAACTCCGAGATGATGATTCCGATCTCGGACAAGTTGCCGTCGTTGTCCAGGGCGGCGAGGTAGTCCAGCTCCTCCAGGGCCTGCATCAGACCCTCCGGATCTGGACGCATGAACATGTGCATTTAATTGTCACTTGAATTTATGAAATAGCAGACCGTAATTACAAATAAGGTACAACATATATTTAGATATATATACACTCTAAATGATTCAATTGTGGTTCATTGTATTTGCAAGTGACAGCTTGTCATTGCGTTCAACATTCATAGAGTTCAGTCCGAAAGATCTTGAAGAACCGTGCAAAATATTTGCACGGTTCTTCAAGATCTTTCGTCCTCAAAAAACTCCCAAGTGACGACAAAAGCTGAATGAAGTATCAGCGTGAATAAGGTGGAGTCGGGGCTTCATTGTGCCGTGCTGGCGCTGCCCTGTCCACGTTCATTGTGTGATCTCTAATGAGCCGGACCTCCCTCGCTCCCCGTTCCCTGCTCCGTCTGCAGCGGGCGGAGCACAGACAATGGCCCGTGGCTCGTGCGGCGGGGCTCCCGTCACATCGGCTAAAGCACGGCTGACTGGACCCAAACAGCATGAACCCGACGCCGGACACCGTGTTCCATCTGCGGCGGGTGAGGCGCGGGGCTCCTCCCAGCATGCAGCACTGTGACCGTCTCTGTGTTCGGGAACTGCGCTGGGATTCAGTCCACGGCTGCCAATTAACCTGGATTAGACTAGATTCCCAAATTCGCCCCCCCCCAACGATTCCCAATTCCTAATCCCTTCCTGCCTGGACCAAACAGTGCGGGAGCTTAACCGCTGACCTGGCCGGTCAATGAAGTCGCAGTGTCCTAGCCCGGCGATCTCCATCCTCTTCAGGAAGAGCACGGTGGAGGTGAGGTTGGACTCCAGGATCTGCGGCGAGTTTTCTGCAGGAAGCTGCTTGGCTTCTGGGTACAAACAGAAGCATTTACCTGAAAAGGAAACGAAAGAAATAAAGCAATTCACTCAGAAAATCGTGAGTTCTAGATTCAGACCTTCAGTAGCCCAAAGAAGAGAACAGTGTTTTTTTCAAGACCATTTGAATCTTACAAGGCCAGCCAATTGAAAGGTATCCAGCCCGTATTCCCCGGATCCCCTGTTGATATTGTTACGGGAAAATTCTCTGAATTTGAAATCTTAAACTGTCTGAAACACAACAACGGCAGAAGCCGTCTTGTTTGAACCGGTATGTCACAAAAACCTTGTGGTTGAAGTGTCATTCAAATCGATCCACATACTGAGCAGAAATAAGTGAAAAACTGAACAACTTTGACACCAAATATTCAGCTGGTCCTACAAGACTGACGTCATTGTTCGTAAATAAAATGAACGAGATGAGATTTAAAGGAAAACACTTTATGATGTCATCATTCTATTTACTGCAAATATGCAGCTTCTGATTCAGAATGTCCATTGGACTGTGTCCAGTGGAGACTGTCGCGCTGCAGTGGTTCGACATTACAAACTGTGTGTTAACCTGTATATTGATGTACTTTCTTACCTGGTATATGTCTATGGAGCTGTTTGATTGTTATTTTATCTCCATGGTCCTCATTACTTTGCCGGATTAATGAAAAATACGCAAAAAAGGAGTCCACAAAAACTTGTGACCACATCGAGGCAAGTCCACTGAAATGTGCGAGTGATGTGTTCAAGATCCAGCGAGATGTTGGAAAATATAAAAGCTGTGTAATGGTAATTACTCACAGAAATACCACAACGTTTTTTGTACTTCATGTAAAACGCAACTTATTGAAAATGTAATTCAAGGATAAAAGTCACCACTAAAATTACTAAAAATTATTATTATTCATTATTAAGTTTGACTACTATCGTATTCGATAGTAGTCGACTGTAGTAGTCTGACTCAAGGTCAGTCACAATATTCGAAAAAAAAATTACTATGGATGTAACTCAACGATATTTGATATTTGTAAGTTTAGTAAATTGTGATGCATTTCACAGAAACCAACAAAACGAACACGCACCTCAAACAAATAAACTGGACTGTAAACTGTGTATTGCTGCCTGCAGCTACACATTTTCTTGATGCCATGTGAATGAATATACCTGTTGGTTTACAGAGCTGCTTCCTCAAGTTGGCCCTGCATCGACTAATTGGGCGCAGCTCCTCAGAGTTCGCCCTGATTCTTGGACTGTAGACCTGGAAAAAAAATTCCGAACATTCCTTGATCTCAGAACATCAAAACACTGGTTCAACGGCCGGCAATTGAAGTTCATTGCATTGTTTGTTCATCAAACTCACCAGACGTTTCTCCACTCCCGTGTCGATGACAAAGTTGATCGAGTCGGTGGCCCACAGCAAGTCCTCCCCCTGCTGGGTCGACAGGAAGACCCTCCTGGACCCTCTGGGTCCTGCCTGCTGGTCCAGGACGGGCGGAGCTCCTCCCTGCCCAGGACACACGACCACGGGGACCATGCGGCCCAGCTCGGCCCCGAGCCGGGTGCCCTCTCTCTGGAGGATGCTCTGCGCGTACACTACTTCCTGCGAAGACGGCACGAATATTCAAAAAGCATTAAGTCAAGGTAATTTAAAGGTTTGCCCTAAATTATTTCCTCCTCGTCGCTGTCCATCCATCCATTCATTATCTGTTAAATTTTACCTACTGGGAAGGACGATTTCGTCAACATATTGGTACTAGGGCCGTCGGAGTTTTGACGACAAACTGTCGTATAATTATAATTTTTTTTATACTTTCATATTATACCTCCCACCTTAAGAAAAATAAACATTTCTGAATTTGGATAGATGGTTAATTTGCCTGAACCCAACTGATGGAAACACAACAAATTCACATTTTATTCCTAACAAAGATTCTTACATTTGGCTTACGATTTCTCTTGAATTTGGACGTATATGATACGACCAAATGGTCACGGTCGATCCAATTGGTAGATACATTATATATAAATAATATAATTGGTAGATTGACAAACAAACAGATGCATGCACTTGTGAAAATGTGTCTTCTCTTTCAGTAACAAAAGACATAACGGGTACTTTAATAGTATTTATGTAGTTTATGTTCTTAAATGAAATCTACATGTACAACACCAGTGGAAAGCAGAGGCCACTGTTTGTTCCACTTTCAAGGTATTTCAAACACTTAATAGCCATCATTTTCGGCATAATAGATAAAACAAAAAGGCTGAACAAGCAGCGCTTGCAAGCTTCCTGCGCGCCTCATTGTCAGGCAACAGAAAGAAGAGCGGCAGCACGAAAAAACAACAACAAAAAAAAATAAAACAACACTTCCGCCGTCACCCCAACAACAAAGCGCTGACTAACGCAACAAAGTAAAAACTAAAAAGCGGTGGCGGTGGGGGAGAGGCTTTGTGTGATGGGAACACAGGACCGGGGAGCCAAAGCGAAAAAATTAACCCCTGCACTCCCCTCACCTGAGCCGAGGCCAGGAACACGGCGATGTCCCCGTCCTCCCTGGTGCGGTGGATCTCCAGCACCAGCCTCAGCGCCGAGTAGAAGTAGTCCTGGTGGCCGGCGTCGCTGTGGACCGACTCGGCGGGGCCGGGCGCCGTCTCCAGCGCCACGACCGCCCCGGCGCCGCCAAAGTGGCGCCGCAGCTTGCCCACGGCGGGGGGGTCGGCGAGGACCACCACCCGCAGCTCGGGCCGCTGGAGCAGGAGGTCCTTGAGGAGGCCCAGGAGGACGTCCGTGCTCACCGTCCGCTCGTGGGCCCGGTCGATGACCACGGCCCCGTAGCGCTCCAGCAGGGGGTCCGACAGCATGTCCCTCAGCAGCATGTCGTCCGTGCAGTACCTGCGTGGCCGCGGAAGGGTTAACGGTGGACGTTCTGAGGGTCTTCTCAATGAAGACGCCGCGGTGCGGTGTCAAGCTTATAATGGCAGCATTTAAAGTCTTCGCAACCTTTTCCATATAGAGGAAGCTGTGATTACGCATTAGCCCACGGAACCCCCATTTTATAAGATTTAGTGTCCGGGACCCCAATCTGAGAGGATTTTTATTGTCAGATACGATTTAGCCCAAACTTCCATACTTTATAGTATATACTATAGTAAAGACAATAACGGTCACTGTTATGTCACTAATGACTGTTTTGAAACGATCAAAACAGTCATTCCTATACATTCTCCAAGGGGGCGAACGCCTTTTCAATCGTGGCGTTTACATGCACTTGAATAAGCCCATCACAATCGGGTTAAGGATTGCAACCGTCATGTCGAAACAGGCGTAAGCACGACCCGATTATCAGACCTATTTTCCCCACCTTAACCCGGGTTATGAACAGCTTATCCAAACGGCGCACGTGCCAATAAAGCCCGGCGAGTCCACCGCATGGACTTGACCCGGAAGGAGTTGTTCGGGCAGATAGACGTCGACACTAATGGCAACCGCCCGTAGAAACATGCGCACTTTTGGCCGGAAAATTAGACCGTTTTTGTGTTGAGCTTGATGAGCTAAGCATAGTGAGATATTTGGAGTGTCAGAGAGGATCGTAGACGAGGGGTTTTCCCCGACGGTCGAGCAGGTATTTCCTGTCGATAACCCGATGACGCCACTCACCGCGTAAACGCTGGTTTTTCGGTGATCGCATTATTCCAAATGCGTGGAAACACCTTAAATGCATTATTATCTGAACCCGGATATTGAGCTTAATCTGTGTATTAAGTGCATGTGAGCGCCCTGAGTGACTCAATGGTGAAGTTTAACTTGTAATAATTGTGCCTGGAATCTCTAGAAGGACCCCGTGTTGAGAACAACCGTCTTAAAGGACAGGATATAGGCTGACAGGGGAAGAAAAAAAAATATATATATATGGGAACATATGTGACTCGGGGCTGAAATGAACCACTCTGGAGTTGAAAAGTGGGGAAGGTGCCACTACATTGATAAAAGCGCGCGCGCACGCACGCGCACGCGCGCGCGCACGCGCGCACACGCGCACACACACACACACACACACACACACACACACTTCTTTGTGATCGGGATCAGCAGATGCATCACGATGCGAGTGGGAAAAGTTAAATGTGGTGAATTATTGCACCAAGGACACAAAGCTCCGATTCTGCTGACGACGTCTGTTGCCGCGGGTAACGTCACCGCGGTTCAAAGGCACGTGGGGGAACAGGCGGGACGGGGGAGGGGGGGGGGGGGTTGTTGCCGTCGTTCTGCTAACCTCAGCACGGTGTCTGAGGAGCAGCAGCTCTTCAGTGGAATGGCGTATCCCACCTCGTGGCCGATGTTGACGTCCATCTCGTCGGCCACCCGCAGGGCGAGCTCCACGGCCTGCTGCTGGTGGGTCTGCGTGCACGCCACCATGCCGTGCCGGTACTGGACGGAGAGGCAGAACTCCGCGCACCACTGGGGGATCTTAAAAGGGCAAATAGAAGGAGGAGGGGGACGGGACCCAGGGAGCGGGGTGAGCCGCCCGGCCGCCGTTTGCGTCAGTGACAGCGCGGCGCAAACAAGCAGCGTGGTAAACAGTGACGGGGATATCCTCAGGCGTTATCGCTCATCATGCAGAATTTGCCTGGGCAGCATGTGGCGGCTTCCGCGGATCAGCCCGGGCTGAGCAGCAGGAGCGGAACACACCCTGCCCCGCCCTCCTCCCTCCCTCCCTCCCTCCCTCCCTTCCTTCCTTCCTCCCTTCCACATTAAACCCACTCTGAGGTTTTGTGCTGAAGCCTGGACAACTTGCGGGGCCAGAAACAGCAACGAAGCAAAGCATCATATCAATACCATACTAACACCATGGCGCAGCGTTTCCCCCCCCCCCACCTTCCCTCAGGGTTTATTCGGGCATTACACTAAACAAAATTCAAGTACTTTTTTTTTTTTTAAGCACCGGCTTTTCAACTTGGAGGCCTCCACGCAAAACAAAAAACGGATTTTCAATGTGGACTTCATTAATCCAAATATAAGGGGGGGGGGGGGGGGGGGGTAGCACAGGTTTTGAATGATCAAGGTTCTTTCGAGGACTTTTCAAGGACAAAATCTGCTATTTTCAAAGTATTCCAGCACTTCTCATTTCTGAGGACACAATTCCAGCACTTCAAGCACCTCACTTACTTAGTAAGAATATTTTTTTTTACGCCACAGATTTATTATTATTGTTTTTGTTTTTTTTTACAATTAAATAATCCATGGGCACACTGTTAAACACTAAACAACCTGGCAGATGTGTCACTGTGCTCAATGTTATGGCCTCCGTACAATCCTCACCTTCGGTGTGGAACCCGAGTCACAGAGCTGCTATGCCGGACTGGACTCCACGAATTAGTTAGCGCAGCCTTGCAATTGTGATCTCGCAACAAAAGCCAATTTCCACGTTTCACTTTTGTGATTATTTAATTTTTTATTGTAAGTGGTCAATTTGAAAAGATTCCACACACACACACACACACACACACACACACACACACACACACACACACACACACACACACACACACACACACACACGTTGAAAAACACTGCCGCGGCGACGCGACAGTGACTCTATCGGGATCGTGAGCGCGATGGGGTCCCACGCAGAAGTCAGTCACACAAGTTGGGCGGCGGGGAGAGGTAGTTCGGCCCCACTTCCACCGGGACGTTCCCGAACCCGTCGCCGAGCTCCTGATTTCCAAAATACCTCGACGTTTAACGGCCCGTGCCCGTGCCTTACGTCAACGCACTGCGGATAACACGGGACGTGCTGTAGAGATAAACCTGCCATTCCCAGTGTGATCACATAAAACAAACAAAAAAAACAACCCAACACATTTAATGTGACAAAACGGGGAACAGAGTGAGAGACGGAGGCAGTGCTGCTGATCCAGGGCCAGAAATTAAATACAAAATAACACCCCCCCACCCCACTGCGATCAGGTTCCATGGCGCTATGTTTAGGTGAATGGGGGCTGGTGGACGGGGGTCACCCCCAACGGCTCCCACCGTCATGACACTTTTCAACAGCTGTTAAACTTGACTTTGACTGATTGGAAGGTGAAGAACACAAGCCCCGCCACCCCACCCCACCCCACCCTCTCACCTGCGTGCTCTTCCCGGTGGCGGCGGCGCCCGACACGAAGACGAGCCGCTCCACCTCCAGCGCCTCCGCGACGCGGCGCCGGGCCCGCCACACCGGCAGCGCCTTCCGCTCGTCCAGGAGCTGGTAGTACCTGGAGGAGAAGGGCAGGCCGTCGAACTGGTTCAGCTCCAGGTCGTCCCCGAACGACGCGAACGCGTCCGCCGGAGCCGCGGGGTCGGGGTGGCCGCCGAGCTCCTTCCCCGGCGAATGGCTCTCCTCCTCCGCCATGACACGCAGCGCACCCGTCGCGCGGGCAAGAGATGAGAATGTAGTTTGTTGTTGTTGTTGTTGTTGTTGTTGTTGTTTCAATTAAATCCTTAACGAGCTGCAAACCTTTTTTTTTTTAATTTCAGCTAATTTCTAAAAAACGGCCGGAAGCCTCCATCCTGACGGCGTGCCCGCTCCCACGCGCTGCGGAGCGTCACTCGTGGCTTGTTTTGTTTTGTTTTGTTTTGTTTTGTTTTTTTTGTTTTTTTTTGGACGGCGACTCCGACGCAGCCTGCGCGCGAGCTCCCTGCGTGGCCGCCCACGTGCACCTGATTTGCATATTTCATTCATCCCTGATCCACGAGGCCCGCGCGCGCGGGGAATCTTATTAACCATACACGTATCATTTCATAATTATTCAAAATCAATGAATTAATAAAGTGTTCTTAGCTTGTCTTACTACTACTATGAATATGAATACATATATCAATCTTAAAATCGAAATAAATTAATGAAATTCCCTGAATTGTATTCCCCAATGGGGATTAAAAAAGTTTTACATTATAAAAAAATATATGTTTTATATTATAATTTTAAATTAATACAATTATTGAAGTGTTCTTAGCTTTTCTTGATACTACTCACACTACAATTAAACTGCGATTCCCAGAATTGTATTCCCCAATGGGGGTACAGTTGTCGTTCATAACGTTTTATATTTATACTTTTTAATATTTATTATCAATGGCTATAATGACGATAACTGTGATTTACAAGCGTCTCTCAAGAAACCCAGGGATACGTTGCAGGAAGGAAGAAAAAAGGAGCTCTTCTGTGATCGTGACGCTACGATGCCGCAATTGTGACGTCACTCCGGAAGCTTCCGACGTAACAGAGCCACCGGCAGGTTTGTATTATTAGCGGGGGGGGGGGGGGAACCCCGACGTAGAAGCAGAAAAAAAACTGGAGTTATTGACAGAAGAATATAAACAAACTGGCATAAGAACAGACATACAGAATATCATTCTATATCACACTGGTGCTTTTTTGTTTGGCCCATTACATCTGCATTTCCCCGTGTTTTGCCTGTTTGCCTGCGGCCTTCAGAACGTTTTCTTCCGCTGAAACAAATAGCTTTGGGCATGTTCTCCTCGGACAAGACACTGGAACTTGTTTAGAGGCGGTTGAAGCGTCGATCACAGCCGCGTATTTATCGCCGCAGCTCCTCCGGCTGCAGCAACACCCGCCGGCCGCCGGGTGGCGCTGTCTTCTCCGCATTCGAAGCCCCGCAGCGCCGACGGAAAGTTGCCGAGGGTGTCACCGTTTAGGCTGCACCGCCCTCCACTGGCCTGCAGGGGGCAGCAGTTCGCCCTACTTTGGGTGGATGGATGGAAGATAAGATCACACACTACAATATGATGATGGATGATGGATGGACGGAAAATAAAAGATACAACACAACATGATGATGGATGATGGATGGATGGAAGATAAACGACGATACAATGCAATACGATGGATGGAGGGATGGCACTGGGAGACGACAGTTAAATAAATGCGAGATGAAGCATGGACGCTGAATGAGCGATCGTGAAGGAAACACCTTGATTTTCTTTCGGATAATAACAGCCTCCTGTAGAACGCCGACAACGACAATTAAAATCCTCGCAAATCGATCAATAACGGCATTAAATTTTTGCAGGGAGAAATTATTGATCGCATCGTTGCGCTCACTCACTCTCGACCCCAAACAAATGGAAAAAAAAAAAGAGGAATAATATTTTTTTCTTTTTCCTGAGGTGAAATGAAACAAAGCCTTTCAGTGTTTGATAAAGAATTTTACTGATACTGCTGAGGTGTTCGTAATGGGATGGACAGACATTGACATATACTGTATATATATATATGTGTGTGTGTGTGTGTGTGTGTGTGTGTGTGTGTGTTTATGTATGTGGGATACACTGTATATATTTTAACATTTGATGTAGCAAATAATCATTATACAAAAACAAAGCCCTGTCCACGAAAATGTGCTGACCGGTAACACAGCCGAGAAAGTACAGATGGAACCGGACACCGACACTGGAGCGGCGACTAGTACACGAGCACATGGCACCGCAATAGCAAAGTAAACAAAGTCATGTAAAACTAGTGCATCGTTTAAAAAAATACAGTATCAAAAAGTAACGTAAATAGTTAACATTTCATTTCTGTGCTACAACTCGCAGAACGTGGCACGACACAGCGTGTGATGTCTGTGTGTTTTTTTTCAGCGTGCGTGAACCAAGGCCTGTTGCTGAAAGGAAACGTCGCCCGGCGCGAATCGAGTAAAAATAAGAATATTGCAAAAAGGAAACAAGTACAACAAAAAGGATCCATCGCCGTTTGCAAAGGTCACGTGATATGTTTTTCCACACGACATGAAGAGAGATTGTAAAGACAGAGCGCCGGAGTAAAAAGTGGAAAATTAGGAAACCGCCACACATGTCTCCACGAGCGACCGACCAAAGGTACCACGTTGTGTAATGGTTGCCAGTTCTGTTCTGAGTCGCCCCCCTTCCCCCGCCCCCAAATAATCTCATGGACAAGGTGGAATACATCTCCTTTTCAGGTGAACCGCCCCCATTCAAGATATGACACACGCTCGTATTTTTTATGGAACGATCGCGGGCGCGTTTCAAGGCTGCTTTGATTGAGAGGGGGGCTTGGCTTGGCTTATTCACATGTTGGCGGGGGTGGGGGGCAACATGGTGGCGCGCACCGCGAACGGTGAACAACGTTCCCTTTGTATCGACTATTATTTACCCTAACACGTACAACGCGGTTTTGAACTACTCCGCCGACACAAATTACAGTTTTCCGAGTTTCCCTGGAACGCCGCATCACTTCCCGCTGTCTCTCGCCGTCCCCGACACAAACTCGGGGGCGCTTTCCGATCCTCTGACCCCGCGCCTTAGAGCCGCCCCCGAACGATCCGGTGAATCTCATCCAGTCACAATTGCAGGATTCCACCGAGAGGCTGTGTGCCGCGTGCGTCCGGCCAGCGGGGGGCGCTGCGTTAAAGGCGGCAGAGACCCTCGAGCGGATTCGGTGGTTTCCGATCCACGGCGAGGTCCCGCTTCTCCGTCGAATCCTCCCTCCGCCGAGCGCGCCGGCAGGGGAGGGGTCCCCTCCTCGAAGGAAAAGACGGCAAAGTCCGAGGTTTAAGCCGAAAAAAGAACAGGATTCATCCGGTTGTCTTGGCAGGTCCGAGCGGCTCCCTCGGCGAAGCGCGAGGAAATTGTGCAACAGTGTAGGAGTCTTTGTGTTTCCAATCACATTACAAAGGATCTGCTGAATTTACGACCTGGCGACGGTTCATGTGACGTTTTTTTTTTTTTTTTTTTAACTTTCTGGTTCAATTATTTCAATTACCTAGAAGAGCGGACGTGGAACGCGTTGGGAAATCATTTTCTCCCGATCGTCTGTCTCTCTCGCTCTCTCTCTCCGTTCGAACCCATCGTACCTTTGATGGTTCATTTAATGTTCCTCGAGAACAAATGAATACCGTCATCTCCCCGGTTCAATTCATTACAGGTCATTTTCTTTCTTCACACGCAGCGTTCCCCACATGTCAATTGCACCGATTCCAAAGTCGGGGACTCTTATCGCCTCATCTCCGTTTTTTTTTTTGTTGTTGTCGTCCCCCCCCCCCCCCCGACTCTTTTAAAAATAAAAATAAAACCCCCGGTGTAGAAAATAACGGATCGCCGACTAAAAAGCCAGCCTCACGAGTAAAAAAAACAAAAACAAAAACAAAAAAAACCCCAAACTGCAGTTCGCTGCCGTCAAGTCAAAGTGTCTGGCACAGTGCACCGCGTGGAAATAAATACACAACATAAATACTTTACATGTACCTGAGCTGTAACTCATAGCACCGTTCGGGAGACAGAGCACCGAGGGGGCGCGGTCCAGGCCCTCACCCTTTCCGAAAAAAAATCCACGGAGGCGGCCGTCTTTAAGTTTAGTGCAAATTGTAATGTCTTTTATCGCGAAACGACGACGTCCCTGGCGGCTCTCAGCTGCTGTACTTGATGCTGGCGATGACGCGGGGCTTCGGTAGCGTCGGAGGCTGCTTGGGAGAAGGTCTAGGGGGAGGAAAGGGTACGAGAAAATGTGAGCCACCGAAAGGGAAATTGGGCATTCTGCTCAAAAAGCACCTGCCAAAAACTGGGACTCGCCTGTTGGGGCGCGGGACTGGGCGCGCGGGTCTGGGCATATTGGCGACGGCGGCCGCAGAAGGCCCCTGGGCCGCGGCTTGACCACGGCTCTCGTTCGGCCCGTGACGAGAGCTCCTTCCCAAGGGGTCGGCGGGGAGCGGCTTCTGGGGAGGGCTGGGCTTCTCCAACTCCTGTGGACAAAAAAAAAAAAATCAAAAATCAAATTAAAAATAACGCCACACTTATGTCGGTAACAGACGCCACCAGGTGGCAGTCACAGCATGCCACGACGGTACAAGCCCGCACGCGCCGCTTGTTGTGCCCTCAGCCTCCCGTCGCCATGGCAGCGGCAACACCGGGTGACATGTGATGAGGAGGGCGCCATGTGGTTCTAATCTTCTGTGTAAGGATGAGGTCACAGCGAATGCCGGCTACTTGCTCTCCATCTGCTCTCCCACACTCCTCTCCCCGCTCTCCTCCGCCGGCTGGAGAGAAGCCTCCTCAAACATCTCCAGCGGGAAGGAGCCAAGTGGCAGGGCTCCCCCAATCCCGAAAAAAAAAACCACCCATTTCCTTTTCCAAAATCTCCAATGCAAAAGAGTCAGATAAAACAAAAACCCCCAAAAAACCTCAGCACTCCTCCGAGAGCGCCGTCTTTATGCCAACGATGAAGTGATTATCGCCTCCTTTGCATTCAAAATGCAGAAAGCCGGACAAACGGCACCGTGGGGTCACTAATTCATAACGCAGAGCCGGCATTTGAAGAGGGACGGCTTGAGCTCCGTCCAACCGAACGGAAACGCCATCAAACGCTGGTTACTTCAAACTAGGCGAAGGAAAAGAGCACGCCCTATTAAGGTTCACGACGGCGGAAAAGGCCTAACCCCCCCCCCCCCTCCCTTTTTTAACCGTAAAAAAAACCCAGGGAAAAAAAAAAAAAAATTCCTCCTTTAAAGATCCTATCTCACAAACGCGGTCACACGCTCTGACGGACGACGCTCCTCCGCCCCGGAGAAGAAGAAGGTCGCCGCTGAAGATACCAGAGGAGGAGAGTCTGACACCGGCGGCCATCACTTCCATTTCCTCACTCTGGCATTAGAAGAGCAACAGCTGAGAGGGAGACGTTCTGCATGCTGAATGTAAAACATTTGGCAGGAAGAACCAGATTTCAACTCCATTCTCATTGAGCGGAAGTTTCCGTTCGGCCGCTTCGCAAACGGCGTCCCAAAGCAGCGTTTCCCGGGCCCCCCCCCCGGCATTTTTGACATCCAATCTAGAACCGACCCATACAGCCGCGCTTACGGGTCGGTTATTACAAACGGATTAATTCAGAGTAAATTTAAAGTGCAAGGCAAAAGACGGTCGAGGCTTTCTGCACGTTCATATTAAATGTGACGCTTCGCATTTCACCGAAATAAACCACCGGCATAATGAAATGATTCACGCGAGAGGTCACCACTCGGAGCCCAACCGACTTCTGTCTCCGGTTCGTCGTCCGGGAGTCGTCCCCCCTCGCAAACCTGCCGTCGCGGGTCCTCCCGTTCTTTCGTGAAAAGCCTGTTCGGATGAAGGCGGACCTCCCATTCCGCCGGAGCGGATGAAAGGGGACGAATTTAGCGCGGCCTCGCGGTTTTGATCTTGCGACACAGGAGCCGGTTTCCGTTGCGCAGGGCATTTTGAATGCGGAACGTTTTCCGCCGCATGATCGCCGGCCCCCTGGTCCGGAAAAAAAAAAAAAAAAAAAAAAAAGACACGGTCGCAGAGCGGAGCGATAACGGAGTCGTACGTCACGGGGAGCCGCCCCTCCTCGTGTCACGGCCTTTAACTTGAGAAATCGCGCCGTCGCAGGTTTTATTACGCTCATTAAGGGACCCCGGGGTGTCTTCTGCGACCCGGGGACCGGAGCGGAGCGGTAATAATAAGCGGCTCCGACGCCCACCACCCGCTCCCCCGCCAGGGGCCCGGGATTATGATCCTTGACGTAATTCCAATCAGAGCGAGGCGTCTGAGGGGCTTTTGCGAGACGCCGCGGACGCGGCCAGAGCGCCCGGCGTTGACCTCGGGCTCAGAATAAAAAGCTCCTCCTAAATGCGTCGCTCACACTTTGATTCCCCTTCCTCCCCCGCCGCTCCGCCTGTTATTATGAATGCACGTTATTATATTACTCCCCTCCTTGTCTCTCCCTCTCTCTCTCTCTCTCTCTCTCTCTCTCTCTCCCTCGCTCTTTGCGCGTCCCTCGTTTTCTCTCCTCTTTCCTGATCTCACCCTCGCTCTCACGTCTGCTCTCGTCTCATCGCACCCCGCCCCCCGGTTTTTCGACTCGTCCACGGGGGACGACGGGTCAAACCGGATTAAAGGGATTAATCGCACCGCGGCCCCCGGAATTTCACCCCGTCTCCGCTCTCGACAGCTGAGTTTACCGCCCTGCGATAACGCACTAACAAACAAACGCCGACTCGGGCCTTTCATCTCCGGCGCCCCTGCGCTCCGTGAGACCGGCGCCGTGTTGATTATTTATGCGGTCGAGGGGTTATTACAGGTCTTGCGGTCTCGCCGCGGCGGTAACACCGTTTTATGCGGCTGTGCACAGCCATCAACAACACACGCATTCGTTTTTTTTTTTTCCTTCCACGGGGCATGAAACAACGGTGAACGAGGATGCCTGGGAATGACGAGTTCCAAACTTTTCGAAAACATTCAAAGCATCGATTCAAAGCCTTTTTGAAACGCTGGCTCAACACCGCTGTCCGCCGGCAGAAGCAGCCGTTATTATCTATCATGAGCCATTCCAATACAAGGCACATATACCGTTTTGGTGCACAATCAAACCGTCATAGATCCAGTTCTTCTGATCATGATGGTGGTCCTGCGCGACTGTTAGTTTGTTGTGATCTCACGACCGTGGCCCTTTTTAAAATTCTCTGCCAGAATTTGCCGTATCAAACAAGACGTTGATCACAGGACTACCATTTTTTTTTTTCGAAAACATCCGTCTTAACCAGAAGTGTTCAAAATTGCCATCTCTCCTGATTCCCATCGACGCCGAACACAAATATGCCAGTGTAGTTGTTCAGGGCTGGAGGAGCCCAGTAAAAGTTCCTAGTAGCAACAAGGGACATTACAGCGTCCACAGGGACCAAATAAAATGTGAATAGTGAACGTGATGGACGGGGGAGGGGGGGGGGGTCACTCACCATGGCCGCCATCCTGCAGGAGTTATGGTGGAAGGACGCCCCCACGGGCGGTATGTAGGCGTGGACGTGCGGGGGAGGGGCACGGTGGACGGGGGGCACGGGGCGGTTCCTAGAGGGTCCGGGCCCCGAGCTGGGACCCGGCACCGGGGTCAGGGACAGGGTGAGCGACAGAGGGAGCGGGTGGCTGAGATGGACCGGCGGGCACCGGGGCAGCCTGCGCAGGCTGTGCGACGGGTAGGGGGGCTGCGGGAGCAGGGCCTCGGGCCCCAGGCGGGGAGGGGGCTGTGGAGAGACGAGAGGCAGAAACACACCAGAGTCAAGAAACACCCGGGGGTGTCTGCTTCCCATCACAAACATCATGTCACGTTCGCCTCCTCTTCCCCTCCTCCCTCCGCCCTCCTCCCTTCCTCGGGGGCTGTCCGAGGTTCATGAATCATAAATCAAATGCTTCTGCCGGTTCTGTTCCCTATTCGAGAGGATCAGCATCTCAAACCCATATCTTAAACTCGTATCTTAAACTCATATCTTAAACCCATATCTTAAACTCGTACATTACATTACATTACATTTAGCAGACGCTTTTATCCAAAGCGACTTACAATTATTCAAACACCGACGGACGCAGCCATCAGGAGCAATGAGGGGTTAAGTGTCTTGCTCAGGGACACTACAGCATGCTAGCAGGAGGAGCCTGGGATCGAACCAGCAACCTTTAGATTACTAGATGACCAGCTCTACCTCCTTAAACTTGTATCTTAAACTCGTATCTTAAACCCATATCTTAAACTCGTATCTTAAACCCGTATCTTAAACCCGTATCTTAAACTTGCATCTTAAACTTGTATCTTAAACTCGCATCTTAAACTCGCATCTTAAACTCGTATCTTAAAGCCGCATCTTAAACTCGCACCTTAAACTCGCACCTTAAACTCGCATCTTAAACTCGTATCTTAAACCCGTATCTTAAACTTGCATCTTAAACTTGTATCTTAAACTCGCATCTTAAACTCGCATCTTAAACTCGTATCTTAAAGCCGCATCTTAAACTCGCACCTTAAACTCGCACCTTAAACTCGCATCTTAAACTCGTATCTTAAACTCGCACCTTAAACTCGCATCTTAAACTCGTATCTTAAAGCCGCATCTTAAACTCGCATCTTAAACTGGTGCCACGTGGAACTGTCCCCAGACCAGAGGCCGTTCAGTGTGGGGGTGGACGGAGCGACAGACCCCACAACGTGCTGTGGAAAAGGACAGATAAGAATAGAACCACAGTGGGAGCCGTGCACCAGGTGAAGCCGTGGAGGAATCGCAATTACAAACACATGCACCCCCCCCCCCCCCCCCCCCCCCAAACCGGAGAATGACCTCACCTGCACTCCGCTTACATCAAACAGCCCTTACATCCTTTCTCCCCTTACATCAAGAGGCCAAATGAAAAGCGCCTGCTGCAGACGGCCTAACTGGAAACACCCGCCCCGTGAAATGGGAACCGGCGTGCCAGCCCGCAGCGCCCACGCCAGCCCCGGCGACACGGCGTCTCCCGTTACCGCCGTTCCATCGCAGGTCGGTTGGGGGCGACGGGGCACGCCGGGGGCCACAGCGGCCTGGTTGAGGCCCGCTCGCGTAGGAAATACCATTCATCGCGGCAGAAAAAGGAGCCCACTGTGGTTTGAGGACGTAAGGCGAGGCAATTACCGCCCGAGCGACAGCCGAGCGTTCTCCCCGCGTGCGGATATATCAATTTCTTCCCAAACAGGCGGCTTTCTAACGATGAAAAAAAACAACAAAAACAACGTATTGAGCCGTCGCAAACATTCCAGCCGTTGTCGGGGGCCTCCCCCCCCCCCCTCCTCCTCTGCATGTCGGCACGGCGAGCTGCCATTTAATTGGGTTTCGAACCCTCTTCCCCGTTTGTGTGAGATAAAAGATGTCGATTCCGTGCCATCGAGACGACGGCGTTTCGAAAGAACGACGGCCTGCCGTGGGATGTCCCCGCAGGAGCAAGGTCGCGTGAAAATCAGCTTTGCGTGCGCGCGTGTGTGTGTGTGTGTGTTTGTGGCAGTGTGTGTGCGTTTCAATGCCCGGCGCTTTTTCCAATTGTCCATTGTCGAGGGGAAGGTGAGCAGGGTGCGGCGGATGACTCACCTTGAAGATGCTGGCGCTGTGGGGCGGCGGGGGAGCCCGGCGAGCCGGGGAGGTGGGACCCAGCGACGGGGGCGGAGTGGGACTGGAGGGCCGGCTGGTCCCGGAACCTAGAGACCTGCAATACGGGATGGACACGGTCCGAGATTAGGAAAAAAAAACAAAACTACTCCTGTAAACTCGTGAAATTAAATTAAAATTGCGGTGACTGGTATTAAGATAAAGTAATCATGAGATAAGATGATAAGATTGAGTTTTGGGACGATGTGTCATGATCCCAAAACTTTACTTTCAGCCTCATTTGAGACCTCGCCGCCTTTCTTCAGGCTTCCTGCTGTTATCCCGCTGATTGAGACAGAATATTGATTTGAAGCGATTTAACAGCCAGTATGTTTGGTTTTATCGCTGCTATGCCTCCGCCTCTGCTTCTAAGATTCTGCTCGGAAAAATGATCAGCGACGACGCCGCTACCGCCGCAAAAAAAACCCCCAAAAAAAACGTGCCGACGGAAAAAAAAAGAGAAAAGAAGGCGGTGAAGTGATTGCCCGTGAATACCGTCGTTGATAACAGACCGTCATAATTTGGAAATAAGTGACTGCTGATTGCCGCTCTCGACCAATCAGATTTGAGTATCCAGGAGCCGCGTGTAATAAGACGTTCACACTTTATTAATAACTTTATCGGTATCAGCATTTAATATTCATCCGACACCGGGATGAAATAGCGTGTGAATATTGGAAAAAGCTCACAATATGAAAATCTGATAACAGCCATGTCAGACATGACAGAAATGATTGATTTTCTGCCTCTTTGACACATTAATGTGGACGGAGCAGCGGCGGTACGGCAACCGTCGAAAGCAATAACCCTTCCGCGCTGACTGGCAAAAAAATAAAATAAATAAAATAAAAATGTAGGCCATCATCATCATCATCATCATCATCATCATCATCATCATCATCATCATCATCATCATCACCCCGCCTACTGCTCGACTTTTATCATCATCAGTCCCAAAAAGCACCTGAGCTTCTCGATGGGGTTCTTCTTGCCGGAGGAGATCAGGCCCAGGAGGCTCTTCCTCTTGAGGCAGACCACGAGGCCGGCGCCCAGCAGGGTGACGAGGGCCGCCACCACGCCCATCAGCACACTCCCACCGTCTGCCCGGAATCAAGTCACACGGTCAAAACACGCGGCATTAAAATGTTCCTGACCCCCAAAACAACAAAGGAGGCCTTTCTGTCGAATGCCCGTGTTTGATTTACATATCTCCGGGGCATGGGAGGACAACGGTGACACATTGGGGGGGGGGGGATTGTAAGAAAGGAAGGATCGGGTCGCGATACTCAGTGGAAGCGGTTCATACATGCTGCCGAAATGGATTGACTCAAATCTATCAAAAGCTTGTTTCTGCGCTCCTGTGAAATTCAGGAATTCGCCGCGCCCCCCAACGTGCGGCGCCGATACCGCGAAATCTCTGGATCCCGCCGCGTTACTCTTCGGAATCCCGAAGCGCAAAGAAACAGCCTTTTTTTTTTTTTTTTTTTGGTGAGCCGCGAACGACTGGTCCACTTTAGGCGTCGTTAAAATCCCGTCCGAGGGGCGGGGGATTACCTGCCAGCCTCATGGGGCCGCTGTCCACGCTGCCGCCGAATCCCACTTTGTCGCAGAACGGGGGCGACCAGTGGGCCTCGCAGTGGCAGTTCTTGTTGTTGTTGCAGACCTGCGTTTCGCCCAAAGGGAGAGGATGACTTTGAAATTGCGGCTGGAAACTCACCGACCAAGACCGTGAGCAACCGAGAAAAACCCCAAAGTGTTCAGCCGGGGCGTGAGCCTGACCGGGCCGATACCGCTCGTGTCCCGTCGGAAGCCTAAGGCCAGTATCCCAATTAATTGCCTCATTAATTGCCTTGTGTACATAAAGAGGGGAAAATCGTTGTTGTTTTGAGGGTGAAAGTCGCCAAAACGGCACATCGAAAATATATATCTGAAGGCTTTTGCGTTATTAAATAAACACGTACTGTATGTATTAATGGATAGACAATACTTATATGATGGAGAACTTCCCTCCAGACCAGCCTTGCTTGGTTCAACGTGTGGATTCATCCATTGTAAGATATTCGGGGGAATACGTTGAGACACGTCTGAAATGTCTCAAAGGGACGTTCTTGTTGGTTGGTTGGTTGGTTGGTTGGTTGTTTTTTTTTTAAATTAAACACCAACACCTTTTTTCCACTGAATGCTAACGCGTCTCTGCGGACTGCCCCGAGTCCTGCCAGACTACCGGGGCATAAATCAAACCTGGTCTCCAAGCGAAGGGATGCGGCGGCTTCCGAAAAAAAATGTCCCTCCCGTAACCAGGGACGACTGGCTTGATCAAAACAGGTCGCGGCGGATGTAGTTAACAGGTGACAAAGTCGACATGTTTACGAGTTTATTTTTTTTAAATTTTTTTTATTACTGCGGAGAGTTGAGTTATGCCTCGGTTCTCGGATACAGATGTCTGAACACCAGCCACGTGGCACTCGCAGTCAAACTTCCCTGACGGCGTGTCACCCGCGACCGGGATGTCCCCCCCCCCCATCTCGAGGAAATGTTATATTGCGAAACCCAGCCAGTTCCCTCTCTCTCTCCCTCTCTCCCCCCCTCTCTCTTATCTCCCTCCCCCGCTCTGAGAAGGCCTCGCCGGGGTTGGAGTGGATTCCTCCGTGTGGAAATGGGGAGCAGCTGCGGGCCTCCACTGGAAACATCTTGATCTGATTTGCGCGGGGGTTTCCCCTCTCTCCGAACCGGGGGCATCGTTTTTTTCGCGGTCCAGCGGTGTGAAACGGCCGCTCTTTGAGCTTCACCCGGAGGTAAATATATATCGCGCAATGCCCGGACGGACAACACGAACCACGCCGGCCCTGACGATTGAGGGATGCCGCCGCGGGGGTTTTTTTGGGTTTCGGGAGGGCGGCCGCCGCCCCGGGAGGGGGAGGGAGACCACTAACGGAGGAGGTTTGAAGGTGACGTGACGGCAAAATACTACTGGCGACGTACCCCGAAAAAAAGTTTGACGGGGAGAAGGAAAAGAAAAAGTCAAAATGAAAAAAAAAATAATAATAAAAATCTCTCCTCATTGGAAGTCGAGCGGCGCGTCCCGGGGCTCCCGGGGTTCGGCGAAACAAACTTTCGCCGCCGCGGGTTTTTTATTTATTTTTTTTCTCTTTCGGTTCCGATTCTGGAGCAAGGACAACTCGCCAAAGAGTCAAACTATGATGAATGGCAGTTAAAGCCAAACAGAAATTAAGCCATTACGTCTAATTGATTGAATCTTCTCGCGGGGTCAGAATGACTGATTGCACGGCGCTCTAATGGCTTCGCTACCCACCGCGGAGCGGGAATTATGAACAAGTCACGCCCCGATGAGCGTCCGAGGAGCGGGGAGGCGTATGATTTTTTGGTGGGGAAATTAGCCCAACCGTGTGTTTGTGTTTTGATTATGGGCAGAGGGTTTCGTTTTATCCTCGTGATCTC
Source organism: Zeus faber (assembly GCF_960531495.2). Taxonomy (NCBI): domain Eukaryota; kingdom Metazoa; phylum Chordata; class Actinopteri; order Zeiformes; family Zeidae; genus Zeus; species Zeus faber. The sequence goes on from NC_137207.1 coordinate 19,103,776, forward strand.
CTGGATATCAAATGAAATCCGATATTTAATATTCAAAACCAACGGAACGGAGGCAGCGTTTACTCACCCCTCGACCGCTGCATTTGGCGGAGCACTCGTGCACGCTGAAGACGCTGACATTCTGGCACTGTCGATTCAGACACATCTAAAGCAGGCGAAGCCAAGGGGAAATAAGAAACCCCCACAAAACACACACACACACACACACACACACACACACACACACACACACACACACACACACACACACACACACACACACACACACACACACACACACACACACAGTTATATTAAAAAAGCAAAACGCTTGAGCTCTTCAGAGCATTTCGGCAACATTCAAAGGCTTTAATCTGGTGAAGAATGAAAGCAAGCGCCCGCACTGATCCAGTTCTGCTATTTCTGTTCATGAGTGGTACTCACAAACCACTACAGCCATTAAAAAAAACAAAAAAACAACAACAACCAAAAAACACCCCAGTTTAGCATTAAAATATAATGTTTCTTAGCGGGGACTTTTATTTTCCGAGAAACGTTCAAAGCCATTGAAAGTTGTTTGGTGTGGACTGTGGCTGTCTTGACAACACCAACCCCACCCAAATAAATCCGAGCTGGATGGCTTCAGATAGGCTTTGGCAGCGGTGGGTCCTTGATGTATGAGGATGAAGGGCGGAGCCAGAGCCTCCTAAAAACCCCCTTTTTGCCGAACAGACAACTTGGATCAATGTGGAGGGCGACGGGGACGTTGATGAATGAACACTCCCTGTAGTCTGGAGCACGGATCATCATTCCAGGACACGTATTCATATTTACAGACGCGCAGTGTGCCCACCCTGGACCGACGCGTGGACGCGCCCTGCAGCAGCTCTGAGAACATCTTAGTCACGGTCTGGAGGCGCTCCACGCCATCAGGAGTTTCCACCGCTTCCACAGCCGCGTGTGGAGCCAACGCATTTCATCCTGAAGATCAGGGGGCTCCCAACCATTTTTTTTTTTGGTCCTCCTCAGGGACCCCCCTTAAAGTCAAAGCTGATTCAATCTGAGGCCACCGTACCACCTTATTTTATTTGTTTTAATGCTTTTTTTTAAGTCTTTATTTGCGGCTGTTTCTGTCTGACTTGCTTCTGTTGTAAAGGGTTTTGGAACATAATACATTAGAACATATGATCCTGGTTTTGTTACAGTTTAGTTATTTATTTATTGTCTTTTTTTTTTCAAGTTCATTTTTAACTTTATTGTATATTGCCAATTTTTCAAAAATCTCGTAATTTATTTTAGTTTTTTTTATTATTTTCTATTTTTATGATTATCACCTTTATTATTATTGGCTTTTACTTGTTTTGGTGTAAGCTGCTGTCACACCCCCCCCCCCCCCCCCCCCCCCCCCCCCCCCCCGAGATCAATCAATCAATCAATCAATCAATCAATCAATCTATCTATCTATCTATCTATCTATCTATCTATCTATCTATCTATCTATCTATCTGTCTGTCTGTCTGTCTGTCTGTCTGTCTGTCTGTCTGTCTGTCTGTCTATCTATCTATCTGTCTGTCTGTCTGTCTGTCTGTCTGTCTGTCTGTCTGTCTATCTATCTATCTATCTGTCTGTCTGTCTGTCTGTCTGTCTGTCTGTCTGTCTGTCTATCTATCTATCTATCTATCTATCTATCTATCTATCTATCTATCTATCTATCTATCTATCTATCTATCTATCTATCTATCTATCTATCCATCCATCCATCCATCCATCTATCTATCAATCAGTCTGTCTAACTAAAAAATTCGAACCAATACTTGCCTATTAGGAAGTGCTGTTGGGAATCCCTACTACAGAAACACTTTATTACTACAACGCAGCTCTCACCATGCCATCTCCGCACTTGGTGCCGGTCAGCACCAGGCCGGGGTCGGGCATGTCGTCTCCGAGGTAGACGTGGGTCCCCCGGCAGAGGATCCGCCCCCCTTCCTCCAGGGGGATGTTGGTTTCTATGGAAACGGCGTTGGTGCCAATTACCGGCCGGTTGGCTCCTCCCTGACACTGGATTTTGCCGCACTTAGCGTCCCTGTGAATATGAGGCGGAGACAACACCATGGTGTTAATGGAACCACTTTTTCACCCCAAATTCACGTGTAAACGCAATTCTTTATTTTCCGAAAACCCCAACCCTCTAATTTGGGAAATTAGGAGACGTGCCGCTTATTTGTGATGGATTAGAAAATTAGGGTGAAGCTAGACAGTGGATTGTAATGCCTGTTGGAGTACAAGAGACGATCCATCTCGTCCAAACCAGTTTACTGTCACTTAAGCAGTTACCTCCATTAAGAGGTGGCTCCTGCCAAGGACGAGGAGAGCAATAACAATCCATTAAAACTGCTCTGGGCTCATCCTACCAAGACTCAATCTATAGATCTCCATTTTATCACTGATACATATTTTTCTGTTTTGATTGAAGGTTTTTCATTCCAGACATTTAAGAAACAACAGATAAGAAACACAGGAAATAACTCGACAAAAAGACAAATGTAGTGAAATGTACAAAAAAAGACAACAAGTCTGAAAAGGAGTAGGAAGAAGTAAACACCTATTTTCTTCTGCCACTATTCTCTATACTCTGAATCAAATTTAGCAATTCACATAAATTAATTCACTGTTACTATATACAGTATATATGTACATAAGTCCTTAGATCAACAGAGCCCAAGTAGTTTCGGCTTAAATAGAAATCACTGATCTGAAAATCTAAAATTATTTGACAAAATCATTTATTATATGTTGCTATGTATTACAGAGCCGTATCACCATGTTCCTAATACGGCTCGGTAATTATATACATATACATATATACATATATATATTTGTGTTTATGTATATATCCTGTGCATAGAATTGCACATTGTATATTTTGTATATTTTTATATATTTCTGTATATTTGGCTATTTAATATTATTTTATTTTACATTTATATGTAAGCTTTAAGCTCTGTTAAGCTTTCTTTTATGCTAAGTATCTGCACAGAAATGCACCAACTCTCACCAGGACTTATTCCTCATGTATGAAAATGTATTTGGCAATATAAACAAGTTCTGATTGTCATTCTATATCTCCTCAAACTGATTCATGTTATTGCTTTGTGTGGTTTTTCATATCCAAATGATTCCACAGATTGTGATACACATATGCTTGCATATGCTTCCTTTTGTCACGAAACCCCACCGTGCTTCACACTTGGCGAACAAGCCCTTGGAGTCCTTCCCGCAGTTGCCATAGGGATCTCCCGCCGAATTGACCCTTTCGAAGCAGATGCCCGGCGCCGCTTTGGCTCCTGAGGGAACAACAAAACGCGGCACGTAATTGCGGCGGCGAGCGGCTGTTATGGAGAAATAACAGGTGGGTGGGAGGGCCCGCCGCTCACCTTGGCCCCAGAGCGTGATGCACTGCTGCTCATGCGTCTGGCAGATGCCGTTGTAGCAGTAGCCGTCCACGGCGTGGCAGGCGTGGCCGTCGTGCAGGTACACGTTGGCGGGGCAGTGCGGGTTGGTGCCCGTGCAGAACTCGGGCAGGTCGCACGAGTTGCCGGACTCGCGGCACGACGTCCCCGCCGGCTTCAGCTGGACACGGGATCAACAAGCGGACAGACAGATCCAACGGAGGACGGTTTTTGACGCAGGTAGACAGGGTGGACACGGGGCCGGGCGGGTGGACAGAAAGACGGATCCACAAACGAACACAGAACGCCGGCGGCGGAGATCAATATTATTATTGCCTATTTTTCTGTCTGTCTGTCTATCCATCTATCCATCCATCCATCCATCTAGTTATTTGTAAATTAATTTCAAATATTGTGTAAAATATTGTTGAAATTTTCCATAACCCTCGAAAATAATGACAACAAAACAAAACCAAAAAAAATGTGAGCTATCATCAGCCGTAATGTGTCAAATGTGTGCTCTGACAAGTAAACAAAAAAAAAAAACCTCTCCTCATTCTTCTCAATCTCTCATTTGGCAGCGGTACCGTCTTTTGAGGAGCTAAATTCAGGGAGGATTACACAGTCGACATATGAAGGACTGAAGGCGATACAACCCGGGGGATGAAAAGCACATAAACGCATGAATAAATGAATGGATGGAGTCGGGATGTGGGCGCGCCAGATCCTCTCCTACCTGACAGTCTTGGCAGCACTGTCCGTGAGCGCAGACGGCGTCGCCCTTCAGCGTGCACGTGGTGGCGTTGCAGCAGGGGTTCATGCACTCCTTCGGAAAAGAAGGGAGGGGGGAGGAGGAAACTCAGTCAAAACTAAAGGGGGGAATTAAAGAGAGGGAGAGGTGCAAAGGGAAGCAAACAAAAAGAGGAGAGCAAACGGGGGAGGGAGTAATGTCAACGCACCGGGAGAGAACAATGATGTTTTATTGCTTGCTTCCCGACCCCGGGAGGGTTTTATTTAGTCCTCCCCGGGACGCACCACATCCTGGTTCTCTATCAACAACAACAACCTCCTCGTCTAAGGCAAGAAAAAAACGACGTGATTCCGAGTCCGGGGAAGCACACACGCCATGGGTACACACGGTATAGCCGGCAGAAAGAGGGAGAGAAAGAGAGAGAGAGAGAGAGAGAGTGAGAGTGAGAGAGAGAGAGAGAGAGAGAGAGAGAGAGAGAGAGATAATACAGCAAGACGTCTCCGCCGTGAGTGCATGGTATCTGGGCTCGCCGTCGGGGGGGCCCCATCTGTTTGGCGTTTGGTCTTTATCACGGGCCGTGCTCGCGCTCACCTATCAGCAGCTCCGCCTTTTGCGATAGAGATAGGAGGGTGCCGAGTGACGTCCTCGCATGGCTGGGTCTGAGTGCGCCGCCCTGGGTCTGACCGAGGTTCGGCTCCCTTTCAGGGGCCATTAAGTCTGTCTCCCGACGTACTGTAACCTACAGCGCGGCGGTGGTTTGCAGGAAGTAGTTTGCGGGACCCGGCTGACATGATGGCCCTTCCAGAGCCGGTTTTTAAGCCTGAAAACCCCATTTAGGGGCCATTCTCATGGTCCCCGGGCAGAGGGGAGCAGCAGGAGTCATGCTGGAAGAAGGGGCCAGAGATCGCCAAAAAAAAAGAAGGGCTTTTTAATGAGGCCTTTTAATGGGGGAGAAAGAAGCTGGTTGAGCGGTGCTCTGAACCGGCCTTGTTTTGGCTAGACACTGCGCTACTCTGGAAAGCTTTATTAGCGGTGCTGGCTCGGGGCCTGTCGGCTGTTATGTCAGCTCTTTGTCCGAGAGGACAGGACCGCTCTTCACCTGACCGCCGGAGCTGTTCTGCTGGCCCTGGAACCCAGACGCGCCTGGGATAAAGGCGTGGCCTTTGCCGAAGCAAAAAGAGACGACGGACGAAACAGCCTGTCCTGTTTCAGCCGGCTGTTGCAGCGAGCGGATTCTTTACAAACCTCTTGTGAAGAGATTTAAAGACTATCAGTTCCAATCTGTCTTGTTGTGTCTATTGCTGTTGTCTTTTTGCACTTTCATGTTATATGTTGTGTGTTACAAATATTACTTGCACATTTGGAGTATGGGGAAACGCAATTTTGATCCTCTGTGTAATTACGTGTTGCATGGTACGATTGACAATAAAGTACACTTTGAACTTTGAACTTTGAAGAGAGGAGGCTCAAAGCGTTCCATACTCTCTCAATATGTTCGCCCTGCATATCGATAATTTGCAGATTTTTTGGGATGACTGTTGGTGCTTTTATAAGGAATTCATGAAACATTTGAGCCACAATCATTAGTAATATGGATACTATGACCATTCGTTAGAACAGCTAGAACAATGTATGAAGCTCGGATAATTGCATTACTTTACTGTAATGCAACCTCAAAGACAACATTTAACTATGCCACAATATTTCCATAACCAGAAATCTCGGTTAATATCTAGTCTCATACTCCTTATAGTCCCGCGTGCCACCCCGACGTAGCGTACATGCGCGGCGACGCACGCCCATCTGAATTATTCACGAGCTGACAGCGCAAAGCTGTCAGCGATCCCCCCTCCCGGTGAGTTGTGTCATGATCAGAAACACCGCACGGGCTGAGACGGGATTCAGGATCGTAACTGTTATCCCAGAGGGCTTGCATCCAAACTCAGCGTTTCCGCTCAGTTTTTTTTGATTTGTTTCTGACGACGTCTGGGAGCATCTGCCATGGGAACGAAGAACCGGTGTACCCGGATTTTTAACACGCGTCCAACCAGTGCGGTACCTCCAGTTCGCCGCAGTCGCACTCCTCGCCCTCCTCCACGTAGCCGTTGCCGCACTTCTGCCCGCCGTAGAGCACCTTGACCTCGGGCATGTTGAACAGGCACATGCCCACGCCTTTCTCAAAGCTGGCGGACAGGTCCTTCTTGCTGCAGCTGCTGAACACGGTGGGGAAGGGATACCTGTAGGTAGAGAGAGAGAGGGAGAGAGAGAGCGAGAGAGAGAGAAAGAGAGAGAGAGAGAGAGAGAGAGAGACATGCTTTAGAGCGAGAGAGACGGATTGAGTTAAAAAGACCAAAAAAAACATCTGAAAAGAGGGGGACGGAGGAGTGCAAGTGGGATCACACCGCCCAGAGGACTCTTCAGTCTGGTGTAATCAGCCGTAATTGCTGCTAATCACAAAATCAATTAACTACTAGACCCCAGCGACCTCACCAGAGGATCTCTATCAGTGCAGAGCCCCAGTGACATTTCAGGGGGGGAAGAGAGTATTTTTTTATGAGGCAGAGGAGCCATAAAAAAAAAAAGAAAAAAAGAAAAGAGAGGAAGAAAGTACAGCCCTGAAAGCAAAAAGGCTTTTTCTTTGCAAAGAGTTGTGACACTCAAGAATCTGAGAGGCAGAGAGTGAGAGAGAGAGCAAGAGAGAGATAGAGAGAGAGAGAGAGAGGGAGGGAGGGAGGGATGGGAAAGTGTCTGGTGTGTTTTTAATATTGGTTTTGGGGGACGGCGGGGGTGGTCTTCTCCAGGGCCCAGGGCTCTGACAGACCTCACACAGCTTTTATAGAGGTTCACACCGATAACACAATGTGTGTGCCATGTGATCGTGTGAAAGGAGCTCTTCTACTTCTGCTTGTGTCTGCGCGAGGGCTGTCAAACGATTTAAATAACATTATGATAATACAATAATTAATAATTGAGATGAATCACAATTTTCTCCTGTCATTTGACCGCAAAGAAAGATTTTTCTATTTAAAAAGCAGCGCATCACGTTATCGCCACACCCTGATTTGATTACTGAGAACAGGAATCGTTCTCAAATCATATTTAATGGCATTTTCACCATAAACGAGCCGCTATCGCGCCCCTGTTCCTTTCCACCGAGCCAGTTGCTAAGACAAACAAGCCTGTTTCCATGAGGTGCTAAATTGTAACATGGAAAACAGTAACATAAAAAAACCCACGAGTGAATAAAACACAATAACCTTGTTGCAGACCAGCTATTCCCAGGGGGAATAACGCAATATTAACGCACCGGCTTTGACAGTCAGAGTTTGCACGCATTACACGTGTTTGTCCCAATGTGCACCGACACATCATCACGTTTACATAGACTGCGTTCTATTAAGCTACATATGGAAAAGTGCTCTGCAATGTTTTTTACATCCCCTCCCACGAATGGAAACAAATTTATTTTAAAAGGTCGGGGTTTGGTAAACGTGCACAAATGCAGTTTTTTTGTTTTTGTTTTTTTCTTCACGTGAGCCTGTCCTTGTTCAGATTGTCGTCGTTTGTGTGGGATGGAGCGGGGATGCGTCCTTGGAGTGGCTCGTTGGAGTGCCCAGGTTGTGGCGTTGGAGTGCGCCTCCCCTGATTGCGGTTGCAATCAGGGGAGGCGTGCCGTCCCGACAGACACCGCTCTGTCATCGCTTTCTCACACATCGCCTATCACAAGGGTCCCCAACCGTTTGTTTTCCCTCAGAGACCCCCCTAAAATCAAACCTCCCATCCCATATCCCATCTGAGACCCATGTATTTAAGCTAGAGACGGTAGAGAGAGAAGGGTTCATAGGGCGTGCAATACATCAAAACATACAGTAAAGTCATAGTTTGTCTGGTAACCCAGGTTGGGAATCACTGATCTATGACCTCTGCCACTCACTATCCGTTCTGGGGGCGCTGTGTGTAAACTGTCGGTTTCACTTCCCTGGACCCGCGGGCCTCGTGTGGAGAGCGCCGTCTCCACCGAAACCGGAGACGAACCAAGCGTACCCCCAAACAACAGACACGGTCAAGGCATGCCACCATGCTGGTTGGTGTGAGGACCGCGCTCACACACGCTTACATACCTGGTAAGAGACATGGATTTTAATAGTTTGCTGACATTGAAGGTGCGCCTTTCAGATCTCCTTAAAATTCAGGGCCAAGAAAAAGTCAAATCAAGCAAGCGGCCAATAAATCACACGCGTTCTGTCCATTCAGCTCATATGGTACACTTTTCCAAGATGTCTGTGGGAGTGGATAAAACAGATGTTGGCCTCGGTCCATCTCACTTTTGGCAGGCCGAAAGAAAGACGCGAGTAATGAAAGGTGGCACATCCTGCCCGTAGCATCATCTTTGACATCCGTAAATCTTTCAAACTACATATTTCAACGCGGAGGGAAAACTCTGCGCATAATACAGGAGCCTCGGAAACCTAAGCGCAGCCAGAGCGCTCGTCGTCTCAAACAGTTCCAACCGTCCTCGTGTTGACTTCGCACCAGTACATTTCGGGTCGCCGTCGCTTTCCGCCGCTGTCGAACCCAACAGACCCATTCTGCTGGGAGATGCTGGAGCTGTACAGCAGCAGCTTTGTCCTCTCACAGGCTTCTTTTTAAGGAAAGACACCTCTACAGGCCTCTCCGTCCTCTGAATGGGTCTTTTTCCTCTGAAAGGAAAAGACCCATCTTTACAGACACAGTCGCAGACACATCTTCCCCCCCGGGAGGACGAACCCCCGTCATGACATAGTGGGAATGTTTTCGACATGACCTCATCCCCCCCAGCTTGCATCAGGCCACGCAGCTGACCCCCCCGGGGAGGCTGCGCCCTCTGCGCCACACCGTCGATGCATTATACTATCGGCGTCTGCGTAGGGTGAACGCCCGCGGCCACAAAGCAGGAGTCCAGGAGCTCAGAGGAGGATCAGAGTGTTCGGTAATGGAATAAGGAATATATTAAGGGAGCTATATTAGTAGCCGTGATTGCATCCATTCTTCTGGTGAAGCACCTTGAAGGGTTGCCGCCGTGGCAAAGAGGCTGATTGAGCCTTCTAGCAGGTGGCCAGTCTTCCGCGCAATCCCTGCCGTGCATTTCCTATCGTTGACTCCCACCGGCGCCGCCACCCCGGCTGAGCCCGGGCCGCTCGTTCATGTTGCACGGCCTGTTTCTGTTTTTGCCATTCAATTTTTGTGGACAAAACGGCGCATGGGAAAACACTCATCCCCTTGCCTCCACTTATTTATTTACATGTGTGTCTCAGGATCCAGCTGTTCTTTATGAGAGGCAATGCGGAAATAATTGCTCTGCGCTCAAACAATGTAAAAAGCAGGGGTAGGGGGGCGGTCGGCGTGGTGGGGAGGGGAGGCGCGCAACTGCAGAAGGTTTAAAGCGCCGTTGAATTACATTGGATGCCATTTAACAGCTGCCATCCCCGGGGCTAGTTAGGCAGTGCCAGATCCACTTGTACTCGGCATGTCTGTGACTCAAGGCAGGCTATAGACACTCCAGACGAGAGGTCCTCCGGCAGGAATCTGGGTAACCACCTCAAAGGAAAAGCTCCACTAGGGCTCCCTGACCCCTGCGCTGCATCCTGTCCTGTTGACTAACTCCGAGATGGATGAGTGACGTTCATCTCGGCGTGAGTCTCAAAACAGCCCTTTGTTCCGCTCCGTCCCGCCGGGCCGTCCGCCTCGGTCAGTTCCGCTCCGTCCCACTCCGCTTTTGGGAAGAATCCCTCTTTTTGTGTTTTCCTTCAACTCTCCCCTATATTCTGCGTTGAGCAATAGAGTCCCGATGTTGAGATGTATCACTGTCACTGGTCGAGAGAGAGCCGGCGGGGAAGGCAGGCCGGGGCTTGGACGGGGCTCTGGGAGGTCTGCCGATAAAAGCTTAGCAACGGATCTATCCCAGGCCACTGTGATCCACACCAGCACTGCGATAAGACCGCAGAGATAAAGCATCTCAAACATGGCAGAGCCCTGTGACCCAGCTGCAGACGGCGACGGCTAACCCACATCCTGCCGGATGCAATACACTGTACATAAAGCTCCTCTGGTAGATGCATGGAGGTACGTGTAAAAAAATACTTTTCGTCAAAATGGGCTCCGTGACATCACATCCATATCGCAAAGGTTATTTTTTAAGTTTTAGAATTGGACGACTTTATTTTTGTCAGTGGTCACATATTTTTGGGGATTTTATACCAACCTATTTTGTACATTTTGTAAGACTTATTTTTTTAATATATTTTTTTTACATGGACACCAGTTATGTTCCAAACCTAGACATGAGAATACAATGTCCTATATATAAGACTAGGCTAGCTTTCCATGTGGTTCGTATCAGGAACTTCCGTCCAGCACAGCCAGTATCTGTCACATCGTCTTTGCCATAAAACACTGATCAGGCCCATTAAAATGCGTAACAAACTGTGGATCGAATCTGCCAGACGATTTTCCAAGGACCGATCCGCCAAAAAGCTTTCCATGGTCATTGAGACCATTTTTCAAGGATATTAGAATTGCACAAATAGTGCCTCCAACAGGATCTTTACTCTAGGCATCTGTTCTTACAGTTTTACTGCATTTTTGAGAAATACCGTTTCCTGACATCCAAAACATCTTCATATACTCATTACCCCCTCCAGTAAGTCGAAACCGCAGTCAGCTCACTAGGCGTTTAACTACCATTTTACAGCACCATTTGTTACCGTACAGCCTGAGCGCTGGGCGACCATGTTGGGCGATATGATCTGGTGTGCCCTTTGGTGCCTGACAGTCTGGCTTACAGATATTGAAGAGCCTTTTCATATTGATTTCCCTGAGGACCCGATTAAATTAGGTGCTGGCTCTCCCACACCGTGTGGGTCACATTACCCGCACATTACCGTGGTACGTCCCACATTGACATCCACTTCCTACGACTGGGTTGACAACTTCGCGACAGGTATTCGCGCAGCATTGTCTGAACGTGACCGGATGCCGCCGCCGCCGCCCCGTCCTCGACGTCGACCCGCTCAGGCGCCGACGTGCGGGGGGGCCAACCCAATGAGCTGAGGACAAATAGGGCATCCAGTATTCAGCGACCCCCCCCTGCGGCTGGGCGCGAGAAAGCAAGTTTGTGGGCGAGTGTGTGGATAAGTGCGCTTGTGCACGCGGCTTCGGCGAGGTCACCGAGCGCTCAGTCCGCCCGGCTGTGTGTTAATGCGCAAGTGTGTTCCAGCGCAGGCCTGTGCGTTGGCCTCAGAGATACAATCTCTCAGGATGAGAAACACCACCCTGTTCTCATTAAGAGGTAATAAGGGGATGGAGGGATGGATGGAGTGGGGGGACGCCACAATTGGCCATGACCAACACGAGCAGGAAACAGGCAGCGCTCTATGCAGATGTGCAGCTGGCCGTCTGGCACTAGCACAGATTGACGTTTTACTGCCCTGCTCCCTCCCTGCATAATAATGACGAACTGGATCTTATTATCTCCTCCTCTCCCGTTCCCAGAGCCCGACGGCTGTCCCTGCGACTGTCTGCCCGTGCGCGGGCGAGAGAGAGAGAGAGAGAGAGAGAGAGAGAGAGAGAGAGAGAGAGAGAGAGACACCCCGCATAATCACACTGCTCTTTGAAAAGAAGGCTGGTCGCCTGCCTGGAAAAACAAGGCAGTGGAGGCTATAAACAAATAACTGCGGCCTGCAGACTAATGAATAGCATTCAGGTAATTTAAGCAGAGCTTGTGTGTGGCCGCATGGCTTTTAACGTGCAGAACTGTTAGGGCTTGAGCCAGACCCATGGGAGCCCGTGCAGCGCCTCGGGCTCGTTGCATAGTACTAACCTGAAATTAACTGAGGAAACCGTAAGAAAGGGACTCCAGAGTTCCTAAAACATGATTCCCCCCCACCCTCCCCAACAAGCTGTTCCCCTCGTCCTCGATTAACGGATAGAACTTCACGGAGGAGAAATTTACAGGGCTTACAGAGGAGCTTTTTTCTTTTTTCTAAATAAAACCCCCCCCCCAAGATTGTTCCTTTTCCTTTTTGTCAATGAGGATGGAAACCCGGAGCAGAGAGTCTGCGGAGCGGAGAACAAAAAAACAAAATAGGAAAGTCTTTATGAGGGTTCCTTGCTCCCAGGTCTAGGTTTAGATACAAAAACACGTTTGGAAAACGTATTTTTCACTGCTATGACTTTATCCAGATATTTCAGGGCCGAGGTGATAAACCCCCCGTCACTTTACGCTGCATAATAGGCACAGTTCAGGAGTGGTTAACTATTTATCCGGAGCTGCTGAGAGAATTCCCGGCATTAAAGTTGCATGCATGTCAAAGAATAGCATCACTCTGGCTGGCTGTGAATGACAGAGAGACAGAGAGAGAACGATAGAGAGGAAGGAAGAGAGGGAGGCAAACAGACACAAATAGACAAGGGCGGAGAGACGCAAATATATTGTGTTTCTACTTCAACATATTCATTTCTCCCATTTTTTATTTAGGTTTTACCCCCCCCCCCCCACCTCTTTCCTCTCGCTGACCTTTTTTGGACGAGCTCTCGACCGAGGATGCCCTCAATCAACATTAAATATAATTCCTCATCACGCCGCCGGGTGTTTTATGAGTCCATAATCAGGAATGGTGTTACTCTGTTTTTAATGGACCCGGTCCAAGTCAAACACACAGCGATGTTTCCACCATAAACACCGACGGTCTGAGGGTCTCCCAGACCGCCGGAGCTCGGCTCACATTAATATCTAACATTTTCAATCCGGGACATTGGGTCCTCCGCTCAGCCTATAGCTCCACGCCCGTGTGGATAGTATTCTACGCCAGTAAATTATGTAATAAACAGCACCGCTGTTTTGCCATGTTATTAGATGCCATCATTCTCTGAGACCTGTTTTTTTTTTTTATTGCACAATAACAATGATGCAGCTTTTATAAATGTCACGCCTCAATAAGAAATAACTCACACGGTCAGTTGCTTCCAACGCTAATGACTTAGCCGAGGCTGGAAGATGGACTGGACAAATAAAGAAGTTGTGTGTCTTGCAAAAAAATAAAAATAAAAGTGAGCCTGGTCTATTTGGTGTCTCTTCCGGAAATCAGAACTCCACGGATCGTGTTCGGCGCCCCCGGCACAAGCCGTGGGCTCGAGCTGAACATGAAATCCATTCACTTCCTATTCACAATGAGTACGCAGCCGCTGGGAATGAGCACAGCTGGCGGCTGTGCCATAAACTCAGCGGTTCGACGGGTTTCATTTGCGCACGGCGCCGCTAACAATAAATTAGCAATGAACTTTAAATGGACTAATGTTTGGGTACAGTTGGCTCGGCTATCTGAGCGACCCAATTTGCGAAAAATACACTTTCGAGGCAAGGTTAATGATGTTCTGGCAATACAATAATGATTTTCCACTAGTCGGGGGAGTTTTGGATATTTGTGCGGTCTGATGAAATGGACTGGCAAATCTCTGGCAAATTCACTACTACTCATAGCCGTCGGTAAATCACGGCGCCCATATGTAAGGTTGAAAACCTGATTATACAGTTCATGTGAAAATTAACTGCGTGCCCTCTGCGTGTGGAGGTCAATGCCAAGCTCAGAGCGACACGGTGATTTAATGTGTGGCAGTTTAGAGTCATTACGGAGAAGCCTCTCCTGTGGCTAAACGGTGACCAAAAGGTGACCCGGCCATGAGAAGCAGATATGTATCGAGAACAGGCTTGTGCCGCAACGTTCTCTCGGTAAAGGCGTCTCGGAATCCACCCCGCGCTGCTGGCTGAAAGAAAGAAGAGTTTGTCCATTTTATATTATTGCGTCAATCTATGTGTTCCTGCCGCAACAAATCCACCGTCAGCTCGGCAGCCCTCGCACACCACAGGGTTTTGAGCCATCTGGGGCGGCGGTTCTCAACCTTCTTCACATCACATGACCCTCAAGGCCATATGAAGCTGTGGGACCCCAATCTGGACATATTTTCATTGTTAGATATAATTGAGTCCAAACCCGCTGAATGAACTGTGGCAGACGGCGGCTGATTGGTCCAACTCGGCTGGGAGAGGTTTCTTATGCGCTGTTTGTCTTGCAGTGACAGGGAGGGGTGTGTTGTGCGGAGGCCAGCCGTTTTTGTTGTTTGCTTCGTAATAACCCCCCCCCCCCCCCCCCCCCCCGCGCGGATCCTCCCCCCTCAACCGCGGGTGGAGTCGCCCGCATCAACGATGAACCATTTTGCCCCGGACCCCCCGGAATCTCATCGAAGGACCGCGCCCCCCGACCCCGTGTTGAGAACCGATGATCCAGGGCGTGGAGCCGTGTGGCCGTACCCGGTGGAGGGAGTCATAATGCAGCCGCCGCGGTCCACCGTCACCCTGCAGCCGCAGCCCCGCTCCGGCGTGTCGTGGTTCATCCCGAAGTTGTGTCCGAGCTCGTGGGCCAGGGTGACCGCCGCTCCCAGGGGGTTGTCCGAGTGGTCCTGAGAGGAGGGAGAATCACA
>NC_137207.1:19123469-19178469 GCF_960531495.2 Zeus faber
GGGATCATTTATTATCTCAGTAAACATATGGAATTGAACACAGTATCGGTATATATGACGGTATATATGTAGAACCCCATGTTCAAGGATTCACCCAGGTTTGTACCAATGAACTACAGGGGGTAGTCAAATGTGGAAATACCTCATGGAAAAGGGGTTTAACTTTGAGGTAACTAAAACACTGTAATGAATGCAGCTGCAGTGGTGAGTCATATAAGGTTGTTTGCCAATTTGTGCAGCATGTGTCATTTTAAAGACTTGACAATTAACGTCAGTTTGAAAAGCATCATGAGCCAACCAACAGTTCCAGCCAAAAAAGGCACCCGAATTGCAGGTGCATCAGTCAGTCAAAAAAAAAAAAAAAAAGCAAAATTATTTATAAATTATTTAATGTGTTAAAGGGAACAGCCAGTTGTAAGTTGAAGGAGAACAGTGTGAACACCGTCCTGAACTGACCCGCATGCACACAGTATGCACAAAGTAACGTCACACGCAGCACCCTGTCGTACGGAAGTTAACATGGCAGGCTAATGCACCGCGACCCGGCACGGCCCTGGTGGTTCCCGGGGCGGCTTGGGAGGGGGCAGTGGCACGGGGATTTTTTTTGTTAGCTTCAATAAGGAAGTTAAGTCAAATATAATCACAATGTGTGCAAATTGCGCCTTATCGCTCCCTCAGAGGCCCACACATGCACGCTGGCTTGCACACACACACGCACACACACACACACACACACACACACACACACACACACACACACACACACACACACACACACACACACACACACACACACACACACACACACACACACACACACACACACACACACACACACCACAAATGTCCCCATAGGAAAGCTTAAATACTCAAGCCAATAGCTTTTAAGGCCGAGATCAATGTTTTTAGATCCAGTGCTATTCATAAAACGCAGCGAGCGTGGGTGCCCCCTCGCCGGGTTGGTCTATTTATCTGTCCATTATTTATTTTCCCTCCCCACTGCTTAACGCTGTGGCCATGGTGCGGGTGCCGCGGCGGGGAATTCCGCCCCCGAAGTCGGGGGCAGAATTCCAACTTTAGTCTCCAAACAGAGTTTTTTTTTCGGTACGTGGTCCGGTACGTGGTCCGGTACGTGACAATGAAAAGGTTGACATGAAAGTCACATTAAATGACTGCTCAGACTGAGGTCGTATTGCATCCTGTATCCGATTTAGGACCACATTATGAAAGTGGCCCAAATCTGAACTGAAAAGATCAAATTCCACGTGATTTGTCCTGTTCAGACTGTCATGAAAAAAAAACAATAATCTCAGAGTCACAAACAGTATGAGCAAAAAAATCAGATTTGGGCCACTTTGGCCTGCAGTGTGAACACAGCCAAAATGTATTACTATAATAATAATAATAATAATAATAATTATAATAATAATAATATATATTTTTTATTACTACATGTTGTAACCTTCACAAAACTGGAATAATGGTAGGAGAGCTATTTGGAATCCAACGCCATTTCACAAAAATGCATAACCTGCTTTACAGCAGGTTATGCATTGGAGTAGGAAGCCTGGGCCCCTGAGCAAATGGAAAAAGTAGAATGGTCATCCTTCACTCTATTTCCTACAGTATGTCTGGATGGGCTCATGTTTGGAGTAAGCAAAAACTAAGCATGGCTTCAAGTCAAAATGTCTGTTGCTAACTGGCAGCCATCTCGTAGGAGCCGTTGGCATCCACAGTGGCTGGAATATGGGATGATGTTGCCATATTCCAGGACGATAATGCCCTTAAACACAAGGCTTAACAATTCCAAAGTGGTTTGATAAACACCAGGATGCACTCAACCACCCACAGTTGCCTCTACATTCACCTTCGGGAACATAACTGAACATTTATGGGAACTTGTGCAGGGAGCGATTGCAAAGCGGACCTCCACCCCCTCCATCCCTCAAAGAACACGGTGGTTTTTGATGTTGATAGGATGATATGCCACCACACACATTGCAAGACCTGTAGGACAGCATTCCAAGAAGGAATGCATCTGTTCTGAATGCAAAGAGTGGATCTTGATATTAATATATTGCTAGGTGTTTGCTGTATGTGGTTACATATAGTACATTAGACTCCAACCGCAGCTTTCCAAATAAACCCACGTTGAGTATTTCAAATGTGTCACAGGAACATTTTTGGTCATATCAGTATCATTAAATCTAACGACCAAATGATGTAACATCTCAATTTCATGACTATACAATAACTCTGAGAGAAGATAATATCCAATTAGCACCCAGCCACATCAGGGGTCATGTTGAGGGGACCATATGTGAGGTGTGTGTGTGTGCCGGTGGTGGTTGACAGCTGGGTGGGTGAGTGGGGGGGGCGACGACATGGAGCCCCACAGGGCCACGCTTACCTCCCTGTTGTCGGCCACGATGATCAGCTCCACATACTTGGTGGTAGTCTGGGCGTGCCGCTTATACTGCAGCGAGGGAAGAGGGGGAGGGGAGGTAAGAATTAAGGCACAATTACACGCTGGACGTTACAAAGAGGAGGAAGAACGAAGGAGGAAATGCGGGGGGCGGGGGTGGAACGGAGTGATAAGGCGAGAGAAAGGGGCGGTAGCGGTCGGATCTGCCGGCGGGGAGGAGAGAATGTGGGAGAGGAGGGCGATGGGGCGACGCATTAAGCTTTCTAGAGAGGGCGGCCTAAATATAGCAGGTGGCCACTCAATAGGGCTTCACACCTGATCCGCACTCGGTGCGAGCAACGGCAGATATGAACAAGTGGCGCGCAGCGACGCACCGCGCTACCTGTCCGACTCAATGAGATTAACCAAGGTTACACCCTGCAGGTGCTCCGCGGGAAGCGGCTCATTAACACTTTTGGGCAACGCCATCTACAGTACACATTTATTGTATTGCTGCGCAAAGAAGAATAACACAAAAGCAAAAAAAGGCAAGCAGTGTCTCCTCAGCCCACGTCAGACATTGATGTATGTGACAGCAACTTGGTGTGGGTGAAAGCATGGCGATGACATTCATTTGGGGCTCGTCCAGAGCGGCTTCACCCTCCCTGCTGCGGAACAGATGCCGCTCCTGCGGTGAGTGCGAGCATCGGCTCGGGTCGTCACTTCAGCGGCACATCGAGCCAAGGTGTCTTTTCCCACTGGCGCTCACAGTAACACATAGACACGCACACACACGCACACACACACACACACACACACACACACACACACACGTACACACACACACACACACACACACACACACACACACACACACACACACACACACACACACACACACACACACACACACACACGTACGCACACATCCTCCTCCGCGCACAAACACATTCTCGAGCCTCCATTATCCTGCTGGCTAAGTGTTTTGTGCTCACACCATGGCTCCCGTTCAACCTGAGCCCTTTTATCTACGCTAGCCTGGCAGCCTGGATCCCGCGCACCCTTATCTGCCTCCTCCACAGGTAAACAGACAACCGCGCTCGAAAGGCACCCCGCGGCGATAACAGTCACCCGGAGGCCGCCCAGGAGGACGTCCGCGCTCCAAAGTCAATTAACTTAAGAGGCGGAGGCGCGAGTGAGCCGTCGCGATCATTTCCATAGAAACCTGGAGCCGGGGCGAGGGGGGGGGGGGCCCTCACTCAAGGATCACTCTTTCTGCCAATCGCGCTGAGTGGAGAAATCAGATGCTGTTATCAGGGGTTGGTCTTCACTGGCTCGGCAGATGGTAGACCGCCGTGCACTTGTCTTTGAAAAGATTCATTCCTTATTCTCAGTTGTGTCGTGAGGAGCCGAGGGGGAGGGGGAGAAAGAGAGAGAGAGAGAGAGAGAGAGAGAGAGAGAAAGAGAGATATACTAGAGAGAGGGAGATAGAGAGAGGCTGATCTACCGTGGAGTGTACACGCAATCTTCTTAAATCTGAATGGACAGGTCCAGCTGAAGGCGCTACGAAGGGGCCTGAAATACGATTCCATGTGCTGACAAAAACGTTGGCACTTAAAAGGCCAC
Organism: Zeus faber; assembly: GCF_960531495.2. Taxonomy (NCBI): domain Eukaryota; kingdom Metazoa; phylum Chordata; class Actinopteri; order Zeiformes; family Zeidae; genus Zeus; species Zeus faber. The sequence continues at coordinate 19,127,500 of NC_137207.1, forward strand.
AGCACTTTCAGATTTCTGCACGCTAATGGACAACCGGCGGACCGGGCGGGAAGAATGGGGGAAATAATTCACACGGCCCCGTCTCGTTTGAAAGAAAATATACCAGGGCGCTTACGACTATCTACCTTTGCGAAATGACCTTTGTGAAGAGGGTCAAGGGGAGTGATATTTCTTCTTCTCCTTACTCGCTGTTGTGACGCAGCAGGTATCCGGCTGAAGGACGGCAAGTGGAAAAAGTGCTGGCCAGGCTTGCGGTGCCGAAGGGAATCAAGACTTTTAACTCTCGGCGCCATTAAAAGAGAAGTCTCATCATGTCCTACCTGGGCTTCAATCTCCAACCCCATAACTTTTCCAACCTGAGCTGTCGTCTCCAACCAAAATTTAAATGAAACGCTTCACTATAGTGCTCTGTCGCTCTCGCATGGCATGACTGGCTCGCCTGAAATGTCAAGAAGAAGGGGAGTGTAAACACTACACCGGGATATCAAACTCATTTAAGGTCAGGGGCTGGATTGGACTCAATGTGAGTGCATGTGGGCAGGATGACATTTTTAATGACGTGGTTTGAGGATGATCACTGCAGCCTACTCGGAAGCTCTTCTGGCCTAATAAAATTGCTATTAAAATACGAAAAAATTTAATAAAACCTGCATTTTTTGTATTTGGCTTAAGATTTGGCTTCATCGTGCGTCCCTTTCTGCTATACAAAAAAATACACACAGCAAAATGACAACCAGCGCAAAGTAGGACAGCTTTACCCTGTTGCCGAAAGTCCTGAAGGGGCCGCTGCCGGCCTGGCTCAGGTTGCGCCCAGTGGGATGGGATACATTCAAGTGGTGTCCACAGCTGCCGGGCGGGAGGCTGAGGTGCTGGGCTCTGTAGATCCAGTGAGTCCCGTCGAGGTGGTCGGCGGAAGGTTCTAGCACAAAGGATTTGTCTTGGAGAGATATGAAGCCTCTGGGGGGACAACACGGAACGCAGTTAATGCGTGTGACGAACGAGTTGAACCGAAAGATGTCAGCTGTCAGACAGTCAGCGTCTCTCATTATCACTTGGACTATTTTAATGATTATATGAATGACTGATTATCAGACAAACATATCATATAACAAATATTGTATGTTTGCCTGTGATAATAATTGTCTACAACAGATTGGTGATCGAGACAAAGTTCCTTTTTCACGATAAAGTCAAATGTAATGTCGTCGATGCACTATTCTTTAAATATCTTTTTGTGTGAATTAAAGCAGAAGTGATCCAATCGTTTGTGAGAGTGTAATCACCTGAAAGTAACTGTTCTTTACTTCAGGAGGCAGACCGCTGGTAAAGAGACATTACGGTTTATGGCATCAATAACTTCCTCATGTTAAAAAGAGTGCGCTTGGAAGAGTTTCTGATTCATGGGCCAAGTTAATGCTTCATGTTCACAATCATTGGAAGTGGCAGAAGTCTTCTTCTTTATGAGTAGAAAAACGTTTGTGCCCGCTTCCTGGCCGCAGCAATCAATTTTTTTTTAATCCTTTGCCGTTAATAACGGCAAAACGAGTGACAAGGAAAGTCGTCGCGAAGATGACCATCCATGATTTAAATCAGCTTTATGTCATTGCGGTGTGGGGGGTGGCGTGGTTTCAGCAGCCACACCTGTCTTGGGTCTAGGTAATTGGGCCCAGGATCAGGGGTGGCTGTACGTCTGTGGCTCGTAAGAGCAATCAACGAGCAACAGGTGAAACCCACATCCCCACACACAGAGAGAGCTGTTGTCATGACAATGTTCCATCTGCTCCATGCTTGTACCACCGTGCCCACTCTCTACAATACACTGGTGTGTTTGCAACATCTCTGCCTGTGTCTCTGTATCCTGTGCCAAAGGCCAGTCGTTCGCCGTGTGGCAGGCGGATCTGCCACAGTCATACTTTATAGTTTAAATTAGTAGTTTAAAAACCCTGCGAAAAAAACCCCAACACTTTTATTTCTGTGTTAACATAAGATTTCTCCCCTAAATCCTGTAAGCTATTGTGCAAAAATATATATAGCTTATATCAAAATATATAAGAAAAAAATAACATACAATACATTCAGCTGACGGGGCTCCTGTTTTCCCCATGCGGACCATTTTGCATGCTCAAAAAGCAGCCTGGATGACCAAAAGTTTACCCTAAGTCTGGCCAGTTATTTGGATGGACTCGAGACAAGAGACTTTAGCAACATGCCGCAACTTTCACATACAAGTTAACTTACATTATCCACCCCCAAAGCACTAGCGTTGCCAAACCAAACCAAGAGCAATTTGTCTTGGTGTGCGTGCCAAGGGATGTAGCTCTTCACAAATGAGTTTTTTGTATTTGTATATCTAGAGACAGGTTGCAAAGGAACCAAATACATTTAAAAAAAAAAGACCAAGGACGAGAACAAGGGCAGCCTGGATAATTCCTTGGAGGGCGCACACGTTTGTCTGGTTTGTGAAAAAAAATTCTGCTGTTGTCTACCGATATTACCGCAATAATTACTCCTGCTTGACAACTGCAAACAGCTCTTTCCCAGCACTGAAACTCTTCATTTAGCTCAAGGCCGACTGCACAGTCTGCTGCTTTTCTTCATATTCTATATGTGTCATGTTGGCTTAATAACGTGTGGAAATTCATTATTCACGTTATTTCTATAAGTATGCTATTTCTTCATCCGTTCGTTGAAACCACAAGAGCTGGAGGAGTATTTGAAGACCCAAAGGCTTCCCAGATAACTAGGCCTTCGCTTTGGGCTTCCTGGCTGCCTCTCACACACTGAGCACTGAAGCATGGGAGAGCATTAGACCGACAGTAATGTCATCCGCGGCATGAGTGTTAGTGATGAACATATACCTTTAATGTGCGCATAAAAGGCGGAAGGAAGCCAAGGCTTTGGATTCGGATACACTTACCTGACGCCCGCACAGGTACTGAGGCTGACATCCGAGTTGGCGTGACCCTCAACTTCGCCGTGGTAGTAGCAGTTAACCTGAGGGGGAACGGAGCCAAAAAGGGCCTTTGGGCTCAGTGATTTTAGTGTGTTTAGGTTTAAATAAAGTTCAACAACGCCGGCCCTGACTGATAACTGTGAAATATGAGCAAATAGACGCTTGGAGAATAGCCTCTTTTGCAGAGAGAAGCAACCGTTCTCACTCATCATCGCAGTCCAGCTACGGCTCAAGTCTATGAGTTTCTTATTTCCGGGTGTAATTTATGCCTGCTGGTTTACTCCCATGTACCGGCTCTCACGTACCACCTGCCAAGCTGTTCGTGGGAGTGAAAATAGTCAAATTAAGCCTGTGTTTTTTCAGACAAAGCCTGTAAGTCTGTAAGAGTACAGGGTGCAAGTGTCTAGTTGAAAACTGCCAATTTGCCACAAAACACAGGTATGAGCAAATGCCGCCCCGTACAGAAAAAATACACAAGGTTTCCCTCCTACTGGCCTTGTTCAAACTGGCAAACCTTCAGCAACTTGGCTTATTTGAGCACTTTGGCTTCTATGCCGGTGGTACAGGGTACTAAGTTAATCTTGCACAGAATATCTATATTTATTTTATTGAAATACTTATTCTGCCATACAACTATTTCCCGATCAACCTTTCTTCGAGTGGTAATCAATAAGAGGGAGTTTTTTGTTGGGTCGATTACGCTGCAAACCCGGCAATTCTGCTCCAAACTGCAATGTTAATCAAGCATCCGGGTTTACCGTCGTCTTCGCTCTAAGACGTTGAGATTATTTTCTTGAAAGTTTGCCTGCTTCTGACTGATTGATTTGTTGTTTGTTTTTTTTCTTGGTCAACTGAGGCGGCGGGGATGTTTTTTCAGTCAAGGGTGCTGCTCTTTTTTCGTTCTTCTTGGGAAAGGCGGACCCCAACACCAACAATTGAAACAGCATATATAGGAGCACACGCCACAACACAAATACATTGAATGGCTGTTTCTTATCAAGGGCCAGCTAAAAAAAGAATCAAATATGGGATATATTTAACAAAATAATCTGACGGATTACCACTTTAAATTAATTACATGCTCGTTTAAGGCTCGTACATTGATAACACTGCATTTATTTCTTCTCATAAAAACGTTCCCCCTTTTGAAACTAATTTTCACTGAGAAAATTTCCGAAAGGACCTAAATCCGTAATGGCGAAATCCATTTGGACTCCTGCCATATGTGCGCTTTCTAGATCTGAGAGAAAGGACGGTCTGTTCAATGAAGGCAAAAAAAAAAAAAAAAAAAAAAGAAGAGGCCATTACACCAACTATGATTTTTTTGTGTCGTGGGGCAGAGTGAAACTGGATTTAGTGCAGCGAGTTAATGCTACCACCTCATGTTTCTTTGATGAGATCATGACTGTGATGCATCGATATTAGGGATATGAATAGACTTTTTATCTTTTTTTTTTGCAGGCCTTTCTGCAAAAACTGATGAGAAAGGAATGTGCTTCCTTTGACGTAGCCCGAAATAAGAAAGATTAATATCTAATACCTGGATTACCCGAGGTGTGATTATCACATTGTTGATGGTAACTACGCATTATTATTCCAACCTAAATCCTTCTGTGCCGGGGAGCATTAACTCATCCTGGATGGCTTTCTCTCTCCCTTCGTTGGGAGCAACGCATCGTCTAATAAGAAGACTCCAACCCAGGAGGGAAGGAAATAAAGCAGACAAGTGAATGGTGGAGGAGTGACTCATGACCAAGTCACTCCCGGCAATGCCTTGTCTCTAACACACGACTGAACCCCGGAGATCCCTCCCCCAGAGCCAATATATCAGTCCCCTCCCTGCCGACTGGGGCAAATAAATGAACAATGGAACGATGGAGCAGGCTTCCAGTAAAGGCCGCCCCGTGATGAAAGTCTTCCCAGTCATAATGGCACAGTGGGAACGTTATGGGATGACCATTTAGGCCTAGGCTAAAAGAATCTATTGCGGTTAAATCAGTTAAAGTCACCTAATCGTCCGTTCAGCCAGCCATTAATCTAATCTCTAATCCTTCCCATCCTCTCTCCACCTTCTCCCCCCAATGTCCTGCATTGCGTACATTCACCGTGGACTCCCCCCTCCGCTCCGACCCGGCCCAAAACAACTCCCTCATTGTCTTCTCGCTCTGGAATGGCAGCGATTTTGCTGAGTTGGCCGCGCTCTGGCAGAGACGGTCCAGCTCCATCCCACGGCGGTCTCCGCACCACGGCCGGGGTTGGAAAATAGTGTTCGCTTCACAGTATGGCCGGACATCGCCGAAGCACACGCGTCCCCCCCCCCCCCCCCCCCCCTTGTTGTTGGTGTCGCTTTTAAGTAGGCCAGGCGTTTTGTACACGGATTTCTCTAATTATGCTTTCTGGGTATCTGGAGCGAAATGAGACATCTAATTGCCTCCCAAATTGCATATGACCGAATCCCTGGAACTGTGTGAGCAGGTGGGAGATTTGAGCCACAGCATGGGAATGATACATCACAAAACAGTTACGGCACTGCAGCCACCTGCAACTCATTTATTACAACATAACAATGTGAGTTTTATGTTGCCTGACAGGATTGCCTCTTCTCAGAACGTCTAATGATGAATGAGTGGGCCAAGGATGTATGGAACCCCATAGCTCTGGCTGTCTCCTGAACACCCCCCCTCCCTCGGCCCAGGCATGCATAAAGTATTATTTTATCTTATCTTGAAAACGATAAAATACAGCTAGTTTGCTATGATTGAACGTCTCCGGAGTTTGCCTAAAAGCATTTCACTACATGCTGTATGGTGCAATATGTATGTGACCAATGAATCTTTTGAATCGTCGGAATGCATCGCCTCCTCAATAGCGTCGGGGAATTTGCAATGGAGACAAAAAAAAATAAAAATGTGAATTCGAAAAAAAGGTCTCAAGAGAGGAAATTTAAGTTTCATAATGTGCAACTGCCTGCAATGCACATAGTTGTGGTTGGGCATTTTAAAGGGCCGGACAACAAAACAAGACTTTTCTGAGTGTTTTTTGAGCTGTATGCATTATAAAAGACCGGCGTCGTTTCCTAACACGTCAGCGTGCGCTCCCTGGCCCGAGCATGACGATAGTTTCATCAAATATGAATCTGCCGGTGCGGGAAGTTAAGAGCTAAAATAGGCCCACTCACCTACACCGGATGCTTTACGGACGAAGTTGGTCTAGCTGCTACGTCTTTTTTTTTTTATTTCCCCTCACTAGACTAAAATAGAAGCACCGTAAAGAAGAACCCCGCGGCCCCCCGTCCGTCCCCCAGCCGCCATGACCAGAGGTTCAGCGCGAGGCCAGCTTTCATATATTATGCTGACGAGTTGAGAAAAGAGGAAAACACATTTCCGCTTCCTCCTTTTAATTACCTCGTTCCGACCGCGTTGGGTTTTCGGAAAAGCAGCAACTAGAAAGCATTTCATGGAGCTACAAAACGTACCGTGAAGTTGTCAGAGCCGGTGACCGCGCTGCCGTCCTCCAGGTAATGAGTTTCGCTGTAGCGACTGGCGAACAGGCCCCTGGAACGGAGGAACAGAGACGAGAGGAGCTCAGAAAGCAGGGTTGGGGTCTTCACTCAAAAGAAGTTGTGTATTACACATTACTCGAAAAAAAAAGTCATATCTTCATCGATTACTCCCTGTCGAAAGTCAATACACTGCTCAGAAATACCCCTTTCCCAACACAACGAAAACACAGTAACACCCGTTAACATCTGGCGGCAAAGGAAAAAACCTTCCCAGCTTTCCAAGTTTTACAGTTTTATGTCGTTCTTTGTTTTAAGTTGCCGTCTCCTCGACAGCGTGGTTCCCCCATCACACGACGCGCCCCTTTTCCGGTTGGTGTTGGTGACGTCGAACGCGACGCTCCAGAAATAAAACACAGCATTTCTCCTGGCGACGGGAAAGGTGTCAATCGCCTGTTTGGGTGTGAAAACGGCATCACATTACTTTTTGCGTGACTCCGCCGCATTGCCTGAGATGCAGTAACTGCCACACAGTTAACGTTGTGCCTTCCTGTTTCCCAGCATGCATTGTGTTCAGACTTTGGGAGTTAGGTATTTGAAAGCTCTGTTGTTGAGTGTCTGTATGTGCTGGAAGTGTCTGGTTTATAACTGCCCCGAGCGCGAGGCGGCGCCTTGCCGTTTCATTTCTGGCATTTTGGCCAAAATTGATCCGCAGTACAAGTCAGATGCAAAATTCAAAGTCCGGCAATTTCTTATTGACGCAGCTCACTCGGTGTAAAGGCAACGTTTTTATTGGTATTCATGTGCAGCTTGTTTTCATCGAATCTTGCAACGAGGGAGAATAATAACACACTGTGACTCCGTTAAACGGTTGAGGAAGTTCCTCTGTGATAAAATGCTGAGCAGGACATAGCCCCCCACCCCCGTGTCTGCATGGAACGGGCCGACAGACCAGCTCCTTTTTGGAGCTTCTGTGGGTATAACCGGCGCGAGCAGCGATTCCTCGTCGGCATAAACAGGCTGTGATGGAGTAGCGTGCGGCCACGTTCGGCCGTTTGGCGCTCTTCTCCGTTTACTGCTTCCTGCTTCCTCACCCGTGGTTTCTGAGAATACTGCCACAGAGAATGTGGCAGCTTTAAAAGCCCGGCGCCCTCTGTGCGGGCGGCGTTATAACCCGGCCTTTAGACGTGGCCTCTCAGCTCGGTCAGCCACTAAAGAGACATATTAGTTACATACAGTATAGAACTTATGGGATTACGCAAGTAAGGAGTAACAAAGGAATTGCTTAATTAGTACGTGTAATATGATGACTGAGTTTAGGAACAATACCGCGTTACATTGCTCGTCAAAGACAAATGTGATGAGAGTACAGAGTTACTCCGTAAACGCCGGAGCAGTAGGCGTTACCGTCGGTAACGTCATCCAAACAATATCAACCGCGGCACCTCAAAGCCGCCCGGCGACCGCCTCCGACCCACGAGTCGGGTGAATAGTTCTGCCGGGCGGGACATGATGGAGCACCTCGCGCTGAGGAGAGCTCAAATTGAATTGAACAGCCGTAGGTGACACACAATGAAGAATGAAAGCAGCTTCCCCGCCAGCGACCGTGACGTATTCTATTAAACCACGTACGCGCTGAATGCACACACCATGAAGAGCCGTTCCGTATCCTCCAGAACCCATGCCGCAGACCCTTTTCCAGTAATTAGATTAGACAGCGCAGACAACAGCCAAAAAAAAAAAAAAAAGAACCGATGTAAATAATAGCCTGTTTTTTGTTTTTTTTTGGGGGGAGGGGGGGGGATTGGGAAATTAATCATATGGAATGAAAAATAAAAGGGTCTTATTTTTAGCCACGGGCCGGAATCAATTCCACCATGAAGCGAATGCGAGGAGGCCGAGCGATCCCTTTGGAGCCGACGCACGTCCACAAAATATGACAAATGGAGGCGGGCGGCGCTTCCGCTGCGAAAGCGAAACGATTCAAGTTTACCATCGGAGATGCCTTTTGTCCCTTGACCCCGTGCAAAGGTTAGCGCACGCGCGTGCGCGCGTGCGTGCGTGTGTGTGTGTGTGTGCAGACTCCAGAGCGCTGTGTGGAGAGTCGATAGACAAGGCAGTTATCGGGGACGTTTAACAGTGGGGGAGTTCCAGCCATGAGATGAGATTAGAGAAACAATGAGGATGCTCCCCCCAAAAGCCCCCCCCCCCCACTGCTGGGTTGATTATTAAAGCATGTGTTTCACTATGTGTGTTTATGTAGGAACGCAATGTGTGGTGGAGGGCGGAGGGGGAGCAACGCACGCATATGTGCGTATGCGGACGCGGACGCTCTGGCAGATGGTTTTCGCTGGTGGTAATCCACAGCAGGAGAAGGAACCTCTGCGGGGCGGCAGCTGGAATCTCTTACTGACCTCAGCGCCAGCAACTCAGCTGGGAGCGTCAGCTGTAACAACCGAGGGGGGAGGGGGGGGGGGGCGGTGGGGACGGGGGGGCGGTTTATTTTGTTTGGGACCTGTCAGTGCAGGAGAGACACACAACGCCCCCGCCTCTCGCAGAACCCCAGAACCCCAGAACGCAGCCAAAGTCCTGGTAATAATCATCGGATCAAAGCGAGGCCACGGGGAGCGGAATGCCAAATAAAATGATGTGTTTCTGCCGGCTTAATTAGGTCTGCGCTCTGGGTCGGGCAGCGCCGCGCTCAACATCTGCCCGAAAAAAAGGAACACCAACGCGCAGCGGTGGAGTCGGTCTGCGAGGGGGAACGCTTGTCGGGTATCCGATGTGTGCGTTTTTTTTGCGTTTTCCGCCTGCCGCTGATGCGTCTGATGCCGACGGATCTTCGGGGGGGTTACAACTACGGCTGGGCGACGCCTGCCGCGATCAAAGATCCCCACATTTTTTGACAAAGAGCTTGATATGGATAATTTCACGATATTTTTTGGGGTGTGGCTATTGGTGCTTTCGTCAGATATTCGGACACCAGAAATTGCCTGAAAAACATTATTTTAACTACATTATGATATTACAATACCCAAAACCACAGACGATACCCAGTCTCTTATCGCGATACCAAATATTATATCGATACATCGCCCGGCCGCAGTCACAACAAGGAACAGCCGGATGAACAATGTTCCTCTGAGCTGCGGCTCTCACTCATCCAAACACCTAAACACATATAGAAATACCCATAAACACTCCGAGACGAATTAGTGCTGAGGTCACCCGGGAAAACGCCCAAAAGCGAGTTCAAACACCATCACCACCACCACCACCACCACCACCAGGAGCCCCTGCGCATGGTTGGCTTTAACCGCAGCAGCGGTTCTCCGTGCACGGCACGTAGCGGCCTCGCTGTTTATCAGTCAGCGGGGAGTTAATGAGCCTCACACCAGGGAGGGAGGTGCTCAAGATTTAAAAGGCATTACTCCGCAGGTCTGGCCTCCACAGGGCGCCACCTGATTGACAGCAAGATGGCAAGCGGAAGGAAAAAGAAGTTAGCCAACTCGTCTCCCCCTCCAAAGTCGACGGCGGCTGCCACGGGGGGGGGCCGAGCGAGGAGCAAACAGAACGTCCATCAGACTGGAAACCCGTAGCTGGAAAGGAGAAACGTGCGATAGGTGTCAGCTGATGGGCTGCTCCAGTACTGATGTTTACACCATGTCAAACGTTCCGGGAGGGAAACACAAAACAACTTTAATAAGAAAAAGACAAGGGAGCAAAGGAGACAATGATGTCATTGCGACTGGAAAAGGCTTTCTGATCCGGTCAGTTGCAAAATACCAGATCTTTTTTTTCTATAATGAGTTCCTGCGCGATCGTAAGATTTGAGCTGAGGATGAAAACAGCCGCGTTTCAGCGAAGCTTGCCGTAACTCGCTGTAACGCAACATAACTAATTGGGGGGCGCGGTCAAGGTTATAGGTTGTCCTGTCTTTCAGCGGGGATCGCGTGGCGCAGGACGCAAGAAAAAACGGCCTGCGGACCAGACCGCGACCGAGCAGAAACAGAGACGCCGATCGTTCCGTTTATTTTATGTTCCCTGGTTTGCCAGCGAGCCTTTTTGTTATGATTATTAATAAAACTCACGTCATGTCGGCGCCTCGCTGCCAGAAAAACTCCCCGTCTCCCTCCCTCAACCCGTACCTGTGGGTAGAGACTCCCACACTAATCATGTTGGATTTTTTTGGCAGGATCTCCGTCCATAACACCCGGATCTACAAAATGGTTTATCTTAATCGGGCGCGATGACAAGGGGCTATAAATGTCGGCGTTTGTCATTTCAGAACTTTGCCTTTTTGGAAAGGCTGTTTTCATGATCATCAATCACAATCCCCCCCCCCCCCCCCCCTTCTATACGTTGGCCGTACCGCTCGATGGCGCGCGTACGACAATGGGACAAAGCGCCCGTGATGAAAAGCGGCGAGAGACGAATATCGATCGCACCTGTTGCGATCGATATTCGTGTCAGCGCTCGATCAATCGGGGACAAAAGAGAAGGTATAATTCACGGCAAGAGGGGCCTCGACTGTCAAAGCCTGGACGGAGCAGTTCAGACGTGGAGGGGTGGGGGCGGGGAAGGGTGGGGGTCCCTTTCAAATGGTAATGAAGCCGTCCGGGACAGACCCCGTTTCATGTCGTTGTCAGCCGTTATCCAGACGGCACAACCCAGCTGCATGTTGTCGGTACGGCGAAGGGGCACGAGCGATACGACTGATTAAGGAGTGACAGGACGTCAACGCACGCTTCCAAGTCGCAGTTATACGCAGCGCTGAGGAGGGAGAGGGGGGGGGGGGGGACACGCTGTCTTAGCAGGGGAACTGTGCCTTCGAAACGCCTCGAAAACCGTTTGATCAGTACAGTATATAACCTGATGTGGAATTTATTATACCGTATGACTCCGGGCCAAGGGAACAGGGTGAAGAGGAGAGAGGGAGAGAGAGAGGGGGGGGAGGGGGGGAGCAAGAGCGAGAGCGAGAGAGAGAGAGAGGGGGAGAGGGAGAGCGCTGATATAGTGAGGAATAAATGTCTGAAAATGAGCTGACTCCCACTTTAAAGCCATACTTAAAGAAAGAAAAGACAAGAACAAAAAAAAAAAAAAGAAAAAGAAAAAAAAGAAAAGAAAAATAATTGCGTGGAAAATTTGGGCGGTGGGAGTGCCTTTCACCTCCGCGAGCTCGCCGGGGTGATTGTGGAGGGAAAACGAACGGCTTACTGCGTCGATGTCAGACCTGAAAGTGAAGGTGAAAATTGGCCGGGTTAAAAGCTTGGACACCTGACATTTATCTGGTCTTTATAATAGTCCTATATTTGGGGATTATATATAATAGTCCATTTATTTAACTATTACAAATGATTGGGGTTACGTTCCCAAGCCCCTAAAGACGCCCCAAATTCATGTTTTTGTCTTAATGTAAAAATCATGTCCACTTGGAAGCGTGGTGACGGAGAAGTGGATGAGTTATAAAAAATTTAACTTTATTAAAGGATTTATGGCCCGCTCGGTATATATAGTTACCTCAGTATAAACAACTTTCAATAAATATTTTAGCGCCCCTCCTTAAAGCTGAACAAGCGATTTGGGATATAAAATATCATGAAAACATACCACGTTTGTTTTTTTTTGACACTGGGGGGGGGGGTGTCGGGGAGGGAGATTTATCGTCACCCAGGGGGAGTCCTTTTAACGCTCCTATCGCTATCGGTGGAGGCGGAACTTCTCGCAGTGCACCTTTAAACAAACTGGTTTGACCGGTGCGTTGACGCCGCCGTCCTCCTGAACCCCGCTGGAATTCACACTGAATCAATAGCCAGTGATTTCTCACTTACGTGCTCCGATATGTCTCATTAACTCAGACGACAACCTAATTAGGGGGTTGGGGATAACCCCCCTGGGTTAACTATGATAAATGAGAAGCTGCTCGTCGGGTCTCCGAGGAGCAGGAACGCCCTCAAAACCTTTGCGCTCTAATTGAAAGACATTTAGAGCAGATGTAAATAGAAATTTTCAACGGCAAATGACATCATAGGAAAAAAAAAGGGAGCAGGACTTATTTCGTAAAGTCCATTTAATACGTTCAGGTTTCGACAGGGACTCTCATGTAGCGCTAATAAAGTCCCTTTGCTTTCATGTGGTGAATGGCGAGGATCCAGTTTTTGCTTGATTGAAAAAAGTGGGATCATATGTATGAGTAAGCTTCATAAGCACCGCCCCCTGTTGCCCCCGGACTCGAAGTTTGACATAAAACAAATTTTTTTTTTCTTCTTCTTTCTCTGCACATGGGAAGGGGGCCGTCTCCCAGCCTGACTGACGTCAGCCATTGCTGCCGGCTGGTGCCAAGTCGGACTCAAAAGCTTAATGCAATACCCTGTCCTCGCTGGTGTGTCACGGACCGACCTGTTAGGAGACGCGAGTTCAATACAATGTGGCAGCGAGGAGCGAGGTGGACGGAGCAAGAGCAAACAGGGCGAGGCGGGCGGCTGACGGACCCCATTTGCATGTGCTGCGCGGCTCCGCAAGGGAGGAGTCACGAAAGCCCTCTCGAGTGGCCGTCGCCGTCGGTTCCGCTGTAGATGTTGCGGGCCCGGTGTTCTCCTGGCGGCGCGGTGCGTCGCGTCGGAAACCGAGGCTTGCGTTGACGTTGGCGGAAGGGGTTTGTCCGCGGCCTCAGCTCGGCGGTCGCCGCCTCATTAGGATTCCCGGCACCTGGCTAGCATTCACGGGTGGTTAATTGGTCAGTGAGATGGTCAAACAGAATAGCCATTAGCAGCGGTGGCACACAATTACCGCGGTGACTGTCACCTAGAGATTGATGTGTTAAGCCCGGGCATGCCCTATAAAATCAATAAAGTGCCAGTGCTGTGTAATGTCTACGTGATGGATGACTCCACGGGATCCCAATTATAGAGGCTGGATGATGGATACTTCCGCAACAATGGACGGACTAACTTGAATTCGGAGAAAAATGCAACACTAATCCGCGGTGAAGTCTGCTGACAGTGACGCCGAATGGAGAGAGAGAGCGAGAGAGAGAGAGAGAGAGAGAGAGAGGACGTAAGGACAGAGGTCAACGGCCATGGAGACCCCATCTGGCGGTCTTACGGCTGAGTTACGGAGGACGCCCGGGAACGGGAGCGCACTACTTAAGTATCCGTGTGCGGCGACCTCGCCCACGTCTCCGCGATTGCCGCGGCTGACAGGTCATCTGGCTGAGTGACAAATGCACACGCGGCTCTGCCCTCCGGCTTGACGAGCACCTCGAAAACCTTGGCAATTGGCCGTTGTTTTTCCGGACACGCCGCGGAGTGAGTCAAAGAAGAAAACGGCCCCGTTTGGCGCGGCTACTCATCACTCGGTTGGTTTTACAACTCGTTTTGAGATGGAAACGGTGTTATTCGCTGTATTTTGGAAGAGGGACAAAGAAAACCTAACAGAAAAAAACCCCAAACATTCTTTGGAGGAAAAACAGGCAGACTTTTACACATTCATACACACATATGTGTACGTATCTCATCCAACCAATCTTTCATTTGTAGCCTGTCGTCATTTGTCAGCATGTAACATGGAGCCACATCTGGCTCTCGTGGGTTTGAAATACTCCACTCCTATAGCGTCTGTCACCCAGCGGCATGTGTGCACGCTGCACAGGACAGGATCTATGACATAGACCTTTCTGCAAATCACCATCGTAAACACACTCGCAGGTCACGACAGGGCCTCTCTCTCATTTTCCCTGAGCAGAAAAAGACTAATGGTGGCTTTATTGCTCATGATGTCACCCTTCCCCACCGGCGATGGAAAGCATTACATACTGCGCACTCAAATCAAATCAAATCAAATCAAATCAAATCAAATCAAGTCAGATGGAATCTAAGGTGGTTTTCATTGTCGCCGTGCGAAATCGAAATAATCTCAGATCTCAGACCCTGGACTGTCCAGAACCTCGCAATTTGGAGCAGGAAAAAAACAGGACTGCAATTAGTCCATTTTTTTAAGCAATTGATCAAAAATATGATGTAGAGAAATGTTAAACAAACAATAAACAGAGAAAATTAATGGCAGGCTGTGCAAGTGTGCAAGCTGCTGTGGAGTTCCTCACTTTTATGACACAGCCGATTGACAGTGTTATCTGAAACTAATTATGCAGCGGACCGAGGCGGTGGACTCCCAAATCGCCTTTGTTGCTGTGGATCACTGGAGGGGAGATCCTTCATCCTCCTTTCTTCTCCTATTCGCCCCTGGGGCCTCTGCTCCTCCGTGTCTGTCAGTACGCTTATGCTCCGACTCCCCATTCCCCTAAGGACGGGCTGAGGTTTTTGTTATGTACTTATGTGTGTGTGCGTGTGTGCGTGTGTGTGTGTGTGTGTGTGTGTGTGTGTGTGTGTGTGTGTGTGTGTGTGAGAATGTGAAGGTATGCTGGTACTGCTGCATGCGCTCTTTCCACCACGTGAATTACGGTGGTGAGTCTGTCATCCTGTGCCCTTGCCTGAGGAGGCACGATTGCAGGTGCTGTACACGAATTGCATGTTTGCGCATGTATGCGTGTGTGTGTGTGTGTGTGTGTGTGTGTGTGTGTGTGTGTGTGTGTGTGTGTGAAGGCATGACTGTATTTCCATGTGGCAAACATGAATTGCACTGTGTGCACAATGTGTCTGTGTGTATCCCCGCCCCAGAGGATCACAGCCTATAGATCATGAAAAAAACTTCTGTTCTTTAAAGTTATCAGAAACCACCTCTATCCGTCTGATGTCCTCCTCCTGTCCTCATCTTTATTCAAACAGTGCCCAGTGCAAGTCACAATGTTTAAAATTGAAGAAATACAGTAATGGAGCAGGAGGACTGGAATTTGAGGAGAAAAAAACCCAAAACATTATTTTTATTTATGCTTTTTACCCTATGGCAATATCAATTTATGTAGGATGTCTGCAGCTGAAAACATTTCATTTATATTCCTTTTTATGGTTGTGGGCATTAGCGTTACCTTTCCCCAAAGAGATTTTTCTCACATATAAACTTATATCCAGCCTGAACTCAATCAATGTTAATCAATGTATGCGTCTGCTTTCCACATTTCTATTTTGATTACTTTAATCCGGTGTACGGCTCGGGAGAGGGGGTTGAAGGCGAGTACTTTCATTTTCAGTGGGCTCCATGCTCGTTTGAGAACTTTAAGGTTTCCCATTCGCTGCAATGAATTGGCCCGCAGCCCAGAGCACATGCATCTATATTCACAGCAACCTCACACCTGAACTAATGAGGGACTTGGGAACTTCAAACAATCAAGTCCATCATTCTTTTTCGCAAGGTAAATGCACACATTAAAAAAAAGCGGCGTTTCAATTAATCAAACCTGTCTGAGCCCGGCGTTCGTCTTGCATTTTGCTGCCTCTCTCCCCGGCGCTCACGCCCCGAGGGAAAATCTAATAATTAAGAATAGAATACAAATGTACCTCCTCGCTCTCTCCTTTCCCTTTCACCCGGCGTGATTGTGCTGCAGTTATTGAGAGAGGTGCATTGTCCTCTATCTTCCGAGCGAAAGTCAAAAATAAGCCTTATTTGAAGCATTAGAAGGGGTTTTTGACCGAACCCTAAACGGCTGTTGCTCTGGGGGATGACAGTGAGGACTGACAGGTGACAATGTGGAGGGAATTCTGAAAGCACAGAGGAGACACGTTTGTCTGCAAGGTCAGAGAGATGGAGGAGATGGAGCAACAACGGCCTCATAATTTAATTAGAAATCAGTATGTAATGACATGCGCCAGGCTGCAGTTTCTGAACGGTTTTCCAACCGTCGGATCTCTTGTCTGAAAAGGGAATGCACATCCCGATTTATTGAAGGAAAACCGGTATTCTTTTCACCTAGACCTTGTTTTTCTGAATCTTTTGAATTGATACGGTACAGAGAGCTTCAGCTGACTGCCATGCACTCGACTGCAGTATGCAGTACAATGGGAGAACCTGGTACCGAGTATTGCAACAAAAGTCGGCCAAAGCTTTGCTCTCAATGCTGGATCAATTTGAAAGATTCTGATGCCATCACCCAAAGATGGAAAACTAAGGCTTTGTTTAAAAAAAAAAACCTTTGTTTCCGTTGTAAGTAGACCCTGTTCATTCTGTCTGAGCAGATCCATCAGTGCCATGTACTATGTATGTATGTGTTTGCTCGGAAAAGCACCGTATGAAATCATGAAAGAATAGAATCTATCGTCTCTTTTCATGATGAGCTCACACACCATATCAGAGCGCCTGGCAATTCACCCTGTGGTGCCTTTTGCAACTTCCCTTAATAACATTCCGTGAGATGATCGATCATCCCAGGCCTGTTGAACCCCCACCAGAAAGAGTATCAGTCTCCTGTTTGGTCCCACATTGCTACGGATGCGCCGAGGAAGTGAAACATTATCGGCTTTCTCTAAGTGATCGTTTGTCAGCGTTGCCTCGTATATCAACAGCTGCACATGAAACGGACAGCTGCAGCCGATCCATTTTCTCCCATTGCCCAGGCATCACGCATTGAGAAAAAGGTGGACGTGGTCAATGTGGAACCACAAACATCATTTTGTTATTTTATAAAGCAGTTTGACAAAGTACTTATAAGAACATCTAGTGCCAACAAGTGCGCATTGACCTCGTTTTGAGCCCACAGTACACCCTGTGGTGTACTGTGGGCTTGGTGTTATCATATAATCAATACAAAATCCATGGAAGACGAACATACTTTGGAAGGTTGTAGTTTCAAAACTTTCTTTTGCAATCAAGCCCCATTTTCTCGGTTTTATTACAGAAACCAAATTTAGCACAGGCCACCTGTCTCTTGTTAACCGCCATAAGCTGTATTAAGATCAAGTTTCAAAGTTTTATTTGTCAATGCACAACTTTGCAAACACTGAAATGCTTGAACACAGTGCAAAAATATAAATGTGGTAGTGGGGAGTGATTTTGGTGCCATTTGCAGGTGGGGAGAGCCAGCACTGGCAACCGGAAGGGGACGCAGCTGCAGGAGATTGGGGTAATTAACAGTCTTGAAAAGCTGCTGTGGTGTCAGCTCTCTCTCGCTCGCTCTCTCTATCGTTTGTCCGTCCACAAGGCCCCACATTGGGCGCCACTACTGTAAACTGTAACAAGTCTCTCGTCATTGGAGGGTGAGAGATGTACCAGGAGGCAGGTGGAACAGGAAACCCGCCGTTGCAGGGCGTTTATTTTACAAAGAATATAACTGGTCTTTTCAGACCAATGGAAAAGTGCTTTTCAAGACTCTTTTAATCACCACAATCTCCTGCAGCTGCGTCCCCTTCAGGTTGCCAGTGCTGGCTCTCCCCGCTTGCAGATGGTGCCATAACCACTCCCCAATACCACGATAAATGGTAGCAAATACGAATGGAATGTATGTATCGTCTATCAAATCCTGGCGCCTGTATGGAGATACGTATTCATTCTACAGATTCTTGCCAAATAGACATCCCTCGACCCCAGTGACCGCAACAGATGTCACCTCCTCACTTATAAGCCCTGTCGATGACCTTGCACAATTCTGCCATATCCTCAACCCAAGCCTTCACCCATCCACTCCACTGCCTCTCCATCAGGTCATGGCAGTTGCTATTGTTGTTGGAGCGCCACTCCTCTGAGGAGGCTGTCAGTGCTCCGTCCCCAGGGCTGGAGTGATTAGGTGAAAGTGAGGACAAAGATGGAGGCGGGGTAATAAATGGACACTGCCCTGTCCCTTACACAGGAAAAAAAGTGAAACTGCTGACAGAACATATAAGGAGGGGAAGACAAATGAAAGGGTGTGAAAAAGAAGGCAGAGATGGAATGCCAAAGAGAGGAAAATTGGTACAAATTGACACAGAGGAGGTGGAAACCAAGAGAAAGAGAGAGCTGTGTGCCTGGCAGAGGAGGGGAGCGGGAGGAGGGCAAAGAGCCTCCAGTCCAGTCGCCCACCATACCTCCATTGTTTTTCTGTCTGTCGATCTTTCAGCCACGTAAACCCCAACGAGGGGAGGGAGTTGGCCACGCCATTCTGTTTCTGTATGGAGGCCTTAGTAGACGCTGAGCCAGGGGTCAATTTCCTCTTCTAACTTTGGGGCGAGTTCAATTTTTATCTCATTGGAGAGAGGCATCTCAACAGGTCGACCTGTGCTTTGGGGCTTCCACTCACTGTCGATTTTAAGTCTTGAAATCTCGAAATAAGAAAGAAAAAAAAGAAAAAATAACAAGCAAAAACGTCACGTTCACCACACAGCAGGGGTTCCTCCACGGAGATGCAGTTTTTGTCGGAAGTGAGAAAGCTGTCACTGTACGTTTTTTTTTTTTCCCCAGTATGTTTTTCCTGCAGCGCTATCCAACTGGAGCGGATGCTGTTTGGGCTTCCCGTCCAGCGTTCATTTTTCACCAGGCCGTCGCTCTCGGGGGTAAAGGAAAGGAAAAATCTCACAGATCAGCGGAAAAAAAAAAGAGGGGGTTGACTTGGACCTCAAAAAAAATACAAATAAAAAAAATAAAAAATAAAAAATAACCCCTTCTTCAGTGTCCGTCTGACGGATGAACGCTCTCCGGCCGCGGTCTCCCCACTCAGTCAGTGGCCTTGTGCGTGGAGGAGTACCGGTCACGCCAAGGTCACTCGGACTGTGAGAACAGAACTGACAGGACGGAGAACGGGGAGAACAAACCTTTCCCTCCTGTCCGGTTGGCCGCGTTGACTCACACACACACACAAACTCCAACCAGTCTGTCTGTCTGTCATCCGTGGGAGGGTAGAGCGGCCAGGACAGGGAGTCTGGATTAATTTTCTCACTGGGGTAGTTCAACACTTAGTGTGTGTGTGTGTGTGTGTGTGTGGGTGTGTGTGTGTGTGTGTGTGTGCGCGTGCGTGCGTGTGTGTGTATGGTGTGTGTGGGGGAGGTTGTTCCCTCTGGCACCCCTCTGGCTTAAGAAAATTAGATTTGACTTTGATGAATGAGGGACGAATGTTTACTTAAAGAGAACGGCGAGAGAGAGATAGAAACAATACCGCAAAGAGAGAACGACAGCGAGGAAGATGAGGAGGGAGACAGGGAGACAGGGAGGCAGGCTCCTCGAGTTTGAAGGTGATGGTTAGTGGTTAAGGAGTGGCGACGAATGCTCTATAGTTGTCAGTAGTGTACAAAAAAAAAAAAAAAAAAAAAAAAAAAAAGTACTTTTCAACAAGGTCATAATGACGTGAAATGTACTCGGAAGAAAAGGTGCAATAATAAATTGTTGGATTCATCCTTCACAAATATATTTAATATCATAGCAATAACCTTTGTTCTGGATAAAGCCTGACATTACACTTAATCAGATGATGAAAAGCTCCAGGAATGCCTGAGAGAAAATACCACGCTCTGCTCTACTTTCACTAGCACTCAAGAAAAGAGCCTTTCCAAGTAGCTTGCATCTGATGATGCACACTAGGTTCATCGTAAGAATGTGCTCTTGAAAGATGATAAGATGCCAAGAGATGGAATATCATGTTTTTTGTTGTTGTTGTTTTCAGCTGTAACAGCGCCTTCCATGAGATGGAAAAAGTCAGTTGATCGTTTGAATCGTCAGAACGACTGACAAGACATCAACCTGCAAGCCGTGAAATCTGCGGCATCCACTATGACGTCGGTCGCAACCTATTAGAGAATGCAGGAGACGCCTGTATCCTTCAATGTCTTTATCAAAAGGGCACCTTAAAGTTTATAGCTTTATTTGTTAGTGTATAGATTTACAGAAAGTGTTGCGTTCGTCTTTGTGTAATTATAATATCTATATCGGTGAAAGGTGCCTTTTTCACGAGGAACCTCTTCCCTAATGTCTTCAGTGAAAATGTTCTTTAACAGTAAAAAAAAAATATATATATATTATTATCAAAATGTATCTTTTTTTGGGGGGGGATCAAATGGAAAGGCATGAATGCATGGAAATATTTTTGTTTCTAAAGCAGAGTGCTTTTGGAAGACGGGGCCAGTTCTCAGGAAATCTTCCCTGTGTAAGAATAGCTCCAATGAAAATACCCGAGCTGAAACCGGGCCACACTCCCCGTCCTATCGCAAGGAGAGCGAGGGAGAGCGAGAGCGTCTGACACTCTGTGCGTGACCCTCCACGAGCCTTTGAACGGAAGTTAAGCGGTCAGCAATGGCTGGCCTCCCAGTGAGAAAGCAGCCCTTTAGCGGCAGCCAGAGCAAAGTCCCTGCTTACAGTAGGTCTCCAGTTGGCTCCGTAAGTGCCTTGTGGTGAAAATTGGGAGAAGGACTGAGGAATATATTTAACAGCCAAAGAAGGTCCTGAAACTCCAGCAGCACATCTGGAAAAAGGACTAAGCCAGGGAAGGGGAAGCCCTGAGACCAGGAGGCTGAGGGGGGAAAAGAGTTGGACAAAGTGAAGGGTTTTTCGGGGTAAAGGGGGTCGGATCTGTGACTACATATTACGGGCTGATCTTGGGTTTGCCAGCGAGGCCGAGCCTTCATCGTAAAAGTAAGAGGATCAGTGGAATGAAATGCACATGGAGACAATAACTTGCGACAGCTGTCATTTACCAACAAACCTTAATCCTGAGGGTTTGTACTTGAAAGAGATTTGCGGAACAAGGATAATTCCGCTATTGTAATCATAACACTGTTGAAGCAGTCTGTCGTCAAACAACCGAAAAGCACTTGTGGTGGTGTCCGGTGGGACGCGGAGGGCTTGATTCTGGAGAGCTGGACGCCACCTGCACACCGCCTGAACTCACATCTGAACAAAGCAGTGTTTGGCGCCCAAAATTGACATCAATGCATCATCGCGGACAGAGCTACACAATTCAATGGCTTGGGCCGTCCGACATCCGGGCACGGATTCAATCATCCACCTACTCAAACGGGAGCAGATCGTCTCGGGATCGTCCGGTGAACACAATCCTCTGTGTTCCCGGCGGCCAAAAACATCCCTTTTATCAACAGCATAAAGACAAGTTGTTTACACCACCTTCTCTGTCGTCCTCGGTCTTGACAATCACGAGGCGCTTGCAGAGGAGTTTGTACTGAAGAAGGGAGGCGCAGAGCTGGGTGTGGCAGGATACAACGCTTACGTTCCAAATCTTTACCGTCGCATCAAGGTCACGCCATGGGGAGCGCGGTATGCCGTGACGATTATTGGCCAAAAAAAAAAAGAGCTGAGTTGGGTAGCGTGAGCAGCCCCACCAACGCTTAGACGGACTTTGCAGCTTTGCCAGCACTAAGCCAGATGATAAATCATCCAGGTGACGGAAAGAAATTAAGGACGAAATCACACAGAGTTGCCAAAAGGTAATCCGCTGATTCATACTTTTTTTTTTTTTTTTTTTTTGCACGTCGCCCTCCCAAAAAAATTTAGGGGAGGTCTGTAGAATCGAGGGAATTTAGTGCGTGGCTGAGTGCGACCGATCAATGGGCACGTAGGCCGACCGGACCCTACATCAGCTTCACTTTGGTGACAGCGACTTTAAAATGTGAAGGCAGGGTCGGCAGATGACCTGCTTTTCCCAATCCACAGCCAGAAATGATGGCTGCGGTCTACATGCCATAAATACTATACAGCTGAAATGTAACTGACTGAAAAAAACGACACTGCAAAGACCTTACTGCTGGAATTAAATGCAAAGAAACTTGTACCTGTGCTTTCTTTTTATTCTGGTTGATGTTAAGGTTTTAATTTTTTATATTTTTCAACAACGGTTATTCGTTTTAGTTTGTATTTGTTTTTGTATCTGTGTAAAGTACGTAGGTAGTAAGTTAATAGTGATTATTTGGTGTGACTGAATTATATTCAACATGATTTTATACTGTATATAAATTTATATATATATATATATATAAATATATATATATATATATACATATATATATATAACATATACATATTAAAATAATGCATAAATATATATATATATATATATATATATATATATATATATATATATATATATATATATATATATATATATATATATATGAATTTGCACAAAAGGTCCAGCAGCTCACCAGACCCAGGAAGATTTGTACCCGACAAAGGATCTCATCTCTTTAACAAGAAGATTCCTGGCTGACATTTAGGCCTGTGCACCTCTCCCTTATAAGATGATCCGATACTTATCTAAATACATGGGCTAGGATACCATTCAGGGGCGATACATTTTAATACGGAATGATTCGGTGCAATGCAATCTTTTACAGTTCTTGACATTTGTTTAATGTAGACATTCATTGTCCATTAGAAATTTAAATAAGCCAATTCTATGAAAAGGGCATTGCTTACCTTCGAATTATATTTCATAAAAGACCAGGGAATCTCAAATATTGTTGGCGAGGGTGGCGAGACGGAGTCAGAGAGAGAGAGAGAGAGAGAGAGAGAGAGAGAGAGAGAGAGAGAGAGAGAGAGCGGACGTTCGACCAGGGGAGTCTTCTGCAGCATTTTCGTGAGTTTCTACTTGTGTGAAACGAACATTGTAAACCCAACTCAGGGATAGTCCCGCTCCGCCTCGGATCTGGACACTGGTTTGCGTAAGGGAGAGGGAGCGACTTCCAGTCCACTGGGCAGTCCAGTTTGAAGGTTACGTGACTTGTGACGTTGGCTCAGCGAGTCCCCTGCAGCAGCTTAGTTTGATACTGAAGTAGAATGAGCAGCAAAGCTTCAGTCAACCCATTGGTAACTTCCAGGGGTTCATGGTGCGGTTATATCCACCCAGGGGGTGTGCGTATCGATGGAGTCGCACCTTTAACGTTGAAAACCGGTTTCGGATTGGCATCGGCGGATGGTGACACCCTCACATCCACTGAATTCTGGGGGGGAATTATTTTTTCTCCCGTCTTTCGTATTTAATTTGCAGCACTTCTGAAACAAAAACGAGCGGATCACTGCTTGATCTGTTCCTCGAGTAATTGATGGATAAGATATTAGACGAAACAACACTTCATTAACACTTCTATCGAACCCTGCGGAGGGAATTAGGGCGCGGCAGTAAACAGCAGGAGTAAAGGGTAATTAAGCGATATCGCACTCGAGGTCGTGCTGTTACGCTGTGTATGGGCCCGCTGGTGATTATCTACAGCTGGAACACCATCAGCATGACCTTGAGCGTCATATTGCTTCCGTCTATTAGACAGCTCTGAACTTTTTTTTTTTTTTTTTTTTTTTTAGATCAAGTAATGATCATTTGAGATTTTTCTTGTTTACCCAGCTCTGTTAGAGAAAAAAAGAAAAAACAAGCGTTGCCGGGCAACAGATGACAAACACTGGGCTGGTAAAGCGGCGCGATCCATTTAGCAAAACGCCCCCAAAACGCACTGATCTAATGCCTCTTCGTCAATCATATTTCTCCACTGTAACTGACCGTAATGAGAAAAGATTACATGAGAAACAATACGACTACCATAAAATAGCAATCGGGCCGGCCGCGCGCACACACACACACACACACACACACACACACACACACACACACACACACACACACACACACACACACACACACACACACACACACAGACACACACACACACACACACAATTTGGATGATTCCATGGACGGGCTCCCTGTGTTCCATGTCCTGCAGTGAGCAGCCAACCCATTCCAAGGGCTTTCCAGTGTGACTGGGCGCCGTCTAATTAATTAGGAATGTCGAGGCAGCGGAGTCCGCCTTATTAATTACTGCTCTAAGCTGGGAAATAATTGGAGCTTCAGAGAAGGTAATTCAAAAGAGGAAAAGCTCCTTCCAAAAAAAATTTTTTTTTTCAGTTTTGAAGGAGTTAGTTAAAAGGCCCGAGTTTGGACAGCGACTCAGCCGGAGCGCGTCTTTGAAACTAATGAATTGCAGTGTATCACGGCCCTGCAGCCGCGGGGGTAACAAGAGAGGTACAAAGGCTAGTGTTAACCTCGCCGCGTGCTTCCCTGGGTAATAGGTTTCTGTGGATCAGAATGAATTTTAGAATACAGTATGTGTGCATGTTTGCGTGTGTGTGTGTGTATGTGTGTGTGTGTGTGTGTGTGTGTGTGTGTGTGCGTGTGTGTGTGTGTGTGTGTGTGAGTGGGGGATGGTATGTGTCTGTTTACGGTTTTGAATTTCGCCCGATAAGAGAATTGTTTGACTGACCGTGAACGCACGGGACTGAGGTAATTCCGTTCTTTACACGCACACAGGCACGCACACACACACACGCACGCGGGCACGCACACACGCACACACCGCCAACCGCCGCCTCGTACAGAGCCAGACACCGCTGATTGTCTCACGGTCTTATCCGTCCACGATCCGTTGCCCGTCTGCCCATCCATCACCGCGGGAACCATTCGGTTAATAGGTCAGCAGGAACGGCTTATAAGGCTCGACGGGCCAGCGGCGGGGGGGTGTGGCGAGTGTGTTGTCAGCCCCCCCCGCCCACCCTCTGCCTCTGTTGACAGAGAAGATCCATATCTCCCCTGGACGGGAGCTGGGATGTAATTAGATGTCATCTCCGCCGTGATTACAGAGGCACGCTGGAAAGAGCACATATTAAAAGTCCCGACGTTCCCTCTGATAAAAAAAAAAAAAAGAAAATCAGACGGCCGTCCATCTTCCCTCCTCCTGCCGTTCGGCCTCCGCAAGCTGCCGCCGGCAACCTCCTCCGACCGGCCTCCGTCGCATCCATCCTCCGTCCTTTCTAATCCCCCACGCGGCTCTTGGGAAAGCCGGCGACCATGGCGACGGCGTGTTCACTGGGACCGGAAGGGGCGGAAGTTTCTCGTCTTCCGCGCGGCTGAGTCGCGAGAGAGTTTGGAGTCTGAGCTGAGTCTGAGTCCACTTCCACCGGGCGGACTCAAATGTTCAATTGGCCAGACGCCGTGTCCCCGCCACCGATTAGAAGCAAAATAGCCTGTTTGTCGCCCTTTCGTATTATTTCCGACTTAATGACTTAAAGGATTTTGAACAGTTGTTCCACTCCTGGCGTAATGGCCAGGGGGAGGATTTAACACACACACGAGGTGTCTCGGAGCTCCACGTTTCTGAAGCACTCAGAAAGCGCCCGGGGGGACGGCAACTCCGCAACTTGAGGTCACCGAGTTGTGTTTCCCTTCCAGACAGGGACAGTTATGTGTTTGTGTTCTTTGGCCCCGCCGCTCGCAGGCTTCCCACTCGGGCCCCCGTGGGAGGCTGCTTCCTATCCCTCGCTTCTCGGCGAGACGCGAGGATGTCCTTACGGCGCGAGCGAGCGAGCGGGTCACCGGCCCCCCCTCGGCGGGCGGCGGGCCAGCGCCGGTCCCGCCCGGACCCGGCGCCCGGGGGCCGCGGCCACGGTGCGCACATGCGACGGGGAATGTGTGTGTATTTGGATGCTCTCCGGGGCTCCGTCACGCGACACCTCCAAACACCGGAGTTCATCCTTGATCCGGGCCAAGTCAGGCCTGAGGACGCACGCCCTGTCCCTGCTCGGTGCTCAGCGAGATAGGCCGATCAATGTGTGTGTGCGGGATGGGTGGTGGGAGTGTATGCCTGTTGATGTTTTAAAATTTGGGTGATAAGGATTTAAGGATTGTGTGTGTGTGTGTGTGTGTGTTTGTCCGCCCGCTTGGACGGTTCCAGATGACGGATGGCCGACCCGCCGCGATCAACTTCAACTCCAGGGCCCAACAACAGAACAAGACAGATCAGTGAAAATCCCCCGGCGCAGGTATCCAAGAACAGTCCCACACCCAGCGGACGAGCCTCCCCGGGCCTCCACCCAAGCACCCCTCCCGAGTCCATTGCAAAGGCGGAGGGAGGATGGAGAGGGCGGGGGGGCTCTTTCACCGGACGCTCAATTTGATCCGCAAATGAAGGATTCCCCGCGTCCCTCACCGACAGCTCCAAACAATCCAACGTGTGGGGCTGCCGTGTCAAGATTGAAGTATTTGGACAGAATATTCACGAGGGGAGAAGGTTGCGACTTCAGCGGCAAATGATTACGAAATACGCCGCTCGCAAAGGGTGTCGATTAAAGTGGGGGGACGTGGTCCAGTTTCCAGATGCAAAGCGAGTTTTATTATTATTTTTTTAAGTATGAAAAAGGAAAAAAAAAACCACGCCGCAAACGCACGGAAAACTTTATTCGACCGATCGCGTCGTGACGCGAGTGCTTAACTGGAAAATAACATCACCGTTTAAACGGGAAGTTAATGACTCATCTCTTGACATTGTTGCCTGTGAGCGATTGCTATGGCCTCTGAATTGAACCTTATTTTCTCCTCATGGATGTTTAGAGAACAAATTATAATAGAGTTCACTGGGTCACGCACTCAGCGACGTTTTTGTGTTTTTTCTATTTATTTGTCTCTAATAAAATGACTGAGCTCTTCAGAAAAAAGAAACAGCAAAACAAAACAGCAAAACAAAAAAACAAGAAACTGAACGGCATCATGTGACAGCCAAGCGGTCACAAGTTTAAACAGCC
Organism: Zeus faber; assembly: GCF_960531495.2. Lineage (NCBI taxonomy): Eukaryota > Metazoa > Chordata > Actinopteri > Zeiformes > Zeidae > Zeus > Zeus faber. The sequence continues at coordinate 19,154,379 of NC_137207.1, forward strand.
AGAAAAACAGCCACGAAAACAGAAAGAAATTGCCTATCAGCCTAATCTAAACCCAATGGCACGAGCGGATTCTTTTTGAGGCTATTTAGAAAAAATATGAACCGAGTTGTTTTGTTTTCTTTGTCCAGCTTTGTATATCAGAAAAAAAAGAACACAATGTCCCATAAATTGGGATTTTAAACCTCAGATATGGACGTGGGGGTGGGGGGGCATCAGGCGTCTGATGGACGCAAGTCGATAAAACCACAAACCGACCCGATGGAGCAACAAGGGGGACGGTGACGGTGCAATTACAGCAGCGCGGCTTAGATAACTCGCATGAAGTCGTGCACCCACTCGTACCGTTAAAACCGTGGATCGAAACTTCTCTCCACTTCTCTCCTGTTTAGTTTCCGCCAAGATCCGTCAACAACGGCCGGGGCATAATAAACACAAACGTTTAGGTTTTTAATTTGAAGGCGTTTCGTCCGCTCGTGAACCTCCAGTCGTCGGACTTGTGTTTGAACAACTGGCCTCCATCAGTGGCACACGGCCACAGACACATGTGTCTAATGGCGAATCACGCTCTCATAATAGAGCTAAATCTGTGTAATTAAATTACTTTTTGATCTCCGCAGAGTCGCAGATTTATTTTGACCTAATTTTACGAAAGCCAATTCTTTATTTGTTCTTCGATGTTGGCCAGCTTGCATAATTAAACGGCGGGAGGATCATGCAAACCCACGGAAAAAAAAAAAATCGGACCCCCACCGGCATCGTACACGTTATAGCGTTGTAGTAATTAGGCGCCGTCCTACGAGCCCCACTGCAAGCATTCCCAGTAAGTCCTGTCAAGTTGGGGTTTGGAATGCTTGAAGGGTTTGATTTGTTAAAAAAAAAAAAAAAAAAAAAAAAAAAGTATTACCATCAAGCTCATTAGAAAAACGCCCAGATTGAACCTCTCCGCTGTTTGTTCTTCTTGGCTCAGGGTTTTCCAGCTCTGTAGATTTAATGGTTTCAAACAACGATGACAGCCGCCTTGGACGGGGGGTCCCGCAGGTGAGGCACGGTACCGCTACGGCACCGTTTTTTGTTTTTTTTATGTTTTCTTTGCTTTGTTTGTTTGGTCCAGATGAGCGTCGGAGGAACTTGAATTCCTTCAAAACAAAATATATTTTTACTGAAGTGGGGCGCACACTACACGTCGGGTCTAGTTCAAAATAAAAGAGTGGATGGACTCTGTGAGTCGGGTCGAGGTAAAGAGCAACCACGCTTTCCCACAAAACGATGTTTTTCCGACTGAGGAAACCGTGAAATTGCGGCGGTAATCGCCGGCGTAACCAAAGAGCTCTGCACCGCTCGGTCTGCAGGTGAATCCATGTATTATAATGAGACTGGCAAGCGAGTCAGGTTCATGGCTCCCCCACCACCGCCGCCGCCATCCCCAATGCCGCCACCGCCGCCCCTTCTTGCATTCCCCTTTCTCCCTCTCTTTCTTTTCCGTCCCCTTCCCTTCATCACGCAGACAGCTCTACTTGTTCCTGGTTGCTCATGTGTGGCGGCGGCACTGGATGGAGACATATTGCTTCATCAATCACATCCCATTCTTCCTCCGCCCATCGCGGCGCCGCGGCCGACCGCACCGAGCCGCGATGACAAATGCTCACTCGGGCGTCGCCGCGAGACCCGACTCTATCAAAGCGTACCTCCGCCGGCGGGGCGCCCCACCTTCCAAAGCCCTGCTTTTTCCCGGCTCCCCGTGACCGGCGGCGTGTCGAGGGCGTCTCAATGTGGGGAGTGTGTGTGTGTGTGTGTGTGTGTTCGAAAGCCAGCATTCGCCCCCCCCCCCCCCCCCCGGCGTTACGGCGATAGATACAATTAAGGCGAGCCATGTCGCTTCCCATCGCCATCTGGCTGACGTATTCGGCAACCTTCGGTCTTTCGGGTCCGTTTGCCGTGGAAGATAAGCCGTGCCGACGTGAGCCCGACGCGGCGGCGGCGGAGGAGCCCCCCCCCCCGTTCAGTTTTTTTGGCAGCCGCCCTAGTCGCAGCCCACGGGCGCTGCGCATGTCCCCGTCTTGTACTCGGAGGGAAAGCGGAGGATTCAAAAGCAAAGCCGGGGTTGGAACGGAGGGAAAAAACACTTACTCATTTTTCTCTACAGCCAGGAGCAGCTGCTCACCTTCTGCTTCTATCAGGAGCCTCAGCGACGCAGCCTGACCCTGGATGACACAGACGAGAACCAAGGAGAAGACCAGAGAGATTAGTTTCACAGTCTGGGAAATGGCCCGTTGTTGTGGCTGAGAGATGTTTGATATTCCGCTCGTCGCGCTTGTTTTGTTTTGGTTTTTTTTCTTTGAGTTTACCGAGAAAAGACAAATGAGCGGGGCTCATATCCCACCCCCCCTCGCCTCCCACCGCCTCCCCCCCGCACGCGATCGCTGACGCTCAAATAATAAAAACCCCTGTCGCCGAGGGGCCTTTGACGAGCGCTCGAATCGGCAAAACAGGACGTCAAAGGGGAGGGGGGGAACCCGGGCGGGAGGCATTTCAATGGACGACAGCGAGTCGCAAATCCTCACGAAGTGACTTTGTATCTTTAAACAAGCACGAAGGGATCAGGCGCACAGGCTCTTGTCTGCTTGACATTTATCCCGCGAGAAAAAGAGAGATGCTCCGAAGCGCCGAATGAGAAGAGCGCTGGAGGGACGGCGAGGCCGGGTTTTGTAGCGAGACCTCGCGCATCGGCTCCACGCACACGCACGCACGCGCGCACCTGAGCCTCCCTGTGTACTCGCGATAAAAAACTTGGGCTCTTTTTGGAGATTGGGCTCTTTACGACAGACTCTACATAAATATTTGATCCATTTTTCCGTTTGAACGAGAGTCAGAAGAGTCCGCCGCCAGGGCTGCGACCATCACCCCCTCACCGCTGTCACGTGACGTCACCTCGGTTTTGAGCTCATTACCGTCATCAACGCAAATAATATACATATATAGTTTATTTTTCTTTTTTTTTTTACTGGTGACAGTTACAGAGGAAGCACAATAATCATTGCTAAGTTATCATCATTGACTGTCTTCAGAAGTTCAAGGACTTCTGGAGAAACGCTTCAGTTTCTCCGCTCTGTGTGCGAGGGGGCGGGACAGTCCATTTAACACACGGGGGATTTCTTTTGTGAGTGTCAGACTATAATTATTAATTATTCCTAGGGATGTACCCGACTCGGAATATTGTCAGTGGAATCGGATTGGTCTGCTCATTGCGAATATAAAACATATAGAAATATATTTATGATTCCCCTTAGTTATAATTCCTCATTGAAATGCTATCCCTGTGCATCGTCTTGAAAGCTTCTATCTGTTTTATCCTGTTATTGAAATGCACAGGCTGACAGAAAAAGAAAAAAAAAAAAAAGTGCCGCCGCCCACTCCCTCACTTCCGTTGTGTATTCCCTTACAGTCCGACGTCCTACAAATAAAGTGCGCTCGTATGCACAAAAAAAAAAAAAACACACACACACACACACACGCACACACACACACACAATATGGGTCAACCCGAGCAAAGAGCGGCGCTCTCTGGGTTAAGTCATCCGTCATGCCCGCGACCGATGTGGAGTGGATCACGAGGGGATCTGGAAGCGCACACACTTGAAGGGCTGGAGGCGGCGGCGTTGCGCAAGCCATGTTGGAAATAATCTTCCTGCTCCTTTCAGCTACAGCTACTTTCAAAATGGGAGCGGTGACCCACTGAAGCCCACGAGAGTAGTCATGTACACACACTTTATATACATGGATGAATGAATTGGGGATGGGTTTTACACCACTGCGTCCAAGCATACTCCTCATCCCTCTTAGAATAAAATACCTGCACTGGGCTGCTGTTTATTTCACTCGTATCCCAACACACACACACACACACACACACACACACGCACGCAGGCACGCATGCACGCATGCACACACACCTTTTTGTTTTTTGTCGAGCCAGGAAAAACAAATTCACAGATGAATAAACTCAGTAATAGAACTTGGAACTGCAAGCTGAGTTTTTTAAGTTTGCCTGGCAGCCGTATAGCTCTTTTTTTTTTTTTTTTTGCTTTTATCTTTGATGCCTGGCACTTTCACGCCACTTTTTTTCTGTAGAGTAAATGTGTCAAAGGCAAAAAAAAAAAAACAACAAAAAAAAGACTTGATAAAAAAAGAAAAAAAACTGCTTTAAATGTGTATTTTTATCATAAGAAATGTAAATTGGTCTTGGGGAAAAAAAAAGCGTTAGGAACTAGTGTCAAAGTCAAGGTATCAGTATCAGTACCTTGAGAGTGCAAATTCTCAAATAAGCACAAAATAAAGTTAGGATTCCATTCAGCCAAATTAGCTATTTGTGGAAATTGGACTATTCTGGGATGCGTTTTTTGTTATTTACCTGGTATGGGAGTAGACTGATGGGTTTCCAGTGTTGTCCAACCAACAGGAGAGGTGCCGTCGTCCCATAGTGTTTCTGCCTGGCTCCTGGTCGGTGTTGGAAAGTCTTTCCTGTGAAAGACAAAGAAGCCCGTCAGAAACGCGGCGAAACGAGAACCAGATGACGAAGACGCAGAACGAGCGGCGATCTCAATTCCTCTGCACAGAGCGAGTTATCGGCACTGCCGAGTCGGTCCTTCGGGAACGTCACCGGAGAACCGCGAGACTCCTCACGCAGCTGCCGCCGCCGCCGCCGCTCTGGCGACGGCTCCTCCAAACGCGAGAGTCGGCGCAAAGCGAAGCGGAAGGAGTCGCGTGTTTTGTGAAGTGCTTTGCCTTCCCCGGCGGACGATCAAGGCTCGCGTCAAAACGTGTCATCATAGAGTTCTTCTTTGGGGAAATGTGCCCTACGTTCTGTATGACCTTACTTGTCGTTACCATAGATTGTTGTTGACTATTACCGTTGAGTCCGGTGTCCCATCCAAAATATAACTTCATCCTTCTACACGCATCGCGAGGAGGCTTCTGCTTTACCTTCAAGGGCAACCACGTTTCTGATGCATCTGTTCGGCACTGATCCACCGACGACACGCCGACTCTATACGACCCGTACAATAAAATGTTACAGGGAAGGGGGCTAATGTGCGTTTAACAAAACGGATGTCACTGTATTCATGTGAAATGTGAATAATATCAGCATTCACGTCGTACCAAAAGTGGTAATGCAGCTGCGAACGCTGCTGCTGCTGCTGCTGCTGCTGCTGCTGCACAAGAGGCCAGACATGTCACAGAAAATCCCAAACAACTGATACCGGCTTTTAAATCTATATTTCGGAACTAACGACCCACATCATGCTGTGTCCATTACGGTTGGTTAACTACTGAGTACATGGGATTATTATTTTTTTTTTTTATGTGCGGTTCCAAAACGTTGATGTGCTGCAATATCACTGTGAGAATGCATCCGACTCAAAGTCAAACTCTCTATCTATTAGTGATTAGTAATGATAAAATTCAACCTATAATACAAATGGTCACTGGAGCATAATTTGAGGGTCGTTAATGGACGGCTTTATTCTGCCAAGGCAAACAAGCAATGCACTTCATGTAGTATATATATATTTTTTATCATAACTGACAATTATCCACATCACAAAATAAAACCGGCGTCACGGATTTATGATTTCCCCTCGCAGAACATAAACATCTGTTCACTTCTAATAATAGAAGGTTAGGGCACCGGCGCTTGTCTTCACGGTAGCTGTCACAAAAACCCCGGGTGCGGCGCCGCAAAAAAACCCCAAAAAAACAGCTCCCTCAGACATCAAGGAATGAGAAATGTCAGCCTTTGTCAAAGAAACCATAAACACCCCCTTGCCACTCAAGCCGCAGCTCATTTGCATAATTACCCCACAGTTCTCCGGGAGCACGGAGTCGTGAAGCACGGGAGAGCTTAGGTGGCTGTCGCCGGCGTGATAACTCCCGAGCGCACGGGCACTGGTGTCCAGGCTAGGGTAAAGGGATTAGACGTCGCTTTGGGGCCCTGTTCCCGGCGCGCTTTTATCTTCCCTCTTCCACGGCGCTGTGTTGCGACAGGGTGTTAACCGCGCCACCGAACGGCCCTCGCAGTCGCGGCTGCCGGGGAGCACCAATCAGGCCTCGAATATATTGCAAAATCCGAGCGCAACGTGCGTAAATATGACGCCGGAGGGCCGGGGTGTGAAGGAAACTGGACCTTTATCCGACGGGCTGTATTAGTTTCACGACGACAAAAGTTCCAATCTCTCTTTACAACAATAATAAAAGCGCGCAGTGCACTGCCACTCCAGGAGGGCCTTGTTAACCAGGTCTCCTGCAGTAATCAGCTCACCTCGGTAGGGAAGCTGTTTAAGAGCTTGGATATTTTACCCTGTACGGCGGGGGGGGGGGGGCGGTTGGCAGGGTTTGATTCTGCACCAACGTAACAAATGAAATGTTTTTTGCTTGTTTTTTTTTGTTGTTTATTTCGTCTGAAGTCAGTAAGAAAGTAGCTGATGCAGAGCTTTGAGTTGGACTTCTGAATTCTTGGGTACTTGGAGGGCTTGTGTGCTATGGATTTTGTATTTTGCCGTCATGCAGTCACAGTACATGCACCAAAACACATACACACATTAAAATGTAAACTGCTACCCTCACTGTTCAAGATATCCCTTGAAGGTCCATGCTCCTCTCCCTCCTCTACTTCCATAACTCATCAGGCCAACTCCACCTCAGCCAATTCAGCCAATTGCTGATTGTGCCTATTACCCACTATTAATAATCTCATCCTGGCACAGCGCTCCCAAGCTGAGCCGGCTGGCCCTTTGTTCTGGTTTGGAGTGAAAAACCTTCACTCTGGAGTTCATCACTGAGCCTCTCCAGCTGATAGCGCTCGAGCCAGGGGTGACCAGCTCAGCAGTCCGCGGCGAGCGCCGGCCCCCGATGATGAGATGCAGGCACCACGGAGGACGAGAACAGAATCACACGCTCACCACCGGAGCAACATTCTTCCCTCATTAGTCTGAGAAAACAGCACCGTCTGGAAGAGGATGGAGGAAGCAGGCATGCTGAGTAAGGAAACACCAAACAACCCCTACTAAGAGCAGGGCACTAATGACCTCACGGAGGCAGAAAACCTCAAAACAGACGGACACAGAGGCTTCTCATTTGACAGAGAGGTTAGGTACACAATGAGGTCAGCGGTTTATGAGTGCGGCCAACACAGACGGAATGGTCATCACCCTTTTTGTGGCGTACTTAATGTCAACTTTGAAGATTAGGTTCACAAACGTGCTGGGTTTAGTGCCTCGACTTCAAAGCCCGCTTGTGAATGATCATTTGCTACTGTGGTGAGCGAGGAGGCTTAATTCCTACTTATAAATGGCATAATAGCGGTGAATACAGGCCACAGGCTTGTTTCATTTCGGCGCGCCGACTAGAGGCGTTTGTTAAGCGTCGAGGAGAAGCAAAGGGCTGCCGTGTGAGCACAGTAAGTGGCCTTTGTGACTTGAGAAAGTTTTCGGGGCTACCGGAGAAATTAAGGCAACGGCGAAAGCAGCGCCAGAACCCGAAAGTCTTATTTATGTCTTCAATAAAGTCGAGTGTAAACAGAGGTCTTAATAAAGCCAAGCCCTGACCGTGACCACCTCTCTTAATGCTCCAGTGTACACAAGGCGCTCTTGTGCCATTTATATTGCCTCAATAAAGGTAACGCTCTGTGGGGGGTTGGGGACGGTATGCCCGGTCCAGTGAAAACTACCCCGTCCGGGTTCATGTGTGTATTTGTATGAAATTAAACACATATAAGGAATGAATAAATCGACAAGATCAACATCCCGTGGACACCGTGTTAAGAGGACAAAACGGCGCAAGAGGGTCCTGCAGGCTGACCCGAGCCACTCCCAGAGGACGCGGATTTCGTATTTATTCACGTACAGATCACGCCACTACAGGTACACCACACGCTGGGTTCATATAAGAGACACAGCACAACAGCGCAGTATCACACAGCACCACCTTTTATCAGTTGTTGTTTGAAAAACATAAAACAATCTTTGTGATTTCTGCTTATTCCTTGTTTAAAAATAACATTACAACATGTTTATGTTGTTTGGATCTCACAATATGTCCTGTGATCTCTGCAGACACTTAAACAAGGTCTTGCAGTTATCCAGTTAAAAGTTATAAATAAAATGCTTTTATCGTAGTCTGCCAAAAATAATTTTGAATACATTTGAAATGTGAGCTACAACAGCAATTGTTGAAATTGGTCAGTGAGACATGTTTGCACTGTACTGCATTACTTCTACGTATTACATTCAGTATACTGTATGTGTGTTCTTTGTATTAAAAACTGAACTTGATCAACAAGCAAATCCGACAGCAGCTCTCAGTCTCTGGTACAATGAAGACTCATAAGAAATACATTTCAATTGGTTGCACTCTTTAATTAAAAAAAATTCTATGTACTTTAGTCTCATGTTTCTGTGTAAAAGGCTCGCCTGGCCGCACCAACTGAAAAATAAATAAAATAGACCTTTCGTGCAAAAATAGAGAAATGCACTGCGGCCAGTGGCGCTGCAACAGTGGGTTAACATGGCCTTAAATGGGAAGCGGCACTTACGGCATGCCGCGCCCGTACGCCGCACCGACGCGGCTTGTGCACATCCACCGTCAGGGCTACCTCATGTCAAAGAGCCACTAAAAGGGATCTCTGATTGCTGCCTATATGCCCCCCCAAAAACAGTGGTTGGAGTTCATCCCAGACAAAGCAACAATTGTGCAGCGTCATTAAACCCTGCAGCCCGTTTTTATGTACCTGTAACTGGCAGCCTGTCACTCTATGACTGGCAGCTCTGAAGTAATGTATTCATGACAGTCGTTGCCTTTTTACCACGAATGCCATGCTGTTCTTTTTTTTTATCTCCGAAGCTGATGAGGGCAAGTTGTGCAAGGACCCCTATTGAGAAGGCTTATGTGGGCTCCATATGGATGCCTGCTCAGGTAGGGTGCTTTTTCCGATCACCACACCCGACCTGATGACTGGAGCCAGGAAGACGCAAAAGGACACGCTCCAAAGTCACGTTGACGCCAGCCCTGCTCGGCTCTTGAAAAATAATGTCCGATTAAAAGCGAAAAACAATGCCTTTGGCAGATTGAAGGGGACCCTTTGACATGCAAAACCCTGGAAGAGTGCAACAACGAGTGCGGGGGGGTTGGAGAAATTCTAGCATCGTTTGACACAGGGAGGACACTGTGCAAAGTTACTGCTTAGACCTTGGGAAAGAAATGGGCTTGAAATAAGAGCATGTGGAATCAATCACGGCTCGGTCCTGAGGATAGATACATCATGCTGATCTGTCTGTGGGACAGCAGGGACAGATGCTGAGAAAACATGGGTCTTTCCCAGGTGACATATGGAAGTGTGTACTTGAGTTGATAGTGCAAAAAAAAAAACCAAGACGATGCCATTGATCATTTGTTTTAGATCCCGCGCTCCTATCAACAGCCGATCTTATCCTATGGTGGTGAGAGGATGTCTTTAATCAGAGAAGTGCCTGCGTATAGGCCTTGATCCAGGCAAGTTTCTCGGCCAACAGCTGGATTTGACGTAAAACCATGGGGGGGGGGGGGGGGACTCTTGCGAAACACTTTTGTTGCTGTTGTTCTTTTAATGTTGACCTATTGACATGCGTGCCACAAACTCCATTTATCCCCAATCAAAGGGGACAGCTTATGCAAATGTTAATATAATCATAATTATGCATAAAGAAAAAAGAATGAGGCATCAAGGGGGAAAAGAAAGCCCTGAATGACCGTGCTCATAAAACAAAGAACTTCACGACCTTTCCCTGTTTTTCCTTCAAGTCCGCCCCCCGGCGGTTCAACCTTCCTGTACGTCCACAACCCATTGAGCAGGGTTTATGGAGAACACAGAGCAAAGGTGACAAGCAGGCTAGTAGATTAAATACAGTAAAAGGCACTATGTATTGACATAGTGTCCTGAGAGTCACACAGGAAAACACACACAAATCTGCTCACGGCACTGCGGTAAAGTAAGTCCCACCACAGCAGTAGGTCTTTTTAACCATCTACAACAAGTATCAGTGTAGTAGTTTACAGTGAAAGAGGCTTATTATTACAACTTTTGAAACACTAAACAGATTAATCACACACTGTTATTATTAAGCTGGCCAAAGAACCCTTCACCCTCTTACTGATCAATGGTTCAATTCAGGGGTTGTGGTGTCCAAGTGTGGACTCAAAGTCTTCAAATCCACTCAGTCTGTATTTCAAAAAGGGCTTAGTAGTAGTAGTAGTAGTACTAGGGCTTAGTCTCAAACCATGAAATAATGCACTCAATATGATTTCAATGCATGTCATGTCAAAAACCACTATTCAATTTTTTTTAATATTCTCGAAATGTATAAAAAGAGAACGAGAAAATCTGATTTTCTTTTTCCCCATTTTGTGTTGTCCTTGAAAAGAAAAGAAAGAAAAAGACTGAAAGCACAGCGCAGACCTGCTCTCCGACATTTCAGTCAGTAATTAGGATGAGTGCTGAAGATTTTCATTTCTAAATTAAATTTGAATGTGAAAAGTGGTGTGTACCGCTGATCCCCGCTAATGAGGAATGTTGCTTCATCAAACAGACTGATGCAAGATGTGACCTCCTTGTCAGTGATTTAAACAAAAAGTATAAAGTGAAGTAAAGTTGTCCTTTGACAGGAATGGTAAATTGACTGCATTTGATATAGTACCTGTACAGTCCAGGGGACACAAAGGCGTTTTACAATTATGCCTCACATTCACCCGATCGCCCGCGCGCGCACACACACACACACACACACACACACACACACACACACACACACACACACACACACACACACACACACACCGATGGAGGACAGCTACCACTGCAGTCACGGTTCTCAGGGTGAAGTCATTAGCTGTGACACTCCCTTCATGTCATCACATAATTACTCCGCAGGAAATGGATGGTCCTGCCACAGAAAATTCCCCTTGTCGCGGCAGGCGGGGGCGGACGCTGTCCGAGAAACGGGCACAGCTCCGCCCTGGGCGGCTGAAACTGTGAGTGCCCGCCCTAGCCTGATGCCTGGCGCCATGCCCCCCCGTGCCTGGCAACAAAGGTCAAAGGCGGAGAACCGGTGGAGCAGGTGGCGCGTGAACGGCTGTTGACGCGGTCCCAGCGAAGGATTTTCATTTACAGGGGCCACGGGAATGCTCGCTGTCATGAAAAGCACATGTGTGGCACATACTCAAAGTAAAATAACAGGGACAAAAAAACAACAAAAAAAAAAAAACCCCAGAGTTCCACTAGAAGGAGAAATGGAGAAAGCAGCAGCCATCGACTTGGTGCAGCGTATTTTAATGTACAGTACACAGCTGCGACGGGTGTAATTATGTCATCAAAACAGTATGTTTCACGGTCAGATCTACCAACATATCTGAACTGGAAACCTTGAAGTAATGAGTCATGTTAAAAAAAAAAAAAAAATCTGCAGGCAATATTAGGATATCCATCAAGTATTGTATATTAAACTCCTTTATGAAGAAGCAGCAAATCCAGCCAATCCTCTTACGTCACTGGATAAGAGGAGTCGGGGTATGGTTCTGCTCAAAATCCATCTCTTTGTTGCAAACTATTAGTAACTCTTACTCGTGGATCCACATCAGTCACAAATACATCACGTACTGTACATCTGGATCATAAATCACAAGGGGGAGGACAACACGGCTGGCGGAGCACAACTTCTGCCGGGGCCGAGCGCACCCAGATAGGTGTCGATCTGCTGGTTAATCCGTCCACACACACACACACACACCCACATACACCCACACACACCCCGGCCCCGCCTTCACTTAGTACTTCCAGATCAGAAAGGAAGGGGGCGTACGCCGGATGCCCGGCGGGATGATGGATGATCTTCGAACCCGGGCATGTTATCTGTGTCGAGATGTCTGTGGGGGGGGGCGGGGACTGGCTGAAGAAACACACACACACACACACACACACACACACACACACACACACACACACACACACACACACACCTGGAGAGCAGAGGAAAATCTAAATTCGAGCTGGGCAACGCTCCCCAAATCATTTATGATACAGGCAGCGGAATGGGCTACTTTCCCTTTGAGGAATCAAACTGATCACTCCGTCCTGGAAAACACCGTACTGAAGGACAGGCTTAACCCGTCCAAATTCAGGCTTAACCCCGCCCCATGTCCACTTGACAGCTCCTCACGTTAAGGAGGCAGCCGTTTCCTTCGTCGATCCCCCGATCGTTCCAATCTCATCCTGCCGAGCTGCGATACAACCCAGGTAAAAAATTAAATAAAAAAAATTTAAAAAAAAAAAGGTTCAATTGTTTTCTGTTTGCCGTACGATCCGGCGGGAGTAAATATGTTATTATTATTAAAAAAAAATTCTAGATTGTTGAAACAGCTGCGGTGGCTGGAGACACAGCCGGGACAGTTGAGATCAGAGACATGTGGCGTAAATTATTTGGACCTGACTTATAGTTGACAGCTTGAGAATATCATTAATATGTTTTTGTATGTGGTCTGAAACCCAATTAAAACTAATGGAAAACTAATGAACCCCAGAGAAATAATGTTATTTGGCGATACGAGGTCCACACGTTCCCTCCGACCGTGGAAACGTGATCATATTTGTCTTAATCACGACACTACGCTCACCGAGAAAGAGCCGTGTTTTTTTTGTAATAAAGTGCCTTTTAAATACAAACAGGCGTATTAAAGTTTCTCCGGGGTAAAAAAAAAAAGTATCGTGAAAAATAATCGGGGCCCCACCCCACCTCGCCGCGCCACAGAGCAGCGGACGGACTGACCCGAATCGGTCCGGAGCCTGCCAAGAAAATCTTTTTGGTGAAACACAGATATGGCAGGGGGGGCAGGAGCTAACCCAGATAGATTTGACACTGACTGGAGACGTCTGAGCCAAGTAGAAGCAAAAGTGAGGGGGGAGCCGGGGAGGGGGGGGGGCACGAAGCTCAACTCTGACCCGTCCGGGTGTGAAAGTCGGACGGGAAGGTCCGGAGCAACGGTGAAGGTTTCGAGACGGAGCGGGGGGGAAACAAAAAAAAAATAATAACCCTTTGGGACGGGGTCAGACGAGTCCAAAAGCAGCCCCCGAAAAAAAAAAAAAAAAAAAAAAAAAAAAACAAGCGGGGGGAGAATCACGACGGACAAGCTGGGTCAGGCTGTGCTGACACAAGATCACTTTTCCTTACTTATAATGATAATATCAGACGGGTGGGGCGGGGGACACAACTGGCCTATCAATCTCCCTCTTGCTCCACACCACGTTGGCCAACTATCACTCAGCGGCGCGCGTCTCAAACATCCTTCGGCCGAACGAGCGCTCTGGAAAAACCAAAAACAAAAAAAAAACCCAAAAAGAACAAAAAAAAAAAAGAAAAAACACATGGTGCACCCCCAGGCCGTCATAAATGCGCCTTGACGAGAGGCGGGTCACGTCGCGCGGCGAGCCCGTCTCACACAGAGGACGCCGCTGGCTGCAGGAATGTCCGACGGCCGTCCAAAAATATATCCACGGCTCAACTTTCATTTGCTTGAGCACGAATCAAGCCGGCTGCATCCCCCCCCCCCCCCCCCCCCCGCGGTGCGCCCAGGCGGCGGGGGGGGGGGGGGGGGGGGGGGGTGCAGCCGGCTTGGGAGAGCCGTGTCGGCTGAGAGGCGCAGCTGGCCCCGCGGACGCCGCCGCCCCACGCTAAGTGTGTCGGCCCTCGCGGCGAATCGCTCGGGGGCGGATCCCAAGCTTTGGCGGGAGCCGCCACACGCAGGAACAAGCCGCGTTGTAGGCTGATTGCGGTGTGATCCGGCAGGGCGTAGGCCGTTTGGTTCAATAACCATTGACGTACAGTGTAACCGTATATAACATATGGATTTCATGTGTAATTAATGCATTTGCCAAATGCCAAAACAGGACAGAACAGAACATTTAGTTGCTTTTCAGTAATATCTTCTATTATTATATTTTCAAATTTTTGGCATATATTTAGATCACTGAATAAAATAATCATATTCATTTGATCATATTTTTTGTATTAATTACTAAAATATACGTGTGTGTGTGTGTGTGTCGGAGTGAATAAATCCCTCAGAATTTACCCGGACTGACTTGAATTGAAGACATGATGAGAGGACAATGGGGAGAGAGAGAGAGAGAAGGAGCGAGGCTACAGTGCGGAGTCGGGGAGCAGAGGCTCATAAAACACAGCACTAATGAGTTCCACTCATTTCCCTCCGACTTGAAGTCAGGCACCACGCGGCGACTGGCAGCACCAGCGCTGCTCCGCTCCCCCGTGGAGCATTTATAGGCACCTGTTCGCACCACTCCCCCCGTGGGCATTTCTCCCCAATCAGTCTAAATGACCCGGTAAATGCTTCCTGCCTCCACTGCCGCGTCACCCCGCACAGCGGACCCGACGGCGACCCGCCCCGCGCTCTGCACCCGCGCCCGGCGGCGGGACGGACGCGTCAAGGAGCGGAGAACAAAGCGACGGTGAATAAATGAGCGGCTTTCGGTCCGTTCTTCTGACGCCTCCGTGATTGAATCCCAGGGTTCATGAAGACAGAGGGCGGGGTGTCGACGCGGCGGCGGTTGCCTGTCGACGCCGGACGCCGTCCCTGATCTTATCCGCTCGCCGCAGCAGGGGCTGGTGGAGGACTGGTGCTGCCGCTCGCGTCTGGGAACCTGGACCGCCACGGGCGTCGGTTCCACTCCCGGAGGGGTGTCAACGCACGCGTGAAAATAGATGTGCAAGTCCCCCCGGCAAGTTCCCGCGTTTCTGGAACCCCATCAACATCACCACCGCACACAGGTCTCGCGAAAAAAAAACAAAAAAAAAACAAAACGGCTCGATCTGCGGCCCCGTTCCAGATTTCGGAACTTCACCCTTTTTTTTTTACCCGCTGGTGACGGGGTGGAGCGATACCTACCTTCCCATTGCGTCTGAAGTGCACAGAGCGAAGCTTCATTCAGATTCGAAACGGCGCACGAGCAGAGCCGGCGGTCGAGGCGCGAGGCCGCGGAGGGAGCGCGGCTCGGTGGGTAAAGTGACTAAAAGTATCGGCCCGTGGACAATGGAACATCCGCGGAGTGCAGGCCACAGGATATTATCCCCGGACGTCGCTGTGCCGCGGCCCAGCCCCGGTGCAGGCAGGCTTCAGAGCGAGGGCGGGAACCAGACTGATCATTACGTGTGCCGCAGACCAATATTGGCTAATACGAACGATGAACTATTCACGGAAAAAAAATAAACACCGTCGCCATTGACCGTGAACGAAAAGCAATGGTGCTGTTTTGGAATTTCCAAGGCAACGCATCGTCATTTTGTTTGGCACATTCTCTGTAAAAAAAATAATAAAATAAAATAAAAAAATAAAAAAAAAGGAACGGCTACTTTATCGAGGCAGGAAAAAAAAAAAAAAAAAAAAAAAAAAAGGCTCTATCAGATGTAGGAAACACCCAGTGGGTGGTTCCCCCCCCCCCACCCCGGTTCAGAGGATCTGCTGCCGCGCCCACGCGGTACACAACGCCGGACGTCGACCGCACTTGACAAACGCTTGAATTCGCCAATTAAAATTTTAGGCATATGCGGCGTTCGGCTGCTACAAACGGATCCCGACGAGGCGGCGGCGCACATCTGGAAAGCGGTGGTGTCGCCGCGGCTGGTGTATTAAGATGCCTACAGACAAGGAATGTTTTTGTTGCCAAGAATAGGACTTTGGTAGACACCCCGATCCAAGAGCTCGCTGCGTCTGGCAATTCCAGCCCTGGATGTATCTGCTTTGACAAGCGCTGTCACACACAACACACGCATCTGCCTCATCCGCCACAGCGACTCCTCAGCTCTCGCGAAGACCCGGAATAGTCTTTGAAACGTCGCTCCAAGTTCTGAAAACAAACTGTGGCGGGGGGGCGGGGGGAGATGAAAAACGTCGAGGAGTGAGCGGCCGCCGACCCGACATGCCTGTGTTTGGTGAGCCTTAGAATTTGACTGATAGACGAGTAATAGATCTGGATAAGCCGTTTTTTTTGGTTACGCGTTACTGTCCTATTGTTACGAAATATTCCTGTTTTGGGGTTTTTTTTTTTTTTTTATGAAATCCTGACTGAAAGTAATAACCCATAATACTGACATCGTCACCCACGCTGTAAGGTTGCCAGTTCAGTGAGTGCGTTCCGACGGTGGTAATGGTTCCGACGCGCAGTTTTGCACCTGGCGACCGCCACCGTCACGGCTAACAATGGCTAGCATAGACGGCGTCTCTACGTATTTATTTCACAAAGGCGCAAAAAAAAAATATATATATATATACATACAAATAAAAAATAAAAAAAAAGTAGCGCTAACGTCAATCCATTTTTTATTTTTTTTTTGAGGCGCGGGGAGGCACATTTCCCTCGGTTCCAACAGGAGCTCGGCTAGCTGACGCCGACTGGAGCCGGGAGCCGGGAGCCGGCACGGTAAGCACGCAGCCCGCAGCCCGCCACGACCTCGGCGCTGGACACGCTGGGGGGGGTGAAGGAGGTGTTTACCTTCTCGTCGGGGGGGGGGGGCGAGACGGACCGAACGAACCGCCCCTGCCCCTTCAACACACCCACGGGGGGGGGGGGGGGCGAGACGCACCGAACGAACCGCCCCTGCCCCTTCAACACACCCACGGGGGGGGGGGGGTCGTCTCAAACGGCTCCATCTCGTGGCCAAAACAAAGCTCGACGACGCGGCGGCGATTCGTGACCGCGCGACACGTTTGATTGTTTCCGCTCCTCCGGCCAAGAGCCGGGGTGAGCAATGGCCCCTGGGCGACCTTTTTCTGCATTTCTGCATCTCATTGCAGCCTACAACGCGGCTTGCATTCATTAACGACTGGGAGGCGCCGCCGTACGCGGCCGTGACACTGCGTGCGGCGGTGCTCTGGGGGGGGGGGGGGGGCGCACGAAGCTCGTCCCGGTTTTACTTCAGCGAAAACAAAACAAACAAAAAACAACGAGCGACAACAACAACAACAACAACAACAACAACAACAACAGCAACAAACATGGAGCTTCTGAACTAAACGTTTGAGTTAAAAAAAATAACAAAATAAAAAATAGAGCCAGACTGGAGACACGCCAAACTGATTTGTTCCGCGAAAACACCCGATATGAACAAATACAAACAGCAAATAAGACTCCCCACCACCCCCTGTCCGACCTGGAAAAGTGGCAAAATGAAGAACTAAAAACACACGGAGCAGGCTGCGATAGACTGTGGCGGAGCGGAGCAGGGTGGAACAGAACGGAGCCCACTGGAATCGAGCAGAGTCGAATAACAACGGAGAACGATCGACGCGCAAGCGAGTCACGGTCGTTCGGGAGAGGGCACGGTGCGTCGACTGGAGCAGAGGGGGACCGGACCCCGACAGAATCGACTGGGAACGGAGGCAAGTCGAATAGAGTCGGGACACACGACACGTTCCCCCGCGGCGCCGTCGTCGCAGCCAATTCCGACTGATGTGCAAATAATCCGCGGTCATTCGGGAAGGGAGTGGAACAGGGACCGACTTGGGGGATGGACCGGCACATAATCGACTAGAATCGAGTAGAATATAGACTAGAGAGCACGCACCTTCCACAACCCTGTCATTGCAGATCATTCAAATGTATGTGCAAATATATATATATATATGTGTGTGTGTGTGTGTGTGTGTGTGTGTGGGGTCAGTCAGCGGGTGCGTTGGCGTTTCAGTGTATTATTTGAGAAACAGCCGAACGGAGGTTACCTTTCAAACATAAAAAATAATAAAATAATAATAATAATAATAATAATAATAATAATAATAATAATAATAACAACAAATGGGAAGAAGGTGAACGAAAAGTACGAATGAACAGAGCTCACCTCCTCCGGACTCCGGGTGCGTCGTGAGGGACGCGGAGAGGGAATGCAGCGCCGTCAGCAACACGAACTTCACGCCCCAGTGGCGGCGGGTCATGGTGGACGGACAGAGGACTAGTTCACCGCAGCACGACCATAGCACGTCTAAAACCGAATATGTCATGTATCATATAACATGTAGAGCCGCACAGCCACGGAGGGCGGGCGGGCGGCTGCTCGGAAAGCACCCGGAGGACCTCCCGAAGAGGGGCCGCTACTCCAACTCCGACCGCTCTCCCATTCAATGAGTGAGAAAAGAAAAGAAGAATGATAATTAAAACAACCCCCCCCCCCCCCAAAAAAAAAAAAAAACACGAGCGCCGATTTCAAAAACAAACAAACAAACAAACAAACAAACAAACAAAAACCAACAAAACATATAAGACAACCGGAGACGGCCCACGGTCCTCTGGGTGCTTGGCTCAATCGAACCAAGGCAATTCCAGGGCAATTTAGGACGAGGAGGAGAAGTGTTGTGAGCCTTATGAGTGCGACCATGTGCTTTGGCCCCAGCGCTCCGCGGGGTCCGAGAGCCCGCCGCGTTCAAGCAGGCTGCGCCGGGGTGGGGGTGGGTGGTGGGGTGGGTGGTGTTCCCAAACGGGGGTCCGCGGCACCTTCAGGGAGTCGTCCAAACCAATCCATCGATTTTATTTGACTCCCCCCCCCACCCCCAAATAAGTACATCTATTTTTTATATATATATTTTTTTTTGTCGCTCACGCAAATACACTATGAATAAATAAATGCATACATAAATATGTGACTATTTTTCACTCGCAACGGTCTACACCGGGTGTTCTCAAACTGGGGTGGCCCCCCTAGGGAATCTCGAAAGAGTCACAGGGGGGTCTTTGTAATATTTATAAAAATATATAATGAAAATATATTTATTAATATATATATATATATATATATATATATATATATATATATATATATATATATATATATATATATATATATCATAAAAAATATATATTTATAAATATATATATATATAAAGAAATATATGTATAGCATATAAATATATATAAATATATATATATATAATATATAAATACTTTAAGAAATATATATATATATTTCTTTATATTTTTTTAATAAATATTACATACATTACATTATATATATATATATATATCATATAAATAAATATAAAATAGAGAAATATTTTAAGAAATATATATATTTTTTAATATATTTTTATAAATTTTACATACATTACATTACATTACAGTTTATATATATGATATACAAATCAATGTTCAATGTTAAACCACATGACAGTGCATTACAGCAACATAAAGTGGGCACACCCTTTTTTTGGAGGTCCGGGGTGGTCCTTGGCCAGAGCTTAAGAACGCCTGTTCAACACACAGGCTGTGCTGTCTGTAAATAGGACCTGAATAATGTATGTCTGACATATTCGTCACCGCCAGACGTAATCATGGAAGGATCTTTTACTGTGCTACTGTGAGAAACAGACTTGGAAGCAGTTTGTGTCGAAGTTGAAAAATCACTTCATTCTCGAAGTAATCGTTTCTCCTCTCAATCCCTGAATTGAAAAAGAAAAGCACCTTCTCTTAGACTAAAGTCCCTCTGTCATACGTGAATCGACACAAATCTGCAGCTCTATATAAATCATAAATCTTTTTTTGGGAAATTGTGCCATTTTAATGCACTTCTGCAACATTTGTTTTGACTCAAACGGTAGGAAACACATCACTGACGGCCTCGGCGAACCAAACCCTACGTGTAATTATGTTGTGCTTGTCTGCACTGCGCAAGGGGCCTCATGGCTAAATGCTTTGGAAGGGAACGCAGGCAGAAAACAAGCAGATGTCTACGGGCAAGTGGTACGGCGAAAGCTTTCCCTTCTACGCTAGGAAATTGAAGTCACATTTCGGGGACTCTTCTGCTATGGATGCTCACAACAGGGAATCCCTGGCTGGCTCGCCTAACTAGCTCGGTTTGTATGTTGTGGTTGTATGGCACCGTGTTCAGAAACCTCCGTTTCCCCACCCTCCCGTCAGGATCAAGTGGTGATGAAAATACACAAACCCCCACCAGCAGCATTGCACTGCATGCTAATAGTTCAGCAGCTCAACTTTAGGGAAGTGGCATTTGATAGAACCGCTGATCTTTTGCTCTTTCACACACTATTAATAAACAAAGACTTGCAGAGGGGAATGTCATGTTGTAGCAGAGCAGGAACTTGAGAATAGGCAAACAGTGTAACAATATGTTATTATTTAAGGATTGTGCTCAGTGTCAGTCTACGTCTGGATAAATTATTCAATGCTCATTGAACCCAACATGGCCAAGTCACATCTGAGGGTGAAAAAAAGACACGATCATTCCGAATATAAATCATGATTAAAATGTAAATTAATACACAATTTATTACACGGTTATATTCTACTGAGATTACCAACCTGAGCGGCAGATCTGCTTAAAATGTGGCAAAGGTAAGAGAAAGCATGCATTCAGAAAACCTCAACGTCTTTGGTCTGTTTAATCCAGCGGAACATTGTGCATGTAACAAATTAACCAAATAACCAATCAAACACCTCAACCCACCTTTACCCAAACACAATAAAACACTCATATAGCAGCAATAACAATGGAAACGGTTTTAATCCTTGACTTTCTCCAAGACACAGGATCCAATGGCAAGACTATGAATGCACTATGTCAACTTTAAGACTTTAAGAAAGTCATTAAAAAAAGCCTAATTAAAAAAAAAAGTGTGTGGGGGGTTTGATTCAATAATACAAATGCGTAAATATTTGCATTACATTTTTTGATTGTCCAGCTCTGCGCAATGTGCGGTGGAAGCCCGTCTTCATCATGGGACAAAGGGCACGACATACAAAGGCTCCATTGAATCAGTCCGCTGTCCATTAGCGGGGACATCACCAACGAAACAGGGGTCACATTCCTCCGACCCACTGGTTCATAGCTGGCACCCAACTGTAGCACAGACCCCCTCCTGCCCCGAGGACCGTCTGCTCGGCCTCGTTGCATAAGGAGAGCGACGCTGGAAGACCGTTGCATGTTTACTGTGATGTCGATGTTGTTGCAACAGCTTAGCGTTCATACAGATTTAGGAGAGAAAAAGTGCGGCGTGATCGCAACAAGGTCGCTGAGAGACAGCACGGACTGCAACCCTGGTGCTGAGGTCCCACCCGACAGTCATATGTTTCAACAGCGTATCGATCTTCTGTGACTTGGAACTGTATGTGTATATTCATATGCAGCACCGTCACAGGTCTATTTTGGTGTGCCTCTCTCTCTCTCTCTCTCTCTCTCTCTCTCTCTCTCTCTCTCTCTCTCTCTCTCTCTCTCTCTCTCTCTCTCTCTCTCTCTCTCTCGCTCTCTCTCTCTCTCTCTCTGAAGGGGGGGGAACAAGCATCCTGGGTTGAAGATCCTCAGCGTTGGCTCAGTTGTGGCCCCTTTGAAGAATCTGATCCAACAGTCTCTGTGAAGGGAGCACAGTTCACAGACACACACACAGACAGACACACACAAAATCAGAATATGGGACAAAAGGCAAACCAATAGACGCTCAGTATTTCCAAAAATCACACAGTCCAGGCCATAAAACCAGAATCCCCCCCCCCAACCCCCATACAGACACACCTTTTGCATATTTCACACCCATTGTTCACCCTGAACCTCAGCAGGAAATCAATAGCCCGGTGAGCAGACAGACAAGCAGGGCCGAGCAGTCTGCTCCAAAATTCAATTCAGACCGCAGTGTTTGGGTTTCCAGCTGGGTGTGTCATGCCAGGACGTACTGGCACCAAGCACTGGCACCGGCTCCTTATCTACCTCTGCAGCGGTACGGGTGGGTGGGTGGAGTGGATGTGGACGTGGATGTGGACGTGGCTGGGCAGCCAGCCCCCTTCACTTCGGTCCATGGATAAACTGAATGGTGGCACTGCACTGTAGCTCCCTGTCACTGAAGGGCCTTTTGTTCCAACCACAAAACACTGGTCTCATACACCCAGCACAATGAAATTAGACTGCTCACAGTTTCTTTCCATAAAGGGAGGGAGGAGGTTTTTTTTTTTTTTTTTTTTTTTTAAGAATAGAGTGAGAGAAATTGAGACCCTAAGGGCTAGCACCCAAATCTATCTGTCAAACCATGCAAACACACAAAAAAGATAAACAAATAAAATAAGCGGTTATGCGTTGCTTCTCCAGCCTTCAATTGGGAATATGAATGTAATTTCAACACATTTCTGTACACTGGTCCGCCACAACATTAAAACCACCTGTCACATATTGTGTAGGTCCCCCTCGTGCCACCAAAACAGCTCTGACCCATCGGTCAGAGTGGTCCGGCTTATAGTTTCAGAGACCTTTATTCCTGCATTCCCGAAGAGTGAGAGGGATGATCACTTGTTGCTGGTTGTAGTGTGAAGAAACAGCGAGACAAAGAGAAAAAATTCTATAAAACTTGTCACGGACATTCCCTGGTTGTTGTTTCCATCTGGACACCTCAGCCGCCGGGGTGGTGGTGAGCCACTCGGCAGGGAATATAACTGGGCTTCTGCTACCAAGGCATGATCGTCTGGGTCGCCTTTCACGTGGTCCTGTCTAGTTCACGCCTCCAAACGCCACAATCACATCTGAGGGTGTCCAACGTCTTTGTGTTTTGTATTCTAAAAATCAATAAACAAATTCTTCCACAATTTTATTTTCTCTCATCTTCTTCCCCTCTTCAGACCAGATCGGACCAGACGGGGTGGACGTCGCTCCCCACCATTGAGCCCATGGGCGCAGATGACCCCGTCGCCGGTTCACCGTTTGTTCTTCCTTGGAGCACTCTTGGTAGGTAGTAACCACTGCATACCGGGAACACCCCACAAGACCTGCTGTTTTGGAGATGCTCTGACCCAGTCGTCGAGCCAACACAATGTGGTCCTTGCCAAAGTGGCTCAGATCCTTACGCTTGCCCATTTTTCCTGCTTCCAACACATCAACTTCAAGAACTGACTGTTCCCTTGCTGCCTCATATATCCCCACCCCTTGACAGGTGCCACTGGAACGAGATGATCAATGTTATTCACTTCCCCCGTCAGTGGTTTTAATGTTGTGGCTGATCAGTGTACAGCATATGAGCTGTACGCAGCATCCTTGAGCAGTAGCGTGGTAGTTAATGTTTGACAGCAGCGCCCTCTGGTGGACAGTTTTGCTTGTTGTACCTTAGAGTGGAGCACAGGCATGGAGGGAAGACAGCTGAGCCCAAGGCAGCTTCAAAAGCCGCTCATTTGGAAAAACAAAAAAAACATACTTCTGCGTGTAGTCAGGAAGCCTTTGTTGAGCCACTGAACTAAAGACTCAAAACCAAGCCATGACTGTGACAGGACAGGAACTGGAGAAATAGATGTCAAAACCTATTCCCGTCATCCAAAAGACGCAACCGTCTCCTAACCCTCCACCCCGACGAAAACAGCTGAAATGCGAGACGCCGCTGCTGTGAAATCTACCGAAAAGCCAACGCGTTAATGAAATCGACGTTAATCCATTTTTGTCTCGGCTTTTTTTTTTGTTTTTTTTAAACGCCCGTCTTTTCAATTAACCCCCATAACACGTGTAGGCGATTCAACCCCATTAAGAGAGAACATCCACACAGCCCTGAGGCGGGGCCCGCTCTTCATTACAACCGGAGACCAGAGACCGTCACTGTGGTGAAAAAAAAATTAAATTAATAAAATAAATTAAAATAAAAGAGATGCAGCGCTGCAACCTTTCACAAGGTTTAATTGAGCTCGGAGGGGGTGGATGGGGGAAGGTGTGTTATCACTTGCTCGATGGCCTTTGGGTTTAGGCACAATGAAATGTTCTGTTCCGCGTCTGGCGCCCGTCGCCGCTCACCCTCCGGGGCCGCCGGAAGACGTTGGCCGGAATCCACCGACTGTTCGGCGATTAGGACATTCAACGTTTTGTCGGTGTGCGTCGACATGTAAAGACTTTCAGGCGTTGAGTCAAGCCCCAGACGCTTAGAAAAAAACCCCAAAAAAAAACAAACCCACAAAATCTGCTGCGTCCATCGCAGCGTGACCACTAGTGTATAAATAAACGGAGAGGGGAAGGGAGGACGGGGGGCTTTAATA
>NC_137207.1:19180969-19273469 GCF_960531495.2 Zeus faber
GTGCCTCCACGGCTGCAGAGGGACACAATAGGTGACACAACGGTGTCCAGAGAGGAGGAGCAGGAGGAGGAGGAGGAGGAGGAGGAGGAGAGGGAGGAGGAGGAAGGGTACCCGTCTTCACTCCGGCGGCTGACCACGGGCCTTTGGAGCCGAGCGGCTCCCTCCGCTGCTGCGCCCGCCGCTCCATCTCCCTCACCCTGCGCCGGGAGCGGCTGATGAAGTCCGGCCGGGACTTCTCCAGCGCTTCCTGCCAACACCCAGAAGCACAGACTCCCTGTGACAGAGCATCTCAACAGCTTCCAGAGTTCCCGAGCTGCGGCTACCAACCGATGTTTCCTTTTGTCAATGACCTTGTCGACTCGGTAAAAACAACACAATCTAAAACATAATGAAATGGTCTCCCAGTGTAGTCTTATTGACGGAAAAATAATGCAAAGACAAATGATGATTTCGGGCGAATTCATTCAACCAAATAATGAAACTGCGCTCACCTGGAGGGAAATACTTGGTGGTTGTTTGGGATGGAATCCAGCGCTCATTGGAGCAAACTCAGCCAGCGCTGGGTGGAGAGGCGCTGTGTCTGCATCAGGCTGGAAAGGAGTTGGACTGGGCTTTGGTTTTTGATCCTCCTCAAGGTCCCTCGCTGCAGAGACGGAAAGAGAAGGGCTGGCTTTCACTTAGACAACAAACCGGCTTCGCCCCGATCATCACAATGCACTGAAAACGGCTGATCCAATAACCCAACAAACCAATAATAATCAGTTACGCCCCGTTTTAAGTTTTTAGGAATGGCTCGAGATGGCAGCGATTCGATACGTAGTATCTGCACGAGGCAGACACCAGCAAAAAAAGACTCGAGCCGATATCGGAGGGAAAAAAAAAAAAGTCACATTTTACACAAATTTGCACTTTGATTTAATTTGTCTGATTATTTTAGTAAAGTGTGTTGACCGAATGAAACAGAGAAGCATTTTTCGCTTTTCGTCATGTTGGCAAGTCATTTATTCCTGTGAGTAGTGAAGCGTTTCGGCAGTTTGATCAGGGTACTTGCAATACATATAGCTAATTTAGAACTTATGAGTTGTTAAAGACAAAAAATATCGGATAAGTACCGGGATCGGCCGATACTAAGGATTTAAGCATCGGTATCGCCAAAGAGAAAGTGTGTATCATCCAGGCGTGGCATATCATTACATTCATAAAAAAAGAGAATGCGACCTTTGAATGCCGAGATTTCAGTTAATTGTAGTAAAGATTTACGGGAATTTATGGATTTATGGAGCATTTATGAGAGATTATTAATGATTAATACAAGGAAACAGAGAGGTAATAGTACCTGCACTTCTCTGGGGTGGAGCGGTAGAGTCCTTTCCAGAATCTCCATTTGGGGTTTTTTTCTTGCTCAGTTGACGATGGAGTTTGATATTTGCTATGATCTTGGCTGCGTTGAGGGCCAGGACTTCTTCAGCAGACTGCTGTGAGTTAGGATCTGGAACACAAGAGTGCTTTGCTGTGACAAAAAACCCCCCCCAAAAAACCCTGTAGAATAATGCCTTATTACAGCAAAATCACTGGGATTTTCATACATCTCCAGCCTTGTTTGGAGGCAGACTTTTTAAAATGTTGAACTGAAAGGATGTGGGCTGAGGACTTAGTAATTAATAGATGACACTCTCGATGAATGCGATTAAAAAGTCATTTGAAATTTCGCACAGAGATGCAACATAAGGACTGAATGAAGGCGATGGCTCAGCAGAAAACGCCCAAACATACTGCTTCATCAAGTTGAATGGCCTGAAATACATTTCAAATGTAAGCGTCCCAAAACACTGGCTTGCAAATGGATAACTGGAGATTTTGCACAGTAATGCACACAGGAAGCGCGCACATGCACCAAACACACACACACACACACACACACACACGCACACACACAGTGCAGATATGTATGGTAATTGCGGTTCTCTTGTAGCGCGGCTTCATTTCAACATGTTTAGCAGCTCCAGATTCCCCTGGCAACTCTGTGATGCCTGTGTGAATAGGGGGCTCGGAATAGATTATGCATGCGAAAAGATGCGTGGGAAAATGAAAGAAGGTGAAAATGAGTGTCTGTGGGTGGCAAAGGGAGCCTTTACTTCTAGGTGATGTTATTTGACATCAGCCGCAGAGCTACCAAATGCAGATATCTGGCGTGCGTTTCAATTACACTATGAGCCATCGGTAAAGGAATCCAACAATATAATACACTATAATAATCCTATCAATAACACCTCAAAGATGAGAGGCAGCATCAAACCTTGAGAGCTCAGCACAAGAAAGCTGGAGTGTGTGTACAGTGTAATAACTTCAGGGGATAACACGCGTACACAACCATGCAGTCACAAATACACACACACACACACACACACACACGCGCACGCACACACAAAGTCAACAAAATGGAGGTGTATTTTTAGCATGTGTGTTTTTTTCCAGCTCTTGAAAAACATAGATCACAGACCAATGCAGCCTGTGACCTGACAGCGGACTGCCACAGCGGAAGAAACAAAACCTACCCGGGGCCTTGATGAGAGTCAGTGAAGGTCTCCTGGCCGCGTCTTGCGGCGGTGTCACCGTTTTTATCCCCTCCGTGTTTGGTTTGGGGAGTGCTGCGGCCCACAGATGACCTGTTTCCCTCGCCGCCGTCCCGGGGCAAGAGAAGCCGCTCTCAGAAGCCGCAGGGTTGTTTTTGGTCTCCCGGGGAAGCCCGAAACTCCATTTCCTGGTGACGGCGGGTTGTGTCAGATTTTCCTTGCTCGTCTCGGCGTGTCCAAACACATTGCCGTAGCAGCTCAGTGGCCTGCGGTAGCTCCTCGAGGAGCCCACTTGAGGAGGCCTGAGAGAGGGATCTGCGGGGGACGCGACTGCAGGAGGGTTGCTCAGAACGAGATTCAGTGTCGACCGGTGCACTTCTCCATCATTTCTCTCTGGAATTCTGAGGGCCACGGTAGTGGCGGTGTTTGTTGTTTGGGTATAGTTTGTCCTCTCTGGGGACTGGAGATAATGGTGTGAGGGTGTTATGCTGTGTTCTGGAGACTCATAGCAGCCTTGAAGCCACATGCTTTTCTCTCGGAACGCCCCTTCTGTGTAGCTGTGTCTGTATTCTGGGTGTCTGGTTCTGCTTCCTGCCGTAGCAGGGGTGTAGCTTTCCCTGTGCTCCGTAACTTTGATAATGGTGGCCTTTCTCCTGTGGACCACTGTGTCATTGTTGACAGGTGGATTGCACAATGGACTCTGCAGGCTTTTTCTGCAAGTGACAGGGCTGGAAGTCACTCTGTGTTCTGTGACTTTGACTATGGTTGCCTTCCTTTGCAGGGTGACATGGTTAGGTTTTGCGTTTGGGTCCATGGGGTGCTGGGCGGAGCTGGCCGGAGTGGGGAAGGCCTTGGCCTGGCCAGAGTAGCAGGTGGGGTTGGTCGGGGCCGGCAGGATGATTGATCCGGTTACCTTCTTGGAAGAGATGGTGATGGAGGAGATGCCGACTTTGGTCTGCGGGATGAGTGTTGTCAGGGCAGAAGTCGTCTTCACATGCGTGGGCTGTGAGATACCGTCGGCAGGAGAGGTGGTCGACCTTATAGGTTGAACGCTGGTTGTTTTGAAGAGAGACCAGTTTGACTTGCATGGATCTGTGCTGTAGGTCTTGATGAGAGGCGCCTTCCCAGTGTAGTCAGTGCTGCTCCTTGCAGGCTGCTCATTGGATTGACTCTGCCCACCGGCAGGAGACTTGTTGAAACCCCAGCCTCTCCTGAGGGAATACCAGGTCAGCGGTCGCTTTGTCTCCTGCGTGGCCGTGTTTATCTTGTCCGCCACCTAAACAAGAGGAGAATCTATGAGAAGAAGATCCTTCATTTTGCACTGAGAACTCATCCCTTTAATAAAATAGAGACTCATTTTGGATTTTTTTCATCTATACAGCCAATGTCAGACAAATGCAGAAAGCCATGCCTGATCATATTTAACATGACAGGGGATGTGAACGACATGGCATCTCTCAAAAACAACATTTCAACAATGGGTCAGCTGTTTTGTTCTCCTCCAGGGCCTTGTTGTTTATACTTCAGTCAGATGACTCCCCATGCTTTGCACCGGTAAAATGGCCCAGCAGCTATAGAAGCGGCGAAAGCAGCAGCCACCGTCAGCACACAGCGTGACTCGGGAGTCTGTCCGCCGCAGAATAACAATGAGACACTGTCCTCCGCCGAAAGCAGACAAAACGGTGAAAAAGCAAAACAGCAAAGCAGAGGATTTCTCACCGTAGACTCAAATAATCAGGAGAGCCCGATGGAGTTTATTACGCACCGGAGAATGCCTGTGCGTCCACTGTTCTAATCACCGGCAGGTTTAGTGTTGCGGTACATCCTGTAAACCTACTCTTTCATTGGCGCAAACAGACCTCTGACGCAGTAGTGCACTCTGTCGTGTTTGGAAAGGCCGGTGCAGAAAGAACAATACAAGCCTAACAGACAAAGATTAAACAGCTTTATTTTAGCCGTCTCCTCAAGAAACACAGATATAAGACATGTGAACATATATATGACCTTACAATATAGCCGTTATAAAATGGGTGTTCAAGAAAGACATGTTGTCAAAATACACCAATATGCCAATACACACTACTGGATTCCTGTTTTCTTTTAGCCTTTCAAAAAAAAAAAAAAAAAAAAAAAGGAAAAGCAAGATGGTGGCGTTTGAAAGACGCAACGTTTGTTACCTGCTCGCTACTGGGAGAGACCACTTCAGGGGCTTCGGGCGCCTGCCAAGACCTCACAGCCAAGCCATTTGGACAGAACTGTCTTTTCTCCACGTGCCCCTCTATGTATCAAGGAAAAACAAATAGTTCATTGTTCCACTCGCAAAGACACACACACACACACACACACACACACACAAGACATGCGCCTTCCTGTATAACAGCGTCACGTGTTGACATTGTCAACAAGTCATGTTGGCAAAGTGGAGCCTGACACCGCTTGGAGGCAGCTTAGCAGGAGACGCTGCAACGCTTGTGTCTCTGTTTCAAGGCTGTCTCTGAGCTCCGACTGATCCTCTACCGCCACCCTGGCTGTCTGTCTGCACGGCCGCATTTCCACCTGCTGCTGTTTCCATGGTGACGGGCTCTCACGATGGGATAACCCTTAAATATCGCAGAAACTATCCCCCTATGTTTAAATTGTGAGCGGAATGGTTGGAGATGAGAGCTATTTGCATACACGCTGTTCTTTCTGTCGCCAGGCGCGATGCTAGGGATCCAAAGAAGACACGGCGGCCCGCCTCGCTGCATCCCTTCATTCCCCATTCCTTTCTTTCGAGGGCCGACCTGTAGCTCCGAAAACTCAAAAAAAGTGCTCCAACCAGTCCTTCATCCTCCCGAACGTCCAAAGTGTCCGCAGTGTAAACAAAAAAAAAAATAAATAAATAAAAAAAATCGGAATTTCTATGAACAGCAGAGCGTCTTCTTTTTATAGGGTGATATCACCGTTGAAACTCACGGTGTACACGGTGATGGCCAAAAAAAAAAAAACTCCTTCCTCAGACGACGGCGAGGAATGACGTTGTTGCCGGATAATGACAAGCTAGTCTTAGTGCAGAGAGGGAACTGTGGGCGCACGCGTGTGTGTGTGTGGCTCGGTTCAACACCGTCGGGCGCCTTCACGTTCCACGCAGGCAGGTAGATGTGACCCCGCCCGCACCCCGCCGTGCGGCCGCATAGATATTTGCCGCGGCGTCGAGGCCTTCTTTTTGGTGCGCGACCCCGGCACTCGGATCTTCCGCCGTGGCCAATTTGTGCGCGTGTAATTGCAGCGTGTCTATCATCGTTCGCTATGGGGTGAAGCCAAACATGAATATTTAGAGCGTGTTTGATGAACTACCAAGCGATTTATTATTGATCGAGAGCACAAGAGCATTGCTTGGAAATTGGTATTCAATGCAAATTTCAATGCTGCTTTCTCTTCGTACGTTCACTGAAACACCATGGAACTTTATTTCTTTCATATATTATAATATCTGAATATTATAATGTATGATAATTATTGATGGAATATTATAATATCAGGGTATTGAGTACAGTATTCACCCTGTGTCAAATAACTTGTTTGTGTAACTTTTAAAGAACACGATTCCTACTTGGATCCCGGAGAAAACGGCAAAGCTGTCCGCCGGAGTCGCTGGCGGTTGCACATTTGGAGATTGCTTTGATGCCTGTAAGCAATCCAAATCCTTACCAGGATAATCCATGTATAAAAAGGGCAAGGTTGGAAGATCAAGCCTCGGATTCAGATGGGAGCGTGTTGGCTTACCATGTTCAAAGATTAAAAGGCCTCCTTCTTCAATCACCCGGCATCAGTCCCTGCTTATCCTCCTCCCTCTCCTCCTTCCCTTTTTTATATTTGTCTGTCAGCTTCTCAATGCTGCGGTTCTGCCGGACTATCTTAACACGACATCGAGGGAAATGTCTGTGTTTCAGGGTATTGTAGACGGGGCCCTAATATCTAATATCAAATACGGACATATTGAAGCTTCACTAGCGACGCTGTTTCCCTACAAGGATATTATTATTATTATTATTATTATTATTATTATAAAGCCTCCTCTTATCTAATCCTATTTTGAATATTTTCCTGAACAAGGCCTGATTTTATTTCCATATTTTCCATGTTTGTGTGGGGATTTCCCAACATCACTATTTCATCGCCTCTAACATTTCAGAATAGGGAGTACATACATTTGTTTAGAGACATCTAACATGACTTTTCTTTATTATCAGACGTGGTTGATATGAGTCTTGATATAGGATTAATTCAACGGCGATATTCTCTGAGAGGCTACCAATACCATATTTAAGTCTATACTGTACATCCCTATGTATATGAGAAGGCATTACCAAGGGGTGTGTGCTAATGCTGAAGCAATCACTTTGTGACGATAATGCTGATGACAAAATGGGCGTAATGGGGTCTTTTGGATGAATAGTAATTTGCACTGCACCCTCTCGCCTCTCTGTTGTAGTTCATTGCCCGTTACCCTGGAGCTGCCCGGCTGGCTCCTAAAACAGCAGTTCAGTACTTACTGAGATGTCTAGAGCCATTGCTTTTTTCAGCATTCTTCTCGATTGTTGGGGTGATGGGTTGCTTCAGTTTCACCTGGAAAAAAAAAAGACGCTCCGTTTTGAGTATGAGATCGCTGTCAAAAGCAATCTACATCTGTATCAGAGTGCCGATTTTAAGAAAGATAAAGTACGTATAGTTTTTGATGGCATATTTTAATGACATTCTCATTGTGTCCTAGTAACATATGCAAGCATATACACACACACACACACACACACACACACACACACACACACACACACAAAATATGGCAGAAAGGCAATCTATACGACAGAATTTCATAAATATATTATAGAGCCATGGGGATGGTGATTTTTTTATTTTTAACTTTTATTTTTTTACCAAGACTCACAAAAGCTTTGCAAAGAAAGTGTTCATGGGTTAAATAAAATCTGTGGTACTGGTATACTACACAATAAATCTATCAATTTTAGAATAATTTCATTAGCTCTTTGGATAGAAATCCCAACGAATTTGCACTGCGACTCCCATCCTCTCAAGGCACAAAGCTCAATCTCTGCTGCTACTGCTCACAATGAGTCGTAAACCTTTTGAGAATGCATTTGGGTTCCTGCAGAGTAAGCGGTTTTGAAGGGATGCTGGAGCGCTGCCTTCTCCCTGGGTAACTGAGACTTGACTACTAATGGCTTCTGTGGCACTCTATGTGTTTTTGTCTGGCTCGCCTGGCACTATGCACCACCACCTCCATCACCCAGCACTTTACCCCCAGGCTTCCAGAGCTTTTTTTTCCCCCAGCCTCTCTAAACCTTTGGAATCACAATCAGACAGCCAGAAAAGATCATTATGCCAAATCAGAGGTGAATCCACCCGCAGTCTTTGCAAAGGTTTCGTGATTTTTTTTTTATGGCTTAAACTCCAAGAACAGGCACACAGGGTGCTGTGAGAAGAAAACGTGTTCTTGATCCCTTAAAACAAATCTTTGTCACGGGTGAAGAGGGCCGCAACAGCCAAAACAAAGTCTCAGAATGTACTTGGCAATGGTCTCTTACCTTGAAAGAGTTGACGGACTCTATTTCTGCCATGTGGCGCAAGTGAAATTTGTGAATAATGGATTCTAATATGTAGAACCAATCTAAAGTAAAACTCAAATTCCCTGTAAAGTATGTTGTGTTCTTTAATTGTTTTTACTTTTTCCATATCATATTCCATAAGTTAGTCACAATATCCAATTCATTATTAACAGTCAGCAATCGAGAGACAGATTTTTCTAGTTAGTAACAGCCTTATAATATATCTCTAAACATTTGCCTGAGGCTTTATCGTCGCCAGGTGCTGTTTGCATTACCTGGCTGGCATCGTTTTCTGGGCTTCGGCTGTGAGCATCAGTCAGCATGACTCTCCTCTGGGTTGGCAACCAGCCAATCTTAATGGGAGAGAGGAAGCTGAGTTTAGCCTTCTCCTTCTTGGGGGCCTGCGTGATGTGGGCCCTCTCCACGCTGGTCCTGCGTTCCGGAGCTGCAGAAACCAGGGTGAGGATGGACTCCTGGCTGCCCAGGGAGCTCTCATACAGGCTCGGGGTCCCGCCGAAAGAGAAGTCCCGACCGTAAAAGGAAGGCATCCCTTGTTGCCTCGGTGCAGGTCTGCCGGGTTCTTTGCTGAAGGCTGACGCAGATCCCGCCCGATCATTAAAAGGGAGCGCCTGGTCGTGCACCGGTGGTCTTGGGTGACCTCTCTGCATCCTCTTCAGCTCCAGTATCCACTTGTCCATCTGCCCCCCTTCGATTGCACTTTGGGGCCGGGGGACGCGATTTGTCCGAGGGACACGGGGCACGGCGTCCCCCTCAGATAACAGGCTCTCCCAGTAAGACTCATCGCCGGATCTCCTCCAGCCTTGAGATGTGCGCTGGTGGGCAGCTGTGCCCCGTAGAGTCATCTCTGTGGGGGTCAGGTAACCACAGACTGCTCTCCGGTTTCAGCTAACAATAAAGGCCCTTTGCAGTGGAGGTATTAATGTGAATCCCCCTTGTGCCACCGTCCTTGCTACCATTGGGCGCACCAGCAACACACACCCAGGAAAGGGTGGATCCCAAAACAATTCCACAGTTAAAAAATGAGAATGATCCACGTCGATGCAAAAATATGAAGAGAAAGAATAATCCCGTCAAGGTGGAAAGGGATCACATATATCAGTTATATATCTTACTTCAAGCCTGCTGTTTTGCAATGCCGCCAATGACTTACCAGAATCTAAAAAAGGCATAAATGTTCACGCCTAATGAGTAAAGCGAGGGCCTGGTGGGATGTCTCCAACGTTCCTTCATCCACACACTCTGTTGCGGCGTCTCGAAGTCAACAAGTCACTATCGGACAGTGTCCCCAGTCAGGCATGGAGTAATGTGAAAGATGCTTTGGCTGACAAAAGACTTACTGAGCAGAAGCCCTGAAAACTGAAGCACAGTGGGGGAAAGGGAGGAGGAGAAAGAGGCAGATACAGAAAAAGAAAAGCGATGTGGATGACACACAACAGAGAGAGAGAAACATGCAAAGCTGCTGCCGAGTGCGTGGATAGAGGAAAACAATACGAATGACAATTCAATAAAGCGTATTAAAAAGGTATGTCATCAGCAAGATCGCATTACGTCTACGACAGTGTATCGGACTAAATCGTCAAAATTGAGATGTTCCCTAAATAACAAGCCAAAATATGCAAGGGAGAGACACATAAAACAATGTTTAATAGAGCAAATGACACCCAAGAGGCCTGACAAATGAGAGAGCTTCACTAATTGGCCGATTACCCGTGTTACTCAGTGGCTCCTTCTGAAATCGCCTTTGTCCCGTCCTTCCGCCCCTCTATTTTCTCTGGGCCCCTGTGATCTCGTGGTCAGCGGCTGATGAGGCATCGATGTCCTCAAGCCCCGATTCGCGCCATGTGATTTCTGCGAGACTGACTGAGAACAACTGTGACCCCACATGATGCTCTGAAACACAACAGTGAATAAGTACTTATGAAAAGTCAATGTCTGAGGGGCAAGGTTCCGTTTCGGATGCGGTGAACACAGATCTGCTCGTTGTCAAAACATTGAACAGCGACAAACACTGTATTTTGTTGCTTTGAATTTCAATCAACTCTGGATGTGTCTCCGTGCAATAAGAGACAGAGCCTATTTAAAATAAATAAATAAATAAATAAATAAACAAGGTTATGAATAAAAAAAAAAAACATAAATGAACTGATATGACTGATTTAGGTCAATCAAATGAGATGGGATGCTGAGATAAGTTACATTCACAAGTGTGTATGCCGATGACCGTTTTCTCCTCTTGCTGTCTTAAACATGATAATAATCAGTGTAGAAAAAAAAACATGATACAAAACCACAATAGAGGGCAATATAAATAGGGAAAAACACAATGGAGTAGCTATTCAAATGAGGTGATGTGCTGCAGTCCCTTGAGGTTGAGAACCAAAATGAGAGTGTCAATGCCCTCTGCTGGCAATGCTTCGGAATCTCCCCAAAGAAATTCACAGGCTGCGAAAAAAAAAAAAGGAAAAGGCTGTCAAAAGTTTGAAAAAAAAATTGCACCAAGAAGTTAAGATGTTGAATTTGAGAGGGTTCTCCATGAATAAACATGAGCAGGTTCATCAGGGTGCACCGAGCGTATTCCTCATAAGTTGCTCAGTGATCTCTGAGCGACTGAGTGCTACGGATCAACATTCCGCCGCTCAAAACAACAGCAGTCTCTCTCTTCTCCTTACACGATTGAAAACAAGGAAGGGAATGGTTCGGAATTGCGTGCGTGTGCATGTGTCAAATGGGCACAGAAACATTTAACTTTGATATCTTCCATCTCCAATTTGATACGGGTTACCTTATATCTAGTGTAGATACATTACACCCCTACATTTAAACACACACACACACAAACACACACACACACAAAAAGCAAGTCAGATAAAAAAGAATCTGGGGCCCGATCTGTCAAACTGCTGATTTTGGATTATTCATAAATTATTCATCAGGCCCATATTCATGTAAATTACTGACACCACCTATACTATGTATTTTGTAAACTGTAATCAGGATCTGCGTGAGCACTCATCTGCAGAAAGAATAAGCTTGTGTAGCACTTTCTGCTGCATTATAGGCTGTATTATAGCAGGGTACTGGATATGACATGTACTTTTGCAACTTTACTTCCACTGCACGGTGGCACGGGGCGTGCACCGCTGCCTCACAGTAATAAGGTCCTGGGTTTGATTCCCGCCTGGGGCGTTGCTGGCACCGTGCTCTGGTAGGTTATCTCCCGAGTAGGGGCCTCTGTGCGCAGAGCTGGGACGTTCTCCCCGCGCTCACATGGGGGTTTCCTCCCTCCAACACAAAAAAAAAGACCCCGTTTAAAAACATGCAGAGCGCTTTCCGATCCCATCCCTGACCGCGACACGGACCTACACCTGGAATTGGTCCCTGGGCGCCATTGAGGTGAGGGCCACTCGCCGATCCTGGCTGTCCACTGGAGGGAGGACGGCTGGGATGGGGGAAATGCAGAGGACAAAGTGCTCCAGTTCACCATTATGCGTGTGTGTGTGTGCATTGAGTGCATTGCACCTGTGAGATCAATAAAGGATGATCATTCTTACTTGAGTTTGAAGAGCAAATGTGGTTCTTTTACTTCTACTCTGGGTACATCTTTCACCACTGCCTAAAAATACAGTAAGTACATGGTACAATAAATACAACAAATAAATACACAAGCCTAAAAATCACCATGGAATACTATACAGTGTGATTAGTATTTGCTAAAATTATAAACATTAATACATACATATATATATATATATATATATATATATATAATGAGATGCCTATATAAGCATGAGATATTTTATGATGGCTGTATGAGATTGACTAAATGGATTATTATTTTCCACTATAGAGGTGTAAGATATGTTAACTTACATAAATAGACATACATATATGCTCTAGTGTAGGGTGGCTATATGTATTATTATTATTATTATTATTATTTGTATGATTTTCCTCAATAGGATTACATCTGACATCTTCCAAATATAATCCTCGGGAAGTTGCCCACATTTCCCACGTCCACGGTGTGAAATAAGCCTCGCTGGTCCCGGTCCTACCGGATAACCGACATTAACCCCCAGCCCAGCTGGCTCCCGGGCGGCAGAAACTTCCCCCCCTGCGTGTCTTCTCCCCCTGGTGGAGCCTCGTCCCGCCTGCTAGTGGCGGAACATGGCTGCTGGCCGCTGCCGCTGCTGCCTACAGCTAGGAGGAGAACGCTGAGCAACTCCGCGTTAAACACAAGCACACACATCTGGAACTTATACCCAACGCGGGACAACAACAACAAAAAAACAAAACAAAACAAAAAAAAAAACCAAAACCAAAAAACAAGGATGTCTCGCTGGGTGCCCACCAAGAGGGAGAAGTACGGAGTCGGTGAGTGAAAACTTCCAGATTGGGATCCGGGACCCGTCGTTAGCCACGGCGCTCACGATAATAAGTTTGAGGGAGGCTCGGGATCCGTCGCTCGGACGGGGCTTAGGCCGCCGTAGGCCGCGTTCGAACCGCGTCGGGTCATAAAAGTCGACAAGTCGGCGGCCGTACGAGCTTAAAGCGCCGGTACGGCGGGGGAACGGCAGCCTTTGTGGGAATGTCGGGGAGGCGCGCCTCGCCGCCGCCGCCGCCGCCGCTTCCTGCTTGCGGGGCCTGGAAAGCGGAGCGGCACCCGGAG
Organism: Zeus faber; assembly: GCF_960531495.2. Classification (NCBI taxonomy): domain Eukaryota; kingdom Metazoa; phylum Chordata; class Actinopteri; order Zeiformes; family Zeidae; genus Zeus; species Zeus faber. The sequence goes on from NC_137207.1 coordinate 19,193,839, forward strand.
GCTCCCGCCGCCGCCGCCGCCGCTTCATGGCGTCCGGGGGTGCGAGGCGCGCTCCCTCTTCCACTCCCGCCGCCTCGCGTCTCCCCGCACGGACTTCCTGTTTACGGGAAACTTTTTCTCGCGCGTGAACACTTGGCCGCCGCGCCGCGCCGCGTCTCACCTCCCTCCCTCCCCCGCACCGCCCCGCACCGCCCCGCACCGCACCGCCCCCCGCCGCCGTGTTCGCCGTGGAATCGGCTCGCGATTCAAACGCGGAGACCCCGGTGACTCCCGCGCCAGGCCTCGGGAGTCACCGGGCGGTCGCGGGCCGGCGCCTTGTGTCGACGTCTCCAGCGTCGAACACTCGGGTCTGGTCTTGTCGATCAGCGCCGGAGCTGCCGCGGTTGTTGCCCAGGCGCCCGGTCGCGATTGCCCGAGCAGGGTACGCAGGGTACGTTGCGATATGAGGTGGAGGCAAACGGTAGAAACTCCGCATGAGATGGCCCTGCCTGCCAAGTTTTGCTCTATGCCAGTTACAGTTTACCAAATATACACGACCCCCCTTTTTAATCATCTGTGATACTTAATGGAGTACCCCGTTCAATAGTCTGCGATTTGAATTGGTGACGTCTGCAGCTGCTTGAAATGTCAAAAAAAAAAGTTAGTTTTGACAAATATTAGCCCTTTAAAAACAACAACAACAACAACATGAAATAGTCTGCCATTAGAATTGATGAGGTCTGCAGGTCCGTATAAAGTTTTTCTTTTTATTCTTACTCAAGTTTGAAAAGGAAAAGCCAATGTGGTTCTTTTACTTCTACTCTGGGTACATCTTCCACCACTGCCCAAAAATACAGTAAGTACATGGTACAATAAAATCAACAAATAAGTACACAAGCCTAAAAATCACCATGGAATACTATAGTGTGATTAGTATTTGCTAATCACACTGTATGATTCTTTTGTTTTGTTTTTACAGTTACCTGTTCTAGATGGACCCACCTCACTCCATTACCTGTCATAGTTGCGTCCCCGGAGGGGGGGGGGAATCCACGAAAATCCCAGTACTGACAGTACCAGGCCCAATTTCTGTGCAAAAAAAAAAAAAAAATTAATTCATTTGTAATTTTGAGATGGAATCCAGTTCCTAATGACGAGCGGTGATTTGTCCAAAAAAGTATGATCTGCTTATCTGCTTTAGCGGCCAGACACGGTTCCCAGCAGCGTTGGTTGGAGTTCGATAAAGACCGCGGGGACACTCGAGTGCATTTATTGTTCAGGAGTCTTTTTTAACCAAACCCCCCCCCCCCCCAAAAAAAATCCACGTCTATTGTCTTCACTGTCATAGTCGTAGTATCATCGATGTTTACAAGGTTTCCCAAGAATATGCGTGTCGCCCAAATGTTTATTTTAATGACTCTTTTAAAACGTTGTGGTTACCGTAGGCGTGGAGTTGCTTTGGGATATGTAAACTCAGATACGATAACACGAGACGGCTTTTCTTTCTTCACTTGCGGGAAATCCGTTCATTACATCCTGAATATAAGACGGAATGGCATACAAGTAAATGAAAAGTCTTTTTTACGCTTAACCAGGACACACATCTCAAATTTATACCCGTCTCCCACTTACTGGGAGCGTTGGATAAATTGTTAAGTTGCACAATTCCCTCTCAGTCCGCTACATGGCCGACATAATTGCGCTGCAGTGTTTGCCGCACAGTGTCCAGTGTCAAAGTGTTCACCGGACCGGTTGTGACCCCATTTCAACACCCGAAACGCTCCCGACACGCACCGATCAGCCGCAACATTGAAACCCTCTGACGGGTGAAGTCGGGTGGATGGCCGGGGTCGGGGTCTGATCCGACGGAGCATCTTTGGGATAATATTGGCGGTTGTTAGTGGTGGTTTTAATGTTGTGGCCGATCGGTGTTTGTTCCTTGCTCCGAGTGGCTGTTTCATAAAGTCGTGGATAAAACTTAATTCTGTTGCCGCGGCCACATGAGAGCAGATGAGTTATTTTGTGAAAAGGGAGACAGCCGCCCCATCATTGGTGCAGAGGATTCGTGGGGTGCATAGCGGCCTGTTAAAAATAAATATATATATATATATATATATATATATATATATATAAAATACAAATAAAAATAAATATATTGCATGGTGACCAAGCAGCACTAATGATCACTTTGTGAGACCTCTCATGCTCACAACATCCACTGTGGAACTATTTCTATCCCAGCCCTGGTCCTGTCACGATATAATTTACTGTCCTTGCTCCAGCCTTTCAAATCTACCGTTGCAGGAAGCCCTCGTCTCCCTTGCTCTATTGAAATAATTATTAATAACAATTGCGTGTGGATTAACGGTTGCTTGGCAATGGTAATTCACTTTTTATCGCCCTCTTAGAATTGTCTCATAGATTTGGCCCACGTAATCTTTAATTGTTTTAATTAAAGATTAATTAAATTATTTTTTTTATTTTTTAATGCTCACAGGTTTTTTTTTGTTTTGTTTTATTTCTTTTTCACTTCTTGTCAGACGATGGTATTTACTTCCTGACAGTCAATACTCTCCAATCACATTGCAGTATGCGTGTGGCTGTTTGTTATCTGCACTGTTGTTCTCTATTGTCTGCAGATGTTTTCTTGTCTTGTGGTTTGGACATTCTCTATCTTGCACCTTGACCAGAACAAATTCCTGTGCGCATCTTGACCTATGGGCAACATACTTCTGTAGAGGGATATGATGTTTTGTGGAAAACAGAGAAGCCATCCTCCACAGTCGTCATTTGTTTTCATTCAAACTTTATAAAAAAAATCACGACTGTATTTACTTTAGTGTCACACCCCTAAAACAGGACCCTCCGCACCGGCTCCCGTATTGCAGTATCACAATAAGCCCAAGCCACCGGGGCGATACGCTGCAATGATAGCCGGACAAACCACATAACTCTGAATCAAACACCGGTGCACTGTTTGATGGTTTTTGGGCCATTCATACTTCGGCTCCACCTAGCTTCGATCATCATCGGTGTCAGCTGCATTGGGGAAGTGAGAGGGGCGGCAATGGACCTCGGTGGATGCCAAAACACTGATTTCCATTGTGCTGGTACGCAGACTCTCTCACCTTAAACCAGACTTTATAGGAACCTCTCCATCCCCTCCCATACACACACCGTTGCCAAGAACCTCATTGTTATCTTTTTTTTTTTTTGTTTTTTTTTTGTTTGTTTTAAAAAAAAAAAAATTTATACATAGTTTCTGAGGTAAATGTTTTGCCTCGACTCGCTCAGATGGGTCCGGTTTCACCGGACTGTTCAGAATTCCGTCCGCACCGCCTTTCATCTTGGATCACGCTGGTGTTGTTTAATGATGAGGCTGGTGAGAGAGTGAATTCAAGAGATGGCCACGCATAGAGCGCTGCTTAAAGGAATGAAGTGGAGAGGAAAGAGCTTTCGGCCTGCCTTTCTCAAACCTTGTCCACCCCATGTTATTGTCCTGCGAAGACATTTCAAAAGACCATAATCAGATCAAACCTCTTGACCTTGGGCGAATACCAACAATGTCCCTTTTTTCTTTTGTTTGGCATTACAAGCATTAGGCGTGGACAACTGGAAGAAGTGACTAGTGAAGCCCTCGTGGAGATATTATTTTAATTAGTCTCTTTCAGTTGTTTGAGGAATTGACTTGAAAGTTCACTTTGATGCAAATTTCAAGTGTTTTTTTTTTTTTTTTTCTCATTAATGCCGTTTTTCTTTTATCGGGGTAGCAATTAGTTACGCGAGAGAGGCTTGTTAAGCTGCAGACTTTCCCAAGAAAAAGCACTTTAGGAACACGGGTATTTTTCTGAATGTATACACAGATCAGCCACAACATTAAAACCACTGACAGGTGAAGTGAATAACATCGATCATCTCGTTCCAGTGGCACCTGTCAAGCGGTGGGATATATGAGGCAGCAAGTGAACAGTCAGTTGTTGAAGTTGATGTGTGGAAGCAGCTTAAGGATCTGAGCCACTTTGACAAGGAGCACATTGTGATGCCAGATGACTGGGTCAGAGCATCTCCAAAAGCACAGGTCTTGTGGGCTGTTCCCGCTATGCAGTGGTTACTACCTACCAAGAGTGCTCCAAGGAAGGACAACCGGTGAACCGGCGACAGGATCATGGACGCCCAATGCTCAGTGACACACGTGTGGAGCGAAGTCTAACCCGTCTGGTCCGATCCCACAGAAGAACGACTGTAGCACAAACTGCTGAAAAAGTTCCGGTCAGAGGGCCCATGCTGACCCCTGTCCACCGTCGGACGCCCCTACAATGGGCACATGTGCGTCAGAGCAATGGAAGAAGGTGGCCTGGTCTGATGATTCACGTTTTCTTCTGCATCACGTGGATGGGCGGGGTTAGGGTTAGGTTATCCGATGGGGCATCCGTGGGAACAACAATGCGCTGGAACAACAAGCCTGGTCCCATGGGGGCCCCACCTCGCAACTTCCAGGACTTAAAGGATCTGCTGCTGACGTCTCGGTGCCAGATACCACAGGACACCTTCAGAGGTGTCCTTTGGTATCACCTACACAATATTGGTGGTTATTAGTGGTGGTTTTAATGTTGTGGCTGATCGGTGTATATTCCGTTATCCAGTTGGAAGTTTTATAAAGTTGTGGACAAAACTCTCTTCTGTTGCTGTTGCTGCTGCTGCTGCGTGACTACGTGCTGATCGGTGTAGTTTCCGGTGTACACATGAATGTGCCCTCAGATGACGTGTACTCAAAAAAGGGGGGAAAAAAAAAAAAAGTTTTTTCCATCCCTCTAGAGCTCTCTCTCGGATTTTGTAATTTAATTGAACAAACAACCAAAGACGCAGGAGTGTTTCTGTGTTTTATTTCTTTGCTGGTTTTTACTCTCGGTTGCATGTCTCTGGTGGCCAGGAAATGCGGCTTCCTGTGGGTGGGCTGGGAGAGCTGCTTATCTCGTCGGATGGACAAACCCCGCTTGTTGGAATTATCTCTCGTCTCCCCCCCCCGCCCCCTTTCTCCCCGTCTGTTTCTCTCTCACACTCGGTGAGCTCCGGACGGTATTTTAGGCGTTGCTCTGATTAGTTATGACCTGCGACGTGGTCGGCTGTGCCGTCGGACAGGATTGTAGCCGTCAGACAGGAACATTTTTCCAATCAAGCAGGAAGGAGACAAGTCGGTAGAGACTGAACGTCATGCCTCGGCCCATAAGTAATTTGTGAAGCTCCCCAACCAACGCCCAACAAAACCGCCTCCCACCCGCAACTGCAGTAAGCTGACAAATATGGTTGCAATTAAAACCCTGTCTCAGTTACTGCATCAATGCCAGCCGTGTGTTTGGAATTCTAAGTCTCTAAGTTCCCCCGTAAGTTGCTGGAGCTACTTGGTGTAAAATGAGACAGGAGCGACTCGACAGAGATGTTTTCACCACGGCTGGGTGTGCCCTGCGCTGTCGCCACCAGGGAACGTCGGTCCACAATTGCAGTAATTGTCACACAAATATTTGCGATGAACAATTTTCATTTCTTTTGTTCGTCATATTTTACTATTATAGCGGAAATGACTATTAGTGTAATATACATGCGCTAGGGGGAGGGCCGTGTGACAGTATTAATCTTGTCCTGAAGTCGAAGTCTGTGTGCTGTACAGGCTCCTACTGTTGATCAAAATGAATTCATATTCATGTTCTAAATAATTGTGAAAATGTAACAATGAAATTATGTTTATTAATCATCATTGATTCATAATCTTGATGAGACAACTGGATTAATGAAGCCTGGCAGAGGTGACGGACCAAATCGCTTTCCCCTCCCACTGTACGGAATAGTTTATTTGCAAAAAAAAAAAAAAAGAAAATCATCGAGAGTAACCCAATAATAAAAATAAAGAAATAAACAAAATAAAATGGGGAAAAAACGAAGCACTCAAACATCTTGTGCAAGCACTTTGCAAAGCAATCAATAAACATCAAGCCAGCCACTCTTGGCCAAACCATTTGAGAGTAAGTGTGGTCGTGTGTGGTTGTGAGTGGTGTTTCACGTGGCTGAAGACATGTCCCCAATAAAAACAGTAAAAAATGACTTCCAGAGGCTTCCTTAAAAGTAGTAGATCCTCGTCGCAAAAGTCTGGAGCTGCAAGTATGTTTCCTGGAACCGCTCCGCGACTCCCCCGGGTGCCCGATGTGATTATCCTGTGAGTCATGTGCTGAAAAGGATTTAAAATAATCTATTCCCATTTGAAACTTGCGCTTTGAGTCATGTAAGTTATCAGTACCGTGAACTAGGGATGGGTATTTTTATTATTGTTTTTTTTTCTTTAGTTGACGCTGACGAACAAGAATTTTAGTCGATTAGTCGACTGGCTGTGACGTCATCACCCCCTCCAACATATAGACCATTAACCGCACGTTACTACTAGGGATGCAACGGTACACGGAAGGTTATCCAGCTGTTCGGTAAGCCCCCTACGGTTCAATACGCACACATGAACCGCCGGTATTACGATAATAAATGATCGGCAACGCCTCACCTTATGTTGTCGCGGCGCGGCAGCAGACGGGCAAATGTCACGATTCCGCCCAATGAGTAATTTCCGCCACGTTTGTTTACACTCGCTGATGCTGTTGGTCTACGTTGCCCTTCAGTGTAATGCTTTGGTGCCGAAGTTGCAGATGGCTCGCCATCACAGCGGTTGAACCGCGGTAAAACAGCGTCAACGCTAAAACAGCACTCCACCGTGTCTCAGCTTGGGTAAAATGAAGCCACACTTGGCTCCGCCTCGCCGCCATCGTCCGCTCATTTACAAGCACCTTCTTCTACTTTGACTTACAGGTAGTTTAGGTGTCTGCGCTCCACCCACCCAGCGGTCCACTGCCGTCATAACCTCATGCGTGCGCTGCGTTTATTAGAGTCCGAGCGGTAAATACTGTGTTTTTGGTGGGGGGAGTTTACCTCACTGCCCCAGTCGACTAATCGATTAGTCGACTAATCATGCCCATCCTTACTGTGAACATACTGTATATATATTTTTAGATATATATATATATATATAATATAAGTTCAGAAATGTAATAATTACCAGCTACTAGATTTCATTTATTTTGCCTTTTGCTTTGTTTGAATACTTGAAAGTATTCTTTAATGTACGTTGATTGAATTCTAATTAATTTATTCTAATTCATCTATTTTACTGTACATGACATAGTTTAGCAGCAAAGCCTTAGCTACGAACATGTAATATTGGCCAAAGGGTTGATTTGATTGTTTTGTTTGTTTTGTCATGTTGAGGGTAAGAGCTGGATCTACATATCCCTTGCGATATTTAACGTCTTTAAAGATTTGAGGCAGAGTGCCAAATTGGTAATTAGGTTCTACTTTTCTGTAACTGAGGAAAGTATGACGAATCTTGACAACGTCAAGAAATATCATGTAATGTTTTGCCTTCATTTCCCCCTCATTGCATATACTAGCTCAAGAGGAGCCATTTATTTCCATTGAACATGGGAACGAATAAATTCAATGTGTGTTTGCCTTTTAGGCTTTGCAAACAAAAATGACTCTGGGTAGATTATACAGGAATAATAACTTGAATATATGCAATGGTGCTAATGGTCTATACCAGGAAAAGTAAATTGTAAGGAAAAGTACTGTAAATTTACGTAATGCTAAATGATGATTTTAGTATATATGTAAGAGGAAATGACAAAAAAGTTATAAAATTTACTTAGAAGTTTTTGAGGCGTTCTTGTTCCTCATTTCAATCTAAAGCGTATGTGACAGCTAGGCAATATTATAATTATAATAATATTGGTTTTTTTTTGTGAAATAAATAATGATGTGAGCTGACCAGGTCTGCTCAGCAGTAAGGTCTGCAGCAATTCTCCTTTTTCCACGTTTCTTCCTAACGTTGGAATCTTGTGGTCAGTTGGACCGTTCGTTTGCCTCACGTCAAATGATGGAAACATCATTTGACCCCACAACATTTCAATCATTGGCTTTTGGCAATGATTCCCTTGGCATTGGATGGAAATGTATGCTTGTGGAATCAACTAGTCTCTAGTAAAGCTTTGTGTCCATTTAAGACACTGTAGCTGCCCCTCAACACAACATACCTCCAGCTAAGTTAAACATGGCACATTATATAGGCTGGTACAGCTATTCCCAATTTGGAGTACGGCAAAAAAAATGTACATCTTCAAACCGCCCGGGGCTCTAGACTAGCTCTTGACCCGGGACGTATTTTTGTAAATGTTGTTTTTTTTAGTTTTTTTTTAATAAAACCATTTTTTTTAACTTTTCACCATCAACTGGAAAATGACAAATTGTGCGGCGTGCACATCTATCAGAGAGAGTTTGCAAGTTCCACTGGCGATGAAAGGTTAGACTCTTTTTTTTTTTTTTTTTTTTTTTTTCTAGACTCTGTACCTGACGATTCACTCAGTAGAAAGAGTCGTTTTCGGCTGCAGGTGGCTTGCCAGTCCTTAACACAACGTGTTACCATGGAGACCCCTGCTTTACAATATTGATATTCTAGACGTGTCGATACGATCTCCGAACAAACTTAATCATGGAGTAGTATGATTACAATTGCAAGCATGAATGCATTTCAACGTCAGTGAATTTTACTGTCTTGTAATCGGTTTGGCCGTAATCTACTGTATATTGGTAAAAGTGTTCTTGCAGTCAACGTGCATGCATGAAAACAAATATTTATATAAGAATACAATTGTTTATTTCCTTTGAATTTTCTTGCATCAGTGCCAAACATCACTAATTTAACTAATTATAATGTACTCATGAAGTAATCACAATGTGAAGGAACAACATTTTAAATGCAAGACAACCCATGGTAACGTTGGGATGGTTGAAATTGTTTTTTCGAGACGGCGGTGAAAATAATTAGTCTGGAGCTATTCTGAGCCAGTCTATTACCGTGCATTTCAGTTTTCAAACCGGCCGATGCATTCGGGGGATCCTCGCTTGAATGAACCGAATTTGAACAGAACGGAAAACGATTGGTGAAAGAAACTTCACAATTTCACTCTATGCGGGAGCGCCTGCGCAAAGAGGGTTTTCTCCAGCGTGTGTGAGGTGGCGAAATTAAAAGTTATCCACAACACTCACTGTCTTATATAGGCTGTATAATATATGTATCTCATATAGTGTGTACTGTATGTATGTGTGTGTGTGTGTGTAGGGGTGGTGGATGCACTACCCCTGGTTCTAGAGGGGTAACGCAGCTGGAGGTTGAATGTGTGAAGGGGTACCTGTAAAAAGTTTGGGAACCACTGGTCTACTACATAAAAAGACCTGTGATTTAATGCTAATGAAGTTGTCCACTCGCCTGCCTGTCTTGGAAGGGGGACCCCTCCCTGTGGGCCCCCTTCTCAAAGGTTTTTTTCCATTTTCTTCCCCGGGTGTTTTTTCTGGGATTTTCTTTTTTTAAGGCTGGGGGATGGTTTCCATGTGAAACATGAAGCACTTTGAGACTGTACTGTTAATAAGGGGAGGGATGGGCATGATTAGTCGACTAATCGATTAGTCGACTCTTGCAGTGACAGTGTCGACTTACGAGAAACCTCTCATGATTAGTAATCGTAAGCCCACGCGTCATGAGAAACCCAAAAGTGTAGCACACAGCAGAACGCGCTCGTACGAGCGAATGATCCCCAATCTGAGAACGCTGGTCGCGTGGGATGGAGCCGTCTTACCGCGGCTCTACCGCTGTGATCCCGAGTCGGTTGCAATTTTCGCTATTTTCGTTTTGTCATCTCTGGTGGGACTTGGTTTTGTTTGGTCGGTGTAGCACTTGGAAAAATAAGAGAATCCTTTAAAATAGCACCGTTGTATTATTCATGTCCTGGTAATGTTTTTTATGTGCGGTTATTGGTCTATTGTCTAGTCGACTAATCGACTTAAATTCTTGTTAGTCGTCGACCACTAAAATGAAGGGAAAAAAAAAAAAAAAAAGTGAAAATGCCCATCCCTAATTAAGGGCTATAGAAATAAACATGACTCGTCTTAACCACAGTAGAAGGCTGGTCGTTGAGTCAATATTATTGTTGATGTGTTGTACCTCAATGGTGATACATTTGGTATCACCTATATCAACTTGCTGAGTCTCATGTAACCACGGTAAGATATGAAAACCTGTCTCGAGGGTTTCCATGCGGTTGTTGGGATAATGGATCCCGGTTACCGCCGAGGAGGCCCAAACCAAACGGGTCGAAACTCGCCCAGCGACGGCTCCCGAAAGCGCCGTCGCCTCCTTCGTCTCCGTCGTCGATCTCCGAAGGAGGCGCCTGCTGCGGCCTGCGCGTCGACTCCGCTCCCGGGGGGAAAAAAGGGCCGAGCTCACGGGAGCGGAGAGGAAAAGCACCTTTGGAAGGACAGGCGGCAAACTGGAACCAAACACGAGCGAACCCCTGCTTTTTTTTTTTATTTTTTCATTTTTTTTGCTTTTCTTCCCGTCGGGGGAAGAAACAAATAGTTTCGTCTCTGTTTCCCGGTGTTAAAGCCGGGCGGCGTTTTATAATCGCCTCATTTGCTCGTAAATAATAGTAATGAGGATAAGAAATGCGGCGAATGGAGACGGCATTGCCGGAGCGATGCGATAAGAGGATGCGAGGGGGGCCGTCCTTTATTTTATTTTTTTTATTTTAGGACCTGCACATCCTTCCTCTAGCGTGGCCGGCAGTGCCCGTGCTTTTTGTTTCAATAACAGGAAGCGACGGCAATATTCTTTTTTTTGGTCATGAACATAAATCGCGCGACAGATGTGACCCTCTTGAGCCCCCCCCCCCCCCCCCCCCCCCCCAAGCCCAAACTCCGAGCGAACGCCCGTGATTTGTTGGTTGTTGCTTTTTATTATGGGCTGGCGCTTTAATGGGATGCGGAACGACTCCCTCGCTCTCTCTCTCGCTCTCGCTCACGTGGGGGGAGGGTGGCCTCTCCACCTCACCCTGCCAGCCCCCCCCCCCCCCTCCGCTCTTCCTGTCGGACACCTTCTAGAGCCTGTGCCGGGGATGCCGCGGCGTGGAGGAAAAGTTCTCCGCCCTCGCTCGGCGAGAAAACTTACGGCGTGGGTCGTAATCCGCTCGTGGATAATTAAATAAACCCTGTTAATTGCTTGCATGGACTGCTTTTGTATCTGCTAATTAAGGCTTTCAAAGTGATGGCGTCGCCGCCGAAGGTCCGCCGGAGGGCCGCGCTCCCGTGTTGTGTCTGCGTGCAAAATGGCTTCCACGCCGTCTTTTCAACCGGCCTTATTTATGAGAACTCCTGAGTTGCCGTGAACATAACAACCACTGTGTAAACTCGGTTATTTTTGCCGACGGTGTGCCCGAATTTGCTGACACATGCCGGGATGATTTCCTTTCACCAGATTCCATATGTAGACCAGTCACACGTTAAACCCCGGGATTAATCGTGCGATCACGCCGGTAGTTTGTCCGTCTTTTGGCCCAAATCATGTTGGATGTCCCAGTTTTGGTCTCATATTCATAACAACCGCTAGAACGCCGACGCTAGTTTTGCCGCTGTTATCATCTTGCGTTTTGTTGCAGTTTTTGTGTTTCAAGGTACAATGAGTACCATTTTATTTGCCCCGTTGTGCACATTGACTGTGATCTAGCGGCGGAGGTTCACAAATGTTGTTGACTAATGCCAGTCAGTCCACGGTCACCTTTTGGACAGTGGACGGACAATGGAATGAAGTCGAGGTCACTGCACGATTAGTCGACTGGCACGATTAGTCGACTGGCATGATTAGTCAACTAATCACACCCGTCCCTAGTTCTCAACCTGGGGAACAAACCACAACGTACAACGCGCCCTGAGTGGTTGGGATCGCACTACATCACTGTTGAAGTTTATTATATTTATTCCAAATTTTTTTGAAGATACTCCATGCATGGAGTTCCTTTTTGCCAAGCAATATTGAAGGCTGTGGGCTACGCTACATATGAATAGGTTTTTATTTTTAAAGCTGTTATGATTGAATGATTTGCAATTCATAGTGTGTGTATATATAGACTCACTTTGTCCCAGCGTCCTCCTCTTTTCTTGCCTGATTTCCAGAACCCGTGGATCGCAGTTGACCGTTTTGGAGAATTGTTATGTGATTCATGGGGTCTGGCAACTTCCCTCCGGCCCTTTCCATGATTTAATAACACCATTGCTTTCCCCAGCGGATTGGTCCGTGGTGAACCAAATCGTAGCTTATGAGTAGTTTAACTTCCTTGCGTCGTCCAGCATCACTGGACGACCCGCACAGGAATAAAAAACAAAACAAAACAAAAACAAAACTGGGATGTCAAACGATGCATGGGCTCGTGATTCATTTCACGTCTACCTTTTACTCTCTGATTAAATAAAGGTCTTGCCAAATATTGCCAGAAGAAAGAAATGCGGAGGCAACCTGACCTTTTATTAAAAGCTTTAAGGCTTATTTATCACCTTTTAATTTATCGATACCATGACATTTCTCAAGAACTGACATAATTGCCAAATTTAGCTTGCCGTCAGTTAAATCACAGCACTTCATCGCGGCACTGCCTTTTTTAGTGTTGGCTTGTTGTGTACTGTGATGGTGTTTTTTGGCAGTTTTCTGGACCATCCTATCAGGCATCTCACAGTTGGCCTGTCCGAAGCTCCCGCCCCGAGGCAGGGCCGAGCGCAGTCCCTATGAATCTCCAGCATAATTCAAATAATTAGGTGTTGTTGAGATTCGCAAGGACTAAGGACAGAAAGCGGCGGCTCTTATTCGCTTTAAAAGTCATCATGGATTAACTGCGTACCTTATTCTAAGTGACAGGCCAGCTCTAATTGTGCATCTTGCAGTGGATTCGGGTTGACCCCAATAACTCTACCGGCACAATGTGCGCAATAGTCTTGAGAACGGCCTTGTAGTCCTCATACCGAAAAGGCCTATTTTGTCGCGGGTTAATCCTAATCGGTAATTTCTGATTGTGTCACGGCAGAGTCTGAACGCTGGCATTTAAAAAGTGGGGGGGAAAAAAAAGACTGGAAGGTCAGGGATCATTACGTGTATCGGGCGCTCACGCCCTCTTGTTCTCTGTGCTGTTGGTTTACGATGGTATATAAAGTGTGTCACGGGGGTGGGGGGGGGGGGGGGGGCTCCCGTTTTAAAGTCTTGACTCGTCCAATCGCTCAGGATAAAAGATGTCCTTTGGTCGAACCGCATTTAATTTAGCCGGGGACAGCCCCACAATGGTTGCTGCGAGATGGCTGCTAAGACTAATGACAGCCGGTCTGTTTAATCAGAACGTAGCCAAGTGGTGTATCTGTGGCTCGCCACCGTGACAAAACGGCACCACTTACATCTTGTTTTTACGTGGCGCTGTCAGCGGCAAGGTTGAAAAGGGGATCGGGGGGTGGGGGGCGGTAAAAATGAGACGGCCTCGGATTAAAAGAAAAAACCGTGTCGCGAATAAAATTGATACGCCCTCAAAACGGGAATCCGCGAGACGCGTCCTGTTAATCCTCACCATCCGAGGCACTCGAGTGGACATCCGGGAACGTGAAAGTGTGTTCCGCGAGATTCCCTAGCGATTTCAGAAGCGACCCCGTGGGCAGAAACGGGCCCCGGTGTCGCCGCACCCGACCGCACTACTGATGACCGAGGCCACTACTGTACCTGCGGTGAATGCTGATGTGTCCCCTAAAAACGTACAAAGAGCCTCATTTACTGACTTCTGGAGGGGGTGTCGAGTGTTCACGACTTGATATCGGGAATACATGACTTTATTGATGTTTTATTTATCTATCTATTTATTTATTCATTTACCTATTTATTTTATTATTATTATAATTTAAAAAATCATCAATCATTTTTTTTTAAAATATTATTACATATATATATTATTACAGTATTTTGTTTTTGCGATGGTAATGAGGGGGGGCGGGGGGGGACAAAAAAAACGATTCAACCAACATGCGACATGCAGTTCGGCGACGTTACGTGTTTTCGGTTGGCCGGGGAATTGAAAGCGGCGGCGGCGGCTTCATGGCTGCACTTGAAGGAGCAGCTCTATGGTGAAAGTTGACACGTGCAGATGTGAACATATGTCACCCCGAGTGACAGCCCAGGCAGAGTGGAGCACGACTGTCTTTCTTAGCACTCTGTCATACTGTAGATGGCAGGGCTGGAAGGGGAAAGCGCACGCACGCACGCACGCACACACACACACACACACACACACACACACACACACACACACACACACACACAAACACACACACAAGTGCGCTTCTTCATTATACGTGACGAAGCTGTGTGTGTTGTGTGTGTGTGTGTGTGTGTGTGTGTGTGTGTGTGTGTGTGTGGCACCCCCAGTCCCCTCCCTATTGATCGCGGGGACGCCAAACAGCTTGTGCATTGTTTGAAGGGGGCCTGCTGGACGGACAAAAAGGTCATCTGTATAGACGCTGCATGTTACATCATTGCATGTGGATGCGACGTATAGATTTATTGGGCGGACAGTTTACGCGCAGGCAGCAAACTGGATGTCTCAACCGCTTCACCCATATTTGCATACGGAGAGTTACGCCGAGACCTTTACCGGTTGCGCAGCGTGACGGCCCATCCGGAAGGATGACGGCGGACCTAAAGATCAAACCTGCTGTTAATTGTAACTGATGTGACTGCGAGTCATGCATATGCAAAATTGGAATTATTGAAGGCAAAATAATAATCTTATCTGTTTAAATCTGTGTTTCACTAGATGAGACTGTATGGTTTTTTTTTGTTTTTTTTATTTGCCAACAAACAAAAAAACACCACCCCTCTGAATCACAAAAGTAATAATTGGTAGCGTGGCCCTGCTGAGGGAAGGTGACATCATCAGTGAGTGAGACGACTGTGAAAGATGTGTGGTTAAACCTCCGGCCTCGAGCGCCAACTCTAAGTTTAAAAAAAAAACAAACGACCCTCCTAATGAACGCAAAGCACAATTTCTATCCAAGGCGACTCAGGTTACGAGGATGCCGATCGTCGACATCAAATTTATTCCACGTTTCCGTCGCGTCGGCCCCCTCTAAATGTCCCGTGCATAGGTTTTGGTAATGGAGGTGTCAGTCATAGATTGAGAGCCGCAGCGGAATGACACGTGCAGCAGGAGACAGCCATTCAGGGCTGCTGGCATTTGATTAAATGGCCTTTTGTGTGTGTGTGTGTGTGTGTGTGTGTGTGTGTGTGTGTGTGTGTGTGTGTGTGTGTGTGTGTGTGTGTGTGTGTGTGTGTGTGTGTGTGTGTGTGTGTGTGTGTGTGTGTGAATATTTACTTGGTGGAGTCCGGCTCGCTCGCTCCCGGGGCCCTTGGGGCAGCTTTACATGTGAGTGAGTGGCAGGTCCCCCGTGCGATTAACCTTTTGGTTAATCGCACAGTAGATATCGCTGGCAACTCTTTATTACCGTTCTATTTATTTATTGACTTCCCGCAGTTTTTATACGAATATGTTTTCATCCTCCACGTTGCAAATCTCTTTTAAGGTCTCTCCTGCCGTGGCGTTTTGACGCAGTTCGGCGACTCGGCCGCGCTGTCGACCGTGTGCTCGGTCCCACAGGAAGCTGGGCTTTCACACCTATTTATTTATTTACTGACTTTTTCAGGTTGGATCTCTCTTGCGATCACACTTCTTGCCTTAAACCATAGAGGAAACCACATTGCATCAATAAGACTGAACAGGCAGTACCACGTGAGCGGAGGAAGACTAAATATATCCATGCATACATTAAATATACGATTAAGGCTAGAAATGAACACATTATGAAGTGTTCTATGGGTTAAAAATTTGTTCCGCAGATGAACCCCAAAGGGCCCCTACCTGTCCCAGCTTCTAGCACCGCCCCGGGAAAGGATTAAAAACACGCCCTGCATCTAGCAATTCATTTGGTTTTCTCCACCCACTACACTCCATTTACACCAACGGCCGTCCCATCGGAGGCCACCCCTGCTGCAGTGGAAAGCAATACGCTTGAAATGGGAAAGCATGTACAGTACGCTGTTGTTAATGTCTGTGAGGACCAATCGCCCCCTTTTTCTCCGGACCGAGAAGTCCAGGCAAGCGATCAAAGGAGGAAGAGGATGGCGGTTCATTTCGAGGGGCTCGGGCACGGCGTCGGAGCGTCCACTTCTACCGCTACCGTCTGCCCTGCCGACGATGTATTTTGTTGTGCAATGTAGTAAAGCCGGGAAAGGCGACTCCAGTTTTCCAGGTGGATATCTGCAGGCAATGGCTGACCAGAGGCCCACCGGTCAAACTTTCTCGCTTCGTTTGGCACACTTCCCGTCATCGATGCCAATGACCCACGTCGTCGGTGACTCCACTCTGATAAGTCGACAGCACCGTCCCTGCTTCGCCTATGATTGATAACAAGTGCATATAGACCAAATGAACCGCCTGTCCAGGAACACATGGCCCTTCTGTTCACACCGCGCCCCCCGATCAAGGTCAAGTAGTTGCAGCGGATTTTTAAAATAACTTAAACTTGCTGAGTCAGTCCCAGAAGCCCTTTACATATTTGAAAGGGAATAAACTCCTCATTAGCATTCGCATCGCAAGGGGTGTTTCGATGGAACAGTAATTAATTGGCTACACCTTGCTGTGCAAGGGGGCTAATCTGTGTGGATCCAGACAAATATTTTCACTTTCATTTTCCTGGCTGTTTACTGGGGTGTGGATGACATGCAATTATTTAAGACCTTGTGACCTGATCCCGACTGCTTCATTTAGTCGTAAGGGTCGTTGGTCTTAATTGCTTATGGTGAAGGAAAACGTATCCCAGTGTAACGACTAGAGATGTCGCGATAACAGCGATGAATACCTCATCCCTTGTACCTCCACGCACACTCATTTATTTAAAAACCTTGTGCATATATATATACACAAAAACTAGCGTGTTGTCATTTAAGCCGAGCCCTGAAACTGTAGAAATATGAAGCTTGTCTTAATTACTATAGGAAAGAACGATCAACAGTCACATAAGCCTTGAAATGGAGCAGTAGGGAAAGACCTCTAGTCTGAAATATCACCAGTCATCGCACCACACGACATTATCACGATACTTGGGTCACGTTCGACAACATCACGACTCTTTATGTTTTGCAATACCCCAATTATTGCGATGCTTTTCTTTCTCGTTGGACTGCAGTAAAAACTGTGAAATGCATCGTCTTTACTCCGCTTTTGGTCTTCCGTCCACTGGGAGCGTCTTGAAAACTGCATTACCATAACCGCTTCTTCGCAGTTGTCAACAAATTGAACCTGTTCCGTTGCTGCTGGTGCGGGTTTCATGCCTTTTAAAGAAATGTAAGCTTTTTTTGGCATTGCGGCGTCGGCAGCCGACTTCTAGAAGACGTGAATGTGGACTTGGGTGAGGCGATATGTCAGGATTTTCCCACCGGCCGCCGTCAGCCCAACAACCGGCGATTGCCAATATATATATTTTTTTGCTTACCATTCTCACTGATCGAGCTCGGATGAATCTCTTTGCAGCCACCGTGCTTAAAAAAAACTGGCAAAACTTACGCCGGTCGAAGGCGTCGACACAATCCAAAAGCTGCACATGGCTTGAAGCTGGTTGGTTTCTGTCCAGTGATCTCGCCTCTGATCGGTGGATAGTAATCAAGCTTCTGATTGGCTGAGTGTGACATCACTCATTGCGCCGTCTAGGCCACGTGAGGACTATCCAACAAAACAAACGGCGCATGTGACTTCACCAGGAAGTAAATGACACGGAGAAGCGACGCATGTCATTGTCGGCGGCGACACACTAAAGACGGTTTAATTATTTGGTGAACTGAGTTCCAGAGGAGACGGACCATTAAATTAACAAAATGAAGGACAAAAACCCTAACCCGCGAAAAAAAACAAAAAAAACCAATCCCCCCAAGCCGAGTGTGAACCGAAAACATTTTACACCAAAACCGCATTTTAAAATGTATCCACTGGACTATGTGTCACGGCTCTAAACGTAAATAAAAAAAATCTATGTATGTAAGTATGTATCGATACATGATTGTGTGGATATTGTAATACTATGCTGTATCGATCCCCCCCCACCCTATTATAATGTCATAATACTTTACGAATGGTAAGAAGTAGAGCTGCAACAAATAGTCAATTAATCGATTAGCTGCCAACTAATTAAATTATACAATTATACAATGAACTATTTATATAGTAATTAATGAATCGCAAACTATTTTGATAACCCATTCATTGTTTTGGGTCATTTTTTAAATTTAAATTCTCTGATTCCAGCTTCCTAAATGTTAATATTTTCTCGTTTCTTTAGTCGTGTATGACCGAAGATATTTGAGGATGTTGCCTTTGGGCCTTGGCCAACAGTGATCCTCCTTTTCTTTCAGCATTTTCTGGATGAAACAACTAATCGATTCATCGAGAAAATAATGGTCAGGTGCAGCTGTAGTAAGGAGGGTAGGGTGCTATGAGCTATGGTGAGGTTAAAACAAATGTAATTCAGCCTTTGCGAACTTGGCAATGCAACAGAGTTGGCGACGCAGCAAGGCCAGGCGCCTCAAACAAAAATAACATGATTGTGTTATAACACTTGTTGTTACAGTAAAATGAACATGAATTTAGTGCATTAACATAGATTTGACACCTGCTCGAGGCTCTTGCATGTATCGGGTTGTTCTGTTTTTCAGGTGCTTGAGCCGCGATGTGTCTCCTCGAGTTTGCAGACCGTTTTTATTTTTTATTTTTTTGTTCCTTCATCATCAGCCTCGAATGCAACGTACTTCAACACATGAATCTTTCCGCTTCGCTTTTGAACAAGTGTTATATTTGGCAGAGCTGTCACTGCGGCATTGCTGGCTGCACCGCTGTTTGTCATGCCGTGTGTTTTTATTTGTTATTTTTGTTGTTTCTCTAGTTCTGGGGAGTTCAGCAGTCGCACAGCTCTCCCCGCTGTCGCTGCTTGCGGTCTGTCAGACAGCGGTGTGTTCCCAGCAAACTATCACTATTATTTGAGCTGTTTGCCAGCTTTTTGCAAAATTGGTAGATTACGCAATCAAAGTGTTCCACACATTGGAGATGTCACAATAAGAAAATTAACCTTCTGCCCAAATGTTTTTGTTCACTGTCACTAAATGGCTCTACTGCATATTAGAGCTGCAGCTAACGATTATTTTCATTATCTAATAACCTGTCGATTGTTTTCTCAATTAATCGATTATTTGTTTTGTCCGTAAAATGTCCCAAAAAAATACTGAAAAATGTCGATCACTGTTTCCCAAAGCCCAAGGCGACGTCCTTAATGTCTTCTGTCCCTGAATTTGGAAAATTTCTTCTTAAAAAAAAAAAGGACTCAAAACGATTAATTGATTATCAAAATAGTGGGCGATTAATTCAGCAGTTGTCATCTAACCGACTAATCGCATCGCCTCCTGGGGCATCTGTAGTAAGAACGACACGCAGCCTTCAGAATCTTACACCTGCGTCCGATCTGATCTGACCTGACCGCTGTAGCGCAGGGTCCCCTTTCTTGCTCCTCGATTAGCTGCCGCTCGATTACTATTACTATTCCTGTATTTTTAAGCAAAACTTTCCGTTAAAGAAACCGTGTCGCTCTGCCGGGGCAGTGGTGTGTCGAGTAATCGGCCTCCGATAAGATTACAGCCCCGCCGGCGGGGGCAGAGCGGCTGCTGGAGGCGGCGACAGGTCCCGGTGCGTCCCGGACGTCCCGGTCCAGCAGGCGGTAAGTTGCACACGCTTCCGTGTTTACCTCCCACTTCCTGACGCCAGTGTCATGTTTTCCCTTTTATCGCCTCTTCTCTGTGAGGCGTCATGAGGTGCGCCATTGTTTTCATGTGGCTATCTGCAAAGACGTGTTTGTTTGTTTTTTTTGTTTTGTTTTTTTAGCCCTGACACACATTTTTATTTTATTTCTGAAGCTGAGCTTTGGTCTTATCAGGTTTAGACAACGCAGAGACGTTTCTGATGTCAGCCTGGGTTCATCTGAGAAACCTTTTCCGAGCCGCGGCGCCTCCCCTTGAATTCTTAGCCCCCTATTAAGCCCTATTAGGCCCAGACAGAATGAACCTTGTGTAATCTTCATTTGGTTTTGCACACGTCGCACAAAGCCCGTCCTCGCTCGCAGGAAAACAAGCGCGGTGTGTTGTCGGTCCCCTCGTTGGACAACGGCCGCCATTGCCGCTGCATAATAGAGCCGTACGCCTGAGCCATGATGAAAAGTCGAGATCACTGTCCGTCTCCGAAACTGGGGACGTGGGAGATGTGTTTTCAGTGTAATTTCACAGCCCTTATTGAAAGAGCTCCAGAAGCCCGTCGCACACAATTAGCTTCCTGATCCCATTTTCCTCAGCGTGACTTGAACTAAAAGCCGTATCGGAAACTCCTCCTTTTTTCCGGGACGAGGCAGACCTCCCGCAGCGCCTGCACCGCCATTGTTGTGCGTCGCATATGGAGTCAAAAATCAAAAAGCTATTGAAGTTCTCATTTTGGCCATTTTATTCCACTAATATGTATCCAATGCGCGTGGGTGGAGTTTATTCAAACCCGCCGCTCAGACTTTTGAAATTGAGAAAATGACACGGCTTTGCTGTAATTCCGCCTTAAAGACAACGTTAAACAATTGCTACGATCCCAGACGGCTTCTAGTCTCGTATCGCAATATGGTTATTATAGCGATTTTGCTGCCCGGCCCCAATTCTTCGTTTCTAACGTTGCCGCAGGGGGATGGCGGACATCATCTGGTGTTCAACTGAGAGCGGAATGAGAACAGAGTCTGTCGCCGCTGCAACCCGTCCGCTTCTGTCCTTACCTGTCATCAGCTCGCCGCCGCCGCTCTGGCACCGGTAACCGTAACACCCGTCACATTCCCATCGTTCCCTGATCTTCGGCGGTTTCTGTTAGTTTTTTTTTTTAAATTTTTTATATTACTTTTTTCCTCGAGGTCGATCTCCCTAAAAGCGGTCGTGCACAGATGACCAACGTCGAGCCGAAGAGGGCTGGCCCCGGTGGGGGGGGTTCAAAGGTGTGACGGCGCGGCGCTTGAAAAGGAATTGGGCTCCCAACGTCTACACTCAACGCCTCTTATTCCCGCCTCTGGCGGTCTCACCGTACGACCTTGTGGCTCTCTATAGCGGGGGAGCTAAGCCGATCGTTTTTTCACATGCAAATCTGTGAATGGTTTGGATTTAGTGGTTGTAAGCTATATATATATATATATATATATATGCTATATAAAACTTATGATAGGAGGCTTGTGGCTATGTGCCGCCGCCCCCCAGCTGACTCATCCATCCTGCCCAGGAGGCCCATAGTAGAAGCTAGAGTGTGGTAATCATCCCCTCTTCAATCCCGCTGCCTGGAAAAAGGACATTTTACAGCAGACCGTGTGCTTATTGAACTCCTCTCATCTCAGTTAAGCACTGTATGAAATTCATTCTCCCTGACTCCGTATTACTCTGTATTACCCTTATCCCCCCCCCCCCGCTCGCTCTCTCCTTTTCTCCGGCGCCGGCTCACCAATCCGCCCACACCTGTTCAGGTGCGACACGTAGGCGTGACTCCCCTCGCGCCTGGCTCCCCGGAGGAGCGGCTGAAAGCACCGGAAAAGGGGGGGGGGGCTGCGGCGTCGCAGCGGTTGTCCTGCCCTCCCAAGAGGGGGGAGCCTGCCCGTTTGGGATTCCTCACCCGTGCAACTTCCACCAGGACCCCGTCTCCACCGGATGATGCAGCGCCGTCGCCACTCTTCATCGTCCTGCGCTTTCCTCCCGCCCCCGCCGCCAGCCCCCCCCCCCCCCCTCGAGTGTGTAATGATATGTTTTAGCCGGCCTGGATTAGTGCAGGTTATTAGTGGGGGCCATAATGTAGAATTACAATCAGCACTGTGCTTACTCGGGTGCTGCTTATAATTGTGGGGTGGGAGCAGATGAAGTGCCGGCTAAGTGGGCGGCGATCCCATCCCATCCCCCTTCCAGGGATGGAACTCTGTGGTTTACGTAAGCGGTTATGAACGGCAACGAGCTCCAAACAATGCAACCCTTGTTGTTGTTGTTGTTGTTCTTGTGTTTTTTTTTTTTTTTTTGGACTGGTGGAGGAACGCGGGCGACTTTCTCCACCCTTTTTTTTCAACATCTTTTTTAACTCCCCCCTCCTCCGATTTAGGATGTTTCTCTTTAGGATGTTTCTCTTTCTCTTCCTCTTTAGGATGTTTCTCTTATCGCTTTGCTCGCGGGGTATGCAAACGACGGGGCCCCTCCCTGAATAAACGGAGCCGTCAGTCAATCTCCGGACGTGACGGGGACTCGGGGGTTTGAGTGTCGGGCGTGAGCGCTTTGAGGGCTTGTCATTTTCTGCCATGGGGTGCCGTTGCTCTGACTGATTCGGTAATTGCACCCCCCCCCCAGGCTCCGAGCTCCCATTAGTTTTATGCGGCGTGAACGCCGCCGGTGTCGGCAAAGATCACACTGACAATTTTCTTTCGCCGTGCGTTTGATGAAAAGTGACGCCGCGTGTCTATATCGGAGCTGTTTGTTCTATCAGCACCTGCCGTGTTGGTAACCTGCCGAATCAGCTGGAACTGTAGCCCAGTTCCCAACAAAATGTGCACGGGATGCAGTCGGGGGCGGGGACGGGGGGACGGGGGACCGGGTTACAGTCCTTTCTGGCTAATTTTAATGATGATTTAATTGCGCCCCACCCGCCCCCCACCCACACGGTGACTGACTGAGGCCGATCTGGGGGGATTACCCCCTCACGACCCCTCTATTTGTTTTTGTTGTGTTTTCTTTTTTTTGTGTGTGTGTGTGTGCCTGCTAAACTCATTTCCCGGGGCCTTTTGTTTCGTGTCCCTGTAATAGCCCACCACCACCACCCCAACCACCCCCCCGGCCTGCGTTCTGGGCCATTCGCTGGGCTCGTCCCGATTGTTCCGGGGCAGTGTGAATAAACACACATTCACTGCAAAAGAGCTGGCTGAAATGGAAGTGGCTTACAAAGGGCATTTTACCCTCTGCTGTAACGCACTGCGGCCGTGGGCTGATGGGCACAGGGTCTGCGAAGGAGAGCTAGTAGTAGTAGTCGTCATATATTTTAAAGAGGAAAACCAGTGTTCATCCCTTTTTGATACAGCAAAGGACCGAAAAAAGTTTGCCTTTGCAGTAGAATCGGCCTCCAACAAAGTGGTGCTTGATGAGATATGAAGACCGCAGTAGTCGCATCTCAAATTTACTCTTTTTTTTTTTGTGTGTTGTTTTTGGAAATCCCATCAATCGTAAATGAGGAGCATGTGCAACAGTGCAATTATGTGTCTATTATTATTATTATTATTTTTTTTTTTTGCAAAAGTGCTGTTTTCACTTAAGTGCTGTAAAATACATTTATGTGAAATAGGATGAAACATTAAGCGCTGTACTCAGTGGTGCAGTGCAGACAGGGAACCCAAACATGATTACTTTTCTGCCATAATAAATTTAAATAATCTACCAAATTTGCAACTGTGATGCAATTTTGGGAAATTTTGCCCCTGATGGTTCCGTTTAAACATACCACCACTGCCACTATTACATGTACAGTAAACAGTCGACCCCTGCATCGACCTTCTAAGTAAGTACTGATAAGGTAATTCGTAAAAAAACAAAAAACAAAGAAGAGGTTCATTTTATGTATGGGCCAGATGTATTTTTCTGGTTTAGCAAATAAGCAAAATGCGTTTAACATCAATGCATATAATAAAAATAACTAACAAATGAAATCCTCAGCGAATGATTTTTCAATAGTTATTGCTCCTCGAAATGTGTCAGGGGCTTCCTTCTCAATGTGTTTCAGGATCATTCCTTTGCGAATGACTTTATCTCCAATTACTGCTCTTGAATTCACTTAATGACAAAAAAGCACTTCCGTGAAATGAACCAAAGGAACATTATACTAAGAGCATCACTCATCGACGAGCCTGCTAACCTGCTAGAACGCGGCGAAATGGCACAGATGGCGACGTGCCATGTGAAATTCCTCTAAAACATATTCATCTTTCTTTGACAGCCAGTGTGAGGGCGGGTAAAACGCGTCGCTCACTTTCCGGCATCTGCGCGGCGGGAGTGCTACCTTTTTAATTATGCTGTCTTTCACCCCCCCAGAGACCTCTGGATAGGGTCGCACATGCCTCCGCTCAGCAGGAAAACGCGCGCGCGCGCGCACACACAAACACACACACACACACACACACACACACACACACACACACACACACACACACACACACACACACACACACACACACACACACACACACACACTCTCTCTCTCAATCAACCACAACCACTTGTCAGTCTATAAATCCTGCTTTGCTGTTCGAGAGCTTATAGATTTTGTGTGTGTACTTGTGCGTGTGCTTGTGTGTGTGCTTGTGCGTGTGTGTGTGTGTGTGTGTGTGTGTGTGTATGTGCGCGTGTGTGTGCTTGTCTGCGAGCGCTCGTTGCGTTGTGTTAAGCGTCCTCAAAGACGGATGTCGGTCACGGCTGGTTTAGCGGTGACATGCTGTTCACCTCTCGGCGATCAGGGGAAGTGTGTAAGAATTCCCGGCGTGGTGTTTGTGCCGTCTGACTTTGACGTGCGGAGGGAACTCTGACAACGGGGGGGGGGGGGGTTGTAGCGCGGACGAGTGATGAAAAGTTTGTCCCTTTTTGGAGACTCGGCTCTCCGCGAATGACTCAGTAAAACGATTAGTTCAACTTTTCAACCCATATGCATTTTATTTTATCTGTCTAAAAATTGGACCTCGACCATAATTTATTGTTTTTTAATTATTGGGATAAACAATCCTAATTTAAATTTATTCAATTTGCTGTGAAACCTCGCGGTAACGAGTGCCTGCAAAAAAATGTCTTTAATAAATAGAAATAATAATCAAAAGAATAAAGTTAAACGCTGCTGTGACTCACACCTGATTTAAAATGAAGGGAGCCAGGAAACGGGACCATCCGCGGAATACCAATTCCACATTCTGCTCCTTCTCCGCGGCCTCCCCCGGCTGCTAGCGGCTTCTCCGCCGGTGGGCGTGCAAACTTTGTTTATATCGCGGCTCGACGCCGCTGTCGCACATTTGGCGCCACCGGGGGAGCCCGCCGCTTTACCGGCCCCCCCTCCCCTCCACCCTGGGGTGCCCTTCCTCTTACAGTTTCCCTCTGCTCTCTTGTCGCCCCCCCTCCAGCGATCTATAACTACGACGGCCGGGGGGAGGAGGAGCTGTCGCTGCAGATCGGAGACACGGTGCACATCCTGGAGACGTATGAAGGTGAGGAACCGGTCTCAACACTGGCTGGGGGGGGGGTGTGTCTCCTCCCGTCTGAAGAGATAAAGTGACACCGCAGTGAAAAAGGATGGGATCCACTGTGCAGCAGCCACTCACTAGGGTGCCGTGAGAGTGCAAATACCTCTTAAATGAATAATGGATGCCGCCTCTTGTGTTGCAACATCAAAGATCGCAAGGCCGCACTGATTCATCAGTTCCAGACGGAATGAATTATGGCGAATACCACCGACCCTTTTCGCCTTGGACTTTGAGTTTAATACTCGCTATTAGGTTTCAGTTTTTGAGTCAAGGATTCACAGTTTTGAGTGACTCCCTGGAAAGATTTGTTCGCTTTGAATCGATCTTTCTGAGTCGTGCGTCACCAAACTATTAGTCATAATAATAATAATATGCATAATTCTACGATTTTATGATGTTGAGTGGTTAACTGAGAGTAAAACACACATCCCTTACGTGTCTTCACTTCACACGCGACGGCTCAGTCTTCTTTGAAATAAACGAAACCGGTTCTATTTATATCGCTTTCCCCGCGGGTGATGTTTGCTCACGTTTGACCTGTTCTACTCCTCCACCAGGCTGGTACAGAGGGCACAGGCTGAGGAGAAAATCCAAAAAGGTGAGCGGCTCTTTAGAGCGGCTACCCTTTTATCCGATCATCAAGGAGTTTCAAAATGGTTCCTTTTTTTTTTTCTTTTGGCTCTAATGGCTGTCTTCCCCTGTCTGCACGCTGTTCTCCCCTTCTCTCGCCAGGGTATTTTCCCGGCTTGTTACATCCACCTGAAAGAGGCCACCGTCGAGGGCAATGGGTCAGTATTGCTACGATTGCATCCCAGCGTACCGTGTATTTCCGCGTTATCTAAGTGGGCCGTTTGCAACCTTTTCTCCCTCAAGGCATGTTTATTTAACTTCCTACAATACGTTTTGGGGCTGGGTATTTGGTAGCGACGGTCAATATGGATTCAATTTGATATGGACGGGACGGCTCACAGTAGGATATTGTGGCAGTTCCCGCCTGCCACACGCCACCCGAACGGCCTTTTCCGGGCCCTCCGACACAGACACGGGCAGAGATGTTGCAAACGCACCAGTTTATTGACCAGAGTGGGCGAGACGTGACAAGCCGGGAGCAGGCGTACCACGTCGTGACAGAGGCTCTGCCGGTGTGTCTGTGGGGATGGGTGATTTTTTTTTCTTCTTTTTACCGAGTAACTTCCTGTTGGTTTATTACATTAATGATTGTCAAAGTTTTCAAGAAAACTACAAAATGAAATGGGCTTTGAATCATTTCGAAAATAGTTTTTTTTTTTTTTTTTTTTTTTTTTTTTTTTTTTTTTTTTAAATCGCTAAAGCTTTCCAAAAATCTGATCTGTGCATTTGCAATGACCCCATTCATAAATTAATAGCATAATCATATTTCATTTCATATTTTGGACTGTTTCGTTTGTATGCGATGCACAGGAAAAAACAGTATTTGATCTAATATTATAAATATATATATACTGTGTATATATCTTTAAAAATGTATTTTATACAAATTTTATTAATTTTATCATAAAAAAAAAGGCATCTATTTATTCCTGAAGGTTGTGAACCATGGCATGTAATCACATCAGTGCAAGATTAATCGGATCTGAAATTGGAAGCCACCAGGAACCAAATTTCAACCGTCAGTTCACATTTTTAGTGTAATTTCACACAAACCCCCCCCCCCCCCCCCCCACTCCCAACCTGCTTTATGAAACACAGAAATGGATCTCATACTCACTGTGACGGGAGCGGATTCTCCCTCTGATGTATCATTCTGACAGATATCTAATGATCCTGTGAGCAATGTGTAATGACTAGGATATTATGGATGGATTAAAATCCTAAAAATCAGGGATTCCTACCCCCCCCCAACCTACATAACGCGTTTCATCAAATAATTCCTCGAGGACGGAGGGGAAGAACAATTGCAAGAAGCAGTGCAGAAAGTAGTTGAATCCCCCTGCCTATTCTCTCCTAATCCATCGATTTTTCCACCATTTCTGTGAATGTGTAGGAGGCGAGAAGGAAAACATTGGCACAGTGCAGAATTGTCCTTCTTTGATTTCCATGACTGTCTCGATTCTCGGACTTGACAGCGTCAATATTTACCAAACAGGTGATAAACCTTAGGAACAGTATTGGGATACTGTGTTAAAATTTAGAGACATCACGACTCTCCAAATCCACGATCCGATTTGACTTTCGATTTCAAGGTCATGATTCGATTTGAGATTTAAACATATGTATTTTTGTCAGCACTGATGACTCTGCCGTCGTTACAATATCAAATCTTGATTTGTAAACCCCCCCCAAAAAAAAATCACTTCAACATAATAACTTATTTGAATCATAAAAATTATAAATAGTCATAAAAATATGAGAATATTTAAACAATTCACCTAAACCGTTAAGAGCATTAGAAAAACAGGTCTTCAGAAAAATAAACAAGTTATTCACGACTTTTAAGTTACTCACCAAAATAAGCACAGAAAAACAGATGCTATTTTTTGCCAGAAGGGCACGCTGGTAGTTAAAGGCAAATTACTACCTGCAGCTCTGATCAGAGTGATCTTTTCTCCAAACAAAGCAAATAAAAACTCTCAATGTATTTATTTTACTCCGTTTCCTGCTGCTGCTCTGTTGTGGAGCAGATCGCTCCACAACAAAATACCGCCCGCGTTCTCACGGTCCGGTGGCGAGCGTGGTCGGTCTGAGAGCCGTTGGTCTGGAACCTCTGTGTGTTCACTGTGCAACAAACCGGGTGAACATATATTAAACTTCATTAGGTTTTTATTTTTTTTTATTTTCCTTTTTGTAATATTCAGTTTTCGTTCCTGCAGGCCTCGTGCCAGGTGGGTGGGTGCATTGGGCGATTGGGTCGGTTCGGAGCCGGGCGAGCCGCAGTCGACACCCCTCGGCGCACTCTGCATTGGTTTGCCGACGGATCTTGACCGCCCCAATATGGCGACATTTCGGACAATATTACCCAAAAAATACGACGCAAACCTGATTGTGATTGTGTGTAAAGTAAAATAAGCACTGTCAGCTGACGCCATTTTAAAAATAAATAAATAAATATTACGAATATTACTACTTGAAATCAAATAATTTACTTTCGTGAGCAATAAGTAACAAGTACAGCTGCTTTAATTAACATTTCACTTAAATACAATTTCGATAATGTCAAAAACAAAACAAATACATAATAAAGTTTGTGTTGTCCCAAACTGATTGGCTTTCCATCGCAACTTGCCGAATGCGGAAATGAACATTTTACCGAAACGATCGAGTCCATTTTATTTAGACATTGAGGGAAAAATATATGGTGATAATTATCGTTATTGTTTTTTCGCCCTGCACTTATTCGAATTGCACTGAGAGGGAGTTAGTTTCACCGGACGTAATGACTGGAGAGATTTAAATGTGTCGGACTTTAACAGATTTTCCCGGTCAAAAACCGGCCGTTACCGGCTAACGGAAACGCTGCTCCAGAGGGAAATAGCGGTATCACAGCGGCACACTTAAGAAAATAGGCAAAACAATGACATCATAATAAAAAAAGAAAATGCCATAAGAAAAGAAGCAAACCTAAGAATTATCACAAAAATTTACAAAATACAATACAATTTACTAGAGGGTAGAACAATTTGGAAATATACAATGAACCAAAAAATGACCAAAAAAGCAATAATAAATAGAACTACAGTGTCTTCAGAGATTTTTGAGAGATGTACTGTAAATGTCGTTGTAGATGTAATTTTGAATGTTTTTTTGTCATTTTTGCCCATCAATCTATATTCAATAAGCCATGATGACAAAGTGAAAGCATGTTTTTAGGAAGTTTTGCAAATTTATTAAAAATGAAAAACTGAAGTCTCTCATTTACATCCTGTAAGTATTCATACCCTTTGCCGTGGCACTTCAAATTGTGGTCATGTGCCTTCTGTTTGCTTTAATTCTCCTTGGGATGTGTCTAGAACTCGATTGCTTGAGTGCTTGGGGTGAATTGAGTCGATTGGACATAGTTTAGAAAGGCACAAACCTGTGTATTTAACACAATTCACACTGCATATCTGGACAAAAACCAAGCCATGAGGTCCAAGGAACTCTCTGTGTGGACCTCCGCCATAAAAATTGTGGCGAGGCAAAGGTCAGGGCAAGGGTAATAAACCAATTTTAAAGCCTTGAGTGTTCCCAGGAACACAGTGGACTCAATAATCGTGAAATGTAAGAAGTTTGGAACCACCTCCCTAGAGTTCGGGCAAGAAGAGCCTCGGTCAGGGAGGTGACCAAGAAGCCCACGCTCACTCTTAAGGGAGCTTACGAAGTCCTCTGCAGAGATAGGAGAACCTGCCAGGAGGCCGACCATCTCGGCAGCACTCCCGTCAATCAGGCCATTATGGTAGAGTGGTTAGACGGACGCCGCTCTTTAGTAAAAAGCATATGACGGCCCGCTTGGAGTTTGCAAAACGCCATTTAAAGGACTCTGAGAGCGTGAGGGAAAAGATTCCCTCCCTCACTCTTTTGCCTCGTCAGAACTCCAAGCACCGTTTCAGGTGAACACCAGGCACTGCTGGATAATACCATCCCTACGGCCAAGCGAGGTGATGGCAACATCATGCTACGGGGTTGCTTCCCAGCGGCAGAAGCGGGGCGACTGGTCGGAATTGAGGGAAGGATGAATACAGGGAAATACAGACCCTGGGACCGGGGCGGTGGTTCACCTTCCAGCACGACGATGACCCGAAGCATCCGGCCAAGACAATGCTGGAGTGGCTTTGGGACAAGTCTCTGACCGTCCTTGAGTGGCCCGGCCCAAGCCCAGACTTTAAACCCCGGGAGGGTCTGTAGAGAGGTCTGAAGACGGCAGTACACGGACGCTTCCCATCCAATCAGACGGAGCCTGAGAGGATCTGCCAGGAAGGACGGGATGAATCCAGGTGTGCGAAGCTTGTCGAGACTTACCCAAGAAGACTCTGGAAGAAGCTGTAATTGCTGCCGGGGGGGGGGCTTCTACAAAGTACTGAATAAAGGGTCTGAATACTTAAATGTATGTAAATGGGTGATATCAGTTTTTGGTTTTTAATAAATTTGCAAAAAATTCAAAAAACATGTTTCCACTTTGTCATTATGGGATATTGAGTGTTGATTGGCGGGCAAAAAATGCAATTTTATCACAAAGTGTGAAATACTTTCTGAAGCCACTGTATATGAAACATGAAAATACAACTAAACATAAACTATGACAAAGAATTGGCAATATACAATGCACCTTATAATAAACAATAAATATAAACGTAAAAACTTTCAATAAACAGACTAAAAAAGGGAATAAATTGCAATATTGACATGTATTGCTGTGTTTAAATAGTTGCCATATACTGTATTGTAACTCCTATGTTATGATACATGTCGGTTGCCAGATTCCCGCCAATCCAACCCTCTAATGAAACATTCAATATGTCATGGAACATTATTCGTGGCTTCTTCTCCTCTGCGCTCCCAGGCAAAAGGAGACGATCATTCCCACGGAGCTGCCCCTTGTTCAGGAGGTCACCACCACCCTGCGAGAGTGGGCCTCCATCTGGAGGGACCTCTACGTGGTGAGAGAGCCCGCGCGCGCACACACACACACACACACACACACACACACACACACACACACACACACACACACACACTTTATTTACTGTACCTGGAACAGTGCTTCAAGGCCTCATTTTGATGCCAAATCTTTACATTCCAATGGTCATAGCTTTTGTTCCTCAAGTGGATGTGTTTTATCACAGTGGCATAAAATGAACATAAAACACAAATAAACTGTTAATGGCAATGATTTTGTAAAAAATAATTACGTTCTCCAGTGGTGATTCCATCCAAATATTTTAGGGATTTTGAGCCAACGTAGAGAAATCTCCCAAGGGGTAAATTAATTATGATTAAATATTAAATTATGTCTATGCCAAAAGTTTATGTTCCACTGGTCATAGTTTCTTCCTAAAGTAGATGCGTGTTATCGTCAGTGGCAGAAAATTAACATAAAAAGAAAATGAAATTGTTAATCGCACTTATTTCTCTGACAATGAATCCCCAGGGGGACAAACGTGAGATGTTTAACTCGGTCCGCGACATGATCTACGACCTGATCGAGTGGCGCTCCCAGATCCTGTCGGGGACGCTCCCCCAGGACGAGCTCAGCGAGCTCAAACAGAAAGTCACCTCCAAGATCGACTACGGCAACAAGTAAGCATCGGGGGGGAAAAAAACAAAACAAAAAAAACAACGATTTTAAGACTTTGTTACCCGTGTCCTTTTCTTCACACTCTTCAAAGCCTCTCATCCATCGCCGGCTTTTTTATTTATTTATTTTTATTTATCTATTTATTTATTTATTTATTTTTAAGTTGGAATAGGTCAGTGTGTCAGTCAATACCGAGTGACAGGTAATCACTGAAGCCCAGGGACGAACTTTTTTTTATTTTTTCGATGCACAACACGGCGTTCCATCACGGAACGACAGCTGCCACTGTCACTGCAAAAAAAAAAAAAAAAAAAAAAAAAAAAGGAATTTAAAATGATGAAGCCTCACTCCCGTGTCTGGGGTGAAACTTAGAAGCGAACCGCCGGCCTGGTTGGAGAACTGGCTTTTTGCTCCGAAGCAACTGGGGGGGAGGTCGAGGTGATGAAACACATAGCGGGAAGAGTTCTGAGAGAAGATGTGAAAGTTGGAATCAAATAAAAAAGAAGTGTGTGTGTGTGTGTGTGTGTGTGTGTGTGTGTGTGTGTGTGTGTGTGTGTGTGTGTGTGTGTGTGTGTGTGTGTGTGTGTGTGTGTGTGTGTGTGTGTGTGCGCGCCTTCATTTACAGTCCAGCGGTGTATGTGTCCAAGTGAGGGAAGTTTCGCCCCCAACTCCCTCCCATTGAGTAGCGGTGCCTCGCCCGCTGTCTACCCCCACACCTATTCAACTAATTGAATTTTCTTTTAATTTTGAGTGCTTCGACAGAACGTGAGCAAACCAATTGTGACCGGCTGAGATAACAGGGAAAACAATTGTCTATCGGAGGACATCCGAGTCACATTGACTCCGGTACCAATTGTCCAATTTTTATGATTTATTTATTTATTTATTATTATTTTTTTATTTTTATCCTTTTCTGTTTGTCGCCAAACCTTCAAATTAATTCAAAGGGTGTGCCAGTCGCCGGGCCTGTTTAACTGGCAACCTGCTGAATCCTGTTCAGCCTGCCAGGCGGCCTCCCGGGCCTTCATCTCCACGTCCGACCCTCAGACCAGCTGATGTTGCTATAATGCCGCCGCCGCCGCGTTGTTTCTGTGCCGATTTCCCGCCTGGTGGCCGGTGAGGAAAAAAGCCCCTTTCTATGCGTCCTGTCTTCCTCTGCAGGTACCTGGACCTGGACCTGGTGGTGAGAGACAAAGACGGGAACATCCTGGATCCAGAGCTGACCAGCACCGTCAGCCTCTTCAGGGCCCACGAGGCGGCGTCCAAGCAGATCGAGGACAGGATCCAGGAGGAGAAGGTGAAGCTCGGCTTTCACCGCCAGCGCCACGCGTGCGGAGCGCGGCCGAGTCGGCGGCTTTTAGCGACGACGCGATGCGATCGGCTCTAGATCAGGACGGTTCAGCCGGGGGGGCCAAACGTGGCCCTTGTGTTCATTCGGACTGGCTATTTCAAAAATACCTTCTCTTAAGGCTTTCCTACATTTTAAGCATATCCGAACATCATTCGAAGAATATGACAGTAGAATATGATGTTTTTTCTTTCCTTCTTTTATAAGTGTAGTTACAATCAACCATAAAAATTTGACATTTATCGCTCATTTATTGAAAACGAGGTGGCGATGGCGGCGATCGAACCCGGCGCCCGCGTCCGCGGTGACCCGAGACCCTCCAAGACCAAGATTCTTTACTCGTCACGCGGCGTCGAGGTGGCGCTGCGGCGGACCCTAAAGACAGCGGACCGCGGAGCAGCCGCCCGCCTGTACTTAGCGCAGCCCGCACCGCCCGCCTGAATGGCAGATCTCAGGACCCCGAAGTGCTCGGTGGCCCCGCCCGCTTCCATCCTGTGTGACCTTCTCGTCCCGGGGCCTTTCATGCATATGCATGGTCACTACATTTCCGGCAGGTCAACGGCATAAATATTGATGTTACGGCCCCTGCCTTCCTTCCTTTCTTTCTTTCTTTCTGAAGGGCGGCCAGAAGATCAAAAAGCCCCGCCCCCACCCACCTCCACCCACCTCCCATCACCACCTCTCTTAACATTATTATTATCGTCGACGCCGCGCAGGGGAGCACTTTTCATCCCAGCGTCTGGCTGGCGTCTATTACCGGCCACCGCCGCCGCGAAGACGCTGAGGGGGTTTATTAGAGCTTTTTTAAATCCGTCTCCCCACATATAAAAGTGTCAAATCAACACATTGGCAGTGATTGACATTTAACAATGACGCATGCGGTGATTTAGCTCACCCTCCCTTTACCCCCTCCTTCTCCTTCGTCCGCTCACGCTGCCGTCCCGGTGCTCAGTTGGGTTCGGTCGGTCCGGGGCCTCGTGGCCGTGGGAGCGGGTGGGGGAGAACCTTTCCCAGTATTGAGTGCAACACCTCTGTCTCCTCCTGTCCTCCGCCCCCAACCCCCACCCCCACCTCCTCCTCCGCCCCCACCCCCCAGTCCCAGAAGCAGAATATCGATCTGAGCAGGCAGGCCAAGTTCGCCTCCACCCCCTCCTTCGCCCTCTTCGTGACTCTGAAGAACGTGGTGTGTAAGATTGGCGAGGACGCCGAGGTTCTCATGTCCCTCTACGACCCGGTGGAGTCCAAGTTCATCAGGTACGTCCCCCAAGGCGCGCTGCTTTTGTTTTTTTACCAATACTGGCAGAAATTAGTTAATGAATGAATTTAGGCAAGACAAGATATACGTTTATTGATGGAGCACATTTTGTACACAATGGCAATTCCGAATTCTTACCATAAGGTATAAAATACATTATATAAAAGCATAGAAATAAAAGGCAAAAAAAAAACACAGTAAAAAATATATATATATATTAGGAATATATAACACAATCAGCAAAAGTGTAAATTGGATTAGGCCTATTCACTTTATCATGGCTGGACTCAAACCGAGGGTTTCCGCGCTTTCCCGTTGAAAAGTCTTCAAGTCTAAAATCTGATTTTGAGGGGTCTCAAAAATTGACTGGATTATGAAGTTCGGGGATGCAAACAACTCACTTTTCTGCGAATGCTGCTATTTCACGTCAATTTGTGCAGCCATTTTACCTTTTTTTTTTTTTTTTTTTTTTTTTTTCCCCCCCATCCATCCGAGAGAAGGACGTCGTCCATGACCAATGAAGTCATGGAGTCCTTCTCTGGTATTACGTTACAAAGTGCAGACGAGTCTCTCTGGGTTGAAAGCGCTCCAAAGCAGGAAGTGATGCTGCGTTCACGGGAACTCTGAGAACTTCAATTCATGTCGGAAGTGATGCTGCGTTCACGGGACCTCGTAAAACTGTATTTTGTAATTCTGCTACCGCCACAAGTCAGACCTGTGGAACTTATCCTGCTTACTTTTTTTTTTTTTTTGCCAGTATGGACGTGAAAAAGGTCTTGAATTGCATTCATAATGGTCTTTAAAAGCTCTTAAATTTAACCTATTGAAACATGCAGAAACCCTGAAACCCGCACCCACAACTAGAATCTCAATAACAAGATATCTGGTAAATGTACAATTTAAAACCAGGCGATTCACTGACAAGCTGTTGCGAGTTTGGATTTAAAGGCGGAACGTGTTGGGGCGACTTATTGATGTTATTACTCAGTGGTTACAGCGTCTATGGTCAAAGTCATTGCAACGTTTTTGCAATACTATGACAACATATTGTCCAGCTGACTTTGAAATCTAGAGGATATTTTGGTTCTTTCTTATTTTAACTCATATGTACCCGTGACCTGTCAGCTTATGCCAAATGGCCGCCACGCGCCGCTGCGTTCACACACACACACACACACATACACACACACACATACACACACACACACACACACACACAAATACACACACACGCGCGCGCTCGGCACGCCAGACGCCGCCTGGAGATTCCGCCATTGTTTCGGGATTGCAACAAACAAAATTATCACATGGAGAGCAGCTCTGTTTTGGAACCTTTAATCTGCTCCCAGAGTTACTCATGCGCGTTGAAGGACTGTGACGGTATGAGTCTTTTCTTACCGCGGTGAAAAGCAACGTGTCGTTGCGGTTTGCCGGCGAGGGGGCACTTTTTTATGTTTTTGTCAGCCAGCGTGCATTACAATAACAGGATGAAGCAGAGAGAAGCTTGCGAAACGCACAATCATGACATTTCAATCATCAGCCGAATTATAATAATATTGTAATATTGTTATATAATTATTGTGTTTATATTTCATATCTTCCTGTGACTTTCACCAGCAAATAATAAAGTGTGTGTGTATTTTATTATTTACGATAATGACGGTAATGAGCTCAATACCGTGGTGACGCCACGTGACCGCGGTAATGCAGTCTGATTGGGGTCATCTCGCATTATTATTGTTATGGGAATCTCTCACAGAGTCATGTTCTGCCCCTCTCTCTCTCTCTCTCTCTCTCTCTCTCTCTCTCTCTCTCTCTCTCTCTCTCTCTCTCTCTCTCCCTCCCCTTCTCAGTGAAAACTACCTGGTGAAATGGTCCAGCTCGGGCCTGGTCAAAGACATAGACCAGCTCCACAACCTGCGCGCTGTCTTCACGGTGTGTGTGTGTGTGTGTGTGTGTGTGTGTGTGTGTGTGTGTGTGTGTGTGTGTGTGTGTGTGTGTGTGTGTGTGTGTGTGTGTGTGTGTGTGTGTGTGTGTGTGTGTGTGTGTGTGTGTCTAATCTCCGCTGTTTATTCAGCCATGTAAAGGGGGGATGTGGGAGGCGGGTGTGCTTTTTGCAGGTATTTGTCGGCTCGCCGCGCGCGTGCTTGCTATGGCGGGCCGCCTATCGCTAATGAGGGCGGGAGGGCCCCGTTTCCAGCGCCCGGAAATCACACGCAGGAAATGGAATTTGGACAAAATCAAAAGATCCGAGATGAAGCAAACTTATGCAGAAAACTAGCCCTCCACAAAAGTTGATTCAAAAACAGCGCAGTGAAGTGTCAGTAGGAGCAGTGACTAAGGCCCTGGTCACACCTTTATGTGGATATCTTTGTAACGGTTTTCCTCTGTGTTTTGGCCTCCCATCCAGTTTAAAGGGGGGAAAAAAGTGTGGCCTAAGTGTGCATCCAACACTGGGGCTTAATTCAACGTCATAACCGTCGCCTTTTCCGGTCTCTCACTCTCACCCCCCCCTCCCCCCTTGCAGGACTTGGGCAGTGAAGACCTGAAGAGGGAGAAGATCAGCTTCGTGTGTCAGATCGTCAGAGTGGGACGCATGGAGCTCCGAGACAACAACACCAAGAAGCTGACCTCCGGCCTGAGACGGCCCTTCGGGGTGGCAGGTGAGGTCACGCCTCCACGGCTCAAGTCACGGAGGACGCGACGCGACGGTGGTTATCGCAGTGCGGGCATCCCCCCCGACCCCCGGCAAAGGGGCCCTTGTTGTTTGGAAAATTGGACGTACCAAACACTTTGGGCCAGCTGAATAAATACATTTGGCTAAAACTCAAAGAGCTATTGAGTCGAAGTTGAGAGAACGGAGGATCAGGAGTTTGATTTGTCAGTGGCGTGGTAAACAGATTAGATTGGCTTTCTTCCCACATTCGTCCAAAAGAGAAAATGATTCCCGCCCCCGTCCTCTTCCATCTCTTCTCCCGAACAGCTGGGGGAAGAAAAAAAAAAGAGGAAGGTGACAGTCCGATTTATGACAAATGATCTCCACGCAGGGCCATCTTTTGCGTTGTGCACGAAGCGTTTTTTAATTTTTTTTAATTTTGATTTTTTTTTCGCCCGTGCGGAGCCCCGCTGATTAAGAGCTTGCCGGTGACAGCCACCCGCCGGGGGGTGGGGCTGACACGCGCCGCTCTAATCGCCTCCCGGAAAAAACAAAAAACACGAGAGAGGCAGGAGTGGATTCGCGGCGATCAGTTTGGCGACGTGAAATGTGTTCATTTGAAGTCTGATGACTGCCCCAACACAACAAAGCAAACGACACCGTGAGGGCGAGGAAGACCAAACCCAAGTTCGCCGCCGCGCTGTGTGTGTGTGTGTGTGTGTGTGTGTGTGTGTGTGTGTGTGTGTGTGTGTGTGTGTGTGTGTGTGTGTGTGTGTGTGTGTGTGTGTGTGTGTGTGTGTGTGTGTGTGTGTGTGTGTGCGTGCGTGCGTGTGTGCGTGCGTGCGTGCGTGCGGCCCGTCGGGAACGTTTTAACCTCCTTCCCTTGTGTCTCCGCGTCTCGCAGTAATGGACGTCACAGACATCATAATGGGCAAAATGGACGACGAGGACAAGCAGCACTTTATCCCGTTTCAGCCGTAAGTACGGTGTTGTCAGAGATGTTCATTACCTGCGGCGACAACCACAACCCTACACCACCGCTCCACCCCCCCCCCCCCCTCCCGAAAAGAAAAAAAAAAGAAAGAAAAATCCCCTCACTCTGACTCAGACATAACACAAGAGTGAAAGGGCGTTGCAGCACCAGGCTCTTCTTGTACAAAATGCTGCTTACTTTCAGTATGCAGCATACTGGAAAGCACTTAGAGATTGTGTGCGTCTGTCTGTCTGTCTGTCTGTCTGTCTGTCTGTCTGTCTGTCTGTCTGTCCTTTTTTTTTTTTTTTTTTTTTCAAACAAAGTGTGGAATCCTTGACACCTGATTAGCGGAGGTTTAAAGACACCGGCGCTCCCCTATTCCCCGCTGGCTCAATTAAGGCGATCTCATTAACTGCTGCCATTCTTGTAGGATGGAGCCACGGAGCAGACTTTCCTCCGACGCCATTTCCCCGTGTAATTCGGAAATTGCTTCTGGATACAGGCCCATTAGCTGGCGGATCATGCCACCCCCCCCCCCCACCCCCCGCGGGTTTAACAGGTTTTATCCGTGGGCGTAAATCACGGCGATTTCAGGTTTTTCAGATTTCCTCCGGGGGAACCGCCTTCTTTGACGGTGGTCGTTTCTCTTTGGCTGCTTAGGGAGGGATGTACGGGAGCGATAGAACAGGAAGTGTGAGTTCGGAGTAAATGCTCGGTTGTTTTTTTTTTTTTTTTTTTATTTTATTAGATTTTTTTATTCTTTTCTGGTCATGGAAACAGCCCCTGAGACACAGACTAGGTGGGTGGAAATGGAACCGGGCGCCGCCCTTCGCAATAAACCCGGGGACTTGCTCGGCTTCATTAACAGTCGAGGCAAAGGGGAACAAAGCACTGTTTAGACGTGTTCTACCTTGTTCCGTATTTATTTGCGGTGAAATCCCATTGTTCGTCCTCTTGACTTCCTTCAAAATGGACCGGATGTGCTTTTCCCTCGTCACCTTGTCAGAATCGGAATCTTCTTGTTCCTTTTCATGTGTAAGGAATTTGCCTCGGTGGCGCTGGTGCAAAAAAATAAAATAAAATAATCGCATAACAAACTGTCACCGTCTGATGTGCCGCGTATCACTTGTCTCAGTCGATCCGGATCTCTCTACTAAAAAACGTGGACTCCCCTGGGTACCAGCGCAGCCTTGCGTTTTCCAGGCCTTGATCGCTGTAGCGCGGCGGGGAAGCCCGGGTCTGCCGCCGGATGGTTGTTCCCGGATGTCGGATTTTCGGGGATTTCGGCGGCGGAGTCCTGCGCGGGTGCTTTGAAAGAGGGGGGGGGGGGGGGGGGGGAACCTGAAGCGTGCTTCTTTTCAAAACTGAAAAGAAGAAGAAAGGTGCCGTAGCCGAACCGACCCCCTAACCCGAATTCATGTGGGTCAACGTTTCATCAGCATTTCTGTTTAACATAAAATTATACGTTTGTTTTTTTTTTTTTTTTTTTTTTATAGATTAATTAATTCTGAAAACAGTAAAAATGTAATACAATAAATTATTTTATTTCCACTTACTCCCACCTCCAGTCTTGCATAAATCCCAATTGGGACATTAAAGGAAATAAAAGAAAATAAAAATACATTTAAATAATTTTAAAAAGGTTGAAATAAATGCTTTAATTCAATCCAACTCTTCCACGTTAAAATATATAATCAAATTAAAGAGAGTAAAATGAAGATGTGTTTTTAAATATCGATTTACTGTTTGCGTAACGAGTTAGTTAAATAGACTTCTCTATACTCCCTGAGATTATTTGATACTTATTTTTTTTATTTTCTATTTTTTCAAAAATTTCAGTTGCTCTATGTGCGGGTGGAACAAACATTCAACGTTCAACCCACCTCTTAGACCGCCCAACCCGGTGCAGGACTCTCTTATTTCACTGTACACCTCAATCGTCCACACCGGGCTTCCCCGTCGCTGCCTTGACCTCGTACCGACTCTGCACCGCCTCTTAAACTATGATCTCTGTGTGTGTCTCCCTCGTCGTCCGCCCCGCCTCACCGTTGCCTCCTCGCAAAACACGGCCTTGGTCCCTCGTCGCCGTCCTGGCGGCACCATTTTCTCTGTGTGCGCTCCCCCACTTTCCCTCTTGCCTCTCTCTCTCTCACACGCGCCGCCCTGTCCTCCGTCACCACCGCTGCCTGTCCCTGCCTCCCGCCGCTTCCCTCCTCGTCTCCCTCCTCCTCCTCCTCGTCTTCCTCCTTCACCCCCCCCCCCCCCCCGTGGTGTGCCTACTGCAGGCTAGCGTTGGACGACGCCATTCGCCACAAGCAGCTGAACATGAACATCTCCCGTTTCTCACCCAGGGTGGCGGGGGAGAACGACTTCCTCCAGACCGTCATCAACAAAGTCATCGCCGCCAAAGAGGTCAATCACAAGGGCCAAGGTAGTGTGTGTGTGTGTGTGTGTGTGTGTGTGTGTGTGTGTGTGTGTGTGTGTGTGTGTGTGTGTGTGTGTGTGTGTGTGTGTGTGTGTGTGTGTGTGTGTGTGTGTGTGTGTGTGTGTGTTAAGGGGTAGATGTGGGAGGCGGGTGTGCTTTTTGCAGGTATTTGTCGGCTCGCCGCAAGCGTGTTTGCTATGGCGGCCGCCTCTCGCTAATGAAGGCGCGAAGGCGGGAGGGCCCCGTTCCCAGCGCCCGGAAATCACTCGCAGGAAATGGAATTTGGACAAAATTAAAAGATCCGAGCCCCCTGCCCCTCCCCGGAGGGGTGGGGTGGGATGGGTGGGTACGCGCGGGTGTGTCAGGTGTGTATTGGATTTTTATCTTTTGCGGCTCATTCCCACTCGAGGGGCAGCGCGCAGGAGTGTTTGTGTTTGGTACCGATTTCCGAGAAGTCCGAAGAAATTCATCATAACGTGAGGAAGTTTACAGGAAGCGTTTTCTGTTTTCACCCTTGCGTTAGCGAGCTCTTCCGGGGTTTTCCAGGGCACGGTAAATGTAATCATTCTCGCGGTAGAACATCATTTCACACGCACTGGGATGTGAGAATAGGAGAGACGGTGAGAATAATAAGAACAATTTGTATTCCCTCAGATGATCTACCTGTAACCCACCACGCACACTATAAATAGCAGTCGTCGTTGCCACGGTTACGAGATGTAGATAAATGAGCTGTTAATTAAGGGGGTGATTGATCTGCACGCACCGGATTATTTTTCCTGTGCAGTAACGGTGAACACACCAGGACAGCGGGGTGCACGGGGGTTAGGGGAGCGCTCCGTGGTGTTGTCATGTCCTGTGAAGGTGCACGCGGATAAATGTCAGCACCGCTCAGACGGCGGCGGCGCGGCGGGAGCAGCTGCTTCAGTCACGCTCGCAAATCAAAAGGATTTCGGCGGCGGCGGCAAGCGAGGGAGGGAGGGATCTGCCACTCGGCCGCGGCGTGGGTCGGCGTCCCCGCCACGGCGAGGAGGAAGCAAAAGGCGCCCGAGCAC
Organism: Zeus faber; assembly: GCF_960531495.2. Classification (NCBI taxonomy): domain Eukaryota; kingdom Metazoa; phylum Chordata; class Actinopteri; order Zeiformes; family Zeidae; genus Zeus; species Zeus faber. The sequence continues at coordinate 19,235,136 of NC_137207.1, forward strand.
CACCACCCCAACGCCTTTCGGGGGCGGGGCTCCACTTGCCCCCTCCCATCCGCCCCCTCCACCCGCCACCCGCCGCCGTCGCAGGTCTGGGGTCATTCCCTGCCCAATTATTTGGCTCTGGAAATCACAGCTTCACGCTCCGTTTGAGCGTTTTAAGTGCCGCGCCTCAAAATGTCGCCGTTTGTTCTCGGCCGAGGGAACACTCCGGGGGGGAGGGAATTGCGCGGCGTTGGGAAACCTAGAACCATCAGTCAAGAGCTATTAGGGAATATTGTTACGTGTTGTACGTATGGGATTTAACTCGGCTGCTTTGAGGGAGGAATTGTTCTGTGCGCCACTTTATTCAATTTTGTCTTTTATGGCCTTGATGATGTTCCTGTATCTGTCTGGTATACAGCGGTTACTCATTTCTGCAGTAGTCATTTGAATATATTTAGTGTTTTCTATTTCTGTCTGTCGTGGTTAATGTGTTTTTAATAAGGGATTTTTTACCTAAGTGCCTTGAGGTCCTAACCCTAACCCTCAACCAGTTGTCTTTTTTTTTTTTTTTTTTGCTTTTTGTTCCGTTTCCCTCTTGTCTAACGGTGCAAAGCTTGCGGAAGAATCCGGCTTTTAGGGGATTTTCGAGGGGGAGCTTTGCTTTTAACAAGCTCTCTAGCTGACATCCCCATCCCCACCCCCTCCCCCCCTGCCTCCTCTCTGCCCACACGCCTCCAGGTCTGTGGGTCACTCTGAAGCTGCTCCCCGGAGACATCCACCAGATCAGGAAGGATTTCCCCCACCTGGTGGACCGGTCCACCGCCGTGGCTCGCAAGATGGGCTTCCCCGAGATCATCATGCCAGGTTGGAGGCCTCCCCACCCCTCACGCCACCCACCTTCGATAAACCCCTTGATAGGCCGATCCGATTTCATTGAATGGAAGATACGGCCGTATCTGTTGAAGCTGAGCACCGATTCTAAACGGGAGTAACCGTGCCTTTTTAGAATGTCCAAAGACCGGCGTACAGATTCGATTGCGTCTCATCATTTTCTATAATGAGGTGGTGTCTTCCTCAGGCGACGTGCGAAACGACATCTACGTGACTCTGGTCCAGGGCGAGTTCGACAAAGGCAGCAAGACCACGCCCAAAAACGTGGAAGTGACCATGTCGGTTTACGATGAGGACGGCAAGAAGCTGGAGGTACGTGGTGGTTTGCTGCTTTGGATTCCGCTTTGCTGCCGGCACCACGTGCAAAGCTGCCCGACCCCACCTGTCTGTCAGACGGCCTGTGATTTTACAACGCTTTCTGTTATCTCACAAAGTACACCACTTAACTGACCAGGGCCGCCGTCAAGGTAGCGGAGCTTTTCTTTTTTTTTTCCACCTGTCGCAGACAAGAAGCAGCGGTTTTGTCACTTTTCGGATAATTGACGGCCTAATATTTGTCTTGCCACCGTGGAAATCTGCCTTCCGTCATTTTCCGACCGATCAGGCAGAAAGGGCCTGTTCATCGATAGGTTGTCGTTCGTGCTCCTTTTTAATTGCTATTATTTTCCGCCTGAATCATCCGCTGTCTCACGCCGTCGTAAAGCTTCAGTCGGACCCGGCGGGTGTGATGTTTCCCCGTCACTGACATCCGCTCGGCTTCACCGCATGCTTTTTGCGTGGGCCGCCGGTTAATGGGAGATATGGGAAAGGTTAAGAGGAGTAAGACATGAGGTGTGTGTGGGCGGATCGGTAAAATAGTATATACTGTTTATGTTTGTGTGTGTGTGTGTAAGATATTACAATTCCCAGACCCCCTACTATGCAGATGGTTTCCAATGGAAAATTTTAAACGCATGAGTGGATAACGCTGTGGTAAGGACAGATAGCCACCGACATCACTGGGCTTTAACCACCTCTATTTGGTTTGCCATAAATATAGAGATTCTAGCAGAGCATTGGTGCTGCTTGCGGAAGAACTGCGATCGGTTTCCTCATCAAAGGGACGCGCTCGGTAACTACGGAAGGTCTTTGTCCGAGGAGCGTTCTGACCCGGGTATTGGTATTCAAGTGCTGCCGGGGCTGTTTGGGGCGCTGTGATTGGAGTCACTGACAGCTTTCGGCAGTGATTAAAAAAAAATCGATGAGAGCCGCGCTGTCCTTGCAGTAAAGCAAGGCGGTGAATGGATTTGAGATCATTTAGCTCGCGTTTCGGCGCTATCGGCGCGGGTAAATTGTCGCATCGTGATACGACCTGTGACCTTAAAAATGACCCGCCGTCCATATGACCTCAAATCAAGGGATGGAGGATTCGAGTTGCATTAACAAAAAAAAAAAGAAAAAAAGTTTAACTCAGATGTAAGATCAGCTGTGATGGTCCTCGTTTCCGGTGCATACTCAGAAGCTGTGGTTTATATTGATACCACGTCAAACTCCCCATGATGAGCATGACGCGAACGCGCCGCCCCGGCCACCGGTAAAGTCACTCCCCTCGACTCATGTCCTGCAGCGAGCCGACGCTCACTGTAGCTCTGCAATCTGCTCGATTGTGACTATTAGCGCTTCCTAATTGGGAAGGAGGAAGTTCTGTTTGAGATGAGTGGCGTCACAGCCTGTGATTATGTCTAATGAGGAACCATGTTGGTAAAGGAAACTTCCCCTCCATTTGTTGCTATGGATACAGTGGTCGCCAACTGCCGAAAAAAAAAAAAAAAGTTCCCTTTGTGACCCAATCAGAGGTTGAAGATCCATTAACTTGGCACCGAAAATAGCCAACCTGGCTGATGGCGCCCCTTTTTTTGTCTTTCCGGGTTCATCCGCACCCTCCCTCTCTGCCCCCGGCTCTCCGTCTCCTCATTCTCAGCCGCTGGCGCCCCGGAAGGAATCGCGGTGGCGGAGTCGGGAGCCGGACTCCTCTTCGTCGCCTTGACACGTTAACGCGACGCCCCGCGCGGTCCCCGGGGGCGCCGCTCAAGCTGTCGGGGCTCCCGTCCACTTAGCGGAGGTTTGCAGGGCAGCGCCGGCGACGAGCACCTGCCCCCCAGCCCCACTCGCAGAGACGGGGCCTGTTATTCCTTATAATTGCCGGTTGTCAAAAGCCATTAGCGGCCGAGTGCGTCAGCGGCGTCGCGCCAGCGGGCCGGGGAGCCGGGCCGACGCGGGGAAGGGAGGAGCGCGACGTTCTCCATCGCTCACCACCTTCCTTCCCTCCTCCGGGGGTGGGGGCAGCCTCGGGCCTATTTTCCCAACTCGCAGTACAATGGCTGGTCTGGTCTCCTCTCGGGGGGCGGTGGGCACCAGCTGCTCCCCCTCTGCTGCGTGGCAGGTGATCCAGCGTCCCGCCCTTCAATATTTAATTTCACATTTATCTCTAATTTCCACCATGCTGCCGGGGAGTGGGCGGCCGACGGATGGCCGTTCGTGCGTAAAGTGCAGCTGGACCCTTTTAGAGGCCGCGCCGCCGGAGAAGACGGGCCGCTCAGCACCCCCAGGACTGACATCCAACAGCATAAACGCTGCGGCGCTAGTGTTTGGACAGAGGGATAATGTTCAGGCAGTCGCGATAAACAGTCACGATCCCGTCAGGTGGAATGACGTCGGGTGAAGTGTCGGAGCAGCGCGGTCCCTCGGTTTCACTGTGACTCACCGCCGCTCTGTCTCTCCCCCCCCCCCCCCCGCTCGGCTAGAACGTGATCTTTCCCGGGGCCGGGGACGACGGCATCCACGAATACAAGTCTGTCATCTACTACCAGGTCAAGCAGCCCCGCTGGTTTGAAACAATTAAGGTGCGTTCGTACGATGAACCTATTATTTTCTACTGCATATTTGATGTATTCCTTGCATGTGTCAGTTTAATACCTCCCCAGGGAACTAGATATGCCCAGGCAGTAAAAAAGTAAAAAAAATATATGTATAGAAATTAATTAATAATTAAATTAAATGAATTAAAACATTTTACATTTTGTCTATATATATATTTTATATAAATGATCGACCAATAATAATCAACCGAAACCTCAACACCACTGGAGCTCTCACAGTTATTTGATAATTGCCTGATCGCAATTTATTGTGCCGATTGCCATTTTTTTGGGGGGGCATAATCAGTTTCAGTCCACAATCATCATGTTTCCATCCAAATACAAGGGGCATTTTAATCCAATTTGAAAAATGTCGTAATCATAGTAAACATAGAATATGAATTGGGTACTTTTCCATCCACCAATTGGATCAAGGCAAATAAACTGCCGACCCAAACTCTATTCCAAAAAAGGAGAACAACTAGGGATAGTAATTTTTATACCTAATAGGAATAAAAATTCTGAATATAACAAGCCTTACAGAACGACAGAAAAAGGATGGTCGATAAAATGAGAACAGGTGAAATAATGAATCCCGGAAAAATACAGTGGCGTTTTTATCAGAACACAAAGCCGAGTGAGCGATGAATCTTCAAGGACCTCTGTAGGCGAAGTGATGGATATCGAACACGGTCTGTGGTCCGAGTGGAAGTGGGAGGGGATGTGACTTCAGTGTGAAAGAACTGCACCGCTCAGGTCACTGAGAATGGAAAGAATGCAAGTAAGACGTTTTCGGCCTGGGTTTTCTTTGTTCTTAATGGCTCTCTCTCTCTCCCTCGCTCTCATCCCAGGTCGCAATTCCCATCGAAGACGTGAACCGCAGCCACCTCCGCTTCACATTTCGACACCGCTCGTCCCAGGACTGTGAGTACAAAATGCCTGTTCATGAATAATCCTTTTTCGCTGATGGCCGGCTGCACAAACGGCTGCCAATCTCCCCACCACCACCACCACCGCCGCCACCACCACCGCCGCCGCCACCACCACCAAACAATGGAAAACATCCAAGCCAAGCAGATGTGGCTCACTCTGATGGATGCTTTGAAGCCCTCGCCGTGTCACATTAGCCGCCGACATGAAGGCCGCCGCCACAAAGCGACATCATGAAAGGGGTCGGGCGACTACAGAGGGGCCTTGAAGCACTCACGTGTTTGTTTGTCGGGCTCAAAAGTTGAGTTTACGTCGCTAATTTTAAGTTATGAGTCCTTTTAAGTTATTAATTATGAGTGCTTCAGAATTCTTGGGAGGCTGGTCTCCTCTGGCGTGGATGGCAGCCCCCGCCCTCCCATCTGCCCACCACATTGCGAGGGCGCAGCAGACGTGGGGTGGGCTGGTTTTAGCCGGTGGTTACACAATCAATTAGGATGTGTTATCATAAGGAGGAAATTAAACATTTATCTTACATGGGGGGGGACAAAAACACAACCCCCAATCTGCCTCCCTCCCTCCTGCACTGTTTGCTTGTCTCGCTGCAGAGATGGCAGGTGGTGCGACGGGTAAATAGCCAAGGCTCTGAGCCCCCTCCCCCCTCCATGTGGGACCTAAATGCCTCCCACCTGGAGGCCCGTCCTGTTCCATCAGAGCCGCCTCCTGCTGCTGCAGTGACGTGCAGGGGGATGATGCCGTTATGCTGACACGATTTTTGAAGGGAGAAAAAAAAACAAAAAACCCGCAAATTGCTGTTATTTTGAGAGTTGCTAAATAGAAACTAGGAACTTTTCTGAGGTGACTTTGGGACTCAAAGCGGTCGCAGGCAACTAAAAGCTATAGGTGGTGTTTCATGTATTTATGGGTAGTGTAAGCATAGGGCTGGGGAACATATCGTCAATATAGTTAAAAGGCGTTGAGTAGGCGGCATTACAGATTCAAGATTCAAGAGGTTTATTTGTAACATGCATATAAATACTGTACGTTCATACACGCAGTGAAATGTCGTTGCAACATTGCAATAACAGTAAAGTCACGCAACTTTCTGAGGTTCATAGACTGCTCTAGATGCTCTGATAAACGCCTCTACCTGCGTGATCCTAATATCCACATTACTTATCAGCGTTTCCCCGATAATTGTACAGGCCTGCTGGGTTGCCAGGCCAACAAGAACCCCCTCCAGGCTAAAAAAATATATATTTTTTTAACACCAGAAATAATGGCAAATATATATATTGCAATCTTTTTTTTATTGGAATTTACAGTCCATTTATGCTATTTAAACCCATGTACAATTTAGGGATGTTAAAATGTGCTGACCAAACTGACTGTCCACCAATGAAATTGATGAAAGATCCCATGAATTGGAATGAAAGACACACCCCCCACCTCGGGCCGGTGCGCACTGGTGAGATCCCGGCTGCCCGGGGGCTCGACCGTATATTTACTCATTTATATATTGACATTTATTTATATATTTATTTACTTCGTAGGCATATTTATTTTTATTAGCGGTGTTGACAGTAATGAGCTTGAAGGTGATTTCTCCTCCATGAACAGGGCACCGGCCTGCAACTCACACAACTCATGATTCCTTTTGAAGGAAGTATATCCTTAAAGTTCAACAATTTACGAAATAAAGACAAATCTTCACCTTTGGTAGGTGAAAACAGACCTGCAGGAACAGACTTCAAGCAGAGCACTTGCGGGCCAGCATGAAGATTTCAATACTTTTCCGTGTCCCGATGCCATGGTGAAACCTTTCTCCAAGCCAAGGAAGATAAAGTGCAGCACTGAATCGCGCACACCGTGTGTGACAGTCGCTTTGTTTTAGGTCTTGAATATACCGAGCGGAACAAAAATCTGAACGCAAAAAATAGATTGCAGACCGCCTGCTGCGCCATCCGACCCAAGCCCACCGCGCCAATATTCCATCCCACGCGCCTCGTCTGTTTTATGGCTTTATCGGTGCGTACCACCGGGCCTGGAAAAAAACTCCAGGGGGAAACACTGCTTATGATTTTTTTCAAATATTTCCTGTGTGTAAATATCTCGTGACAGCCCCACTGGTCATCCCCAAAGTCGTCGTCAATGGGGTATACTGTATATATGATATACAGTGTCATGCCAGGACACTTGTTAACTGACAATTGGCATAGCATGGTATGTTGAGCGTATCGTATCTTTGTATCCCCAGGTAAGCTGCAAAAACTACCCTGGTAGTAGATGAAATCAGTTGAGACACTGTCATTGCTTCCTCAAAGCCCAGACACACATTGACCCCTATTTCCACTGGAAAAGTGTAGTGTCTGTAAGGACTGATTTGTAATTTTTTCCGCTTATTCTCAGCTTTCATCAGCTCCATGTGTTTTGCCGAAAACAGTGCGATTGTGTCTGTATTTTCCTTATGCCGCCTGGATGATTTGTCGGACGGCGTAGTGCGACATATGACGAAGTTCAAGTGTTTGCAATGAAGTCGGAGGGGCTGCTGATGCTTCTCATTTCAGCCTTTTCTGGCAAATAAAATCAGTTAATAAAATAAAAAAATAAGCAGCACAAACATTAAGCATTCTGATATTTGATTTTTTTTTTTTCCCCAGCACTGTTTACCCAAATCTCTGGTTTTGGTTGTTTATAGTTCACTCATTCCACGTGTCTGATGCTCATCTCTGGTCGTTCTCCGTGGTTTCGGCCACACGATGATGTCACGATCGCTGATATCGCGGCGGCCCGTTTTCATTGCCGCGAGGACAAGTCGAATCACATCGAGCCCGAAACGGTCGACCTACTCCAACGAGATCGTGACGCCTTTCTGTTTCGGTCTACACCCCGGTTGCTGGCATTCGGCAGAAAGCTTTGATCGAACTCATCTGGTCAGTGTCTCGCCGCCCCGGTTGGAGACGGGAAGTGCCCGGCACGCCGCAGGAGTAACAGCTGCTGCGGCGCTGTCGGGCCTGATCAGACTGATGGCTGCCGACAAGAATGCCTTCTCCCATCCCATGGAGTCCGATATGCATTTTGTTTCGATCCGCCGTCATGCCACTGCGTCTCCGATGGAAGCCTGGGGGGGTGGGGTTTATTGGCTTTTAGATTTAGTGCAGCGGGAGAGACACAAACCTGAACGGACAGCCCTCGGACGGTCTCAGAGTTCAGCCAAAGTCGGTGAGCGACCGACTGGGACAGACTCTAAAACAGGGGAAAAATAAAATAAAAAGCTCCCCCAGACCAGACCTGAAAGAGGCCTCTTTTTTTTTTTCTTCCCCTCTACACTTGTAATTCTGAGCTCCTCTGCATTCTCCTTCCTTCGGAGGTCACCGAATATATTTCCCTGGAGGGGGTGGCATACCAACAGCGTTTCCCCTCCACTGGTTTTCTCTCCGGCAGCCCAGCAATTATTCAGCGTCGAGGCTCTGGGTGGCAACGCAATGAGGGGATTTATGCAGATGGCATGCATGGGATGGTTTGTTAAATCACGTCTCGGCGCGCGTAAATTTGAGCTTGTTGATCCGCGAAGATGATCTATCTGTCCCCGGCCCGGCATGCGGTGGCGGGACCAAGCCATAACTCTCAGGTCTGTTTAAAGAGCCCTCCTGCCGCCGCCACCCCCACGCGCACTCTCTCCCTCCCAGATCAACACATCAGTGGGCATCACACGCCTCCTACAGCTCGACGGGGATTGAATAACCTGAGCCCTCTAATGTGTAAAGGAAGCTCATTCTGTCAACAACCTGCCACCGGGGCGGCCAAGTGTTTTGTTATCTCTGGCTCTATGGAGTACAGTCGGATGGACTTGAAGAGAATCATGTCGTTTTATATGTAATGGAGGAAGAGGAAAACGACATGGTTTAAAGTGGTAATCCGTAAGATTATTTGGTTAAAGATCCAATATTTGCCTACTTTTATTTAATATTTGATATATTTACTTTTTTTTTTTTTTTTGCCTACATTTTTTTTATTAAACAGCCATTCTATGTGTGTGCATGTGCTCCTCTATACGCTGGCTCCCCCGTGCCTGCCATTCATTAAGTCAGAGTAGCAACTCGGGTATAGTAGTAATGTCAACAGTAGGTTCTCTTCCATCTGTGAAGGTCGACCTGAGTCCCGACTCATTTAATATTTGTGTGTAGGGGATTATGAACCATTAGTCTGTTTGGTTATGAGTTCCCGTGAACTGAGCCTGTTTGTGTGGCTCGCTGCACTGAGGATCTCTTCTTCTACTTTTTTTTTTCTTTCTTTTTTTTTTTCGGGCAGGCAAGCCATGACATGCTCACTTTTATTGCACACACACAGATATGATAGTAAGATATGATGGTAGGCAGCACGGCGATGGCTGCGTAGTATAAAAACATGACCAAAAAAAACCCCCCCAAAACCTTTAGGGCAAAGTACTTCGCAAAAAAAGGAAGCAAATGACTGAGCAAATTTCCCCCCCAAAAAACAGAAACATGCACTGCACGAGAGAGAACGTCCACCCTCCAGGCCAAAAGACGCACCCATTTGTTTACAGATCCATAATTTTACAGAATGTAATGCTTTACCTTGTACACGTAGAGTATGTTTGATCACACCATGTTTAAACAGTCAGCGGATGGCACTTCCCTTCCCCTCTCTGGATAAAGAGAAAAACACTCTGTTGTTCCCCCTGCCAGCCTGACTCTCTCTTTATCTTCCCCCTTCCCTCCCTCCCTCCCTCCCTCCCGCAGCCAAAGACAAATCAGAGAAGATATTTGCCCTGTCGTTCGTGAAGCTGATGAGGTACGACGGCACGACACTAAGGGATGGCGAGCACGATCTCATCGTATACAAGGTAATACATCCCATAATCCGGCTCCATAGGGCTCAAAAGCGCGGGCCGGCCGCCTGTCTGCGGCGCTCAGGCCACACGCGGTGTGACGTGACCGCCATGGAGATGAGTCTTATTATCAGACCGTAATAGGAGCTCCGGGCCCGTCTATGGACAATTGTGTGTGTGTGTGTGTGTGTGTGTGTGTGTGTGTGTGTGTGTGTGTGTGTGTGTGTGTGTGTGTGTGTGTGTGTGTGTGTGTGTGTGTGTGTGTGTGTGTGTGTGTGTGTGTGTGTGTGTGTGTGTGTGTGTGTGTGTGCCTGTCTCAACCTCCATGCCAAAATCAAATTATTTTCCAATTACACCACTTTGGATAATGATACCTTAACATTACGGCTCCCTTTCCTGTTAATTAGAAAAGTTAATATTGGAGAAAGTCCCCTCATTTGGTTTTATTTTAACATTATTTGCATTGAAGTTGTCCGTCGAGACAATTGCTCGGGCGGTTGTCTCGTAAGAGCTACAAGGATAAAACAAATGTTGGGACGGAGGAGGATCCGCAAGGCAAGTCGAACGATGAAATGCAAGTTCAAAACACCATTCTGACACCCCCCCCCCCCCCCCCCCCCCGTAATAATCTGTCGCAATTTCACAACACAGTGCTTTTGGTTTTAATTGTTAATCCATCATCCTAAGCAGAGGCTCCTGCAGAGGGAGTCATTTCAGTGGCTGACTTTGACTTAACCATTCATTCCTGGCGCGTGTCGGCTGACTCGCAGGCGGAGGCCAAGAAGCTGGAGGACTCTTCCCTGTACCTGAACCTGCCGGCCACCAAGCTGGAGCTGGAGGAGAAGGGCTACCCCTCCACGGGGAAAAGCACCCAGAACCTGGGCAACTGCACCATCAGCAAGGACTCCTTCCAGATCTCCACCCTGGTCTGCTCCACCAAGCTCACGCAGAACGGTGAGTCAGCCGCTAAGCTCACTACTCCTTGCTTGCATTTTTTTTTTTTTTTTTTTTTTTTTTGTACTTTTCCCGCTTTCCTCCTTACCTCTGGCATTTATTTTCCCAGGCAGGCAGTAGGGGGTTGAAGGTTTTCTGAACTCTGGATGGATGTGCCATTGTAGCTTTTTTCCAAGTAGACCTCGGCTGTTAAGCCGGGGCTGGATATCATATTCTGGTGCCGGCAGACTCTGTCTCGCGGTTCCTAACACCTAGCTGTGGTGTTTGACATTCACCCCCGCTTTGCCCTTTGTGCACCTTTGCTTTTTTCGGGGGGTTCCCCTCTGTTGTTAACGCTCCGTCAGCAGCTTCCAGGCCGGTGCTGCCAGGGGGCAGATGGCTCTGCTGTATTTACCGCCGTCAATCTAGCAGACCGTTTTTTATTGCCCGGGAGGCTGAGGAGAGCCATGCTTATTAAGCCAAGGAAATCCCCTTCTCTGGCTCACCGCTCACAGATTAAGGACTTTCTTCCCGGCATTTATGCCTGTTTTTTTCGTAAACCAATCCGGTGATAGCTTGAGTGTTTGGATATTGCGTGTGTTTACAGTGTTGGATAGACCGCTCCCTCTCTAAAACCCGTGACCAACCCTCCCCCCCCGTAGCTATCTCATTGTGGAACATAAGGCAATGCACAGGGTGACGGCCAGGACAAAGCTGGTCTGTGGGAGCCACGTCTCCAGGGTCTGGGCGAGGGCTTACCAGAAAGATGCTGCTCCCTGCGCTCCCGCAGTGCTGCGGCGCTCGCATGTTCCGCGCGTTCCCTCCTCCGGGGGTGCGGCGTTCCGCCTCCTCTAGTTTGGGTGCGCAGGACTGAGCGGGCGCTTTGTCACGGATGCTCAGCGAAATGAGATGACTTTTCCTCACTTCTGTCAGCACTCAGGAGCTCAGAGGCTGATCGGGGGTTGAATCGGAAGGGGGGTGGGGGTCGCAGGGACGTGAGGAAATGTGGAGAGACACAATAGATAGGACAGGGGACAGATTCATTGCAGCCTGACAACGAGTCGAAATGAAATTAATTGTTTTGCTCGCCCAAAGCTGCATCCCATGCCGGCGACGAGCGCCGCCTTCCTCGATGCGTTTCAATGTTTTTAAATAGTCCTCGAGAGACCACAAGTTGGAAGAAATGCTTGCAGTGCGGCGTCAAAGCGAATCAATATGTGTCGAGCTGCGGCCCATTGGATTCTGGTCACATAGGCGATGCAGCGCCAGAGCGCTCCCCGAGCGTCCTCCTCCTCCACGAGTACCACTGCAAAGGCAAAGGTGCCATTTTGTGGCTGAAATACGATGAGTGAGACACAAAACATTCTATTAAACTTTCCAAAAGTTAGCCCACATTTCTGCACGCGCCCTCGTGCCAGCCCCCAGGAAAAGGAAGGAAGTGAAAAACGTTGAACAATGGTTTGTTTTTGTCACTACTTCAACGTATTGGATATGAAAACGGAGTGACAGCTCTATGCTCGGCTTTGTAACGATTCCTACCTGGCCTTCTTTTTTTCCTGCAGCCGTCATACTAATAGGGGCTCTATGCGGCTCTGTGGTAAACAGGTAATTTAATGCTTGCAATCTAATGAAGACCCGTGTGGGGGGCTATGTGCGTGCAGGACACCGGTGGATTTTTAATGTTGTTCGTGTTCCCACCACTGATCCCACTAACACGCACAGCCAGAAATCAAAGCCTCCAGGGGCCAGGTCCGACGTCGAACCGCCCCTTTTTCTTCACGGTGGAGGAAGGCCTTCTGCACAAGTGGCGACCGTCGCGGCCAAATGTTGAAGCCAATGCAGGGGTTTGGGTGTTTCTCCCTGTGTTCATGAGGGTTTCCTCCACGTCAGCACGTCAGGTTACACACACCCACAGATCCCACACACTCCTTGCCCAAGGGATTGGGTCTATGTCCGGAGTTGGTCAGCGGTGCTGTGCTGTGGCTGCCCACTGCTCCTAAGACAATTAGGAAGGGTTAAATGCAGAAGACAAAGTTCCTCGCAAGGATCAATAAAGTAATTCTCCTTCTACTTCTTACAACTGCTGTTTGGCTTGTGGCTGCTGGGTATTGGCTTCAGGAAACATCCGACTGAACGGGAGGTCAATGGGAAAAGAGTCAATACATTTTTCCCACAAGAGGTCCCGATACCCAAGTTTACTTCTTCGAATCCAAGTTTACTTTTTAGAATCTAAGTTTACTTCTTAGAATGGGTGCCTGCGTTGGCTCTTTGAAAATGGTTCATCAAATCCATAAAGAAGATGTTAATGCTCAGGCCAGTCATTAAGAGGGGTGGGTGATTAAAAAATAAAAAATAAATTAAAAAAAAAATAAAAAAGGCACCTGAACCCCCAGCTCCGATTCCAGGCATTTTGGCGCGCTGGGCAATCTGTCGACAAGGCCACTCTCTTACACCACGCGGGGCGTAAGAGAGTGTGAGAGTGAGTGAGTGGGGAAGTTTTCCCATTAGGCACGGTGTTTCGTTACATAAGGAAACGGAGCGGCATGGCGGCGCGCACATCTCAGGCGCCCGCAATGGTGTGCATCGGGGCGCCTGTGATCTGCGCTCCCCTGTGCGCAACATCGCGGGCGGGCGGATGATAGGTTCCCCATGACTATGCAAATCTTGCTCTGACAATCCGCTAATTCAATGCCCATTCACGCTTAAAAAAAACCTGCGCCTGATAAAAAGGGCACCATGGGCGAAGATGCTCGGGCACCCGCGCCCATCCCTGCACGTGCCTGTTAAGGCTCAAGGAAGGTTATATTTGGGGGCATAGCGTATTTGACCTGATCGACAGGTCTCTCGTTTGCGTTCAAGCGAACCGGCCCCGTCCTTCCTTCCTCCGACCATCTGCCGTTTTCAGTCGCCCCGCCTCGATACACTCAAGACTCACATCGCCCACATCCAGAACATTCTTGCACCGTTTCCTGAGATGGTGGCGAGTGTAAACCCAAACCTGAGAAGCCCGAAGGGGGACGTCACAGATCCCTACGTCCATTTTACTTTTTCTACTGGTGTAATCTCAGATTTACCTCCGGTGTTTTTGTGCTCTCCTGCGGGGCATCGGGGCCAATGTGGTCGAGGTAGAGGAAGCAGAAACACTGTCCGGTGGACTGGCCCAACTAGATTACTCTCCCAGCTAGCCAATGGCCATTAATATCTTTCAGGCAGCGGCCTGGGCCACCTGAAAGGTCCACATATAAATTACATCAATAAAACTCCCTGCATTCAAAAAAAATAACGAGGTGCGGCACTTCTTATCTACCTTATCACTTCTTTACTGTGTGCTCTGCCCAGCGGTGTGTGTCCCCGCGGGGACTTCCTGCCCTACAGAGTGGACCCACTGCTGACATTTCCCCGGCGCTATGCGACGGACAAATGCGTCGTCGGATATCAGATTGTCTCCTCACTACACACCTTCTTTGATAAAAACTGGAGAAGCTTATGTGTGTCTTTGGCAAAAGTGTGCGCTTAAATGCATATGTGCTTGAGTGAGTGTGTACCGGTGCGTGCGTGCGTGCGTGCGTGCGTGCGTGCGTGCGTGTGTCTCTCTCTCCGTGCGTCTCTGAGGATATCTCATCCCACGCTGAAGCTCAGGGATAGGTTGAGTTCTTTTAATAAAGAGAGGCAGAGCCAATTCGTCTCTGACAGTGCTGGAGTCTGTCTGCTTTATTAAAAACCTGGAGGCTTTTCTTCCTCAGACTTGTACCCCAATTTTTTTTTACCCACTAACGCACTTGCGCACATTCTCTTTCTCCCTCACGAGGGCGGAAACTCACTTTCCAACTCGGCCCGTACCCACAAACGCCTCCCGTTGTCCTCCGAACAGACCCTTGTACTGTATCTTCCAAAACCTTCTCCCCATTCAATTTATTTTCATTGACGCTTAGATCAGTGTCAAGGGCAAGTTTTCGACCCGAGTGAACCAAAAAAGGTGAACCAATTAGTCTAAGTTAATGTGATTTAAATGACTTATTATCTCGTCTGACCGCATTAACCTTAACCACTGGCCAAAAGCTGTTTTACTTAATTTGAAACTCGAGTTCTTACTACAGCTCCACTGAATAAAGCTGATAGTGACAGGCTGTGATTGGGGCACTAGGGCACCCATCATAAGGCCCACCCGCTGTGCGTCTGCTGTCTGGCCTGGCACACGCGGAAGCGGCGCTCTCTTAGCCGTGCTTCCGAGTCGCCTTCTTGGGTCTGCCGCTCGGAGTCACCCGCCATCGGGTCGACATCTTCGGCTGCCTCCCTAGTCACCCCCGTACAGCCGAAACGCCTACGAGCATCTTGGAGGAGGGCGAAGACAGGAATAGACTTTACCGTCCTCGGGCCTAGTCTCGAGGCCACGGTCCCCCGCCTCTCTTGATCTCCCTCAGCATCCGTGCCAGGTGGACCAGGAAGATTTGGCTGTGCACCAGGAGTGGTGGGACTTCCACGCAGCCCAATGGGAATCTGAGGAGGAGGAGGAGGAGGAGGACGAGGAGGAAGGAGAAGAGCTGGGTGAGGAGGCACAATCAACCCGTCCCAGAGGCTGCTGCGCCTCCTGGAACGAGTTGTGGCGAAGCTGGGGATCTTGTGGGCAGACCCCAACTCGCTGCTGCCTCCATGCTGTCCAGGGGGTATTCTCCAGAGGCTGGGGAATCCAGCCTCCTTGCCTGCGTCCCCTTGAAGACAAGTTTGAGCGGTAGCAGAAAGAGTCGGTGGCGTTGAGGATGTTCATACTCCGCAGAACCTCGGCTCATCGCGGGAGCAGTCAGGATCCAGACGGCCCCAAAGAACGTCGCAGTTCCAGAGCGGACTGGCCCCGGCCCAGGAGATGTCCCAGCCTCCCCTCCGCTGACGGGATGAGGGACTGGATGAGGGGCTCTCCGCCGTCCTGAGCAGCACCAGGCTTTGGCGGTGAGGGGCAGGGATGCGCGGAGGACCTGAGTCGCTACAGAGAGGGCATTTGTGCTCAGGGCTCGACATTAACGCTTGCCTGCTTGCCCAGGGCAAGTAGACTGTGTGTTCGGGCAAGTGGAATGACTCATGCAGTTGTCCGATCGGGTAAGTGAAAAATAAATGTGATCTGTAATGTAACACGTTGCTTTTCCAAATGTGATCTCTGCTTTATCTGAAAATAAACAGCGTAGTTTATCGCTGTTGCAGAGCTTTTCCAGCTGAGCTGCGTGCACAATGGGGGTGGGGGTCAACTGAGCCACAGCTCCCTCGGGCTGCGCCTTGAACCAGAGCTTGTGCGTTCTAATAATAAATTTTTTTTTTAAAGTGTGCTCCGATTCAATAAAATATGATCTATATATTTTCCAATATGTCCACTTGACCGGCAGCTTGTGATGAGTGCCGGTCTGCACCGGTGCACGCTCCATAAGAGCAGTTAGCGTTATAGATATGATTTGGATTGTGATATCAAAGATGAAACAATAATGTTAAACGGAACATGATGCTGTGATATGATGCAGACCTGCCAACCTGCGCGCATTTTGTGTACCAACCATGCAATTCTTTGTCAAAATACGCAGGTACGAAATGCCAGCTGAAACTACGCTAAAATAAAAAATATATATATATATTTTTTTGTAATTTAATTATGGAAACAATCAATGAATACATAACAAGACCATACATTTATTCACTCTTAAAGCTACGTCCCTCAGATTGGACCAGATGCTACGACCTTGTGCTTCTGCTTCCGTGACCCCTCCCTCACCTCTCACTCATTCAACATCCACTGATACGCAGCACGGCGGTGCTTAAATACTTTATTATCCACCGAGGCGTAACGCTGCATTTGCTGGGGTAAAATGGGAAGCGGGGGAGTAATAACCAAGCACAAATATGCGACACCGATGTTAACATGTAAAACACGAGATGCGCCGATCGATCAGTCGGGTTTTAGCTCGATCGGCCCCGATCATTGTCAGATATATCAGATTTTCTGCGGTCAAATTTAACGCGCCCGATACACTGCTCATGTATTGGGACTTTCAGTGAACCAGAGTGATAAGAGTCGGCTATTTATTTTTGTTATTAAATTTTTTGTTGCAATGATTGCATTTTATTTTGGTTGGCAGGTGGGTAGTATACATGTAATAGAAAGGTATATTTGCACTTAAAAGTGAAACAGACTTTCATCTCATGTTCTATTATTGTTCCATAGTGAATAAAGAACAGAATAAACAATAAGAAGAATAATACACTGTCAAATAACACTATCAAAATCAGCAATCTCAATATTGTCGTAACTGAAAATTGCAATTGTAGTCCGTACGTGCAGCTGTCCAATCACGTGACTATCACGACTGACTCCAACAAGGAGGTTAGCGATGGTCACTGCAACTCGCACGCTGTCCCTGCACAAGCTTGCCAGGGCACGACGGGTTGTGGTCCTGCTGTGCCTGATGGCGGCTGCCTCATCTGCAGTCCCACTGGGTCTGTTCAGGATAATACCCCTGCAAAGCCGGTTTAAAAAACAGCTGGTGCGTCCATCCAGGGACCTCACCCGGGTACTAACATTACACAGGAGTGTTGGCGGAGGTTTTCGCTCACCCCAGGCAACCTTATGAATGGGGTGCGGCTGGGTCCGTTGACACTGCGTGTGGTGATATATACTGACGCCTCCCTGTACGCCTTGGATAGCTGTTTGCATGGGCTGGATGGTCAGCGGGCGCAGGGGGGCCCACAAGACCCGGCACATCAATGTTTTGTAGTTGGAGGCAGTCCAGTTGGTCCTGTTTCACTTGGCACTGCAGGTGAGGGGACATCACATCCGGATACGTTCCGCGACGTGATTGAAAACAATCGTCAGGGTAGCATCCGGCATGCATCAGGTGGTATCAAGGATTTCGCTATGGGCCCATTCCCACCTCTTCTCCTGTCAGCATCTAACATTCAGGGCAGGCAAAAACTGGGAGCGAACTTATTATCGAGGGGACGGCCGCAAGCGTCAGATTGGCGCATTAATCCACTGGTCGTGGACATGATGTGGCGTCAATTCGGCCGAGCAGAGGTAGATCTGTTCGCTTCACGAGATACGGTTCATTGTCCTCTATTGTACTCCATTCGGAATCACGACCCCCCATTAGGCCACGATGTCCTGACTCACTGCTGGCCCCTGCCACTGTTGCAGCGGGTGTTGGACAAGGTGAGGGAGGGCAGGGTGGAACTGGTTCTGGTGGTCCCTTGGTGATCGACACAGACTTGGTTTGCGGACCTGAGGTCCCTCATCGCCGGTACGCCGTGGGGGCTCCCTTTTCAGTCGGACCTCTTGATTCAGGCAGCGGGGGAAACCTTCCATCCCGCCCCCCCACCAGTGGAAACTGGTCGCCTGGCCCCTGAGCGGTTTATGCGGTTCAGGTTTATGCAAGGCAGCCGCTGGTTAAGCCCGTGTGTGTGGTTGCTGACTCCAAAATGAAAGCTGGTTTTGGTGTTGAATGCCTTAACGAGACCTCTTTCCTGATTACATGTTTTGTCGTTAAAGTCAACACTTCTACTGGCACTTGTCTCGGCAAAACATCTGAGAAATCTGGCAGCGCTGTCTGTCCACCAGTCCTGCTTGCTGTTCTCCATGGGCATAGGTTCCATTGAAACCCAGTCAGGCTTTTCAGCCCATGAACATAAAAGCAGGATTGAAATCAACCACAATTGATCTCTCTTTTTTTCCTCCCGTTGGGTCAGAGGAGGACGAGAGGCTGCATACTCTGTGCCCGCTCCGGGCGCTATTGGTCTAAGTGTAGCGCGCATGCGCCGTATGCCAGTCTGGCCAGATTTTTGTCTGTTTTGGATCTTGGACAATTGGGAAACCCCTGTCCAAAGATAGCCTCGCTCACTGGATAGTGGAAGCGATCTCATTGGCCTACTCCTCCGTGGGGCAGGAACCCCCAGAGGGTCTCAAAGTGCATTGTCCTAGGGATTGTGGCTACCTCCTGGGTGTTGTTACGAGGGTTGTTTGATTCGAGGAAGTGTGCTGTACTGCTTCCTGGGCTACCCCGCATATGTTCGCCAGATTCTACAGTCGCGACATGAAGGCATCAGCACTGGCATAGGCTGTTTTGACAGCTGCCAGGTGTTAGCCCGGTATAGAGTTACGCTATGTGGGTGAGCGTGGTTACGGTCAGGTGATACAAGCTCAGCTGTAGGCGGAATCCCCACCCACGAGCATTGTGGTGGGTCTGGTGGGGTGGAAATATCATTGACCTCCACACCCTATGGATGGGTTCTTATACGCTGGGATTGGGGTTTGAGGTCACATCTGCCAGTTGGTCCGTAGAACCCAGACCCTGGGTTCTATGTCTTGGCTTTTGGAGGCTTGCATAGTTCACATCGGTTCTGACCTCGGGGTCAGTGAGGGTTTGGGGCATACAACATTGCATAGTAAGAACTCAAGTTCGAAAATAAGTATAGTGTTTGGGTTGTGCTACAATCCTGGTTTTACGAATAAACAAATTTAATTGACTTCCAATGGAGGAAACTGTGGTTGAGCCACCCGCTATCGCTCAGAGTATGGGGTTTCAATGGCAATGAAAAATTTAACTCTATGACTAATATGTGCAAAATCGCTTTTTTTGAATGTCTATACACTCAATGTTTATGCTCTCTATTTGTGCCGAGATGCGCACCCCAACATAATGGCTTTCATAAAGTAGCTCATTAATCACATGTAAACTACATAGTGGTCTATTTTATGTAAATTACATTTGAATGGTTTTGAGTCCATAGGACAAAACTATTTAAGCATATTAAGCATAGTATTTGGTTTTACGCTGGTGAATAGATCAAACTCTATTTATTTTACGCACTCTCTAACATAGCTAATTTAATTTTAGCCTCTGGGGTTTCCATAGAGTAAATACGTATTTTGCAATTTTCTTTTGCTATATAGGCCTTAGGCCGAAGGCCCTGCGATCAAACTTGGGTGTATTTTAAAGCAGTGCATCCATGGAGTTGCTCTTTTATTAAATGTACTTTTCTCGTTTTCCCCCTGCTTTTACAGTCTGCCAATACTCTCAATACCACGTTTTCTTTTGTGGAAAAGAATATCTCAAAGCTAGGCAGAGGTATTTTTGTTCTAAGTCAGGATATGACCGTCAATATAATAAATACATTTCATTCCTTCGATGAAGGATTGTTTAGGAACCGGCATGCATATCAAGGTTTTGGCATCGGCGGCCAAATTTAAAATTTGCAAACAATCCCTTATCCCTACCTCCGGCCCCCAATCTGTGCCCAAACGTAATGCCGGTTTATTTGCACCATCAGTCACTACAATGTGTTTAACCTTCTCTTCCATCTGCTCCGTTTAGATCCATTCCAACGTAATATCTTTGCTTGTAAGCAAAGCTAAAAAAAACAACAAAAAAAAAAATTCATGTCACTTTGAAGACTGTCTGGTTCACACATGCGTGACACTGTGGCCCTGATCTCCACATCAGAGACGAAACGCTGCCTTTAATTAAGCTGGATTTATGCAGGCGGTCGCCCGGCACTGGGAGCTCATGTGAAGTGGCTGCTGCCCCTTTTCCCCCGTGTGCTCGCTTCTCGCCGAGGGGAAGTGGGAAGCGGCGGGAATCTGGAGCCGGGACACGACTCGGCCTGTCGAGGCTGCTTCAGCGTGCCGTCCTTGACCTTGGCTCAGACTGAGAATCCGAGCGCTCGCACCTCATAAACCGCTTGAAAACTGCGTGATGGTGTGAAAGGAATATTGCTGCAGTAAACACGACCGACGCAACTACAATGATGCAGTTTTAGCAGACATCACTGAGATGTCGCCAAACAAAAGTGTTATCCGCCGGATTGCTTTTTAACGGCGTCTGACTGCGAGGCTGCTTACAGCAGTCACAGCTTCAAAAAGCCACTTAAAAGTCCTTCAATGTAGTATTATGTACCGCCTTTATATTCTTTGCCAAATTAGAATGAACAGAAACATGCCATTGTTTGTGAGAGAAATTAAACCACCATTCAAGTGGCAGGATATTGCACCGCAGTCGTGCTTTAGCAATGTAATTTATGCCTTCAGAATTCATCACTTTTACCCTCCATCTGCTGGCTTTATGTCTTTTTTATTTATTTAAATTTTTTTTTTTATCCAAGTCCTGCTGCTAAGCTTTAAGACTCTAGTTGCAAAGCAAATGCCATTTGTCACATCTAACTCACTCTGTTATTTTCCTCTCAGTGCCAGGTAAGCCCCCATCTCCCTTCTCTGATTTTTGAAATTGACTGTTGTGGGCGCCCCCCACATTCCGGCCCCGGTGACGTCCTCCACGCTCGGTCCCCGACAGTTTATCCCTCATTTAATTTCCCTTGTCATTTCCGCAAGTCCCGTCTCATGCATTATCGGAATTTAAATCGCACGGCGGGCGGACGGGCAACCGGGGCTTCACGGCTGGCCCCGCGACGGGTTCCATCGCCTTGTGGTGATGTGGCGTCCATCACCTCGTTGCCATGCTTGGTTTGTCCGGCCGGAAGGATGGAGGGATGGAGTAAGAAGGGAGAGGGTGGGACGGATGGGGAGCCACAGGTTCGGGCTCAGGCAAAGCATTAGACTCCCAAAAGGGATGCCGAGAGAGAGACGGGCGGGGCTCTTTTTTTTTTTTAAACCCCAATTTCCTGAGTGAAGCTTTTTTTTTTTTTTCCCCTCCTCCCCCCACCGTCTAAGTCCACCCTTTGCCTTTGTCTTCCCCGGCGGGTCCCCGCAATCCGGAATATAATGGGCCTCATCGCGGTGACAGGTGCACGGTCTGATTGAACCGTTTTCCCGCGAACGCAGCAGAGTTGTTTGCTTTCCCGGATGAGTTATTTGGTTTTCGATCAAAGTGGGTGTGCGCTCGCAAACACGCAGGAAGTGGCTCCCGCCGGCGCCGCCGGGGTGCGGTAACCGCCAAACCTTATATTAACACAAAAAAAAAAAGTTTCCGTAGTTCTTTTCCCACGCTTATAGGTTACCGATGACAATCGCGTGAGCAAATCTTGTTCAGCGTTATTAACGACGACGCACGAGCGACCCGACAATGTGCACTGGAGCCCCAGCGTCAACAGCGCGTTGGCTGTTCTGCGAGCGCCTTCCTAATCCGCCGCCGAGGGAGGGAGGAGCGAGGAACCGCGGTCGCATGCCCACCGAGGGCAATTCTCTTCCGCGTTTTAGGGTCTTTTGCAGGCGGCCCTTTCAATCCGCATGCCTTCCTGCGGCGTTGATGGGGCAGATCAACAGCCCGACGACAGTTTGCGTTCGTCAGCCGGTCGCACCCTGGGCGCGCGCCGAAATTGAGGGACGTGTTTTTATTTGTTTGCTTGTTTGTTTTTCTCTTCTCATTTCCTTTCCAAGAACGAGCGTTTTCGGGGAAGTTTTGTGAAGCGTGCCCGCTGACTTTCCCCCGTGATTCGTCTGATTGGTGTTTCTCTGATCCGGTAGCCGGTGCCTTAACAAATTGAGTCGAGTGAATTTTTTAAGCCCCCCCACCCCTCAATGTGATAAACTGTCAAAGGTGCTTGGAATGAGTGCTCCCATGAGCGCGATTAATCGTATCATGACTCATCCTCTTATACATAAATTCATTTTTCCATGATTAGATTAGGGGGATCTTGTCGAATTGGGGGGGAAAAAAAAAACCGCGGGGTGGGTGTTAAATAAATAAATATATATATATATATACTTTTCTCTACTGTAGATAACTCTGACTGCAAGTTTGTAATCTAATTTGTGTGTAAAAATGGATTAAACAAAAAATTAAAAGTCCAGTGCAACTTCCCTCTGTGTGCCATTATCTCTCTCTCTCTCTCTCTCTCCCCTTGTCCTTCATCATTGCTTCTTTGTGGTGCTGGAGGTCAACTGACCGGCCTTGTCTTGTCTTGTTTGCTCTGTTTCCAGTGGACCTTCTGGGCCTGCTCAAGTGGCGCTCCAACACCAGCCTCCTGCAGCAGAACCTGCGGCA
Organism: Zeus faber; assembly: GCF_960531495.2. NCBI lineage: Eukaryota > Metazoa > Chordata > Actinopteri > Zeiformes > Zeidae > Zeus > Zeus faber. The sequence goes on from NC_137207.1 coordinate 19,257,584, forward strand.
GCTGATGAAGGTGGAGGGCGGAGAGGTTGTCAAGGTCAGCCCATAATTTACGACACCGGCACTGGGGTAACAGGCGGGAAGGACGATCGTTTCTCTTTTTAAAAATAAAAAAAAGTCACGGGGCCGCCGTGGTGAGTGTGTGGCGCTCCACCGTGGCGGAGGATATTTCCTTTTTATCCTGTGTATCTGAAACGGCCTTGTGTGCAAAAATGGCACAAAGCGAAACAAGTGAATGTCAACAGCCGCTGACATAAGCAATCCAATCAACAACACTTTGCGCCGTTCCTGAGAGCTTTCTGCAACATTTTCCCTATCGCAACGAGACTATTTGACTCACTCCTGGTGAGATCAGATTGTAATGGAACAGCATTGGCAGCGGCTGTATGAGGAGTTCAAAACCAACGTACAGTAGGAATTCAGGACCTCGAAGTATGATACAAATACATGGGCCGGGTACATAGGAAAGTTTTTTTTTTTTTGGTTTGTTTTTTTTGTTAAAAGGTTTAAGTTCGACTTACCTGAAGCCTTGTCAGGTTGGATGGGGGCCCCAATAACGGTGTCAGCCGCAGCGGGGGCGTGTTTGTGGGGCTCCAGGTGTGTGTTCCCCATCACCTGGCACCGCTGATCCACGCTGCACCGCCATGAGCTCTTCCCGCCCTGTCCTATTATCTGAGCGCTTTAGCCGTTATCTGTAGTTCACAGACAATCACATCGGTTCTAATGGTTGATAGATATTGATCCTATCTGCAGCTCCATAGATACAAGCTCCTTGTTAGGTCTGGCCACTAGCCAGATCCCGAGGAACCCTTTTTTTTTTTTTTTCTCCGGAGTGCACGTCTTGTTTATTTCTCCTTTAATGACACGGCCTTTCAGGATCCATACGAGGCGGCCGTCTCTCATTAAGGCTCTGTTATGGTTGCCGCAAGCGACCCGCGTGGCCCCGCGGCGCACGCGCTTCCGGAGGGCGCGATCGTTTGTAGTTGCGCGTCGCCGCGGCGATATTCTAATGAAAGACAGGGGGCACTGTGCACAAACCACCAGGGGAAACTGAAAGAACTGCTGTAAACACTAGAAAGAAGTCCTGAGACAAGGATCTGAATAACTAGAAAAGGGCAGAAAAATTTAAATCCAAAGTGTTAAACGTATGTATATTTATTGTAGTCAGTGCAGGGTTTTTTGATATAGGGTTGGTGCAAATTGTCAGTGTAAACGTTACGAGGAAGTCACGTCTTTGGATAGAGACGCCGCTATCTTCTTCCGTGAATTCAACGCCATCTGGTTATTTTCGTGGTCATGCATGCATAGAGGGTACACATTGCACCAGATTACACAACCTTCCTACGTACGCATCCACCACGAATTACTTGAAGCAACAGCGGGAGTCCAGTTGCTGCCGGTAATGCACCCGACGCTGCTTTGCCAACCTCCAATAAACACCCAGGAAGAAGAAACCTGACGCACACGGCAGCGGACTCCCAAAAGTTGTACGTTATTTCTTCAGCGCGCACCGAGCGAAGCTACGGCTGCGGCGAGGATGAGGAAGGCTTGAATGGAACACAACTCGCTCGTGCATTGGGGTGAATGAGGTTTTTCATGTGGAAAAGACTTGATCCCATCCCGTCACACCTTCCGCGCTGTATGGCGAAGGCCATGCCCGGGCGGTCATACAGCTCCTATTTTTCCCTGCACATTACATTACATTTCATTACATTACTGAAGTAAAGGAGTTTCTCCCCAGAGATGGATGGTTTATACGTTTATCTGTAGATCTTTACTTTTCATTTGGGGGGAACTGTGATTTAAATTTTTCTATCAGAATCAATCTCTATTGGAAATTCCGGTCTCTGAAAATAAGGTGCAATTTGTCCATTTCTCAATTGCATGTTGTTTATTATCCCCTTGGGATGCGTTTGCTGCGGTTCCCCCTCTACAAAATACACAAAATAATTGAATAGTCAGTCACAAAATGGAGTAGAGATAATGCTGCAGAATATTTCATTCTTCCATTCAAATTGTCTAGTGTATTGACACCCACAGTGTGTGTTGGTTAACTTGTTTTGTGCCCGTTTGTGTCCAAATGATGGATAATGATAAACACTTCCATCCACACTTTGGAGTGTGAGCATGCAACTAAATGTTTTCATAATTTCAGACTCAGTCCATATGTTCCAGTCCCCCCCCCCCCCCCCCCAATATTTATTTTTAGTATGAGCAAATCGTTTTGGTGTCAAAAGGTTTGCTTGTTTGTGTTACACATGTCAGAGTATTGATGTATTGGGGTTTGTGTTCCGCATTGTCATTCCAGTTTCTGCAAGACACTCTGGATGCCCTGTTCAACATCATGATGGAGAACTCTGACAGCGACACTTTTGATACGCTGGTCTTCGATGCCTTGGTAAGATCAGGGATGACTCCGAGCCGAAGAAATGAACTCAAGCAAAACGTTATTTTTTTTGTTTTTTTTTCGATAGGTTGATGGTTCCAAAATAGTCATGTGTTTTCTAAAAAAGAATAGGTCATAAATAGATGCAAAGAGTAAGTATTTTTTTTTCTCTGTGAGTCCAGTGCACTTGTGGTTGGGTTTTGATGGCATCCAGCCTCTCCACTGCAGGGTTTTAGTGCCTTTTAAATTTTAAATTAAGTAATTTCTCTTTTGAGGACTAAGGTTAAAACCTCCCATTTTAGGCTTGTTTATATGATGTGTTTATGCCCACATGGCAATGTAAATAATCAATCTAGTTCTTTTTGGACAATATCCTTCTGTATTAGATAGATAGATAGACAGATAGATACTTCATTCATCCCTGGAGAGAGAATGGTGTGTCACAACAGCTCACATCAAAAACGACAAGTAATAATAATGTAATAGAATGAAAATAAGAAAAAAATGACAATATGCAATAAATCTGAAAGTTAACAAAAAAACATCAAACTTAAAAAATAACAATAAACAAGTAATATAAACCTTAAAATAAACAAGATACCTTTTGCATGTTAAAATAAACCAAACCAAAAAAACATCAATCAACAATTGTCATTTTGGTAAATATAGGAAATCGTGCAAGTTTCATACATACTGTATATATATCTATACCTCTATACAGTGCTTGAAGTGGAAATAAATATGTGCCGGTACCCCCCTAGGTCAGGTGTTGACTGGGGGGAGGTTAGGGCAGCACGGGATGCACAGGTCTTTTTTTTTATTTTGTTCAATTAAGAAACAAAGGAAAATAAAAACACACTGTTTTTATTTGTTTTGTTTTGAGAAATGGGGAAGTGCAGCGGAGCAAATATGCGCCGGACCGGTGCTCCCCTTATTCACACATTGATGGGGGAGGGTGGGTGGTGGGGGGATTAAAGCTGGAGCTTGCAGCTCGAGCCGCAGGAGATCGCAGCTTGTGCGTTCTAATAATGAAAATAAAAAGTTTGCTCCAATTCAATAAAATAATATTTTGTTGAATATTGAAATATATCATATTATGATATATTTTACAATACAACGATTAGCTACAACATTAAAACCACCAACCAGCTACACATACACAGCAAGCTGTGATGCACTGTGTGTTCTGACACCTTTCTATCATAGCAGCATGAACTTTTTCAGCAATTTGTGCTGTAGAAGGTCTTCTGTGGGATCGAACCAGACGGACTAGACGTCGCTCCCCACACGTATGAGTCAATGAGCATTGGGCGTCCATGACCCTGTTGCCGGTTCACCGGTTGTCCTTCCTTAAACCCCTTTTGGTAGGTAGTAACCACTGCATACCAGGGACACCCCACAAGACCTGTGGTTTTGGAGATGCTCTGACCCAGTCGTCTAACCATCACAATGTGCTCCTTGTCAAAGTGGCTCAGATCCCTACTCTTTCCCATTTTTCCTGCTTCAACACATCAACTTCAAGAACTGACTGTTCCCTTGCTGCCTCATATATCCCACCCCTTGACAGGTGGAACTGGAACGAGATGAACAATGTTATTCACTTCACCTGTCAGTGGTTTTAATGTTGTGGCTGATCGGTGTCCACTTGATTGGTCCACTTGAGAGGTCAGAACAGAGTACTAAAGAGTACAGAGTACTAAAGAGTAAAGTGTGTGTGTGTGTGTATATATATATATATATATATATATATATACATATACATACACATACACATATCCACACGATGTGACGATGTGCCAAAAAGAGACCCTGGGCTCCCAAAGTTAAAGTGCGATACATTTTTCTGGCATCTTTCATATTTTTATAGATCGTATTCGTTTAGGTTTTATTCAATACAATATTAAGCCGCGATTAAGATCTTACATGAATGGAAAAAAAAATTAAAATAAAAACAAAACTTGGCCTGTAGGAATTTTAATTTCCCAACTTATTTCATGTGGCTAATCAAGTCTTTGTAGCCCCCTAAATGCTCTTGCCACCTCGCTGAGCTTCCCTTTATCTTGCAACCCATTGCTCATCATCACGGCCAGAATTATCAAACTCAACAATCTTTCTATTTCATAAAAATAACCCAGAAAGTTGGCTGTCAGGTGTCCTAGATTACATTCAGGCTGGAGACGGGGTGAGAAACTCACTCTTTGCTTATTCATAAACCTTATTTTCTTCAATTCCTTTTCTGCATACTAAACGAGGCGGGCTGTTTTTCTCTAAACATTTTAATGGGTATGTCCGTCTCCTCTGACAGGTCTTCATAATTGGGCTTATAGCCGACAGGAAATTCCAGCATTTCAACCCTGTGTTGGAAACCTACATTCGCAAGCACTTCAGCGCCACGCTGGCTTACACGTGAGTAAATCCCCCCCCGTCTTTTGAGATTTCATTATATTGAAATGTGTGGAATTCAGCATACATTTGGATTTTTCTGGGGCGGTGGCGTAAACAGGAAGCTGACCAAGGTCCTGAAGAATTACGTGGAGAATGCCGAGAAGCTGACCGAGCAGCTGCTGAAGGCCATGAAGGCTCTGGAGTACATCTTCAAGTTCATCGTCCGCTCCAGGGTCCTCTTTAACCAGTATGTCCTCAGTGTTCGCACACGCACACACACACATACACACACACACACACACACACGCATACACAAGCACATGTGTGAATGCAGTAGTTGTTACTCAACTTGTTGGGAGGAATCCGTCTTTTTTTTCTGAATGATCGTGGCTTTGAACCTATCAGTCTTTTTTTTGTTCCAGTTTCTTGAGACAGGTTAAAATTTTCCATTCCATACCATTTGTAACATTCTGTTTTTGTGGATGACTAAGAACGTGCGGGCCAACTATTCCACAGTAGGTTCCATCACTCATTTGAACGGAGTAGGAGTTAAGGGTCACATTTTGAGGTCATTTCTATGGATGTCTTTTTAATTGGCTGCCGGGACGTTTTAATGGATGATAATGTTGTCGTGCTGCTGGTGGTGGTGGATGAGGGGGTTGATGTATGACCCTGGTCTAATTGAGTGTGCAGAGTTTGATTGGTTTTTCCATCCAATGTCTAGAGGACATTTGTTCCTCACAGTCCCTTGCATGGTGATGTCATCTACTGCCAGCGTGAGCGGGTGACATCCCCAATGGGAAAATATGCCCAGATCTCTTCCTGTTCAGAAAAATGGGATGACAGGATAAATATGAGGGTTGTTTGTTAGGCCATTGGTCACCTTTGGAATTGGGGCTGCACAAGTTCACTGGTTGGCCTGAAGTTGTCAGCCACCACTTGGCTGTTGTCGCCTCCATTCACCTGCAAAAGCTCCCTAATTTATATGGACGTACATTTCTCGGAACCCAGCTCCGCCAGGTGATTTTCCGCAAAGCCACCGGCCAGCACACCATTCCTTCCCCAATACCTTGCCTTGATCGCCTTCTCTCGACTGTCTTTGCTCTTTGGTGCCGGGCGAAGATCATCTTGAAGTAGTTATTATCAATAACATATTTATCCACCATTCCATGTTGATGTCACCCACTCTTGGAGCATCCCCCACTAGGGAAATATGCCCAGATCTCTTCCTGTTCAGGATAATAGGATAACAGGACAAATTTTCATTTAGTTTAATTTCACCTTTATTTAGTTCTCGGGGATGCATTGAGGAAAGAAACCCTCATTTTCAATGATGCAGAGATCACATTATGCAGAAAACAAAATTACACGAATAACAAAAATAAATTCTAAAGTAAGTCAAGAAGACAATAACAACACAAACGTCAACATTTGTTAAAACAATTAATTGTTAATACAATTACATTCTCAAAGAATGAGATTTAAAGGCATGTTTTTAAATTGTCCCAACGGTATCATGGAATCAATATTTAAAGTGCATTGTAGGTTATTCAACGAGGCTGGAGCACAAAATAAAAAAAAACTCCTTCCTTCTTCGTTTTGGAGTTGACCCACAGAACATCTAATGTAATCCAGTCCTCAGAGCGGCTTTGATAAGCTCCTGCATTGAGGTGTAATAGTGAACTAATGTAAACTGGTAATTTTTTTAGGAGCGCTTTGTAAATAAATATATGCCAGTGTTGATATCGTTTCGCAAAGAGAGAGGCCCAGCCAACTTTTTCATAGAGAGTACAATGATGAGTACTGTGGGAATCATCAGTAATAGACCTAAGAGCAAAGTGATATATAGCGTCTAAGGGCTTAAGGGTGGTAGCAGCAGCATGTCTTTAAATGCTGTCGCTTTAAATGGAACGATCGATCGGCCTTCGCACTGTTCAGCGTCTCAGTAAGTGAACTGTGTTTCCACTTTAACACCACAGTTAAACATTCATCTGCTATTTATAGATCAATTCGGCTTCGAAAATACGTTGAGAGATAATAAAAAAAACCCACAAAGGAACAAGAATCTGGAAAAATCTAATTTCCTTCTAGAAAGGCTCCTAGCGATTTTAGGAATGCGCGACAATGCAGATTTTGCTGCGGTGGGTCACATATTATATCACCATAATCTAAGACAGACAGAAAGTTATAGTCTTAACAATCCTTTTTCTACTAAACATGGGAAAGCAAGTTTTATTTTGACAAAGAAAGCAAAGTTTCGGCCACAGCTTTTCGACCAATCTATCAATATGATTGCAGGCCGGTGTAAAAAGTGAGTTTATCGTCAATCCAGATGCCTAAATATTTATAGTTTGGGACTCTTTTAATAGCTGTACCGATACCTATATAAAGTGCTAATTATATTAGCACTTTATATAGTAATTGATTTCCTTACCTCTTTAGAATAGCATATATTTATTTTTTTCAGCATTTAGCACAAATTTAAGAGAGCCTCCTGAAGAACATTAACGGAAAGTTGCAGATTGTCAAAAGCCAATTGTATGGAGTCAGCCCAACAATATAAGATAGCGTCATCTTCATACAGATGGACACTACAGGTAGTCAAAGACCAGACAATATCATTGATATAAATTGTGAAAAGGACCTGTCCTTAAATCGAACCTTGAGGGACACCTTTTGTTATTGATTGAAACGCAGATTGAACATTACCCCATTTTCACGCACTGCTGTCTATCAGAGAGGGTGTTTTGCAACAATCTATTGGGTGGTTTGGTGGTTCGGTGGGGTGCGGTGGCAAGTGCATTGCACTGCTGCATCACAGCAAGAAGGGCCTGGGTTTGATTCCCGCCTGGGGTGCTGTTGGCACCGTGTTATCACCCAATTAGTGTCCTTTCTGTGTGGAGTTTGCATGTTCTCCCCATGCTCACATGGGGTTCCTCCTTGTAACATCAGTAAGGACCCTAAACAAAAACATGCAGAACAACTTCGTCTGACCAGCGATGGACATTTGTAACTGGTCCCCAGGCGCATCGCTCCTGGCTGCCCCCTGGAGGAAGGACAAACCCGGATGGGTCAAAAGCAGAGACCTCATTTCACCGGCCACCATTCGAAGCGCGTGTGTGTGTGTGTGTGTTGGTCGCCATCAGTGCAATATGTTGTAGTGTGTCTGCGGTGTGACAAATAAAGATTCTTCTTCTTCTTCTTCTTCTATGAGCATCAGGATCACATCCAATACTTAGTCTAACAGTCCATGTAAGAGCAGGGAATAATCAAGTGTATCAAAGGCTTTTGATAGGTCGATGAACAGAGCAGCACAATGCTTCTCTACATTGTTGCTGTGGTTAGCCCTGAAACTAGACTGGTGAGGGCTTAACACAGAATACGTAGATAGGAAAGTCTTGAGTTGATTGTCTACTATTGATTCAAGTATTTTAGACAAACAGGACAATTTAGGAATGGGACGATAGTTATCAAGATCACTATTATCTCCTTAATACAATGGTGTAGTGTGAGAAACTTTCCACACTTTGGGAATTTTGCCTGATGAAATGGATGAATTAAAAATGTGTTATACATTCTGAAATGATCAAGGCAGAGAGCTGGAGAAAGAACGGATCCAGACTGTCTTCTCCAGTTGCTTTCTTCAAATCTGATGGCTTGTTAGGTCATTAGTCACCATTTGGATTGGGGCTGCGCTGTTCATTGGTTGGCATGGAGAACTTGTAATTTGCGGCCGATTGATGTCTTCATCAGCCAGCACTTGGCGGTTTTCTTCTGAGTTTCTCGGGCCTCCTTCAGGTGACGGGGGTTCTCACCAACTCTCAGTCGAGCGTTCCTATGACACCGTACAGGGAACAACTAAGCACACCATTCCTTTACCTGCCAGATAAATCTTGTTGGCCGTTGGTGTGGCCGCCTTGTTTCGACTTTCTTTGCTCTTTGGCGCCCCGGGTGAAGAGCATCTTTAAGTAATTGTTGTTGTTGAACCCTGAGAGAGAGAGAGAGAGAGAGAGAGAGAGAGAGATACCTCAAATCCTATGAGTTTCTTTACTAAGCTGGCGTAACACTGGCGGCCCGGCGGTGGAGATAGCGGCCACAACAATACTCGTCTGGGAGGAAATCTGATTGTGGTACAAGCAATCTAGACTGCAATCGCCCGGTCACACTATCTGGTCGTGTCTTCCCCCATCCCAACCACTAAGGAAGGGAAGAGGGGGGAAACTGCTCGGGATGTGCTTCCTCAATCAATAGCCATTTCTTCCACAGACTCATTGTTGTTGTGGTCCCTTTTTTGTGTGTGAGTGGCCGACACACATCATTAGTTTGGAGCAGACCCAAAGCGGCTCGTTTGCAGCTAATACCCAGTTTGCAGAGATTTATAGGCTCTGCAAATTGGGCTGAAATGCATTTGCATTTTCGGGGGATTATGATGGGGGGGGGGGTGGGGGTGGTGGTGGTAGTAGGGGTGTGTTTGAGCTTCTCCCATGAACTTTGAAACTGGAAGATGCCAGTACTCCTCTGATCACTGGCGCGCAAGCCAGGCGGCTCTCTGCTCCGGAGGATGAGACGAGGGCGTTCGCCGAAGTACAGACGGGCGACTGCGAGAGATAGAAAATGTCACAGGACCGTCGGGGGGCCAGTCGCTTTTTAGTCCATAATTGCTATTCTGGGAGAGTTGTTTGTGGAGATGATTAAATAAATTAGTTGTTTTTGTTCTCTGATTTTGGGGGGGGGGGGTTCCTCCTTGGTGATGAGCCGGTGGGGGCTTCAGGGTCTTGTCGTGTTTCACATGCAAATCAATCTGGCAGCACGAAGTGTGTGTGTGTGTGTGTGGGTGTGGGTGTCCGTGCGCGTGCGTTTTGGGGTGTTGGTTAGTTGGGTGTGGTTTGTCTGCTGTTCTAACCCTCGGCTTCCTCCTCTCACTTTCCTATTCCCCTCTGCAGACTGTACGAGAACAAAGGCGAGGCCGACTTCATGGAGTCCTTGAGGAACCTCTTCACCTCCTTCAACGACATGATGAACAGCAACTCTGAGAACACTGGCATGGTGAAGGTAGGCCTTCAGCACGCGCGCGCACACACACACACATGCGCGGGCGCTGTAGCCGTGCAAAGTGAAGAGACTCTGCATATTTGATTAGCGAATGAATGTTTTAAAGATCCACAGTGAACGCGTGCTCCTCAGCTGGACTTCACAGAGCCGTACGTGTCTTGTTTAATGTCAGCTGATGAGGCTCGCCGATGAATTATTTCTGGGGTTTCTTCTGCTCCGCTGTGCGTCTCCACGTCTAATACGGCTGCTGCCGCTTCTTCTTCTCCCCAGCGAGGGAGAAGGGAGAACCTTCTCGTCTGTGTGTTGCGTTTCCTCATTTTCGACCCCTCCCCGCTTGTATCTGCCTAATTAAAGTCGGCTCCTTTTGTCGAAAGGAAAAAGGTGTTTTCCACGCCTTTTAATCCAGACGCTCAAAGTGCGTGCGTCGTGTCTATCTGAAAACCCCCCCGTTTTTGTTTGGTCTTCTCGGCCCTGTGTTTCTTCTCAGTGCCGTACTTCACCTCATTATTCACCGGTGCGTCGACCTCGTGAGCAGGATTAGGTTTTCTCATAAAATGTTAAATGTAATCATGCATAAACTCATAAGTCATGGTTCCCGTCCAAGTTGCGCACCAAATTGATCTCGGCCGTTGTTCTTCGTCCCTGCTGTGCGGCGGGGGAACCCCGCGCCCTTTCTCCAGTTCACACCTTCTCTTCTTTTCTTTTTCTGTGTGGTCTGTGTCCGTCTGCCCTGGCCTGTCTCCCGTCTCTACACCCATGTTTTTGTTTTTGTTTTTGTTTTTCCTCCTGCATTTTGACTCCCTGCATGTTTCTCTCTGACCTTGACTGTCCCTGTGGCCCTCCGCCGGGCCCCCCTCGGCCTCCTGCTCTCTAGCTGCTCCTCAAGGTATATCTCTCTCTCTCCCTCCCTCTCTCTCTGCTTCCCTCTGCCTTTTTTCCCTTTGTCCTTGAACCCTCCGGCTCGCAGCACCGCCTCTGCGCCTCGTCGCCTCTGACCCCAAACGACATCCTCGGCTTGACACAACCTACACTCGCTTTTGCATGCACACACACACACACACACACACACACACACACACACACACACACACACACACACACACACACACACACACACACACACACACACACACACACACACACACACACACACATTGAGATCTACCAAGAGGGAATAGAAGGAGAGCATTGAGGCACAAATTGGTACCTGGGTGAAAGAACCCTCATACGGAGGGGAGAGATGGCCCGGAGTCAATTAGGATTCATCTGCTGTGTAATTGGGTGATATATTAACTTTACTCTCTGTAAATTAAAGATTGATCTTGAGGAACAGGCTTGAAAGGCACGGATACTCGTGGAAGCTCCTGTGGCAGCTGGAAGCTAATAAGTCGTTCCCGGTTACACTTCCCGATGACACCCTGGCAAACATCTGCAGCACACATTTTGAGTCGCAGACACCGCTTCCCTTTTGCCCAACGCACACGGTGCATCTCGGCATCGAAAAGAGAGAGAGAGAGGGAGGCATGCGGTCGAGAAAATAGTGACACGACAGACAAACAGTTTTGTCGTTTAAAAAAAAATAAAAAATAAAAAAAAATAAGAAAAAGCTACAAATGCAGTTAGGTCTTCGCGGCGGGAAAAGGAATCTGCAACGGAAGACGTTTGGATGTTGAAAGTATAGATGGCTGTCAGCCGATGCTCTCTGAATCGTACTCTCGGCCCCGTTACAGCGTGTGATAGGAATAGGAAATAAGTTCTCAACCTGTATGTATATCTACACTGACACCATGAGCCAGGCATAGCTCTTGTTTGTTTTTTTAAACGTCTCCCCATGAGCTGCAAAATACTGCGGATGTGGCAACGCTGCACACGAAACCGAATCCACCGCTCAAATCGCATCAGAATGTGTTGCGATAATGGCACGTTTATGGAAACCTATGGCAAAGCATCTTTCTCCGAAAATCTTTGAACAACCGTCACATATTTTGAACAATTTCTCCAACTACGTATAATTAGCAGCAGCAGACTGCAGGAGAACAGGGTGCAGGACTTATTAGCCCCTCAGATGCCCCCTTAAGTTTCCTGCTTCTTCTGGACTTTTAGGGAGGCCACTCTATGTCAAGGTCCTTTTTTCGTCCATTTCAGTTGATCAGAGACACTCCAAAACCGCTGCCCGTGGGCCCCAGTGCCTCGCTGTAAAGGCCCCTGCCCCCGGCTCCAAACCTCCTCGCGGGCTGTTTACAAATCCGCTGCAGCTCGGTGAAACGAACGGTCAAACGCGGTGCTGTCAAACGGGCTGGCTCGTAGCTCACGCTCTTCTTTATGTTGGCGGCCGGCAGACGGCAGACTCCTGGTGGTCCGGACCGTGTGTTCGCCGTGAGGAGAAGTGGCCCGGGCAAGTCAGGGTTAAAAGGACTTACGGTTTATTATATACAAGCCACGACACAGTGACACGGCACCTAACAGAAACTCATCCTGACATGGAATGATTTCTTTGGAGTTGCTTACTAAGTACTAAATCAACACTAATCACATCAGGTTAAATGTCATTCTGATTGTGTTTCTTTTCTTTATTCCCTTCGGTTCCAGGGAGCCGCACTGAAGTACATTCCCACTATCGTCAACGACGTAAAGCTGGTCTTTGATCCCAAGGAGCTCAGGTAATTTGAAATCCTCACGCTGCTTATTCCCATGGTTTGTTAACGTTACAGTGTTCCTGGAATCCATAACAATTACAGCTGCGTTTGGTCTCGGCTGATGTTGAAGGGATATTGCAGCTTGTCATCAACATGCCGGTTCAAAATCAATACCGCATAAAGCGTCCCCTCCCATACGGCACAGAGAGGAGCAAGGACACTGAATGAAGGAACGTTTTTGGTGTATTTAAGTGTCCTGCCGTCTTGTGGCCCACCCCAGACGGGACTATAGCACAAGGTGGCGAAAAAAAAGTAATAATCATCAAAACACAGTCTTCACTTGAAGAAAAATAACTTGCGGGGCTTCAAAGAAACTCTATCCCACAGTCAACCGCCAGAAAAGCCTCTCAGAAGAGCGAGCGACAGTAGAAGAGTCGGAGCGACGTTCTTTTATTTATTTTTCCTTTCAATAACTCAAAAAGCCAACGAGAGGCTTGAGGAGTGGGGAGGGTTGGGGTCAGAGGAACTCTGATACCACAAGATAATGAACACAGACACAGCCTGGCCACAGGAAAACTGTTACTGAGTTGAAGTTTTGGTTAGAGCTGGCTTTCCGTTTTGTTTTGTTTTTTCTGCCAAGTAATTATATTCTTGGTTATGTTTACTGCCACAAATTTGCGTGCTCGGAGATGCTTTCGGAAATGCTGATTTTTTTTGCGGTGTTACATCACCCTTTAACTTCAGCCTTACTTTGAGCCAATTAGATCATATATTTGGTGTTTGAGAGCATGACAATTGGCGACTGTGGTGCGGGGGTGGTGTGATTTAAGCAGCCACACCTGTCTTGGCTCTGTTTAATTGGGGTGACTGTACGCCTGTTGCTCGCCAGAGCAATCAACGAGCACAGGCCAAATTACACACACCACACACAGGAGGGGAGCCCCTGTCATGACATGTTTTCCATCTGCTCCGGGCTCGTTCCATCTTACCCACCCTCTACATTAAACTGGTACACTTCAGCGTCTCTGTGCCAGAGGGCCCTGAAAAAGCCACTTGGCTGGCATGTGGCAGGCGCAACCTCAAATGCGTCCTTGTAAGTGTTAGTCTCATTGATGAGTTTTTAGATTTTCCATTGATTGAAGGCTACTGCAACAGGCTGTTGGACATGTTTGGTATTGCAGGCATACAGTCCCATGCTTGTCTTGCGGGCTTCAATGAGACGAGCATCTTACGTAGCCCTGTTTAGAGGTGGAGAGATCATTTCAGGATTGGAGGATTGCGGCGTGAGGGATGAGAAGAGAGATTTGGATGATTGTAAAATATATTATACACCAGGACATATACCGACCAGGTCAAAACGGCTTTTCCAGGGACGAGCCTAGCAGCTCATTAAAGACAAATCCGCTGCGCAAGAAATCTGGTCAAATGAAACTTACAGACCCTTCTGTTTGGGGAATTTAAAAGACAGATGTGATTTGTTTCTCTTTGTTCTCCACGACGCCCACGTGAATTCTCGTGTCATGTTTAGAGGAAAATAACAAGCCGATGTGAAATTGTGCTGCGGCTGAGCGACATGGGCGCCACTCGTTCTCCCGGCTTCCCACCTTGGCCTGCGTTCCCTTTCAGCCACTCAGCATTCATCAGATGTGCTGCCATGGCCGCTGGTTAGGGATGCTTAGGTTGCCTTGGAAACTCACCGCTGCTGCTCCACTTAAGTGTCCACCGCAGTTAATGCTCTCTGAGGTGGATGGCATCACGCCATATCGACTCCGACCTGACCATTACATTAGTTTTCCAGAACACCAAACTTGGATTTTTGGAATGAAATTGGCGGTGCCACCTAATGTCTGTTTAATTTTTACCATGTAATGTATAATTTCCAACAGTAAGTGGATGGAATTTGACTACATCTCCATCACTAAGCGTGAGTTTATATCCTCTTGTATAACATGTTGGGTTTTTTTTGTTGTTTTTTCATTTAGTTTGTTTTTTTTGCATAGCAATGCAAAAATGACCCAGATAAGTTGAGATGGAAATTCACCATCAGTGGTCTGTTTTGAGGACAGCGTTCATATCCTGGTTTTGTGTGCTCAAAAAAAATCGACATGGCGTTTCTAGCAAACGCCCCACGGGTGAGCCCCGGATTTCCTGTCCCACTTGAATGTCTTTTATCTCAACAGGCTGAAGAGACATATCACAGAAAAGACAAAATAACACACTTTATATTTAGAGAGCATTGTGTGCTCACAGATTTGCATGGTGTGCTTGAGCTAATACACGGCCTGGAAAACATTTGCAGCTGCCAACACCGTCCCCAAGAAAAACCTATTGGTCTATCTGTTAAATTCTACATTGGCAGTCACGTGTCGTCGGGAATTACTTGAATCCTCCCCGTGGAAAGCGCTCGCGCGTTGACGTCGGAGAGTGTGTTTCGTGTGCAGGTCAGGACATTGTGAGAAAGAGTGGTAGTCGAACTGTGGGCAGAGGGAATCTGTCTCTTCTAATGATGCAGTGTTTATCAGCCCGAAGGAGAGAAAGGAGAGGGTAAAAATAGAAGGAGAGAGCGGGACGGAGAAGATGTCCGTACAAATCGGTCTTCTCCGGATGACGTTGGTAAATATCCTTTTCAGATGTTCCAACAGAAGGTCCCTACCCGAGTGGGGGTGGCCTCATAGTTTGCATGTTTGCCGCAGATGGAATGTCTAATAGTGGTTTAAGAAGCGGTGATATGTTTGAACAATTAGGCGATGAGGGGCACCTGAGGCTGGCGCTGCGCTGTAATCCAGTGTTTTCGCTTGTGTGATTATCATTAGAAACACGGCCCCCCCGCCGGGGCAATTATCATGAAAGCGTCTTTCAACCACGGTCGGTTTGGGGTCTTCGGACGGAGACGGTGTTCCCTGCCGTTCCTTTGCCGGCCCGCTCCTCCGCGCAAAACCGCGCGGTTTCATTGTGCGACCTGTGGCCGAGACGAAAAGATTCGGGGAGGCCGCAGGCCGGCGGACGTCCTCATAATCGGGCGCATCAACACATTCCTCCAGATCCGCGTTCACTCTGGCTTTGCCGGTCTGAGGGAGTTGGGAGATGACCTGTCTGTCATCCAGATTTAGATGACAGGACTGCAGGAGGTCAACCGCTCGCTTCCATTGGGGGAACCTCCATCCAGGTTTCTCCGGTTCTCCTCGACGCCTCGCGATCGGGTCATGGCAGTATTCAGAATATTGCAAAATGTCATTTAATGACCTTTTAAATGACACCTCGGCCCGATTAATAGACCTGGATTTCTCCTCAACGGTTCGATTTGTTTTCCAAATCCAAGCTGCGCGTAATCCCGTCGCACAGATTTGACCCGGAAAGAGTCGTTTGGGCGGATAAAAAACGACACCGCGGCACTTTTGGTCGGGAAGGGAGACCTTTTTTTTTTTTTTTT
>NC_137207.1:19278469-19425969 GCF_960531495.2 Zeus faber
ATTTACTTTTTGTCCTCAAGCGACTCAGATGTGTTGGAACTGTCCTGGGCATAAACTGCTGTGTGATAATTTGACTTGTAAATGATTCCAGGAATCCTTCAAGTACAATATAAACACTGTGTCACAGACAGATAAATATATGGATACTTTATTGATCCCCAGAGGTAAATTGCATTGTCACGACAGCTCACATAAACAATAGGCAATAATAATAAATTCATATGAATAAAAATATGAAATAAAATGGCAACAATCCAGCCACTTGCACTACCGACAACACCTACCAGGGCCACCACCGGACAGTCGGATGTTTTTTGTATTCGGTGTCAAGCCGAATTTACCCCCTCGCACCCGACTTCGGATTCATGCCGCCCCCTGGCGTTTTCCCCAAAAGAGGTGACGGCTCCGCCGGTTGGAGCCGTCGGATTCCCGACTCAATTTAACCTTTGATTCAATTAATAACTTAGGCGCATGAATGGTGGTACTTTAATCCTCTGTGCCTCCGGGAGGCCGCTAACAAGCGTGAGCGTCCCGTTTCGTTGCAAGCATGTAACAATGCCGCCTCCATATAATCCGCTATCTGCTTGGTGTGTGTGTGTGTGTGTGTGTGTGTGTGTGTGTGTGTGTGCGTGTGCGTGTGCGTGCGTGTGCGTGCGTGTGCAGATTGCCGTGAGATGCTGCTGCCCCTGATGACGGAGCAGCTGAAGTTCCACCTGGAGAAGAAGGAGGAGCTGAGGGCCGGCTGCCAGCTGCTCAGCGACATCCTGGAGGTGCTCTACAGGAAGGACGTGGTGAGGACACACACATACACACATTCATTTTATTTTTATTCTCTGTTATTCCCTTCTCTATGCAATTATTAGGATAATTGCATGTTGCCTTTTTTTATTGGTCTTTGTTAATTTTGTTTAATTTTCTGTTTGATTTTAGGTTGATTTTATTTTAGGGCTAGGGTTAGTTTTTAGGTTTATTATGTACAGTGGTACCTAGACTTACGACTGCATCTACTTACGACTAATCCAAGATACGAGCAGCGATAGTCGTGCAAATTTGTATCGACTTGTGACCGACTGCTCCAAGTTACGACCGTGGAAATTTGCAGTCGGCGCGTCGGCGGCCAGTCAGCAGTCAGTCAGTCAGTCAGTCAGCAGTCAGTCAGCGGGCGACCTACATAGTGTGTGCACGTGATTAGTGGCTTATCGATATTTTTTTCATATTTACTGTGTTTGTGCTGTGTATTTTGTTTATTTTCACCCTTCATGATTTCATAATTCATATGGGAAAAATTGCTTCGACATACGACTGTTTTAACATACGACCGTTCTTATAGAACCAATTACAGTCGTAAGTCGAGGTACCACTGTACAGCTATTTTTTTTTTTTTTCAGCTAGTCCTTCATTATCCCTCCCTCTATCTAATTGTGTAATTCTTTCGGGTGAAGCATTCGGCTGTTCACGAGGCACCATCACCAAGGATATATAGTTAGAGCTACTGAACTGAATTTCCACTCCTGAGTTCTTTGCACACGGGATACACTTGGGATTTGATTGTCATTCATCAAACTCTATTCCTCGTGTAGGAAGGTGCATTTGTTTTGTTTTTTGGTGCGCATCAAATACCCCAAAACAAATGGAATCATTTTCCAAGGGTTTTCAACCACAAGCTTTGATGTTTATAATTCCGCAACAGCCTCGTGTCTAAATATATCCCATAAACACCCCAGATACATCAAGCTGAGAATGGCAGAGGCAGGGTTTGTTGGTGGTGGCAGGGGGGGGGGGCAGTTTCTCCAAAATATCTGCGTCATACCTGACGCACTGAAAGGATGAAGATCTGAGGCGTCGAGATCCTGGATCGGTTTGTGTGTGTGTGTGTGTGTGTGTGTGTGTGTGTGTGTGTGTGTGTGTGTGTGTGTGTGTGTGCGCGTGCGCGTTGCTCAGCGTGAATTATTGGAGGTTTATAACATCGTCAAATATACACCAATCAACCCCCAAAAAAGGAAGACATTTCACTAATTAATTGACCAATATGACAATGACCAAAGATTAAAAATTTACTAAGACATAAGACAAATTGTCAATACAGATTAGACCTTAACATTTCACACTGTGCAATAAACCTTAAAACTTAGGAGGAAATAGAATAATGGCAATATACATTATCCCCCCTCAAAAAATTGAAATAGGCAATATAGAATAAACGAGAGAACTACCACAATAAAATAGAAAAAATTTCAATATGTAAAAAAAACAAAAAACAAATCACCCAACCCCTTCAAAACCCAGACTGCAGGATGCAGTCTGACTCAGACCTCCGCTCACAGGCTTCGTCCAGCAGAAAACTGCCCCACTTTCCGCAGCATCCAATTGGCTGGCACCTTGTGGTGTGTGTGTGTGTGTGTCTGTCTGTCTGTGTGGGTTTGGGTGGGTCGGTGGGTGTCTTTTGAGGTCCCCCACCACCACCCTCCAAAAGGCGGAGATTCGTGATGTATAAGTAATGGTCAGGGCATCAATCTCGCCCGATGTGTTTCTGTCTGGTAGATGTATCCTCGGAGCAACTACCCAGAAAATGCTGTCAGGCTTGTGTGTGTGTGCGCGTGTGCGTGTGCGTGTGCGTGTGTGTGTGTGTGTGTGTGTGTGTGTGTGTGTGTGTGTGTGTGTGTGTGTGCGCGCGCATTCCTGAAGGATTGGCTAGTTTGTATTCTCATCAGAAGAACCAACACGGACATACTGTACTGTACATCCTGCTTCATATTCAGAGTTTTGGATTTTATTTTATTCCAAAATTCTTAACCAGGTCCTTGAGGTGCTTGAAGTGCTCGAATTTCAAGTTCAGATATTTAAGCCCTCGAATACTTGGAGAATAGCCCCGTTTGTGCGGAAGTGCTTGAAAAGTCCTCGAAAAAAAACGTGATCACTGAAAACCTGTGCTATTCCCTCAGGGTTTGTCATTCAAATCGTAATGTGATTTAAAAATTCCAGAATCGCATTTTCGACGTAGATTATGCCAGGTGATTGCCGGGATTTATTCAGGAGCGATCTGCTCCACAGCAGAGCAGCAGCAGGAAACGGAGTAAATTAAATACATCTCGAGTTTTTATTTGCTTTGTTTGGAGAAAAGATCACTCTGATCAGAGCTGCAGGTAGTGATTTACCTTTTACTACCAGCGTTACCATCTGGCAAAAAAATAGCATCTCTTTTTCTGCACTTATTTTGGTGAGTAACGTAAAGTAGTGTAATAAATAACTTACTGTTTATTATTCTAAAGTCTAGATTGCTAAAGCTCTTAACTGTTTAGGTGAATTGTTTAAATATTCTCATGTTTTTGTTATTATTTATAATTTTTAATATTCCAATATTAGTTCCTTATTGAGAAACAAGTTTTTCTTGTTTTTTTTTTCTTTTTTCTAGCCATTGGTGCTGGAAAAAAAAGTTTATACCGAAAATCGAATCGGGAAATTCAAATCGCAAGTCAAATCCAAACGTGGATTTAGAGAATTGCGACACCCCTATTAATAATGGATATATAGATATACTTAATAGACAATAGACTATACCTAAATAATAGACAATAAGGCTACAGATATAAAATATTAGAATTAATAAAGACCATATAAAAAAAGGTGTTCTGTTTGTTTCGCGTGAAGTCCTTGAAAATAGAAAAAAATTGCTCACAGTATTGGAAAGTCCTTGAATTTCATTTTGTAATGATAGAAGGAACCCTGCTATGGTAAATACACTCAGTGTCATAAGACGTGAACTGATTGTGTGTGTGTGTGTGTGTGTGTGTGTGTGTGTGTGTGTGTGCAGGGCCCCACCCAGTGGCACATCCAGATCATCATGGAGAAGCTGCTGCGCACGGTCAACAGGACGGTGATCTCCATGGGCCGTGACTCACCGCACATCGTGAGTCCCTCTCTCGGTCACTCTCTTTAGCTCGCTCGTCCACTTTTTCCTCTCTTTCTCTTT
Source organism: Zeus faber (assembly GCF_960531495.2). Lineage (NCBI taxonomy): Eukaryota > Metazoa > Chordata > Actinopteri > Zeiformes > Zeidae > Zeus > Zeus faber. Next base: position 19,282,440 of record NC_137207.1, read on the forward strand.
ACGTTGCTCTCTCATTCTTTCTCTCCCTCCCACTCTCTCTTTCTGTCCCTGTCTCTGTCACTCTCCCTCTCCCTTGCCTTCTCGCTCTCTCTCTCTCTCTCTCTCTCTCTCTCTCTCTCTCCCACAATCTCTCTCTGCCTCCCTCCCGCTGCAGTATCTCTTATTCTTTCCCTCGCTCTCCTTCTCTCGCTTACTCTCTCCCTCTCTTTCCCTCCCTTCGCTCTCTCTCTCTCTCTCTCCCACACTTTCTCTCACTGGCTCTGTTCTGTCTTGCTCTTTCTTTTCCTCCCCCTCACTCTCTCTCTCTCTCTCTCTCTCGCTCTCTCTCTGTTACAGTTCCTATCAGTGTTTGTATTCCGTCTTCTCTTTATCATCCTGCACATCCGAGCGCTGAATCATAAGCTACACCGTCACATCATCCTCCCCCCATGCCGCCATCACCCCATCACCCCGTGCAGCTCAAATTCCTCTAATTCCCGCCTCCAACTTGTTGTTTGTGTGGAAGACACCTTCGCCGTGTGCCTTTGATCTCTTTTATTTTATTTTTATTTTTTTTTCTAATCCCGTCTGCTTTTTATCTTTTATCTTCAACCGTTAAGAGGAGACGCTGTTGTTGCTGCTGTTTATCTTTCGCCTCATCATAATAATAATGGAAAAAAAAAAAAAAAAAGAGCGTTTCTGACGTGTAGATGACTTACAACCCAATTAACGCGCTCCATCCGTCACGCTGTATATACGGCGTTCGCCTGCCGGCGCCGTCATGCGTCGCCCTCGCGAAAACGCTCAGAATGAGAATATCAACTTCCTGTAACTCCGCGCCTAGGAGGGAGGGAGGGAGGGGGGGGAGGGAGAGGGAGAGAGAGAGAGATTCTTCTTTCAGGTTGGTTGATTTATCCTGTGTGTGTTTAGTATGTTTGGTGTGTGTGCGCTTGCCCTCCACTAGATCCGCCGTGGTGCGGCAAATGGCTGTGCTTGCTTTAATGGAAGGTTATCTGATTTATTACCTATTGCTTGGCCCCAAACTGACTGACGGCGAACTAATAAAGACATTGGTACCAGGAGTGTGTGTGTGTGTGTGTGTGTGTGTGTGTGTGTGTGTGTGTGTGTGTGTGTGTGTGTGTGTGTGTGTGTGTGTGTGTGTGTGTGTGTGTGTGTGTGTGTGTGTGTGTGTGTGTGTGTGTGCGCGCGCGCGCGCGCGTGCGTGCGTGCGTGCGAAGAGTGAAGTTAATGAAATTCACAGCCTCATCGTTTTCCTCTCATCTGTCAGTCCGTCGCTCCACTCCCTCCTTCTCTCGGAGTTCCTTTTTTTTTTTATTATTATTTTTTTAACAATGTCGTAACCCATGCGAGATGTATTGTCCCTTTTTTCCGCTTTCCTCCTTTTTTTTCTCCTTTTTTTTTTGTACAATAAAATGTATTTCCAGATTCTATATGAATTCCTATCGGCCGGTACACTTGCCCGCTGCTTAGGATAAAAGGGCCCCAACACCTGTAATGGTGGCAAATATGAATCTCCATTATCCTCTATTACACTAAGTGCTTCCATTTCACGCCCCCTCCCCCTTACGCACGCACACACACACACAACTTGTCCTTCCTCTCCTACAACGGCGTTTTCTGGATGCTGTGTGTTTTTTTTTTTTTTTCTTTTTTTTCCTGGACGTGTCGTGGTAAACGTACTCGACCGCTCTCTGCTTAATGAAAGCTGGAAGGTCACGGCGGCGCCTCCTCCTCTCTCCCCCCCCCTTCCTCCCTCCGCTTCGCCTTTTTTTCTCTCCCCCCTCCCTCGAGCGCAGGAACCGAACGAGCCTCCCCCGCCCGTCTCACGATAATCCGCGAACAACGCAGATCGTTTTGACGCCGTTCACGCGCTTCCCCGGTTTGACCCTCTGAACCACCGGGTCTGAACCGAAACTGATGTACGGGGTGTTTCCTGCAAAGAGGCTTGTTTGTCTCCGCGGCTGCTGCGTGCAAAGGGATGAGAACCCTGTTGGCTTGTGTGTGGTGAACATGCCATTAAATACATGATATAATACGTTATGTAATGCAAGATTATTTTCTCCCTTCTCAATAATCAAATCCTACCATGGTTATAACCCCCATGCACTGCTTTTTAAATCGGAGGGAAATCAAAATGTTGGTGTGATTACCAACCCAAATACGTGATTAATTTATTTGGATTTAGAAAGCCCACCCGTCAACATGCATACCCGGGGGTTTCTTAAACGCGGGTGAACCCGCCAAAAATAGGTGGTTACGCCTCTCCCATTGCCATGTTCGACGTCACCAACGCGCTGGAAAAGGGGCGTGTCATGTTTCCAGTGATTGGGTGGGGGGAAACCCCCCCCCCCCAAAAAAAGCAAAACAAAACGGTGAAAGCACCTTCGGAGTATCCTGGCCGAGACGCAGAGACGCTTCTCCAGTTGGGAGGCGGGCTTGGGGCGGTGCCGGTGCGGCTCGAAGGGGGCGAAGCGGTCCCACTTTTCCCCAAAACATTGAGAACAGTGGGAAAACAGTCAATGACTTCAGATTTTTATTCAGGATTCTAAATCGGATATGAAATGACGGGACGATACACGGATATTCCTGTCGATCGGAGCCGGTAAAAATGCGTGACTGTTCAGGCTCATTTGTCCCGGGACTGAATGCCGGGTGTAGCCTTTCCCACTCAAGAGAAAAGCCAGATGGTAGCGGGTGTTTCTGGGTTTTTGTTGCATTGGGGGTATTATTGTGTCAACTAGCGGGGTGTGGCGGGGGGCGGGGCTTATTTTGCATATCCACACATTCTTCCGTTCTCCGTCAAGGCGTAGAGACGGTGCTGGGGCATTTGCAGTCGCCTCGGATGTTTTTCAGAGTTTAAAACATGTCGGCAGAGGATCCTTTGGAGTGTTTTGTTTCAGGGAGACGCTCTCTCTCGAACCTTTATTTAATAATGGATAAGGTAGCACTGAATTTCTGAACACGGAACAGACCCAGTTAGCGGCGGCGGCGGCGGCGGCTGCTGCTCCGCTTCTTCGTCTCCAATCACAGCAGATTGTGCTTGCTGCCCGTGCTGCAGGCAGATTGCGGCGCCGCAGTCAGCCGCACCGACCTTTTTCCCCTCGGAGTGGCAGCCTCTTAGATTCAGATTTATGCATTAACTTTCTTCTCCGTCCCCTGCATCCCCCCCCCCCCCCCTCTCTCTCTCTCTCTCTCTCTCTCTCTCTCTGTCACTCGCTCGCTCGTTCCTGTGCTGCCGATGACACCCGGCGAATATTGATGAGTGCGATCGCGGCGGCGGGTTTGGGTTCGCCGCCTGTCATCACCTTACGTAGTTTACGTATGTTTTTTGGGGTTTTTTTTTGTTTTTTTTTTTGGAAGCGTTGAGGTCCCTGCCTTCGCCGTTCACGCTCGCGCGGGAGTCGCGATCCACAAGGTTTCGTGAACACGCGGTCAAGCCCCCGCCGCCGCCGCCAAGTGGTGTTGCGTCATCCACGCCGGTCAAAGCGTTGTTCTTTAATATTCCTCGCGGCTTCCGCTTCTGGACACTCCGGCCGAGAAGGGCTGCAGTGTGTCTGTGTCTGTTTGGGTTTCACCTTGGCCCTTTATCCTGCAGAGTGCAGTAGGACTGACGCGGGGGCGGGGGGGGGGGGCGGCTGCGGAGGGAGGGGGTTGGGGGGGGCGGGGGTAATTCTATTGATTGACAGTACGGGGCTCTCGGGCTAGAACTCGGAGCTCGTTCTTTGCTGCATGCGGGCATCGACTGACCACTTTGCAACAGAGTTCACTGATGCCCGTTGAGGGCGGACCGCTCGCTCGCTCCCTCTCTCTCTCTCTCTCTCTCTCTCTCTTCCCCCCCCCCCTCTATCTATCCCTCATCTTTGTGTCTGTATCCTTGCGTTTGCCCTTTCTGTTTTCTTTTTAACACAATTCCAATGTCCATTCTGAGAATGTTATCTCCCTCCCTCTCCCTCCCTCCCTCCCGTTGTCTCTATTCCTCCCCCTTTTCGGCGGCTCCCTCGCCGGCCCGGGCCAGATTGCTGCAGAGCTCTGGGGGGGGGGGGGGGGGGGGGGGGAGAAGCGTAGTGAGATATGTCGCCGCATTGTAATGTCTCCAACGCCTGCACTCTTATCAACGCGTTGTCAAAGCGGCGGAGATCCCCGCCTCTTTTTGGCGCGTGCCGCTGGCGGAGGGGGCGATGAGCCGCGTCGTCGGTGGAAAAAGAAAAAGAAACACCAGAGCCCCAGAGGCCCACCTGGGACCCCACCTCCGGGTCCCACGACCGCAGGGTTGTGGGGACGTTTCTTTCGGGGTTGGGCTTCGCGGTTTAGCGTTGACGGCACCGCTCTGAGCGCGCCCTCCCCTCGGGGGTTACATGCAGAGGGTACCGCTGGCTCTGAAGCACCACCCGCACCCTCCGCCCTCCCTCCCTCCCTCCCTCCCTCCCCACCCCTCCCCCAGCCCGGAGCGGTGTCCTCGCCTCACCTCGCCCCTCTCCGGTGTCGGCCGCTCCTCCTCCTGCGCGCGCCGTCACCTACCGGAGCTTTTGTCGCAAACACATGGAGGAGGAGGGGGGAAGGGGAGGGGAGAGAAAGAGGCGTGCGGCGAGTGTAAGCCTCGGATCAGAAGGCGGCTTCTAAGGGGTGACTTTCATTTCGGCGCGAGGGGGCTTCTCTCGCCCGCTTATCCCCTCGCCGGCATTCTGTCCCCGTCTCACGCTCGGGCCGAACGCAGGTGCGTTTCTCCGACGCCGACAAACCAAAGAAAAGGAAAAAAAACTGGATTATTGGCCACATTCCGCCGACTTAACTTTCCCTGATGCCGTTCGTCTGGAGACGAAAGGTGAGGACGACGGCGACCTGAAACGTGACGTCGTAGTCCGGGAAAAAGCCGCCGTTGAAATATCAGGGCTCCAGCGCAGGATGAGACGGCCCTAATTTGACTGTAATAACACACACAAGTTTCACTTCACCATCTTTACTTTTATGTGAATATAAATATGGCTTATGGCATTTTAAGATGCTTCTCTCGGACCAGCGGTGATTTTCGCGAGGGAGGGGCGGGGGGAGGCGGGGGTGGGGGCGGGGGGGCTACCGGGACAACTACAGTCATCAAGAACTCTGTGGGATGTCAAGTTTTTGTTTTCATTTTTTCATCTTTTATTTTGTATATTAAATACCTCCCAGTGTTGTCTTTTCGTTTGCTTTTTTTTTTTTGCTTTTTTTCCTTAAAAACCTTATAAAATACACAGTATTGCACATAGTAAATCAATTGCACTTCTTTAAGGTACAGATAAACATGTCGTTATTTCGCTTGATGCTACGGTACAACTACTAAAGAATCCAACCCGTCATGTACAAGGATGAGCGGTGACGCATGGAGCCGACAGAAAGTGTTGTGGCGGTGCTTGTAAAGGTCCTACTGTAGGTCATAAAGCACTGATACCTGGTGTTTTGTTTTTTTTTGTTTTGTTTTTTTTTTCTTCTTTTTTTCCTCCTCGTTTTTCGACGTGTCAGGAGCAAAAAGATGAGGTTCTACGCCCTCAAACTTTCTTTTTTTTTTTTTCCACTTTCTCAATCGGGCAGTGTTTTTGGCTTTGAAGAGTGACCTCGGCTGCGTGATACTGTAAGCGTCTCTAACCTAATGGTGTTTATTTGTTATTATTATTCTTTTTTTAAGTATTGGCTGCTCTCCCTTTCGTTTAAGTGTTATTAGCCCTATCGGATGCTTATACAACGGATATATAAATATTATTTTGGCTGTACATAATCTTTTATCAAACCCTGCAAGGGGAAAACGGTGAGTCTTGCTTTACAATCGATGGATGGGGAGGCAAGGGGCCGGAGCTGGTACTAAAAAAAACAACCAAAAAGCAAAAAATAAATAAATAAATAAATAGAAGACGAATAAAGCTGTCTTTAATTTGAAAATTGTCCTTTTTTTTTTCAATTTTTTTTTAAGAAACCGTTTCTTGGAAAAAGACTACAAAATATCCTGCGAAATCGTAAGAATCGTAAAAAGCATGCGAGGCTTGATGCCCGTCACCCTGCGTTGTAGTGTTGAAGCTCGGCTCGTGGTCGGCGGAGACGCGTTTGGGTCCCGGTTCAGATTCAGGAGCTGCGGTAGAATACAATCACGGCCGCCTCCCTGACCACTTGGCGCTATGGCATGTGCTGAGGGCGTGGCCTGGTACATAGAATGGGGGCGTGACGTGTGTTTGAGTCGATGCTGTCTAGTGTCTTCTAGGGGGAGGTTTGAAGGTGTAACTATTTATTTGATCACTGCCACTCTAACGCAAAAGCTATGGACACATTATTGGCACTGCTCCCTCCTTTCTGGAGCCGTCGTTTACCAAATTCAACATGGGGGGTGTTGGGAGAACGAGGTTCATATGGAGAACAGTTAAAATTCAGAAACTATTCACATCTTTTGCACTGTAGTCCTCCAAATAAACAATCTCCTTAGTCCAGCATAGTCCAACGTAATATATTCCATTATACCTTATTATAACCAATATCATTTTAGAGGAAAAAAACAAAAACGACAGTTATATACCTTTTCTGAAATTTGTTTTCATAAGAAAATAAGGGTCCTTTATTCATTCTTCGCAGCAGAGTCAGTTCTCTCAAAGGAGACATTTTAGTGACGGTTTCGAATCTTCAGAGAGCTCCCACAAACCTCTCAATGACTTCTTTGCCCCTTTTCCAGGCTCCACTTCTGCACATGACGGCAGTCTTCATTTTTTTTCTATTAAATAGTATGTGATCAACATATTTAGAATTGTCAAAATAGTCTTTATTCATATTTGCTATTATTATTATTATTATTATTATTATTATTATTATATTATTATTATTCTGGAGAAAATATATCCTGAACAGTGTTAATTGTGCTTTGCCGTCACGCCGCTGACGAGCTTCTTTCTCGAACAGCCGACCTCCCGGGCTGATTGTGTGGGAAGATCAAGTCCTGACCGGTGGAATAGAAACGTTGACTGAGACAGCTGCAGAATCGAGAAAGAATCCAACGGTACTCCATAACACCCGGGGTAGAAAAATAGACGGAAATAGATTGAGAGAATCTTTTTTTTTTTTTTTTTTTTTTTCCCTCCCCTCTCTCTCTCGCTCTGTTCCCACCTTGCCGATCTCCAAATAGTTTGCAAGTTTCAGTGGCGTCATTTCGCACCACGTCCCACTTCAGAGAAACTAGTTCAAAATTTCCATTCATCTTTTATTTTTCTTCCTTTGGACAACATTTTCAGTTTTCCTTGATGCCCCGTTTGGCTTTTTATTTTTATTTTTTTACCCCGCCATCCCGTCGTCTCCTGAGGTTCGGTTCGGTTCGGTATCCCACAAACAGTGGAGCTCCAGCCGATTTGTAGGTCCAGCAAAAAAATCCAAGTGGGGATTCTGTTTGTCATCCAGAAAGAACAGAAGGAAAACCATGACAGAAATGCTGCGGGCGGAGGGGTGGTCAGGCGTGGCTTCCGTGTGTGTGTGTGTGTGTGTGTGTGTGTGTGTGTGTGTGTGTGTGTGTGTGTGTGTGTGTGTGTGTGTGTGTGTGTGTGTGTGTGGTGTGTGGCGTGTGTGTCCTGGGTTTTTCGTTTCTCACAAGAACCAAAGTTTCCACCGGGGATGCTTCTTGGAGTCTGCTTTGGACTTGCGTTTGGGCGTGGAGGTGAAGGCCTCCTGGGCGTAAGGCAGCGAGGAGAAGTGGCCGTCGTCCGTCGGGCACAGCCTCTTCATCAGCGGCTGCAGCTTGTCCTCCTGCTGTTTGAAGTCCAGCTCCACACTGCCGCAAAAGAGAGAGGGCGACAGAATGGAGGAGGGAGGGGAGGGGAAGAGAGGCAGACCCCCGTTAGACACTCCTCTCACACAAAATTCAAGCCTCCTGCTGGGCCAGTGGTGGCGACCGTGTGGGAATATGAGAAACACTCAGGGTGGTGAAAGAGGCGTTAGATACACTCTTTTATCTCTGACATTCCGTGTTGTTGAAATTCCTTCCTTTTTTTTTTTTTTTTTTTTTTTTTTTTTAACTGCTACACCCGACGAAATGGAATGAATACTATCAAGCGCGGGAAAGTCGCGCGGCATTCAATGTCACTTTTTTGGATACCGGAATATAAAAATCCGTGAATCTCCAGAGCATCGCTGAGCCAGAAATAAAAAGGGATACTACAGAGATATTGTCATGTAATTTTCTCCTTGCTGACATGGATTTTTCTTAAAAGCAAGACAGACATTTTTCTATGAAGCCGCATTATGACCTCAAGGAAAAAACCTTGATCATTTGGAGTAGATTTGCATCAAAATCTTTCTGAAATTGATCCAGGAGTGAGAGAATAGCGACGGATAGGTTCTACAATACCAGGGATTGAGAGAGTGTGTTCATATGCGCGTAGTATTGTTCGGGAACCTGTAATGAAGCCAGGGTTCCTTTATCGAGAGTTCCCCCTCTCACTGGGACTGATATTAAAAAGTCTTGTTTTCATCATATTCTTTCTCATTATATTCTCCCCCCCATGGTCTTTTGGGGAAAAAATATCTAGAGTAACAAAGGAGGCATCTTCTACTTATTTGTCACTTATTGTCACATTTCAATGGCAGCACCAGTACCCATCCACATGTCAGGAACCCACATTACTAACAAGTATCTCCTTCCTCCATCAGTCACCCCACCCTCCCTCTCCACCGGCATCCATCCCTCTGGTGACCTACATTGCATTCTCCCTTTTCACCCTCATTTCTTGGGGAAATTCCACCTTCAACCGGATCGCAACTCGGCTCTATTGCTGCTTCCACTCTCGTTCCTGCTTTTTGCATTCCTGTCCTCGGTAATCTGAGAGACGGACCGATTAGCATTGTTCTACTGAAGGATGCCGGATCTCTGGGTGGCGGCTGAACAGTGGAGCGTTTTGGTTTATTAAGTCGGAGATCAGAGGACCAACTTGTGAGCGGCTGAGAGCTCTTCAGAACTTTTTTCAGTTGGTACCGATTTTTCGACCTCACGCCGCACCACACTACACCACAGCACACTACAGCACACCACATCATACCACACCACAGCACAGCACACCACACCATACTGCAGCACACCACTGCACTGCACTACAGCACACCACAGCACACCGCAGCACACCGCACTACAGCACACCGCACTACAGCACACCGCACTACAGCACAGCACACCGCACTACAGCACAGCACACCGCACTGATTCAGGAGCTGCGGTAGAATACAATCACGGCCGCCTCCCTGACCACTTGGCGCTATGGCATGTGCTGAGGGCGTGGCCTGACCCATGGTACATAGAATGGGGGAATGTTGAGTCGATGCTGTCTAGTGTCTTCTAGGGGGAGGTTTGAAGGTGTAGCTTTTTATTTGATCTCCGCCACTCTAACGCAAAAGCTATGGACACATTATTGGCACTGCTCCCTCCCTTCTGGAGCCGTCGTTTACCAAATTCAACATGGAGGGTGTTGGGAGAACAAGGTTCATATGGAGAACAGTTAAAATTCAGAAACTATTCGCATCTTTTGCACTGTAGTCCTCCAAATAAACAAACTCCTTAGTCCAGCATAGTCCAACGTAATATATTCCATTATACCTTATTATAACCAATATCATTTTAGAGGTAAAAAAACAAAAAAACAAAAACTACATTGTTATATACCTTTCTGAAATTTGTTTTCGTAAGAGGGTGATTAGCATTGTTCTACTGAAGGATGCTGGATCCACACCACAATCCACACCGCACTACAGCTCATCACAGCACACCAGGAAAGCACTACAGCACACCACAGCACACCGCACTGCACTACAGCATACCATACCATACCAAACCACACTACAGCACACTGCACCACACTGCACCACACTACAGCACACCACAACACACCATACCACACTACAGCACACCAAAGCATACCGCACCGCATTACAGCACACCACACCATAGCACACCACAGCATCAGCAAAAAGCTAAAGTGCGAATCGCTCAACACTTAAGTTTTGGAGGCTGAACACACACAAATACACAAACAAACACCACAGCCATTCCGCCTCTTAGAGTTGCATGGCTTTATCCGAGGCACTATGGAAGAGGATTTACCGAGGGCAGGTCAAGCGTCCGCATGTGGTATAATCCCGTATCCGTGCTCATCCGACTCCTAGGTTTGGGTTGGCTAAGTACAGTTCAGATTAGGACCTTGGATATAGCAAAGCGTAGATGAGCCTTAATCTGCTGAAACCAGAGTCTTATCGGGGGTAGATTGGCTTGTAGCGGTTTGATCTAGCGTGTGATGTGAAGGGCCACGATTTAGCCCTTGTTCTATTCATTAATGTTTTTTTTTTTCCACACACAAGAGGTTGTCCTTAATTAACTGCATCAAGATAAATCATTTCGAGATTAAAAATACAACAGAAATTCCACTCAAAAGGGCCTTGAGGTAGTCGGCGGTAGTTGAATTTCGAGCAGATAGGTAGGTAGAATGAAAGCAAGTCGACATGAGCTGATTTACAGTTTGGACTGGCATCCAAAGAAGCATTTTTAGTGTAAACGCAAACAACTCGGTTGTCATCCGTTTACTGCCCCGCCAGGATGAATAAAGTATTAGTGTGACAACTCTATTCTCGTTGCGGGGTAGGAGATGGACCGGGAGGCAGGTGGAACAGAAAGCCAGACTGTGCTGAGCGTTGATTCAAACCCTCAATAGAGATGTTCTTTTCAGACAAACATCACACAGCCCGGCAAGGGGAGCCCAGCCTCGCTGTCAGGAGAGTGGGGGAGAGGAAATCAAACATCCAGCAGCTTTTAAGGACTCAATTACCTCAATCTCCCACAGCTGCGTCCCCTGCCAGTTGCCAGTGCTGGTCTCCCCCACCTGCAGATGGTGCCAAAACCACTCCCCACTACCACAATTGTCCTAGATTATCTTGTCTAGTCTTGTCCCGTCTTATGTTGTCTTGACTTGTCTTGTCTTGTCTGGGACTTTGAACATGGGTCTTTGAGCGTTGGGTGCTGAACCCTGACACTCAGCACTTTGTGTTTCCCTGACTCAGGCCTTTCCAAAGAGCACTGAATACTGTTGTTGTTTGCAATTAATCATGAGCTACAGTTTGTTAATTACCCTGCTGTGTGTGTGTGTGTGTGTTTTTCTGTGGCGCTCGTCTTGTGTAAGCGTACCGCGTTAATTAAAGTCTATGCAATTAAAGGTTATCGGTCCGATTTGTAATTCAATACAAAATAAAGAAAAACAAACAGAAAGAAAAGCCAGATAAATAAGCGCATAACAAATTTGATAGATCAACCCCCCCCCGGAGCTGCTTGGCTTCAAAGATTTCTGGGATCCCATGGTGTTTCATTGCGCCGTTGGCATCGTGTCCTTCAGTCCGTCTGCTGCTTAAAGACGACTCTGAACCCTCTGTTCTGAACACTTCTTTAAGCTTAATAGCTGGTTAATACTGCTGGGATACACACACACACACACACACACACACACACACACACACACACACATTGTGGTGGTGTTCTAGCTATTCCCAGCTGTAAAGCCTGTTGTTGTGGTGGTTTCACGGCTGCAGATTACTGTCACATCCAACATGGACCACCAGAGACATTTAGCCTCAACCAACCCGGTATCGCACGTTTTCGTGGTAATAGCCACGAAAATCTATCGACTGAATCGTGTGCCCGAGCACGATTGTCCGACTTTTTTCGTGTTGCACAGAAAGAAATTTAAACCAATGCATTTTGCACCCTCTATTTAGTTATTATAGTATTTATAGTTAGTCGTTTAGTTAATAGTTATTTATACGTCAATACAGCAAAGGGTAAATGCGGTGTATTTTGGATACACAGATCTTTCAGGTTTTTGCTCCAGACCTCCTCAAAAACTAAAACGAACGCGCCACTACGGGGAGGGGGGCCGGGCACGTCCCTGTCCGACAGAGGTCCAGGGCTTCCCTCCGACCTAAGCCTAACCCCTCCCCACACCGCTCCGCACCTCCTCCACTTTTGTCCTGTCTTCTCGTCTCCGCTCCTCTAGAGGGTCGGGTTGGCGTGGATACAGGTTTGATATGAAGCCAAACACTGGACCGTACCGGTCTATACCGATTTTACTGCAGAGCCAAATTTCACAAGCGCGAGTTGCAGCCGGAAACCTTAAGCCGCGGAACCAAACTTTACAAGCGCCTGTCGAGTTCCACCCGGAAGCCATGGGCAAGTTAGCAACATGCTCAGCTAAGCTCCAGCTGATTGAGTCAGTCTCGCTGTGGCGAGTGCAAATGAGTCGGACACACAGGGGCGAGAAGACCTGCCTGCTTCTTTAAAATCAGCCATGTGGGAAAATATCCGGTTCTAAGTGAACTACGACAGGTATGGAGAGCGAGGGATGGATGGGACGAGGACGGTGTTGTTCCACAGTTGTAGGGTACTGTGTGTGTGTGTGTGTGTGTGTGTGTGTGTGTGTGTGTGTGCGTGTGCGTTGTGTGTGTGTGTGTGGAAACGGATTGAAACCCTCCTCCCAATTCACACTTTTTAATCTTTTATTATTATGCTGTATATTAAAAGTCTAGAACCAGAATATAAGACGACACCACTTTTTCAGACGTATTTCCCTGAAAAAAAAACCCTGTCTTATATTCGGGTCAATACGGTAATTTGGCAGAACGTCGCATGATGACAAACGCCGGTTCAGTCGGTTTGCATAAAATCAAACCGGTTCAGGCTCGTGCTCCGGACCGGACCTTCCTCTCCTCTCCCTACCTCCCTCCTCTTGTCCCCTCTCTCCTCTCTCCTTGTCCTCCCTCTCAGTTCCTCGGTTATCGCCTCTCTTCTCCTCTTTTCCTTCCCTTCCTCGTCCCCTCTCTCCTCCTCTCCTCTTATCTTTGTGCCTCCATTCATCTCCTTTCCCCTCATCCCCTCGCCCTCTCCCCTGTCAGGGAGGGACGTACCATCTTTGGCTTTGTTCCGACGAGTAGATTAGATTAGACCCCTCATTTATCGATCAGCTTAATGTTCTATTTTATTTCAAATTACATTAATTCATTTTTTGACCAATTTGACCAACAAGATAATAATACGATCATCTATTAATTATCTCCAAATTATATATGTGTGTGTGTGTGTGTGTGTGTGTGTGTGTGTATATATATATAAAAACTCCAAATCTCCAGATTCCCATTTGTTCGGTTTTACATACCGCACTGGCTGATGGGTACATTAAAATTTTCAGCAACTCACGCACGCGGGGGTAGCCAATAAGGGGAGCTAGAGGGCAGAGCTGAAGTTAACTATCATTACGTTGGCGGTCAAGGTATCATTTGCAATGGTTTCTGGGATGGGTAGCTCCTTTTTATGTACACATTCATCCATCTTTGCCTTTTTTTTCCATTTTCCAATTTTCTTTTTCCCCCGGATCAAATGATTTATGGTCATGATTCATCTGGTAGTTGGTCGGTGTGGTTCCGGAGCGGGTCAAAAAGTCAGCGGTCACTGTTGAGCTCTATAACCAGACAATATTACAATATTTATAGCACAAAAATGAGGCTACACGTACAGTATGTCATAAATAAACTCCACTTAGGAGGACAGTGTATTAATTATATTACATCATATACTGTTGATGTTAGAACAGTTTAAGTGTGAACCCGACAGAATCCTATAACTCCTCGAGATGCGGTTTCTTGCTGTCGGGTTCCTATTTCATTTGTGTTTTATTTAACCTTTAACCTTGACCACGGTAGACACACTGAGATTGAATCTCTTATCCAAGAGACCAACACACACACACACACACACACACACACACACACACACACACACACCCCACAAAGCAGTACATACAGTATTTTAGCAGTGGGCAGATTTATGACGCCGAGGCCACACGGCAGGATCAGATTGAAGGCTTCCCTGAATGAAACTCGCTGCTCTCCCGTCAGCGCCCCATCGCTGGTCGGTTCGTCAGCGGAATCGTGGCAAAGCTCGAGTCGAGTTGCGTTTCGGGGGTTTCGGGGCGGTTTTTCCAGAACAGCCTAATTTGAACGAGAAATGCCGGCGCACAGGAGAGAAAGGCTTCCGTTCTTCGAAAGGAAAAAAAACAAAACGTGTGCTCTCCGTGATGAAAGATTTATTAGTTGCTCACGGCTCGCGGGTGTTCCGCCGTTGCACTTTTGTGTGTTCAGTGACGCGGCCCTTTGAATTCTTTTCCCCTCCTCTTTTATTTTGGGCCAAAAGGGAAAAGTTAAAGTTATCGGCATTTTGGGTTTTCCTGGGCCGGCGTGTCCCCAGAGCGAGGCGGTGGATCGGGAGAAAACAAAGAAGACATTTTCAGTCGACAACCTCTCCACTGCCCTCGCTGCGCCCTCCCTCCATCTTCCCCTCCCTTTATCTCCCCCTCGGTCTTTCTTGCTGTCTATTTTTCTCTCTCTTTCTCTCTCTCTCTCTCTCCTCGGATAGAACTCCATCAAACTATTCAACCTCATTTTAGCTGATGCACCTCAGGGTCTCGCCGTGTGTTAATCTCTAGTTTTCTCTTCCAGTCTGCTCTTTTCGCACATTCTCTTTATTTTATTGAAAAAAAAAATCATTTTTTTACATTGGGTCGAGAATTTGATCCCTGAACTGTCCCCCTGACAGAGATTCACTCTTGTTGCTATGGTAACCAAGCATGGCTCCACGCCGGAGAAGATCTTTCTTGCATCACACAAAATAAAAACGAGCCTGTAGTCGCCCCCAAAATCTTTTTTCTTTTAAAATGCAGGTCAATGCAGTGTGAGGACCAATCAGAGAACGGCTGACGTCCTTCGTGGCCAACGGTGTTGTCGCCCCCCCCCCCATCCCCCACCCCCCCCTTCCTAATCCGTTGCCATAGTCACCACTCAAACCAATCTCCCCGTTTGATCGGCACATTAGCGCGTATCAACACAACGCGAGGGAAAATGGGATTACCAGGATTCCAGATGTACAATGCATCTGGTTGATTCGCGACTTGAAACTGGCGCTTGAAATGAGTGTAATGCTTTTTTTTTTTTTTTTTTTTTTTTTAAATCCCTTCTAATGCCCTTCTAATTCCACAACACTTTCTAGCCGTCTGTCTCTCTCTTTCTCTCTCTCTCTCTCTCTCTCTCTCCCCCTCTCTCTCTCCTTGATGCCCATCATCCCATCGGGGCAGGGGCATTACACATTACACATTACGATAATCTCGTCACCCCTTTGCCGGCGTATCCGCAACCTTTTCTCTCATGTCGAGGGCCCTCAATTTAATTCGCGTTCGGCCACGGACGGCCCTTGGATATGAGTTATTGTCTCTGGGATCCCCGATCGGAGAAGATTTGTATCGTTAGTTACGATTTATTCCAAAATGTATGCGACCAGTAGAGTGAGGGAAAAAACTGTGACCAACGCAGTCGTTGTCCTGCATTCTCTAATGGTGCTCAACTCTTAAACCATATTATAGTGAAGTTCAGCTCTTTAACCATTTTGCAGGGAACCCATCTGGAGCCTCTTGAAGGGGCCCCCGGAGGTTCCCGGACCCCGCGTTTTCGAACCGCTGATAAACGCGATGCGCACGGCACTTTAAAGGTTTTCGGAGCAACTCGGCTGTCAAGACGAGACAGTCTCTTTTTTTTTTCTTTTTTTTTTGGTTTGGTTTGTTTTGTTGTTTTACTTATAGTCATCCCAAATTGTCGATACCGAGGTATTCCTCCGAAAACATTGTGATGTTTGATTTTCGTGAATACATTGGCAAGCCCAAAAGTACAGTGTACGGTGAAGTGACCCGTGCGGAGTATCGATCCAGGAGCGTTGTTACGCTGGGCCGAGGGCCTGGAGATGACGGCCATTACTCTCGGACTCATTGATTGTGTGTGTGTGTGTGTGTGTGTGTGTGTGTGTGTGTGTTTGTGTGTGTGGGTGTGTGTGTGTGTGCGTGCGTGCGTGCGTGTGGCGGGCTCCACACGGGGGGGGTCGCATTACCATGATTTATGGTTCCATTATGTCTGCTGTGATCACAAGAGGGCACACACACACACACACACGTGCACACACATTAAGGTGGAGCTGTCACAGTTATTACATAATCACCCGATTGCAATCATATGAGCCCACCGCCATCATTTTGCCCAATCGTTAAAGATTCCATCATTTAACGTACGTTTTCATGCAAATGGCGAGGGAGTTCCAACGCAATGTGAGAAAAATTGCAACAGATATAATTAATTTGGTTTTTCCATCTTTTGAGTTGAGCCCCACCTGCGTTTTTTTTTTTTTAATTGTTTAACGCCGATGAATGGCTCTGGTTCAAAAAGGTGGGTGTGCGTTATTGAAATCCTTAGTTTATTAAGCATAAACCAAAAATCATCTCCACGACCGACTACAGACGGAAGCGGCTGCGGAGCGCTCCCTTGCGTTTTCCCGCCGTGGCTCCGGCAGCTCCTTCTCCCGTGTTCCTCCACCTCCGGAGAGGTTGGCTTCACGGAGATCTGTGTAATTAGATTGCCTTTTAATCCGCCCGCCTGCCTGAATGCGACCGCTATATTTGATTCTGTGTCCAATCAGCCCGATTTCACCGTGCCAAGCCCGAGCCTCTCGGGGGGGCGGCTCCGGTCAATGGGAAGAGAACATCCGGAGAATACGAATGTTTCTGCTCTTTTTTTTTTTTTTTTTTTTTCTTCTTCTTCTCTGTTTTCTTCAGGTTTGAAACCCTGCCAGGTGCAGATGAGGTTTGTCAAAGCAAATGACGAGCCCTCCCACCTCGAATCGACTTTCTTTCTTTTTTTTCCCCTCTGCCGGGCGAAAGAATTTGAGCGGACAGTTTTTGGAACTCGGGAGCTCTAACCCGGGGGGTTAATGTGAAGTCGGCACTTAGAAGGGAGGTTAAATCGGTTAGAGGGTTAAATGAAATACATTCATCCCGGAGTAGAGATGCGTACATGAAATCTGTGAATACGAGACTGAGACATCCAGTCATGCGGTGTGTGGCGTTATCACCGGTCGTAAAGGATAATAACATGTCCTGACTTTTGGGACGCGACACGGGCTGCGGACACATCCATCCGTCTGCCGTTTTCACGCGATGGCCAAGAATCGCTTCGACGCGGGGGGGTTTTCGGGGCGTTTCTCGGAGCTCCTCAAGCGGCGGCCTTCAGGGCCCGCGAAGACGGAATGACACAACCGGTATCGGGAACCAGAAGAAGGCGGGCGGTGTGGAGCTCCTGTGTTTTTTTGGGGTTTTTTTGTTAGTTTTTTTTTGGACTGGAATGACTGTTTTACTGACTCAAACATCTTTCAGCTCCCTCCTGTTAAAGGGAAAAAAAAACGAAAAAAAAAACAAGAACATCTGTCCCTCTCCATCTCCACCAGTCACCGCGCATCCAACCCAAACTTCTCGGCAGCTGCGGGGAGACGCGGTGCGGTAGCCGCCGTGTTTTATTATGTTGTGTGTTATCACTTTATTGTCGAATATGGGTCCTTTATTCTCTCTCCCTACCGCCCGCAGTAATGTGGGCCTCCTGCCAATACTTACAGTCAAAACACTCCACACATTTCGGTACCATCCCCTCCACCCCCTCCAGCGCTGAAATCAAAGCGAACTGCGCCCCCGTCGGTCCCGCTCTTTCTTTTTTTTTTTAGGAGTCAGTTGACGTTTCTGGAGGCTCATCGATTAATGAGAATAGCGGTTTTAATTGCTCTGGCGTGGCAAAGCGCCAACCGAGTGTGTGGTGTTGAATTCCTCCAAAAACATCTTTCTCACTTTACTCCTTTGGTGCATTTTTTCGGCCGTCGTCCCACCGCGTCGCAGGGCAACACCGGTGGTGTTGCAGGGTAAACGGCACAAAAGCTCAATGTTTAAGTCGCCGGTTTGACCGAAACGATCAATGTTGGGTCAAGGCGTCATTTGGGGAAAACATTTCATAGATATAATTTGGGTCATCCGGTAGGTCTACAGGGGGCTGGCGCGGGCGTGCAGTGACAGCATCTCGTGAGATTTTCACCTCTCGGTGTTCTCTGCGGCAGGGGTGCGCTTTTGGCCTTTTGGCCGCTTTCGGCTGAGAGAGAGAGAGAGAGACAGACAGACAGCGGCAGAGCAGTGTGCAAATGTCAACATGTCCCAGAGTTCTCATTAACAGCATCTACATTAGTCTCACACACACACACACACACACACACACACACACACACACACACACACACACACACACACACACACACACACACAGAGACAGACAGACAGACATATAGACAGACACATACAGACACATACACACACACAGACAGACACATACAGACACATACACAGACACACGCACACACACATAGACAGACACATACACAGACACACACAGACACATACACACACAGACGGTCAGACACACACATACACAGACACACACACACACAAACACACACACAGACAGACAGACAGACACACAGACACAAACATACATACACACACACACACACACACACACACACATATACACACACACATATACATACACACACACACACACGCACACCTATACACACACACACATATACACACATCCACATAGACAGAAACACACAAACAAATACAGACACACACACACACACACACACACACATACACACTCCTCAGCTCCAGCCTCCTCTTTCAACAGAAGAGGTGACAGTCTCCCTTGCTTGAATTGTCATCAGAGGAGAGAGAAATCGGCCACTAACCTGTAAATAATACACGCGCTGTTCCGACACGTGTCGCAGTTGGCCGTGTCCTGTCCAGTTCGATAGGAGAGTCTGTCGGGGAAGATAATAGTTGTGAATGAGTAATTACAGAACTTGTTAAGCCCCCCCCCCTGTTATCAGAGATGGTGGCGGTGGAGCCTGGAGCCGGGGATGGGGGGGGCTCGTGTCTCCCATTAGCTGTGGCTTCGCTGATGGCACACCAGATAAAAGCAACGGGGGGGTGGGGCGGCACGGCACAAGACCCCTCAAAGCAGCAGCTCCTCCCATTTTTCCACCGTCAAGTAAAAGCCAAAAAAACAACAAAAACACAAAAAAACATTTCTGGATCTATGTAATTTGGACTATTTGGGTTCTTTTATTTTTATTTTTTTATTTTTTATTTTTTTTACGCTGCCAAAAAAACATTGGCTTACCGAAATCTCAGCTTATAGACTTATGTAAAACACAGATCGGATCACTGATCCCCCCCCCCCCTGTTGTAATTAAGAGGCGTTGTGATGCGTTGGCTTATCCCGGCGCAGTAACGCTCCATCCACGCTCGGACTGAGTTAATTTTTCGCGACCTTGAAACTCGATACGCCGTCTAATCGCCCGCCACCCGCTGCAGTTTATGATTGTTTTTTTTTTTTTGTTTTTTTTCATTTTTTTGAGGCGAAAGGGATGAAAACGATGCTTTTTGTTTCACGCACGTGTGTTTTGCGCGCATCGAACGTCTTTTTACGTCCGCTTGGGCTCCGCCGTCGGCTGACCCTGAAACCAAACTGTTGCCGTGCACGGTGCACGCACCGCAGCTCCCTGCGCCGCCGGGGACCACTTAAGACAAGGTGACGTCCATAAAAGGCACTATTTGCTTGCACGCGCCAAAGACTCAATGGCTTTCTGATTGGGTTAGCATGTGGTAATGTGTATATAGATCACCGGTAAGTGCCTCTCCGTGTAATTAATGGCGTATTTCCACCAGGCGTGAGGTGGCCTCACTTCACCGAGCGCACGGGAATCAAGGCCGCGCTTGTTGGTTTTTATGGTTTTATGGGGGCCCCGCGTTTATGACTTTTTCGCCGGATTCGGGACGCGGGCTCTGTCGAGGCGCGTAACCGCTGTGTCAACGTTTCCCGCCAAACGCATGGGATGCCGTATCCAATTTGAGAAAGCGCACACTTCGGAGACTGCGGGGCTGCGAATGACTGCTTGTCGCAATAAGTCGTTTAGGCCGCCTCGCTTCTGTCGGCTTATTTCGTACCCAGGGGAACGTATGCCCTCAATCAGTCACGACCTTGCACACAATTGCACAGTTAAACACCTACTATCTACCCACTACACCCATCCTACTTTTGAAAGCCTCCGCGGAAATTCACCGTAACCTTTTTTCATTCCCTTTTCCGGGAGCAAGGAGTAATCCTTTTTTTTTTATTATTATTATTATTTTTCTATTTCCTTATTAGCTTAGTCCGCCTCCATATCATCTTGTGTCCCTCCCCGTGGAATTACAGCACGAGGACCTGTGCCACGGCGAAGGCCGAACGTTATTATACTGATGGCAATAAAGAGTGGAAAGATTTTAGAGAAAGCAAAGTGCATCAAGGCCAGCGGCTGGGATCTAAACTCGCGCTCGCACCCCCCGTGCAGCAACGGCAGCCACGGCAGCCGGTGACCTCCCCTCATTACAGCCACTGCGCTCCCACCCTCGCTAAGCACTTCTCATTGTGTCGCGGACGGCGCCGGAGCAGAGACGTGCTGCAGCTTATGCCCCCGCTGCAGGCGTTTGTCACGCCGCGAGAACAGAACAGTGCGGTGCCGCATTCAAGCACCAGTAGAAATTAAAACGCTGACGTAAATCCCAACCCCTCCGTCTTTTACAGTATCTGGACAGTACCCATCGGCACGCGAGCGCCGCCGACGTCAACATCGTCCTTGCGGCTCTTCCGGGATGGGGGTGAGCAGAGGGACGCGGGCCGGGATTTGCTGGCGTGGTGTTGACCGTCGGAGGGAAGGGGGGGGTTTCTGCCTTTGGGGAGCGCCCCGTATGTAATTAAAGGGTGTGTCGGCGAAACCTAGCCGAGGCCGGCGGAGGAGAAGTGACCCCCATAATGCAGCGCGGCGGGGAAGGTCGCACCCGCCCTCACTTTTATGTCCAGATGGTCCGATCAATAGGTGCTGATGGGGGTGTGCAGGCAACTGTGTCCCGTCCTCTCAGCTGCTCCTTCTTATTCTCTCGCTCTCGCCCTCCCTCTCCCTCTCCTGCTCTCTCTCTCTATTTCTCTCTCTCTCCGGGGTTGATAAGGGAGAGCAGAGCTCATTTCGACCAGCCACCCAGAGGAGAGCAACGTCCAACAGTGCCATTAACAATATATTTATACAGCCGCCCCCTCTAGTGCTACAAGGTGAGCCCTCCCAAAGGTCACTGTGTGTGTGTGTGTGTGTGTGTGTGTGTGTGTGTGCGTGTGCGTGCGCGCGTGCGTGCGTGCGTGGATCAGAGAAGCATAGGCAGTACGCGCGCACGTACAGACACACGCACAAGCACACACAAAAGAGCTCTTGGCAGCCCAGCTGTCAACAAGTTCTCATGAGTGTGATTAATTGGAGCAGCCCTTCTGACATTACTTGATGATGCAGCAACTGTATTTCCCGTCTCCCTTTTGTCGGAAACGCGTCCAGAGATGCACTCTATGCGATGGAAGGCGTGCCGTGGCGTCGTGGCACTTGAGCTTCCGTGAGGGGACGTTGAGGCCCGTTCTTGACCGGGTTCTCGCCCCTGCGTTGCCTGGCCGCGAGACTTCTCTCAGGCTTCGGTCAAAGGAGAGCCATGTTCTTTTGCCTGTTCCAGTAATCGCTTAAGAGCTGGTCGGCATTCTGTTCATACAGGAACCCAGCGCCGTGAGGACCCCACCCTTCTCCACCTTACAGTCTTTGATTTTTGAGCAATGTTTCTGCAGTAGCTGGTTATGAGTGTGGAGGACTCCAGCGCTTGTTTTCCCCCTCATCAAGTACAGTCAGCGAGAGCCCCTGTGTTACATCCCAGTAGCACACGAGGAAGCGTCTTCCCTCTATGAAACATGTCATGCATGCCCACAGATAAAAATACGCCAAGCAAAGAGATTTCCCCGCAAGAAAAATGAATGTCATATAACCTGAGCAGTAATATAACAGATGTAATTGCGGTCACAATTCACCTATAGCCCGCGGGTGCGCCAATTTGTTTGTGCCGGTGACATTTATGTGACGGGAGAGCAGAATTAATGTCGTGTGACAAAGGCGGAATCTGAATTTCTGCTTACCTCGCCGAAATGAATAACAAAATAAATAAACGGCATGCGCGGTAAATCCGACACGCGTACGACGATTAAACCGCTCGGTGACTTCGCGAAATCTAGGCGTGTGACCGGGCGACCCCTAGAGCCGGAGAGTGTTGCACGCCCGGCGTCGGGGGCCGGATCGGGCTCGGGGGCGGCGGGCCCCCTTTTGTTCCCTTTCCCCCTCGCGGACACAGTCCTCCCGTCTGGTAAGACTGCACGCTCCACACACTGTAGACTATGGCTCCCCACGTAGGCCCTCTCCACATAGACACTTAGTTTTCTCACTTGCATATACATTTTTTGAGCAGTTCTCGGATACACCCATGATGGTCATCTCATCACAGATTAAGGGACTAAGCTTGGTCACTCATTGGATTTTTATTTTTTACAGATCAACTTTATTATGAAGAGTTGGTCCCATAGATTCAGCAGCAGCTCTGTTTACCTTCACGAGTATGACTTGTGTGTGTGTGTGTGTGCGTGTGTGCGTGCGTGCGTGCGTGCGTGCGTGCGTGCGTGCGTGCGTGCGTGTGCGTGCGTGTGTGTGTGTGTGTGTGTGTGTGTGTGTGTGTGTGTGTGTGTGTGTGTGTGTGTGTGTGTGTGTGTGTGTGTGTGTGTGTGTGTGTGTGTGTGCGTGCGTGCGTGCGTGCGTGCGTGCGTGTGTGTGTGCGCGCGCGCGCATTTTCGTTATCCCCCCTCAGTTTTGGCCTCCAAGTTGGTATCTGATGTTGATTATTTGGATTCTCACTCAGTATCTCACAGCACTGGCCCAAACAGATAGGGATCTGAGTGCCAGGCCACAGCAATTCACTCAACAAATTGGCCATTTTGTTTGTCCTATCCCTTTGGAAAGACAATTCTCTTTTTCAGCTGGCTGGATGCTATCTGGAGCCCCTTTGTGTATATTTGATTTCCATCAGACAGCGAAGGGCTTTTTCACAGGCCACAGCTTTTACATAGAGGTCTTGGAATCACCAGACGAATGTTATGTAGCACAGCTGAAAAAGGGCAACTACCAAATGTATAGTTCATTCGGAGCAGCAAGACAACCTCCGTGGTCCCTCCTTCTTGCTTTTTAATTCATATTTTCCTCCGACATATTTCTTCCAGTTATGTAAATTCATGTATCTAAAAAAAAAAAAAAAAAAGGCAGGGCATTGCATCTAGGTTAAATCGGAAAGATATCCAATAATAACACTGCCATAGATGCGTTTACTGTGGCAGACAGTGTACTTGTACTATGTAGTTGTACTATGCCTGATCAAACCACTTGGGCCAAATTGAGTGAGGTGATCATCTAAGTACTGGGGCTACGCAATGGTTGCACTGAGCTACTGGATAGGAAGTCACAAGAGGACAGTGTACTCTAAAAGTGCAGCGTGGAGGTGTGTGTCCAGGTAGAAGATGAGACTCATCACCTTGCCGGCAAACAATTTTTATTTTATTTTTTTCACAAAATGCATTAAAAGCCTGCCTCGCTCCAGGTGTCGCAGTAGAGGCCCTGTGATAAGTGCTGGCGTACGAACACACAGACCTACTGATGTCCCCAAGCTGTTGAAAAACTATATTGCATCATATTAAGCAGTGACTTGCACTACTCATGCTGGATGATTAATGATTTTATGATTCCTTAATTTAACCCCTAGAATTAGACGATATTAACCACCGGATTTAAACCATGTCCTTAAACCATTTCTTTGACTCGTCTCTTAGGTCTCTTGATTGAGATATTTTACATGGATGAGTGAATCTCAAAAATGCTGTCAAGAAACACATGCTGAGCAAACCAATTACTTACCCCTCTCGATGGGCCTCTCCCTTCTCCAGCTCCTGGATGACTCCCAGCAGCACCTTGATGGTCTCCTGGCTGGAACTGATCATGTTCTCCATGGCCTGTAGCTGTGCTTTAACATCCCCTTCCTGAGTCACAGGCACTATTTGCTTGCAGACCTCCCCTGAGGCCGGGTCTGACGTCGTCCTAACAGCTTCCCCGACGCCGCAAGGCGACAGAGGCTCCTCCATCGCTCCGAGAGGCCGGGCCGAGAATTGTCCGATGTGGCACTGCGCCTGCGTTGTACAACCCCCGCCTGCACGTGGCAATGTCTGAGACTGCAGCCCGTTGAGCTGCAAGCCTTTCTTTCGCTTGCTCCTCACAGACGGGCTATCCAGGCACTCCACCTGCGTGAGGGAGTTCCAGGCGATAGGGCCTGTGACCTTGGACACCCTGTCCGGCAGGGTCCGCGACGAGCCCTCCTCGAGGTTGAGCAGCTGCCTCTTGGCTGAGCGCTCAATGTCAGCGTCCCTGTGTTGTAATCCTGTCCTGGGTTTGGAAGGGACGCTGCAGAGCTGGTAGTCGGCCGGCGATCCGGCTCCTCGAGGTGTGTCCGGAAGGCAGTCTGTGTCCGCAGAGCAGCTCAGCAGAAGAGAGTCCGAGCACAGGCCGTCAGGTGCAGTGTGCTGCTCTACTGTGGCGATGCACTCATTAGTATGGAGCAGAGCCCTGGTCTTGCGGATTCGACTTCCCCCGCAGGCTCCTTCCTCCTCCTCTTCGTCGTCATCTAAGCCCTGCTCCGCCGCCTGGGACTGCTTCACCTCCATTACAAAGCCGTTGTTCTGACCTTTATAACTTTCCACCGACGCCACATGTTTAAAGGTGTGGCCTTTCTTGCGCTCGAAGGGGAAGGTCTGGTAGCGTTTCTTCAAATCGGGGGAAGTCTGCACCCCTGTACTCTTGGTAACGTTGGGGATGGAGCGGCGGGCGGGGACGGTCATGTATTTGCGGTACGCAACTTTGTACGAGAGGGGCTTTCCGGCCTTACCGGCCGCCTGCAGTGCCGCCTCACGCTGCTCATTCTGCGCCTCGCAGATGTCCTTGAAGCGGACCTGCAGGGCTTTGTTCCTCTTCCTCACCTGCCGGCTGGCTTCCAGGGAATACTTAACCTCTAGTGCCTGCGAAGCGGAGGGGGAGGGCACCGCCTCGGAGTCGGACTCAGAGTTGGTGAGCATGCATCTGCCGCCCTCTTTGCTCACCATGGTTCCTGGGAGGAGGGGAGAGAGGCACAGTGTTAATTGCTGCTAATAAAAGGCAAAGAGAGTGCTCATCCTGGTTGCTCACTCCCCCACCAGGGAGCTAAGGCAGAAAGGAGGTGGCCTGGGCGATAATATAATCAATATGATTTAGCATTGCTATTTTTTGACGGATATCATTGCTCAATGCATATGTATTAGCGTAAATAAATCATTTTAATACTATTTATTTTTGTCAAACGATCCCCTACTTCTGTAAATGGAGATACATAGAATATCACAGAAAAACAGAAGGTATCGCAGCGCACTGATTTAATGGATGCTTAAAATTTCCAAAGGTGCATATTATCCAACCTTGGGGAATAAAAACGAAACGCCACCATCTGGCATCCGTCGTCGCGGCTTGGCAGTCGTCGTGTGTGCTTGCCAATCCTTCTGATTTTATTTACTGGGAACACTGCAGGAGTAAAGGCTTTAACATGCCCTACAAAAAAATAATCCGAACAGATTTCCGTGATGCCTCTCTAATCTTGCTCTCTGTGAAACTGATGACACCAATTTCAGAGGCCTCGCCACTTGTTAATTATTTGCGGCGAATGCATCCCGGTCCCCCGTCCCCGAGTCAGAAGTGTCAGTGTGTCACTTTCGTTAGAGGGGGCTTTAGCTGTGCTTGGGACCACTTTTGTCTGCCTGCTACCTCTAACTGCACCGCCGTAGCAAACACACTGACAAGCCCAAACACACAAGCACTCTCGCTGACATAGTCGCGCACAGCCACAGCCAGTCATCAGTAGTCATGTAGCATATGACTGCAATTCCACAGCTTACTGCCGTGACTCATTCTGCTCTGCACAACCCGGCGCAACCAGGCAAAGTTTCTTCCATCTGCCGGCGCCCCGGTGCCCTTTCCCTGTGATGCTCCGATAATGTGCTTATTTTCCTTCATGTGCATTTTTCCAATTAAATGTGCGGGAGATTAGAACGCCACGCAGGCACACCTGCCCTCCGCCAGCGCCGCCAATAAGGAAAGACTTCCCCGGCAGGGAGAATCAGTTATCCTTCTCTCGCCGCAACAGGTTGGATGGGCTCCGCGCGGCATCAAGTTTGCCTCCACGGCTTTGACAGATGTAGAACTCGCCGTCTGCCTCCGGATTTGCGACGAGCCAACACTTCACACAATCACATGCGTAGATACTGAGTAAGATAGGACAATTATCCCGCTCAGCCTAGCTGCTGCGGCTGCTCGCCGTCGCAGGTTTGTTTACCTGGGAGCGACGAGGTGGACGTCTCATCTTTAGTTTTGCCTCTATCAAATTATGATCTCTGCTCTCTGTGTTATTCAATTAAAGTGCGCCGGCGATGCCGATACGTTAGCGGAGCAATTGGCATCTACCTCTGCGCGCTATCTGCAGGAGACTCGCTCTTCCCTGCATCTAATCTGCAGACATTAATAACGGGCTGAGGAGCTTGTTACGGACGCAAACGTCGCGCGCGCGCTCAAATTGGGGCGGTCGACGCGCACGGGCACGCACGCGGACGCACAAACAAAAGGTCCACGCGTCACCCGAATGCATGCCCGGAGCTGCGTCACCTGCTTCAAGGCCTTGAGCCACGGACAGACACTGCATCAAGGCTACTTAAGTCCCTACAGTACGGTGCCTAGTAATGGTCTAGTGCAAACACAGACGCGGAGTTGCATAATATCTGAGCTCAAATAGGGTGCACTGATTTAAATAGCCTTTTGATTTGTGTGTGTGTGATGCTGTGCGTGCTTGACTATTAATCACAAAGACTATTTACCCAATTAAGAATGGAACGGGATCCAATGCTCTTTGTCACTGACAGCAGACAAACGATCTTCAACGCCGGTGGAAAAAATCCCCGCACTAATTTACAACGTCACACGTGATGACTTTAACACGGAGAGGAAAAGGGCAGGGGGGGAATAAAAAACCTATTGACTTGGTTGGAAGAGGGAATGTATACGTGCACAATTAAGACGTAAAGGTTAGCGTCCTGCTTTCCGACATAGTAACTGCCACGCCGGTCCCCGCGGTGGGGAGGCATAGCGGAGCAGTAGTATTAAAGCAGTAAAGGGAAGGTTTTACGGTTACTTAACCTGGGTGCCCAAATTATTTAATTACGGCTAATTAAGTTTTGGACACTAATTATGTCATGGCCTGGTGTATTTTTGTGGCTTTTTTTTTTTTCACGGCAGTGCTGCTGACGAGGCTGGGATCTGCTTTCCCTGAGGCTGGCTGATCTATCCACACGTTTGTTTTACTGGGTGACATTTTGAATAGAAGATTAAAACCTTACAGTGTTTTTCCTCTCTTTCAAATTAGGTCAGTGTTGACTTTATGAATAGTTATAGGTTGTGATCACTGGCTCTGAATTAAACATTGCTGCTCATTATGGCCCCACAGTGTTCTATCAGTTTCGTCTATTTTCTCGATTAAAGTCCCTATGTGTTCTGAGAAAGTCTGACCACAGAAAAATGTGTTATTAACCACCCAGACAAATTTGAATGATTAAAGAAATCCTATAGTATATAATAGTATATAAATTAGGTTTCAGAACCCGTGAAGAGGAAAAAAAAAAAAGGCGGTTCCCTCTGAGACTTTGGGGGCGTGTCCTCTGAAGGCCCAAAACCCATGACCGAGCCGAAAGAACGAGCTTTAGCCCCGCCCAAAAAATCCGGAACACAAAAATTGGTGCGAAAACAGTTGAGCGGTCTAACTCCGCAAATTCAGTACTACAACGTTGAGTCTTTTCACACGTTTTTAGCGTTTGCTTTCTCCCGTGAATAATGTGTTTAGAAGCAAATCTCTGAACTCACTTTACAGGGACTCATCTGATTTAAAAAAAAAAAAAAAAAAAAAAAAAAAAAAAAAAAAAAACAATGTTAAAAATGATATGATGGTTGTTATGAGGAATGTTATTTATTCTGCTTCAAAGCACACGCCGATCGCCCGTCTTTCCTTACTGTGACTCCACCCCCCCCACCCCCAAGACGCGAGCAATGAATACAAATTCAGGGCGGCGTATCCTGACGGGAAGCAGTTCTTATCGGTTTTGACATTCAAACACTGCAAGGTGAGTGATGTGTCTCCTTGCACTGAAGATCTGATTTGTTACCCACTCGCTTTGGGTGCGGGTGACTGGGGTGGCGGCTCGCCCCGCACCCACTCCCCCGGCTGCCGCGGGGCAGGAACACCAGCCCCGCGGCCCCTCTTGCACAAGCAGCGTGACTCATCGCGGAGAGCCGTGACAGCTGACCCCGTTTAGGGTGAGTCTTTTTATAGGGGCAGGTTGTATCGCTGCCCAATCGGAGAAGACCCACAGCAGCCCTCACATGCAGGTCTCTGTGCATTTAGGGCTGTGCACCTCTCCCTTATGAAATGATCCCAGACCTATCTCTGTACATGGGCTAACATACGATTCAGGGACGATACATTTTAATACGGAATGATTCCATGCGAATGTTGACATTGTCCCCATTATAAATGAAAATAAGCCAATTTTATAAAAGTATATCTTAAATATCAGATCATTTCTGTTTTGTATTTTTGGCAATTTATAGCCAAACTAATTTTATATATATATAGATATGTATATATGTATATATATGTATGTATATATGTATATATATGTATATATATGTATGTATATATGTATGTATGTGTATATATATGTATGTATATATGTATGTATATATGTATGTATGTGTATATATATGTATGTATGTGTATATATATATGTATGTATGTGTGTATGTATGTGTGTATGTATATTGTGTGTGTGTGTGTGTGTGTGTGACATTTTAATTGTTTTTATTTTATTTTTTTTAACCCTTATGATCTGTACTGAAGTGCGCCAAACATCACCATAATTCACCACCACCAAATTCCGAGCATATGTAAACGTACCTGGTGAAAATAAACTGATTCTGATTCTAAAAGTGGCATTGCTTACTTTCAAATAGATATTTTTCATAAAGAAAACAGTCCCAAGTATTCATGGTGGGGTTCATGGTGCAGTTAGATCCACCCAGGCGGTGCGCGTATCGATGGAGTCGCACCTTTAACGTTGAAAACCGGTTTCCGATTCACATCTGACCTGGTTTCACATGCGCAGCTCACTCGGGCATCATCCTCCCGGCGCGGTAGCCCGCGGTTAAGGTCACATCTAGGGATTTGGCTAGACCGCACATTTGTCACATCCACTAGAACAATATGTGCTAAGCAGACGAGTGTGTTTGAGTGCATCTGGGCGATGCTAAGTGGACATGAGAGCCTATTAAGCGCCACGTCCGCCCGTGAAGAGGTCCTCTGCTAAATCACCCGTTCTTTCGAGCGCCGCGGTGCCGCGAGGACGAGCCGCCGCGCTGCGGCCGCGCAACTCGTTTTCCTTTAAAGTTAAAAAAAAAAAAAAGTGGCGGTGACGGGCAAAGCACCTGCACATTCCATGCCAACATACCTTGAATGAATAAATGGCTTCTCATTACTTTGTTTTACTTTGAAACGCCAACGCGTGTGACTCAGCGCTATCATGAATGGCAGTTGCCTTACTTAACTCTCGGCCGCCGCTGCGGAAACGTTCGGAGCTTGAAAGTTCGGCGTCCATCTAAATCTTTACAGCGGGTTCAAGCCCGACTACCATATCTCATCCATGAAAGACAAAGTCTGTTCATGGATGATGCGTCAAATTCAGCACTGTGAAAGTAGAGCCCGAGAGGACCTCTTGTTTATATGTTCAGATGACATTTCAGAACCTCAGTTTCTCACCTTTGACGTCACTCAAAGGTTAAATGACGGCCGGCGCCCCACAGCCTTACGTGTGTTCAGACTCTCGTTTGGTCGGCACGTCCGACTTTGCTCGGTAAATGTGAAGCCGCCTCGCTTTTTGGCGGGCTACGGCACCTTTGGGAATGCAAACTCTTTTCCCTCCTCCGCTTACAATGGAACCGACAGCCTCTTTGCTCTGCGAAATCGCAGGGGAAGCAGCCTGCTTCCGGAGCCCGTTTTTTGCCGTTTTTACACGCCGGCGCAGCCCCGCCTTGCTTCCGATGCCGCCTTGGCAAAGTGGTGCGCGGAGGAGGTATGGCCAGAAAGTGTCCGCCCCCGCCTGTAATCCCGCCCCGCCCACTGGCAATCACGTGAGGCCCCCTTCGAGCCTCGGACGAGGTCGGCCTCTCAAGAATGCAGCGGTTGCGCGGTGCGCGGACGCCGTTCACGCGTCGTAAACGCGCCCGCTGACACAGCTCAGCGTACGCCCGGTCGTATCGTGAGCGCAATGGACGGGGCGTCAACGCCGAGCGTGGAGTGGTGGCGCGGAGCCGGGGCGTGTTCAGGAATATCAGAGGCACGTTGGGTTGACACCAAGTGCTACAAATCCTTTGTCAGTAAATGGGAGCTTAACGCCCTAAGATGTGTTGAGGACCGGAGGGGAGGGGGAGGGATTTACGGGATTGTTTTCGAGCAATGTCTGTTCACAGATTTTCACGTCACTCGGGATGTCATCTTCCAGGCGTCGTGATCGTTATATTTGAGTCCACCCCCCCCCCCCCCGCGCATATTTGTGAAACTCAATGACGTTGAAATGCGCTTTTAAAATTAGTATTTATGTCGTATATGTTTATTCCTAGAATTATTTTGCTGTGAACACATGACAGATGTGACATATGTGCAATCTGCTCCTCTGCTGGTGTGTTGATGAGGTTTGCACACCGGCACATCGCGCAATCTCTTGATAGCGTAGGGTCTACGCCGGTGCAGGGGGCATGACACCTGCAAGGCGTCGATGTGGCTCGGTTTGGTGTTGGCCGCGACCAGCGAGGGGTCCGTTACGTTTGGCCTCGTACAGAACCACACCTCGCGGTCAATAATCAACGTGCGTTACACTTTAGTCCAAAGTTAAAATAAGCACTTTTGGTGGGTGGTATCCCACCGCCGCACATCACAGTCACGCACGTCACGACCAAACCTTCTCAAGGAATAAGTAGCGCTCCGTGACCATGTGCTCGCCTCACGCCCGCCTTTTGAACTGCAGCTTTCTTTCAGTCCATTTTTCCCCGCGCGTCACATTGAGGCGGCTTCGTGCAGAAATTCATTGTTTGGGCCTGAAGCCCCGGCGGGTCTCCCAGGAACGAGGGGGAAGAGCGATGAATTTCACAGCCGGTCCAAAGTCCATACATCACAGAACACTGGCCCGATAGAGATCGCACCTCAACAATGGATGTGCGCTGCGGAGGCAGTCTGCACTAATCAGAATGCACCGGCTTACTCTTTCCCTTTCTCTGCTACTGTTCTTCTGTTTATGCTATCATTCTCTCTCTCTCTCGCTCTGGCACCTAGATAGGCTAAGATTTCTAAGCTGCCGAGCAACCGCAGAACAACCCCCCTGCCGCTCTCAAATTCCTCCGAGACAGGCGGCTTCCCTGGCTAAGGAGCTACGCAACTGAGCGCGCGCGTACACGCACGGCCCTGACGTCTTTTTCTGTGATGGAAAATGAGCAGGAGAGGACCAGAAACGAGGGCGAGAGAGAAGGGAGAGACGCCGTCCCGCCGCGCCCCCCGGTGTTCGGAGATCGGGGAGCGCCGTGGGTAAAATTGACGGGCGACGGAGGGGTCGGCGGAAGGTAAAGGGATTGTTCTCCGCGCCCGACTGGCGACGGAGCATTGAACCGCAATAGACGGAGATATGGAGGAGCGCAGGGAAAGGAGAGACCTCTTCCCTTGTCTGAAAAATGGGTCGTGTTGTCAGTTCCGCTGAATCTCATGAATGTAAGTGGCAAAGCCGGAGCAAGCTGCAGATGTTTTTTTGGGTGTTTTTTATTTTTTATTTTTTTTCTTTAAAGAAATCTTTGCGGTCAATAAAGAATTAACCCTGGCCCATCAAAAGAAATCCCGATGCACATTCTCAAGATGTCCTTCGCTTTCAGTTCGGGGAAGAATATATAATGGACACGGCGCAAACACTTTTCCTCAAAGTATTCCTCCCTACCTTCCACTTTTTAATGAAATAAGATTCCGTGTCGCCACTTTAAAGTAAATGATAATTTCCCTCTGTCGTTCCCGCCACTATCATCTCCTTATCGCGTGTTCTTCAACCTCCGTTGTGTTTAGACGCGCCCATGTCCGTGTCGCTGCCTGTTTGAGGCTGGTGCTTGTTTTTTTTTTTTTTGTTTGTTTGTTTTTTGGGGGGGTTTTTTGGGGCCCAGCTGTGGGGAAAAAGGTAGTAAAAGAACGGCTTGAGGTAACTTGGCGCCGGCGGGGCGGGACGCGGGCGGTGCGGCCCTCCAGAGAGGGCACACGGAACGAAACCCGCTGTGAAGACGGCCGACGTGGCTGCCGACCCAGCACGCTGACGTCCCTGCAGGCGCAGGGGGGGGGTTTCTGTTTTAAGCGACGGGTAATTGTGATCAAATTCTACTGTTGGGCCGTCGAGAAACAGGGCATAACCCTTCCCCTTCAGGGCCACTGGTTATGGAGATAGCGGCGCACGCCGACTCTCGTAAGGATTGGGGCGCATGTGGGGGAGAGACTCCTCTTAACGGCTTGATAAAATGCAGCGGTGCAGTTAATTGTAATAAGTGAGCAAAGGTGAGACAAGTGTCGTTAGAACTGAAAGCCGTAAAAGGTAATTAACACAGAGGCAAAGACGCGCGCCACGCACGCAAGCACGCACACACATCGCATACACCTTGAGCCTCTCCCCCTCTGCCAAATCAGACTCCCCAGCGTGGCAGAAGGGAACAGACAGACACCGGTGCGGTGAGGTGGGATCAGGTGTGCGTTGGCTTCCTCAGTATTCCACGAGACCGACACACACACACACACACACCGCTCGCACACCCCAACGAGCACGCCTATGCTGCTTGTTGTTGGTTAGTCCCTGGCAGGCAGGGGAAAAAAGAGAAAGAAAGAAAGAAAAATCACGGCGTTAATGAGTAATCCTATTACCACATGAAAGGTAACATCTGGCCTGTTTTGAAAACAGACCTTCCTGTATTGGAGAGCAATTTGTTTTCCTGGATGAATGAGCGCCACTCGCGGCGAGGCACGGGGCCACGCGCACTTCAGCGCGTGTGGACGTCCGGAAACCCGTCAGCCGCCCGCCCTCCACCCTTTCCCCACCCCACCATGACATGCGCTTGTGAGAGTCAGATCTCGCGCTCGGCGCTGAGTGTGGCGTACGTAGGCCCTCGCTGTCGTGCCATCCGCCAGTCCCCCTCTCCACCCACTCTTTCATTATTTATACACCGAGCAGCCTCAACATTAAAACCACCTGCCCAATATTGTGTAGGTCCCCCTCGTGCCACCAAAGCAGCTCTGACCCGTGGAGGCGTGGACTCCACAAGACCTCTGAAGGTGTCCTGTGGTATCTGGCCCCAAGATTTTGGCATTTGGAGGCCAACACCTTGAATTCTTTGTCATTCCTGAACAATGTTTGCAGTGTGGCAGGGCGTATTATCCTTCTGAAAGAGGCCACTGCTGTCAGGGAATACTGCTACCATAAAGGGGTGTACTTGGTCTGCAACAATGTTTATGTCGGTGGAACGTGTTAAAGAAACATCCACATGAACGCCAGGACCCAAGGTTTCTCAGCAGAACATTGCCCAGAGCATCACACTGCCTCTGCCGGCTTGCCTGCTTCCCTGACGCTTCTGACGCTCACCTGCCCAGCGTAGGCGCTTTGGGCAATGGACAGGGGTGAGTATGGACACTCTGACTGGTCTGCAGCCACACAGCCCCATACACAGCAAGCTGTGATGCACTGTGTGTTCTGACACCTTTCTATCATAGCAGCATTAACTTTTTCAGCAATTTGTGCTACAGTAGTTCTTCTGTGGGATCAGACCAGACGGGCTAGACTTCACTCCACACGTATCGATGAGCCCATGCGGGTCCATGACCCTGTCGCCGGTTCACCGGTTGTCCTTCCTTGGACCACTTTTGGTAGGTAGTAACCACTGCATACCAGGAACACCCCACAAGACCTGTGGTTTTGGAGATGCTCTGACCCAGTCATCTAACCATCACAATGTGCTCCTTGTCAAAGTGGCTCAGATCCTTACGCTTGTCCATTTTTTCTGCTCCCAACACATCAACTTCAAGAACTGACTGTTCCCTTGCTGCCTCATATATCCCACCCCTTGACAACGAGATAAACAAGCATTCACTTCACCTGTCAGTGGTTTTAATGTTGTAGCTGATCAGTGTATATATATTTTTCCCAGCTTCCTGTTGTGTCGCAGTCTTCATTTATCGCTGTCTTTCTGTCTGGAGTGATTGGTCCAACAGCGGAATGGGGGCACTCCAGCGTGTGTGTGTGTGTGTGTGTGTGTGTGTGTGTGTGTGTGTGTGTGTGTGTGTGTGTGTGTGTGTGTGTGTGTGTGTGTGTGTGTGTGTGTGTGTGTGTGTGTGTGTGTGTGTGTGTGTGTGTGTGTGTTAGTGTGCGCAGAGTTCAGACAGAGCTGTGATACAAAACGAAGTGTCTCTTCCACTTGCTCTCTACTTTTGTCTGCTGGGAGAGGAGTGGATGGTGTGTGTGTGGGGGGGGGGGGGGGGGTGTTGGTGAATGATTTGACTAATTTCTAAAAATAAAGATTAGCTCATTCCATCCCTCCTCCTCCTCCTCCTGGGCTGCTGTGGTCAGTTGTTACTGAAGCAGCAATAACTGGGAGACATTACAGGGAAAGTGTGTGTGTGTGTGTGCGTGTGCGTGTGTGCGTGCGGTGATAGTGTTTTCTCATTAAGGATGAACTACAATAAAACATTCTGCAGAGGGTTGGTTCTAGTTTGTCCCGAGGGTTAAACATATTTTTAATGTAGCTTTTAATCTGTCACGTGAAATATATATTATTTTTATTATTATTTTTGTTAATTATTTATTTTATCTCGGACAAAATCTCTCTCTCGCGCTCTCTACATTCTTTCCTTTCTCACTCTCTCAGTTTCCCTCCCTCCCTGACTCGTGACTTGTGAAGTGTGTGTGTGTGTGTGCAGAGAGAGAGAGAGAGAGAGAGAGAGAGAGAGAGAGAGGGAGAGAGGGAGAGAGAGCGAGAGCGAGCGCGGGGGGGGAGCGAGCGGGGGGGAGCGAGGGAGCGAGAGCAATGACGCTGAAGGACAATCAAGATCTGAGGGTCCTAAACGAGCCCTCACTCTCTCGCCCCCTCTGAATCTCCTTCATCCTCTCCACGCCTTGCTCCCTTTGCTCCGTCCTTCGATGTCACGCTTTCTCTCCCTCCCTCCCTCTTTCTATCTAGCTTTGCTTTTGCTTAATAATCTCCATTTAAATTTGGGATGAAATTGGTTGAGCAATTTACACATGCACTCTCGCGTGGGCGCACACACACACACACACACACACACACACAGGATCTCCCTCACTTGGGCACACGCCCCCACAGCCACTCTTGCGTTGCATTCCGCCACAGCGTTCATCCAATCCATTAATCGAGATTAACTTCAGAGTTAAGGTCCTGATGCTCTGCTGCTTGCCGGATATTCCTCTCTTCCACGGACAGGCTCGGCTCGGTAAATGAGAGGAAATGCAGCATCATGCACGGAGCGATGCCCCGGCGAGCAGTAGGGGGTTAAATGTGGTTCACAATCCTCTCAGGATGGGGGGAAAACATTCACCGGCGGATAATCGAATAAACGCCGATCCGTTCATTTGCTCCGTTCGGACTCGGACACAAGCGTCCTAATTTGACCAAAAAAAATCCCGTCGTCTCACGCGTCAACTTTTTGGATCCACATTCCTTAGCAAGTGAAACTGGAACCCCTCCCCTCAACAACAACGCCAGCAAACGCACATACATCAGAAAAATCCTGCATGTGGTTCATATTTGATAACAGGGGCAAAAAGAAAAGAAAAAGGAGATTGAAAACATACCCCCCTCCCCGTGGATTTCTCCCCCGGATCATCAGACTAACAAGCCTCAGACCCACCCCCACCCCCCCCCCCCAAGGGTTATTTAGAAAAAGACTTTCCCCCGATGGAGCTGAGGTGGAAAAGGGAAGACTCACCTCGGACTGTGAATTACTGACGTGCACGGAGCGATATCCTGGATCGGCGGTGGTGCCGGTACATGTCCGATCCTCCGGCGGATTCCAGAGACGAGGCTACGCCATGGCAGAAGTTCAGAGGAGTTACCCGATCCCCATCCAGCCCCCTTCCCTCTTCCCTTCTCCCCTCTCCCCTCTCCTCTCTCCGGCAGCAGCAGCAGGGGCTCCTCACTCACTCACCCGCTTGCCCGCTCGCTCACTCGCTCACTCCCTCGCTCGCTCATGTACACTCTCTCTCTTTCTCTCTCTCGCTCTCGCTTACTCTCTCACACACACTCTCTCTTCCGTCCGTCCGTCCCCGTCCGCCCCCCCCCCCCCCCCCTCCCCCCAAAAAATAAAAAATAAAAAATCCACACCACTTCAGATCCACGCTGGGGCCGAACTCCGGTCGCCTCGGCGACTGAGGACACGCAAGCGGAATATCTCCATGGCTCCGCTGCGCGTCTCTCTCTGTCTCTCTCTCTCTCTCGCTCTCTCGTTCTCTCCGCGACTCCCGCTCTTCTGCCAACGAATGTGTGCCGGCGTGTGTCTGCACTCGTGTGTGTGTGTGTGTTTTCTGTGTGTTTAAGTGGAAGAGGGACAGAGAGAGAGAGAGAGGAGGGGGGGGGGGAAAGGAGTGAGGGAGATTGAGAAGGAGGGGGGAGGGGAAGGGGGGAAGAGAGTGAGAGCAGAAAGAGAGAGGAAAAAGGAAGGGGAGAGCGAGGCAAAGGAAAGAGGGACAGAGAGAGATGGAAGAGGCGAGAGGGGGACAAATGAAAGGGGGGCCGAGATTGAGAGAAGGAATTGAAGGAGGGAGGGGGAGAGAGAAGGGAAGGAAAGAGGGACGGCGAGAGAGATCAAGGCGGTGCGATTGAGAGAACGGCAAGAGGGATGAGAGAGAGAGGGTGAAGGAAAAGAGGGCTGAGAGACCGCGAGGAAAGCGGGATGGAGATAGGGAGGGAGAGACGGAGAGGACAGAGGGTGAGCAGGAAAGGGAAGAGGGCTGGAGAGGGGGAAAGGGGGATGGAGAGGGTGGAAAGGAAAGAGGGATGGAGATGGTGAGGAGGAGAGGAAAAGGGGATAGAGAGGGAGAGGAGAGGAAAGAGGGGTGGAGACGGTGAGGAGGAGAGGAACATGGGATAGAGAGGAGGAAAGGGGGATAGGGCGATTGATGGGACAGAGATTGTGGGAAGGAAGGGAAAGAGGGCTGGGGGGAGATAGAAGGGTTAGAGAGGGTGGAAAGAAAAGAGGGATGGAGAGAGAGATGGAAGGGAAATATAGAGATAGAGGGGATGGCTGGAGGAAAGCAAAGCGGGGGCAACGCAAGAAATCTGGACAGAGCTTGGTGCGAGAGCGGTAGAGAGAGGGAGAGAGCGAGGGAGAGCAAGAGGGAGGGAGGGAGGGAGGGAGGGAGGGGAGGGAATGCATGCAGTGGAGGAGTGTCCAGCCTCCGGTTGGGGTTCGGGCGTCACACTCTACATCTCAGCACCAGCTGAGCCCGCGGAGTGCGCACCACCTCCATTTGTATTATTAACGCTCTTCAGAGAGAAGAGGGGAAAAGAGTCTTAAGTGGAGGTGTGTGTGTGCGCACGCGGAGGGAGGGAGGGAGGGAGAGAGAGAGAGAGCAATGACGCTGAAGGACAATCAAGATCTGAGGGTCCTAAACGAACCCTCACCCTTTAGAGAGATTAATATGCACGCGGCGCCCCGTGTTGCTTGGGTTTTCTTGCTTGGTTTGTGCCTCATGCGGCTCGGTGCCTCTTGGCGGAGTTCCACCTCACCATCTCCCCCCAAAGTCCTTCTCCCGCTCGCTCTTCATGGGGGAGAGGGAGATTCCGTCTGACGTCCTTTATCAACGTGTGGGAGCCTCCGTCATCATCTGGGGGCGGGGGGAAGAGGGAGAGTGTCTTGTTTTATTTTCTTTTGTTTTTTTTGGGGGGGGGGGGGTGGAATTTTGGAAAGCAGGAGAGACAGGCGTGATCGCGTCAACACAGAGCCGGGTTTTCGGGTTTTAGTGTTTGCGTCCCCGCTCCCTGACAGGGAAAGTCGCAGCGGCGCTGGAGGCAGCTGGAGCAGGTACCATGGTGACGAGGCTCGCTCTCCTCTCCGGATGATGACGAACGTCGCCGCCGCTGCCGCTGCCGCTGCCGCTGCCGCTGCCCCTGCCGCTGCCTGGCTGCGTGGGCGTGTATCTAGGAGAGGAAAAAGTTTGAGAGAAATCCTCGCCTTCATTTCCCCCCGGCGCACGCCGCTCGCGTTTCGGAACAGGCTCCTTTTTAGCCTTTCCTTTTTCTCTCCTCCTTTCTCGGTGACAACAGGGGAAAAAACAACAACAACAACAACAACAAAAAAACGACTACCAACGGACCGACCGATAGTGCCAACGCAACCCCTGCCGGTGGCCCGGGCGCGCACCGCACCACGCTCACAGCGGTCCGACCGACACAACTTTCTGTCTCGCGATCGGGAATCTCGCGGCCATTGTGGTTTCAGTCGCACGCTACGAGAGGACTGGCTGTCGGGTCTCCAAATTACGCTTTGTCAGCAAAACACTAGCGAGAAGTGACACCGGGAATGATGCGATACCATGCACCCGGCAATCGGATTATTTATTTATAAGAAATATATTAAAAAAAACATTAAGAAGAGCTGGTCGCTCATGGGAGCGCGCTGTCACTTTCCTCCCGCCTGGGGGCCTTTGCTCGGCGATCCCCGAAAAACCTGTTGGCGAGCGGGAAAATCTGCCCAGAATCACGACGTCTGAAGTCGGCATTAGAGAGCTGCTTGAACACAACTCATGCCGATGTTCACAGAGCAGTGTCCTTTAAAAAATCTTAAAATATAAGTCATTATAATTGTAATATTTAGTTCATTTCATCATAATCTTTTTTTTTTATTTTTTTTTTTATCAAAATAAATATATGGATGTACACAGAAATGAAAAAGCCTTGAAATATCTTAAATTCAGATTTATCAGTATCCCAGCCTTGAAAGTCAAGCACACGTGTGTTTTAAACCCTGACGCTGAACCCCGTACTTGAGACGATTCGTCAAAAAGTCGGTCCTAAATTCTGTAAAAATTTGTCTTAAAAAGACTTTCAATGTAAAAGTTTGTTTTAAGTGACAGCCAAGTAAATCTAATTATTCTTTTCAACCTGTCTGGTTTTTACTGATTTGCTCAAACATTATGGGTATAAATTTAAGATACACGCTAAAATCCCAGGTTCCCAGAAAGCCAAAAAAAAAAGTCCTTCCATGTTTTGGCTCCAACCACGCACTGACCCAGTCGTGAGGTAGACCTCTGGGTTCCTACAGTGAGTCCACGTGGCGGACTCTAAATCCCGGGGTGGTATTTTGAGCGCGGGTAATTCGGACGTCATTTCAAGGCGAAACAGCCGTGGTACCGGCGCCTCGGCTGCCTCCACCGAGGCCTCCTCAGCGGGAGAGGAATGGAACAGACCTACTGTAAGCGGTGTTGAGGTTGCGGAACGAAATGACAAATAATAGCACCGGAGACCCCAAAGATGGACTCCGTAACACACTGTCCAGCAGCAGGAGGGAGGAAAAAATAAAAGCCCGTCCGTAAGCTGGAGAGGAAGGCGGGAAAAATGTCCGAGCGGAATGATAGAGGTGCCGCAGCTCAGCGGGTCTCCTCAACAAAATGAATTTCCTGTTGAGCTCCTTCTCCGCTTCCCGGGCTCGTCCGGCGTTTGTCAGAAACTCGACCTTGGAGCCGCTGCGCCGGTAGGACGGGGCTTTTGACCCCGGGTCAGTGCCATTAGTGTAATGGATGGTTTGTCATCCTGGCGGCGGAGTGGACGGCGTGGCCGTACCTTCCTCAATGAAAATAGGCTTTATGGTTCATTTTTTCTATTATTGGTATCCGCCGGAGGGCGGAGTCACCGCGCAAGCTCGTCGCAGGTGACTCCGCCCTCCTATCGATTCCATTATCTTGAAGCCGTGGGCCCTTGGGGGACTCCTATTTGATGTGGGGGACCGGGAGATTCCGATCCCTCTTGAGTTCAGGCGGGGCGGACCCCACCACCCTACATCTGCGTTCACGGTTTCGGCATTTTATTGCCGTGTCAGTCGGGATTTGAGGGGGGACGGATACATAAAAGTCCCCTGATGTCGACACCCTCTGGCCTGCCGCCGCCGCCGCCGGAGCTTGTCACGGCAACATGGCGGCGCGCGGCCCGGCTGGTGTGACAGGGGAGGGAAGCCACCTGGGTGTTTTATTAGTGCCGTCCCACTGAAGAAGCTCTTCTTCGGCTGCCGGTCTCAACAGCTGCTGTGAGTTCCCAGGTCCCCCGAACCACACACCTTTTTACACACGCGCGCACACACACACACACACACACACACAATAAATAAGACACACACACCTGCCCGAATCAGCACATTAGCCACGGCTATTCATCACTCCCAGCTGTTCTGTCCTTTTTTTGGGCTTTTGGCACTTTGCAACTGCTACTTCACCCACTTTCTCCCACTCTAACTTGGTATCAATATCCCATCCTTTCTGCCGAAACTCAGGGCGCGCTCAGCCGTGCGGCGCCGCATTACAAAGTCGGCTGCTCCGAGTTCTACTGAGCACTGCTCTGTAATACGAGGCAGAGAGGAGAGAGCAGTCTTCTAACGGCCGGGGCGCTCCCACTGCTCACCAAGTTTGTGCGTGCGTGCGTGTCTGTGTGTGTGTGTGTGTGTGTGTGTGTGTGTGTGTGTGTGTGTGTGTGTGTGTGTGTGTGTGTGTGTGTGTGTGTGCGCGTGCGCGTCGTCTGACAAAGCTGATATGTGTCTGAGTGCTCTCATTGTCGCAGCACACGTCTCGGTGTGTGTGAAGCGGAGCTGAAAGCGCAGCCGCCAGATTCGGCAGCGACAGACGGTCCCGGTGCTTTGTTCCGCCGTCGTCAAGGTTGTGCCGCTCCCGAGTCCAAGGCCAGTCCCAGGCCCGGCCCTGTTTCAACTCGCTTTTCCACTAAATTATTGAAAATGTGTTTCTGTTTTTAGTAGTATTATTATTTTGTTGTTGTTGTTTTTTCAGACGTCGGCCTTGTAAACGGCTCGAGGCGCAGATTATGAGAGGCGGTCGCTCTTATTTTTGGAAATGGGATGAGGATATCGGAGGCATAAGAGCTTTTTTTTTTTTTGTGTTCCCCAAATTGTTCACTGGCTCTGAGCCTTAGCTTGCACATCCCATCAACTCCACTGTTCCTGACCTCTGGTTTCTGACATCTTGATGAGCATATATGTGTGATTAATTCCATTTCCTGTTTGTCCGCCTCTATTTTTTTCCGTAGACTCATTCGGGAAGCGTATGCGTCGTCATTTTATTTATAGTTTTGATATTTTGAGCTATTTCCATCCGCGTTTCCCCACACTCGCGCCGCGGCCCGAGGCCACGAGGCCCGGCGTCCGATGTCGGCGCCAGGCGGGCACGCCGTCCGTGCCAGCGGCGGCAGGCGGGCCGACCCACCCCCGCCGTGTGGTGTCAGTTCCGCCTCCCCGCGACGGCCGCAAGCCACTGTGAAATTTGGGGAAATTTGCCGCCCTGCGCCGAGGGCTCTGCGGCTCTGTCCGCGGCGCTCGGGTGTGGGGAGAGAGGGAATGGGGGGGGGGGGGTGGAGAGAGAGGTTCACCCCCGCCGGACTCCTCCGGTACACGGACGTTTGCACACGGATGGCGGGAATTCCATTTCACCCTTTCATTTCCATTCTGCGCACAGAGCGGCCTTCAACTTTTTTTCCCCTCTCTCTCTCTCTCTCTTTTAAATTTCTTCCCAAACAATGTATTTTTTTCTTTTCTTTTTTCTTTTTGACGTCCCTCGATAAAGGGCAAACTTGAATCAAGAGTATAAATAAAGATGTCATTGTTTGCCCAGGGTTAACTCCGGACAACCGTCTCTCTCTCTCTTTCTCTCGTTAGCTTCTTTTTTTTTCTTTTTTTCTTCCTTTAAATTAACTTGCCGCTGCTGATTGCCTGTGTTTGCTCAAGTGGTGTTTCTTCATCCATGCCAGATTGAATAGCAATCTGATCTCCATATAAATTGTGTGTGTGTGTTGTATGTGTATGTATGTGTGTGTGTGTGTGTGTGTGCGTGCGTGCGTGTGCGTCCGCGTGTGCCCGTGTGTGTGTTAGATATTCGGTGTGAGAGCGTGTAATTTTGCCTCGTAATGAGTCCGAAAAATTAACATCTGCGTCCGCCTTTTGGCCTTAATAATGTGACGGGGCAAAAATAAATAAATGCAATTTTTGTATTTATTTTATTTTCCAATCTCCTCGTCTGTGGTCACTCCTCGTCCAGAAGTTGATTGAGCTCTCTCGCTCTCTCGCTCTCCCCCCCCCCCCCCAAAACCCGAACGCTGTCTCCCCGCCGGCCTAATTAAAGGCGTAAAGCACCGCTGTGTTTATGGGGCGCCCCTTCACCACGAGAGCAAACATCAATTTTTGCCTCCCCGCCGTCAGATGCTAAAGTGAGATGAATGATGGCGGAGTCGAGTGCCGGGGAGAGGAGTATGATGGATCTGGCCCGGCCCTCTAATCACCGCTTTTCATTTCCGCTCAAGATTCTGCCTCATTTGCCCCCCCCCCCCCCCCGAGCTTCAGTCAGATGTGGATTTTTCCTGCCTCTCGCCGCCTCGCAGCCCTCGGACGTTGTGGCGACACCGGTGATGAATTTTCAGCACCGTCTTATTGTCGTCCCGCTCGAGTAACTGATTGTCTGGATAAATGTTTGAGAAGGGAAGGGGGGTGGCTTGATTGCCCGTCATTAATATTGTTTTTTAATATTTATCCTTTTTTTATTATAATTATTTTTTTTTTTTAGCTTTGTTCGACAGAGCCAGAGTCCGTCTCGAACGGAGTAAAAAGGTTCGTCGGTTCACGCCGCCGAGCTGCGGCTTCCATGTGTCCCAGAGCTGTCGATAATTCATATCAGCGGCCGGTTCGAGCCCTTTTCTCCTTGATTATCTATTAATGTAAAAGGCA
Organism: Zeus faber; assembly: GCF_960531495.2. Classification (NCBI taxonomy): domain Eukaryota; kingdom Metazoa; phylum Chordata; class Actinopteri; order Zeiformes; family Zeidae; genus Zeus; species Zeus faber. The sequence goes on from NC_137207.1 coordinate 19,325,504, forward strand.
GAAGTAGGACCGGCACTCGGCTCCTCGGTTGGGAGCGGCAGGTGGCTCCGTGTCCCAGACATAAATCGAAATTGATAGGTCTGTGGGAGTCGTGAGGGAGTCAATTTCACCCCCCGCCCCCCTCCGCCTTCTTTTCCCCGTCTACTTTCATTCGATTTCCTTCCGTCCTCACTCCAAAATAAAATAGATAAAGCATCGCCATGGTAACCAGATAAGGCAGCGGCTCTTTAACGGAGAGGAGGTCTGGATGCGACGGGGGCCCCGCGGCTTTTCCCCGCGACAGCCGACCCTCCGGGACGCCTCCCTCGTCGCCTCGGCATCGGCAAGTTGCGGCCAAAGCTGGGCCACCCCCCCCACCCCCCAAACGTTACCATGGGCCGCCCGGCCGCGGCATCCCCTTCCGCTCCGTGTCTCTCCTTCTTGCGTGTGCCGAAACAGCTGGCCCGCCATGTGTTCGCCGCTTCGCCGCGGGATTCGTAATCGCGGCGCGTTGCGAGGCCTCAGTCCTCTTCCCCGTCTGTGGGTGTCAGTCTGCATCACCCCCTCGGCGAGCGCGGCCAGGAGCAAGGGCCCCGGTGGAAGGCGCGATCGCTAAAAACCTCTGTTTTACTTTATTTTTTTCGCCGCGGCATCCGGAGATAGGGGAACGTTTTGTTTTTTTTCCCCCGAGGCCGTCACATTTTAGACCACCGTCATTTATTGCGGAGTACAAACGCTTTTTTTCATGACTTCCTCCTCTGCTCTGCCGTTTGCGTTCCGAACGCTCGCTCGGAGCATCCCCAATATTATTATTAATAATAATAATAATAATAATAATAATAATAATACGCCTGGATCCCATCCCTCTGGTCCCAGGGTGCACGGCAGTCACGGTGAGAGCCGAAGCCCCAACCGGCAGCGGCGGCTCCTGAGCGCCCAGCGCCGCCGCTCTGAAGCCCTGCCGCTCGCGCCGCTTTATTAACACGGCAACCGGTCTGACGCGAAGGGGAACCGCTGCTGCCAGCGCCTGCCGCTCTCACTCCCGGATCCCAAATTAGCGCCACAATGAAGAAGGATGGGTTCCGCCACTTCCCCACCCACCCATCCACCCACACAAAGGGAACCGATACCCTGCGCTGCCACTCGTTCTCCTGAACGTAAGCTCTCTCAAAGTGTCCTTTGTTCACTGAGTGGGGGAAAACACAAAATTATGTAAGCAGCGGATGCTCTTTCTCTCTCGCTCGCTCGCTTTCACACACACACACACACACACACACACACAACTTCCCCAATCAAGCTGTGACTAATTGGCATACATTCCACAGCTGTAGTCCCGGAGAGCTGAGGGCACCACGTGGCCTGACGTAGCATCCGGACGATGGCGACCTGCTCTCCGTGTTTCGGAAAGAACATCTTAATATGAACGGAGCACAGGCCTCGTGGAGCTGCCGGCGGGCCGCACGGCAGGGGACGCCCCCCCGCGCGGCGAGAGGCCAAAGGCGGTCCGGCGGAGGGAGTGGCGTTTTTCCGCCCTTTTCCGCGCCGGAATCAAGAGTTATTTGATCTTTGGCCGAGTATATTTGCGTGGATAAACAAAATATTGAACCAGAACAATTCAACAAAGAATGAATTGACAAATATGAAGTTATATTTATTGATATATTTAGGTTAGTAAAAATTCTGAATTATGTCGGCTGTGAAAGGCTGGGAGGCAATGAGAGGGGCTAGAGGCTATGAAACGGGTATGAAGGCGTATACACTATAATTACAATATAGATTTGATAATTGCCCCCAAAATGAGATACGGTCGTCCTCAGCTAAACCTGTCGGGATCCCGGTATAATAACCCTCGCCAGGAGCAGAGGCAGTAACGCCGTCTGCGATGAGAGTGCATCGAGGCCCCCGTTATCAGACTTGAGATTTTTTCATTTGAATGTGCTCTCATGCGTTCGGCGTTGTTGTGGGCTGGATTTCCTCCCCTTATCTTTAAAGGGTTATGTCTGATCAGCCATTTGAGGTAAAGCCGCATGAAAAGACGAAGATGAAAGAGCACCAGGAATATCGGCTCACACTTATCTGGATTGTGCCGACGTCGCTTTCCACTGATAGAATAAATTAAACGTCACTCTGCGTCCCTCGACCACCAGGGCTATGATTTAAAGTGCTTATCTGTGAGATTACTCTGTTTAAAAAAATATATATATTTATCCCACATTTGACACTTTATTTAGCTGGCACTTTACGCAAAACAGCCTCTCAATGTATTTGTGTGTCATGTGCTCCTTCATACGCTTCATACGGGGTCCGCCTTTCCCAAATGTCAGTTTGGTAAACTAGCGTAGCTTGTTGTGGTGAAGATTCACTAAGAATTTGGAGAAAAGAAAGTGACCGTCTCGGACGGAAGTATATGTTGAGGTTTGGAATGGAATTTTGGCACTTGTCGTGTAGTCCAACCCAAACATGGTCAATCTTACGGATTTCCACTTAAATATACCCTTAAAAAAAAACCAAAAAGGCCTTGCTGTGCTCAGCAATAAGCACTTTGCGCTTATCCTTACGATGAGTATCTCTCCTTTTGTTTCCACATGATGAGTCCCTGGGTCGTTGGTTGCATGTTCCCACAGCAACACCGTATCCCTCATCACAGCTCCTCCCCCTCGGTGATACCAGCCCCGGATGCCGCGTCGCGGCGAGAGCCGAGCCCCGTCCTCCGGCCAAGGCTTAGGGCCCCGAAACCCCCGACGCTTGCGTCTGGCCCGCAGGTTGTGTGAAAGTGTGCCACCCAGTCCCATCCCCCCTCCCTTCCCTCCCCGACCCCCAGACTATCAGCCGAGCAACGGCCGCGGCAGCTCCTCCCCAGTCCACCATCCATCCGTTCCGCCCGTTCCCTTATCTCCTCCCGGCAGCAGTGCGGCCGCCGGCCCGCCGCTCGCTCGCTCGCTCCCCCGCCGAGCCCGCCGGGTTAGAACGCCGGGAATCAAACACGGCGGATGAGAGACCTCACACGCTCGCACACTTTGTAATCAGGGGAGACAAAGAGCTGAGGAGAGCAGGGCAGTGGGTTAATGAGATCGGCCGCCGAGCGGGGCTGTCGTCGCCTCGCCCCCCCCCAGTCCTCAGATTCAATCACGTCCGACAGCCGCCGTCCATTCCCAATCACAACCACAGCCTTCAATTTGAACATAAACGCAGGCTGATTGTGTGTCGAATACTATATTGTTGTATTTTATTTATTTTTTTACCCTCTATCGCTCTCTCCTCCTCTCTCCAGGGCAGCTTTGTGGCGAGCATGACCGCCACCCTGAGACAGATGGACGACTACCACTACTCCCACCTGATCAGCACCTTCGGCAAGATGACCAGCGACGTGGTGGTAAGAGGCCTCCCATAAAGGCTCGGCTGCGTTTTGCCACGTGTCGCACGGTAATATCGAGCATTAACTACGACAGATGTACGATAGATTTGGGCCGGACAAGTTTTTTTTGTTTTTTTTAAAGGAAAACTTTGACTTGATCTGAACCCCAACCTGATTTTGAACATTAATCCCGAGCGATTGGCATCAGAACCTTTTTAGATCGGTCCGGTATCGGGGGAAGAGTCGGCTGAATAACCGGATGGATTGAAATGATTCGGGGAGGGAAATTCCCACAAACCCTGCGTTAAAACGTGAGCGCATGTGATCTAGAAATGAATAGTAGTGATATTTGATGAATGCCATAATTGACGCCATTACAAAATAATGACAACGGAGCACTTTCCTTTGGACCGCAACACGTTTGCGGAGTCATTACCCGCCCTTATTTGAAGTAAATGATTGTTCTCTGGAAATCCAATTTTAAAGAATCCAGGTGAGGCTCAGCAAAGGGACTTAATGATAATGTTAAGTGTGATAACCTAAACTCCAAATCAAATCAAATAAATCCCAAGCGTAAATGTCACTCTGTCAAACACCTATAAAAAAATACATGGTATGCTTTTAATAATTTATTTATTATAATAACAGCATATCACAGGAAGACAATAAATTACATTTATTTATTTAAATATTATTATTAAAAAAAAAAAAAATTATATAAATATTTATTTAAATGTAAAAAAAATATTTAAATACATAAAATATATATATATATTTTTTTTAAACGCGGTCTGATATTGGGAGGAGGAAAGCTCCATGCATGCTGGGGTCTTTTCCAGAGGGACTCTTTCCCCGAGGCCAACAAGTTGCGAGAGGGAGAATAAATCAGACCCGTCACGGCTCTCGGCGGTGAATCATTTCGGCGCGTTATTACTTCGGTATCCGTCCCGAGATTAGCATAGTGTTACTCCCCTCTTTGCTTTGGCTCTAACAAATTACTAATCAGAATCACGAGCAACGATGTCGTCACATATATTATTAGTTATATGCTCCCGAAATCTTGTCAGACAGATTTGATTAGATACTCTGGCATTTGTCCTCCAGATTGATCGAAGAAGCCGTTACAATACGAGTCATCAGCTGATTAATTCCATCTGCGTGCCCAGATGCACCGTCCCACGTTCAAGCGCCATATACTATTTTGGATTTTGTTGCATTTTTTTTTTTTTTTTTTTAATGGAATCGCTAATGAAATTGGGTGAGAGCGTGGCTTCAGAAGTGATTGGCCGTGAAGGAACTCGCGAGCCCGGTTTCCCGTCGGAGGTTGAGCGATGGATGGACCTCCATGGATGGGAATATCGGTCTGTTTAACAGTGTCTCTGCTTAAAACGGCACGGCGGAGAGGTTGCCATGCGTTTTTGTCGCTCCATATCAGCTTTTAAGGACGGCCGCTGCGGCGCCGATTGCAGTGGGGATGGGCCGTGGATTTTGGCTCAGGGTAGACCCAATCCGCCATGGGGGCCACGAAACCTCCGCCCTCCAGATGTCAAATCGTGGCGTTCACCACGTCGGATCGTAACGAAGCCTTTCTCCGAGACGTTGCTCTGCCCCGGTTGTAATCCCGGCGCTCCGGGTGGATTATGAGGCCCCCGCGTGGCCCCTGCAAGAGGGGAGCGCGCGACTCACCATGACCCTAAAAAACTAATTTGTGAAGCCACTTCTGCCCGAGAGCGCCGAAGCCCTTAACAGTTAATTTTCGGTGGCGCTTATCTGGCAGGTGGGATGAGTTCATTTTGAATTCTTTCTCTCCCTCTCTTTTAGGATTTCCTAATGGAAACGTTTATCATGTTTAAGGATCTCATTGGGAAGAACGTCTACCCTACGGACTGGGTCATAATGAACATGATGCAAAATAAGTAAGAGCCACACCACCGGACTGCCTTTCTATCTCTCTCACACGCGCACACACACACACACACACACACCAAGGACTCTTTGATCTCGCAACATTGTTGTTGCTAAGGAACGGGGGAAAGGTTTGGGTGGGGACATCTTTCTAATGTTTTTCTCTCCATGCAAATATCAGCACAAGGCCTCAGCAGTGCAGCAATCAGATGAGCCGCAAACAATCGCATGAATTATAGATGCTGGGCTCGTACGCTGCCTGCTAATCTCAGAACTTAGTCTCAGCATCTACTTGCTGTGTTGATTGTTGTGCTGCCCTGCTCTTTTTGTTTCATTAATGCACCCCTCATCTGACTTACCCGCCCACATTTCCTGATCCCTGTGTTATTATCTTTTTTTTTTTTTTAATTATTATTATTTTTTTTCATTTCAATCAAAGTAACAAAATGGAGTACCATGAGTTCCGTAGGTGAGAAGCAATAGTTGGGGACCACATTATTTCTAGACATCGGACAGTGATATAAACCCGGGCAAAATATTCCGTCATCTTGATTTGTAGCTATATATTAAAATAGATCGCACATAGCTGCAAGATAAGAAATATTCCAAAAGTCTTCTTGTTTTAAATAATTATTCAGTACCCGTTTTTCAATAATTATTCAGCCTTCTTTCCCCAGTGGCCTCCATGTATTTGTTCTTTAAGTTATACGATGTTTTTTTCTAATTACGCCCTAAGGAAATTCCCTTAGTATGACTAACTATGGAGACTTAAAAAAAATAAAATAAAAAAAGAATTAATTGCAAACAAAAACCAGACATTGGATGAAACAGTTTTTTTCGCCCGGCAGCAAAGTACCTGCGGCAGCATCTACCAGAGTTCAACTTATCACTTAAAACAGGGGTTCCCAACCACCGGCCGCGGACCTGTACCGGGCCGTGGAGGATTTGCCAACGGGCAAATTTCTTTTTTTTGGCAAAGCCAAAACATAACAGTCTATTGTTATTGTTTATGTATTTATCTATTAACTATTTAATAATCGGTCTATATTTATTTTCCCTCCCTGCGCTGTACTGCCCGCTGCTTAACGGTTGCGGTGACAGCGGTGCGGTTGGGGGTGCCCCCTCTCTGGGTCGGTCTGTTTATCTATTTATCTATCTATTATTTATTTCCCTTCCCCACGCTGTAGAGGCTGCTTAACGGTGGGGGTGGCCGCAGTGCGGTTGGGGGTGCCATGGTGCGGGTGGGGGCGACCGCGGTGCAGGGTGGGGGCGACCGCGGTGCGGGTGGGGGCGGCCGCAGTGCAGGGTGGGGGCGGCTGTGGTGGGGGTGACGTGGTGCGGGTGGGGGTGGCCGCGGTGCAGGTGGGGGCGGTCGCGGTGCGCCTCGCTCGGTTCATGGGTCCCGGAATTCCGAGTTTATCCTCGAAACACAGGAGTAATTTTTTTTTTTGAGTGACCCTAATACTGTTTTATTGTAGATGTATCAAATGTATTTATTTTCCTCCGTGCGAAACGGGGAGACACCCCGGGTCACACACACCCCACCCTCCCGGCCCTGAAAAAGTTACATTGTGTGTAAGTATAATAGTATTTATAATAGTATATAATAGTATAATAGTATTTATAATAGTATATAATAGTATAATCCAATGGAAATAAGAATTGTGATTTTGTTATATATATATATATATATATATATATATATATATATATGTATATATATATATATAAGTCTCTATATCTATACATATGAATATGAGTCATGATTTTGTGCAAACTGGTATTTTAATATCACAATAGTCCAAATCTTTGGACGGAGGCAGCGCTATCTCCTTCCACCAATTCAACACTCTCTGGTCGTGCATGAACGGATCGATTCCTGTACCTGCAGATCTTTCTGCACAGCCTTCCCTTATAACGCGTCCATCTGGAATTGCCCGAAGCGCACGGTGCGGAGTTCCAAAGATCGGGAGGGGCAAGACCTCGCGGCAAATTGGAGGGACTCGGCAAGAGCGAAAAGAGCTGCCGATGAAACCACCGCCACCCACCACCACCCTCACCCGGGGTCCAACACTCAGTATCTCATTTAAGAGCACAGCCGAAGATGTGTTAGGCTCGAGTTGTTTATGGATACTCAGTGTGGCGTACCTATCTAATGCTTCGATATAGGATTCCAGGTATTAGATGGCAGAATCACCAGTCTCACGCTGGCGCCGCAGGTGGAGCTGTGCGTAACCACGTCACCGCCTCACCGCATCGTTTGAGCCAACTGCCATCGTTTTCTCCAATCATGTGTTTCCATCCAAATTTCAGGGCAATTTTAAAATTGTGTATTTTCATCAGTTACGTTCAGGTTAATGTCCCAGTGTCGAACGTCAGTAGAAGGCCCTTCTGCTTTATGTACTATAAACTACACTGTTCTAGGCTTATACTATGATGGTCGTATCAAATAAACAAACAAAAAAAGCCGAAATTGTTAATGGCAGTTATTTTTATTTTTTAACGCTGGCTTAAATAAGTCAAAGGCCTAACAACAGCACGTACTGTATAACTGCAAATTGCCATTTACGTATTTGGACAAGTATGTATCTGAAAAGCAACAGAGATTCCATTACATACACAAAGTTATATCAGAAAGAACGAGGAAAACGTCCTCCAGTCATCTTTTCTTCCCCTCATCCTCGCATCTCAAATATTCCTCCGTAAATAAACTTGAATCACGGCGGGTTTCTAAAAACCCTTTGCCGGTCGCGGCAGCCCCCCCCTGCTTCAAATCTCCGGGAGTGGTGAGTCAGAGAGGGAAGCCTGGCGCGGGGAACCCTTTTTCGGCAGCTCCCTGACTACGCCGCGGCGGCCCGCGGTGGCGCCGCGGACACGGGCGCCCGGACGGCTTCTCCCGCGCTAACGAGGGCGAGACGCCGACTTCCGGCGGCTTGTCTGGCAGACGGTCGCCGTGCGCCGCTGCACCGCCCGTTCGTTCGCGTTGCTGCGTGAGTCACTTTTTTTTCTCTTCCCGTTCATCCAATCCACCGCTGACGTCGGGCTGCTTACGCCCATCAGGACTGATATTCTCAAAATATTTTAATTGGGCAAAATGATACTCGCACAAATGCCTGCCTTTATACCAGGGCTTTTTTCTTTTTTTTTTTTTCTTACCATATTCAATGCGTTGAACCTTACAACCATCGCGGCCTTACCCGTTGTGGTCGCTTGATATTTCATGTACTTGGCGTGTCCGAGCAAACGCTGTGCCTTTCAGCTCTTAATGCCGAGAGGATATACCCCTAAGTCAGGGGTCAGACACCCCTAAAGTGGACCATACCATTACGCTGCGCATCGTGCCCCACGGGGGCAGCTCCGATACGTAGCTCAGATCAGAGCGATTTTTTTTTTTCTGAAACAAAGCAAATAAAAACTGTTTTTATTGCCAGATCAACTTTTTTTTTTTAACCGCCAATCTTATTTTTTTGATCATTGGAAGACGACCAGTGGACTTCAATAATGTCGTCGTATCGTGGTCGCCGTGGTAAGCCGGCCCTGAAAGAGCTAATTTTTTGGGCACTTCCAGTTGAAGAGAAGTGTCTGAAAAACATTAAATAAAAGTTGAAAAAATACCAGTTTTCCTTTCAAGCCGCTGTATCTCTCCTGGCGTCTCAGTGACCTACGTGACCCCGTGGATTGTCCGCGTTCTATTTGATTTCTGAGGGTTATCACAGTCTTGTTAGAATATTTCCCTCCGCAATTATTTGAAACTAATGGGATGAGAGAAATCATTTCTCCGACGGTTTCATTTTGCCGTTTTGCAGTCCTCGGTGATTCATCGGTCCATGTAAATCTTGCAGATGCTGTGAATAGCGAATAGGAGGAGGACAGCGGGAGGCCACTCTCCCTGCTCCCTCGTGGTGACGCTTTTGACCTCCTTTCACATTTTGATCAGTGTTTTCTCAAGTTGGCAGTAGCGAGTGTCCAGTGCCGCTCTCGCCATAAGAGGAGCCGCGGCTCTCGCTGCTTGAGGACTCCGGCCCACATCACAGACCTCCGTCTCCAAAAAGGCGGCGTGTGGACCGACGGGAATTGCAACCCGCGCTTTCCTTTCTTTAATCTCCAGCTTCCCCGCAGAGGGTTGGCGAGGTTGGTTTTACTCCGTCGGAAAACCTAGTGCCTACCTGGTGCTGCTGATAAGCTTACAGGGGTCACAGAGCAGTTTATCTCCCAAACCGGGGCCCTGGGTCCCTTTTATCGCAACCAAAATGAACTGTCCCACAGTAACACAAATTTGCATAATAGAAACGACGCTGTAAGCATTTAAAATGCCATCAGCAGTCCATGCAATACCAACAATGTAAATAATGTCACTGGTTCCTGGAGCAGAAATCGGAACTATGACCCATTCAATAATTCAACATTCCCCCTTAAATTTGAGGTGTCTTTAAAGAGCAGATCTATGTCGTCTGAGTTCTCCTTAGCCTAGATCAGTATTTACCAAAGTGCAGGTGGTCCGCGAGAGGTCATTTACAATAAATAAATTAAAATGTTTTTAATTTTCATTTTCATTTAATAAATTTTCATTTTTGTAATTAGCTGTGAAATCAACATAATATATTGATGATACTATATTTACATTTTTTTTTAAAGTACATTACATTAAAAAAACAAAGCCAATGCAATTTTAAGTACGTGCTATTCTACATTTGTCGGCCCGATTTTTGATCCGGATCGTATCTTATATCTCTCATTAAAGGTTCGGGTGGGCCGTAGAAGATTTGAAATTGGGCCACAGCGTTCTTAGTTTTGGTAAATTGCTGCTCTAGATCATTTACACACCGAGCAGCAATTATTGATGAGATTTCATTTTTGGAGTGGGGCGCGGGGCCAGGGTCGTCTCGCCACTTGACCCACTGGGGTTGAGGATTTGCTTACGCTCCACACGCTTTATTCGCACAAGATAAGACGTACAACAGATTTTTTTTTTTTTTCTTATAAAAGAAACAGTTTGTGTTAATATCACCCCCCCCCCCAACAGTAAATAACAACTAACGTTTTGAAGAGCGACGGGCGCCAGAGGGCTTTGGGTTTTTTTTTTTCTCCTCTCTCCTCTGAACGGAGCGGCCCTACAGAAGAGAGAGGGAGCCGTAATTATAGAGCGTCTGACGTTGTTAGCCTTTCATCAGTCAGACTAGGTGGTGATAAAGCACCTGAAGGCCTCCGAGCCAGTGGCAGAATAACATGTTGTGAAAAATGCACCGAGGGAATGGTGCGAGGCTGTGACATTAGGGGCGCCGGGTGCGGCTAAATCCAGCGGTAAATCAGTCGGCGACCAGATCAAGCGCCCGAAATAACAGGTAATCTAATTGAATGAATCGGTCCGATGATTAGGGTTTTTGACCTTGCCTTATCGGAGCCCGGGCAGATAGCGGCAGCCGTTGGGCGATAACGCGCAAACGGCTCCCGATCGTTATCCGCGGTGCTCTCTGAACTTAATTAGCCAGGATGATCCGCCGATAGCGCCGCATTAGTATACATGCTCGGGAGGTGTGCAGCGCCGCCGATCCCTTCAAGGGGAACTTACCCGTCCGCTGAAGTTTGTCCGCCCCCCCCAAAAACATATACTGTATGCGCCGATCATTTCCAAATCCTCTTTATTATGTGCAATGGCCGGGGAGTACGTGTACGAGCACATCCATCAATCAGCGGTTAATTAGGCGATTTATTTTTCGCCAACGCCGACAATTTTGAAGAAGCACATTTATTACGACGACGCCCGAGTCGGTCTAACCAGATTGCATTTGTGGGAAGTCGAACGTCGTCTTCACACTTCCCAATTGAATAGTGGAAGTAGAAAAAACAAAACAAAACAAAAAAAAAACCACCCCTGCAGTGTTATTTGCGAGACAGTTATTTGAATTGCATTCGACGTGAGATAATATTCGGCTTGTAATAATAATATCAGACGAGGGTGCATTTCATCGCCGGTTTTGTCAGTGTTTCGGACCGTCGTGGAAGCGATGAAGCAGCCGAGCGTCCTCCCTGACATTTGCTTTTTGTTAATAATTCATGCACGGTAGAGTAATGCAGCCACGGACTGTTTGATCTGCAAACAACAGAGAAGTATTTTTTTATAACTATTGAAACCTGCATAAATTACCAATGTTTATTTAGGTGTACCATTAATAATGCAGTTCATTATACAGAAATCGGCCGCAAAATTAAAACCACCACTAATAATGAATATTGTGTAGCTTCCCCTGGTGCCACCAAAACAGCTCTGACCCGTGGAGCCATGGACTCCACAAGACCTCTGAAGGTGTCCTGTGGTGTCTGGCACCAAGACGTTAGCAGCAGATCCTTTAAGTCCTGGAAGTTGTGAGGTGGGGCCCCCATGGATCAGGCTTGTTGCTCCAGCACATCCCACAGTTCCATAGGATCGGATCCTAACCCCATCCACATGATGTAGAAGAAAACGTGATTCACCAGACCAGACCACCTTCTTCCATTGCTCCATGGTCTAGTTCTGATGCTCACACGCCCATTGTAGGGGCTTTCAATGGTGGACAGGGGTCAGCATGGACACTCTGACTGGTCTGCAGCCACACAGCCCCATACAGAGCAAGCTGTGATGCACTGTGTGTTGTGACACCTTTCTATCATAGCAGCATGAACTTTTTCAGCAATTTGTGCTACAGTAGCTCTTCTGTGGGATCGGACCAGACGGTCGAGAACAGCCCACAAGACCTGTGCTTTTGGAGATGCTCTGACCCAGTCGTCTAGCATCACAATGTGCTCCTTGTCAAAGTGGCTCAAAACCTTACGCTGCTTCAACACATGTCATTCACTTCACCGGTCAGTGGTTTTAATGTTGTGGCTGATCGGTGTATCCTTCAATGAAAAGTTATCACATCGTCATTAATATTTCCTTTGGAAGAATTGGGAGAGACCTTTCTTAACGGCATTATAATTATAATGTCCAAAGCCCAAATTCTAAAATGGAATCCATCCTTTTATTGTTTGACTCAAGGAATTAGCTTTGCCTTCCCCTTAAGCTCATTTGTAATGGCCATTTGGAGAGCCCTCAGTGAGGGAGAGGGAGAGTGTGTTCTATTTTCATCCCCGTCATTAAGGTCCTCGCTTTAATTAATGGCAGGATGTGCTCACAGAGGAACCGTCCTGTCTGTTCCAAGGAGGCCACCACGTGCCCGGGCTCCGGCAAACCGCCGGCTGAAAATAGTGGAAATAGCTCTCGCTCGATAGGAGGGCGTCTGCATTCGTGTTACACAAGCAGGTTGGTTGGTCGGCAGGTTGAGACTCTGAGTCGGATGAACACGCGTCGGGGTTCCTGGGACCCCGTGCGCACGGCCATACGGGTGGAGTTTTCCCCGCACAGATTTCCCTCGTCTAGAGTGGCGGTGATCCAGGCGGACGCGTCATCCGGAGCGGTGATATTTCTCAACAGACAGGCGCGGCGGATGGAAGCGCATTCCACCATTAGCCCGGCGTTAAGCTGTTTAACTACAGCGCCCATGTTCACCGCTGCGGAAAATTGACTGAGGTGTGCGGAGGGTGGGGGTCAGGGTGGGTGGGGGGGCGGGAGGTGGTAATAGGCTCTCGGAGGTCTTGGGGTGCGGAGGGCCTGGAGGCGATCCCGCTCGGGGCAAGAGCGCCGGACAAATTGACGGCTTAACGCCTCCCACCAGCGGCGGCGGACGAAAGCTGACCTTGACGAAGGGCAAGCGACCACGGCGCCTCTCGGTGCGACCGCCGCGCACCACGCGCCGGTGGAGCACCGAGTCCACGAATATTGGTCGTGAATATTGCATGGCTTTAAGATGCACCGGATCCCAGCGGACAAATCATGTGGATGGCGGTGGGGTGTTCCCCTTCCAGTCGGTGTTTAAAGACACCACCGTTCAGGATGTGCCGTGGACTCCAATCGGGGGGGTGGAGTGACACTCCCCGGGTGGGGGATATATGCTCCCCTGTCAGGGTCAATTACACCGGCCTTACTTCTTAATATCCCTCCATCGCCGCCGCTTATAAAAACCCTGATGCGAGCTGCTCGACTGCCACAACACCCGTCCTTGCTTCACCTTGCCGTATTTCACCGCGCGCTCGGCTCCGTCCCGGCGGACCATCCCGCCGCGGGCTCTTATTTGTCTCAGTTTGTTTATTTCCCCGGCACTCGTAACAGCGAGGACGCGCCGGAGCCCCCTTTCGCACCAGCCGCCGTGGTAAACCCGGGCTGAGATTGAGAACATAAGCCGCGACAAGAACCCGCGGTGATCCTCGTGTCTATGTTTAAACAAAACGTGCTTATTAAATTCGCTGTGCAGGCCCATCTGTTACTTCCCCTACCCCCTTTGAGATAAGTCTTTTTTTTTTTTTTTTTTTTGTTTGTCGTTTTTAGTGGATAATTTCAGGTTGGATCATTTCTACAAACAGTGTTGTGTATCACTCCTGCCACGAGGGAATGAAGTTAAATAGCGACGGGGCCTCATATTTTAGAGGTGGCAGCACGTGGGAAAAAAGGCCTCAAGCCGCCGAGATTATTTAGGTAATCGGTCTTTTCATTAAGTTCGGCTTCCCACCTTTTCTCACAAGCTGCTCTTAATGCGAGACCTGCGTTTTAAACGACTGGTTTCTGCGCTTTAGAGAACTGAGGAATGGCCACAGGGTGAGACCTGGTACAGTATCGCTTCCAGGCCCCTTTTCCCAGGTCTTTTCACGACCCGGGAAAAGACCTGGGTCCTGGAATCGATACTGTACCAGGCACAAGCTTCTCCGCAATCCGCACAATTTTGTTCCCCCCCGATTCCGCATTAATCTTGATTTGACTCAGCGAAAAATAAAATAACAAATAAATAAATAAATAACTAGAGGGATGTGATAAATTAAGAGTTCAAGCTTCTTCAAATTTTTTGTTGACACGCTCAATGAAAATTATGTTACTTTTGCACTAATATTTAGGGAGGTTTTTTTTTTTTGTTTTTTTTTTTGCATTTATCCTTGTTTAAAGTAAAAGGTATGTTAACCACTGCTATTACATTTGATTTTAGGTAGATTAATAACGTGCATTTCTATCGGGAATATGGAGCGGTTCTCGCTGTTACACGTTAAATGTGCCTCAGTCTTTGCTGTTGCTGTGTCAATTCTATGTTCTCGAGGCAATCAGCACCAATGACACCATAGAGACTAAAGCCTCATTTGAAATTTAAAAAGATTGAAAATGTAAAGCTTTGCAAATCGTTCCGCCCCAAAAAAGGGAGAGGGCAGAAAGAAAACTAGTCCATCACTTTAATTGAACTATGGTACAAATATTTTCCACACTGTATCTTGTGGATTTTGGACGTTTTGCCGACTATTGCACCTGTATTGATCAGGAATATTCATTGAGGGTGGGGGAGTGGAGCCCTCCCACATCTTGCCTTGCTTTGGCCAAATCAAGAAGAAACTTGTACGTAATGACTTTCCACTCTGAGGGCCGGTGGCAATCACATGGAATGTTTTTTTTAACTGTGCTGTGCTTCGAAATCCTGCTTGTGAATAGAAGTGGTTGGGTGTGTGGGGGGTGGGCTAGTGCATTTCACATTATTTGCTTCCACTTCCAGGTATGGGAGATGAAGATAAATATATATCTTCTTTCTTTCTTTAAGAAATTAGTTGATTTCAGCAGTAAGAGGAGACGATGTAAGCTCAATTTCTTCTTATCTCTCCAGAGTGTTCCTGCGGGCCATTAATCAATATGCGGCGGTGTTAAACAAGAAATTCCTGGATCAGACCAACTTTGAGCTGCAGGTAAATTTAACTGATGAACGCCGCACACTCTGCTTATTCCTCCAGATATTCCTGGAGAAAGTGAGAAGTAGGCAATTTGTTATATAACAATTTGCCAACTTCTCACTTTCTCCAGGAATATCTGGAGGATTAAGCAGGTGTGTGTGTGTGTGTGTGTGTGTGTGTGTGTGTGTGTGTGTGTGTGTGTGTGTGTGTGTGTGTGTGTGTGTGTGTGTGTGTGTGTGTGTGCGCGTGCGCACGTGCGCACGTGCGCACAATATATATACATGTACATATATGTGTGTGTATATATGTATATATATATGTATGGTTATATATATATATATATACATACAGTATGTGTTTATATATAATATATATACATGTACCTATGTGTGTATGTATGTGTATGTATGTATATACAGTATGTGTATATGTAATATATATACATGTATATATGTGCGTATGTATATATGCGTATGTATAGACAGTATGTATACATATATATATACATGTATATATGTGTATGAATTTATATCCTGTATATATACAGTGTATATATATATACACACACATGTATGTATGTATGTATGTATATCCTGTGTCTGTGTGTGTGTGTATATAGAGTATATATATATATATATATATATATAGAGTGTATATATATATATATATATATATATGTGTGTGTGTGTGTGTGTGTGTGTGTGTGTGTGTGTGTGTGTGTGTGTGTGTGTGTGTGTGTGTGTGTGTGTGTGTGTGTGTGTGTGTGTGTGTGTATACATGCGTGTATGTATATATCTGTGTGTTTGTGTATACTGTATATATATATGTACACAGCATGTAGTCGCATTGCAGGTAGCAGTTCCATTGGATCCCTGCAGTTTCATAACAGTGCCATTTAAATATTGGGCTGCGTGGCCGTTGGACGTCGTTGGGAACGGAGAAGAAAAAAAGAAATCACCGAAGCAGGATTAGCATAAAAATGGTTGCGATGGAACATAAATTACCCTGTAATAGCCAGCAATTTGATTTGCATTTCACAAATATTTTAATCTGCTCCCCGGAATTCCATTGCTTCTCCCCCGGCTTCTCGCTTATTCAAATCTGTGACATATAGAGGAGCGTTAAAGTTGCTAACAACTTTTAAACGGTTGTTTTCTCCAGAGTCTGGCGGACTTTAAAAGGCTTTGGAGGATGAATTCATTACATGGAAATCCTCCTCTTCCTGTCCCCTCCGGGGACGTACTTTGTATTCTTATTTTTTTCCCCTCATTGTTCTTTACTTTGTTAAAGCACCAAAGGACATAAAGATAATTTCCTTCGGCCAGAATTTGCAGTCGTCTCTCACACTCAAACGGGAAGGAATGATAGAATTCCCGACGGCACCTTTTCCCAAAGCCCTGAGCTGTTGTGGAATAGAAAAGCTTGGTGCCGGGCTGAAAAAGGAATATATAATGTCGTTAAATTATTTAGCATTTTATTTCCTATTATTGCATTTCACTCAGAAACTCAACAATGTTGACCAAGTTGAAAAGCAGATAATAAATAATAATAATAATACAAATAATAATAATAATAATAATAATAAAAATGATAAAAAAAATATTGGAATTGTTTTAATATTTTTTACATTCATTTTTTTTCACTATAAAGCATGTACTGGATACTTCTGCATTCTGATGACATTGGATGTATTTTATGCTTAACATGTGCATATAGATACAGTCGATTGATTGATTGATAGATTTATTGATTGATTGATTGATACTTTATTTATTCCTGGATGGAAATGGGTGTTGAAGCAACACATGAAAAAATGGGCAATAATAATGAAGTAATATTAAAATAGTATAAATAGAAATGGCAATATGCAATAAACCTAAGAATTTGCTGGAAAATTACATAATACACGCAATATACAATACACCAAAAAAATGAGAAGATATAACTATTTGGAAATATTAAACCTAAAACTTGACAATAAAAATAATGCTAACAAGAGACCAAAAAGCTGAAAAAGGGTACTACTTGTATAGTGAACAATAAACCAGGCAATATACAATAAAGCTAATGATAAACAATAAGATCAATGTACATAAATATAAAAGAAACTGTTGACACTAAACATAAATATAAATTAAACCTAAAAATGTAACAAACACATTTTGGCAATCATCTGGCCTCCTCTCTATGTTTCTCCTTCTCTCTCTCCTCCTCTTCACCTCCATCCGCCTCCACCCCGCTCAGCTGTGGAACAACTACTTCCACTTGGCGGTGGCCTTCCTGACCCAGGAGTCCCTGCAGCTGGAGAACTTCTCCAGCGACAAAAGAGCCAAGATCTTCCACAAGTGAGTCATTAAAAGACCCTGCGCTCCCTCCTCCCACCATGCCCACGGTAATAAAAAAATAAAATAAAATAAAATGAATAAAAAATAAAAACAGAATAAAATCACAGCTCGGCTCGCTCCCGGACGAGGAGCGGTTAGGAGGGAGAGATGGTGTCCGTGATTAATAAGGGACACGGCCATCCCAGAATGTTCATTCTCTGGAGGCAGATTTAATTATTTTGGTTTAATAACAGATAATTTGCACACACACACTGTATCTACAGTAGAGTGTTTTCTCATCGGGTTCATGCTCTTGAATAAAATAAACTAAAGCTTATAAAAGCATTCCTGTGTTCTGTGGGATGATTTAATGAGCATGAGACAAAAACAAGATTCAAGATTCCTTTGTTCCAGCAAATTATGTGTTTCGGATGTGACGGGTCACCAGAGCCCAAACATACAGTCAGCAAACACAACCCACTGAGGTGAAAATTCAACTCGTTCAAAGGTGTAGTAGTAGTCTGCGCCTGGGGTTCTCACATCTTTCGGCTGGCGGCGCCCTAAAAAAAAAAAAAAGTCTCTCAACCCCGTCCTTCCAACCCCCCGATGTTTGATGGAACATCATCATAGTTAAGAGTACGTACAAACCTCTGTGGGGTTGGCACCGCAGGTGATTAGAATTTCACTACAATTATTGCCGTTCCTGCTGCATTTGTGCCATAAAAATTCGAATTTGTATATATTTCACGAGCTGTTATGTAATTTTCCACCAATCGATGGGTGACCAAGCGTCCCGATGCGTGCTGGACAACATTTGTTTTTATTTTGTGGAAAAAGTATTGAGAAAAAAAAAGCAAAAACACATTTTCCTTATTTTTGTGCATGTTCAGAAAGCAATCTGGCGGAGACCACAGGAGGGAGGGAGAACCAATATTCATTGCGATCTCCGGGAATTTGAATCCTGACAAAAACTCTGGCAACGTTCTCCCAGTTTTTGACGTGCCCTATTAGGGGGAACGTAAGAAGAAAAACATTGTATTATCACTTTTATTATTTTTGAAAATTATTATTGTTTATTGTTATTATTATTATTATTCAGGAGTGAGGATTCATTTTATTTTAGAACATCACCGAGAGCGAAAAGCAACCTCACGTGTGTCCATCCACATTCTCGAAAAACTTTAAAAGGAGAAGCTGTAGTCTTCTTTTGATCCAAATATAATACAATAATTCTGTTGCACGTCAGTATTGTCTCAGTGTCATCCCAGTCTAAGCTCCTTTCGCACATGGATTCCGGAACACGCTGGACCTTAACGCAGCGGAGCGACTCGGACTCAGTCCACTTAAATGTCTTTCTTTTTCGCCTGAACAAGGTTGAGGCGAGAAATAGTCAATCCAGTCGCTGGATTTTCGCTCGTATTAGATCTAAATATGTGCCTCATTTAAAAGTTTGTTCTGAATTTCGTAAAAGCACGGGCTCGCATCGGGACAGCGCACGGGAATTGTTTCGTCTCAACGTCGGAAAATAAAATAAATGTATCTATATTTAATAATATAGCATAATATATTTAATATATATCTACAACAAAAATGCAATAATTTTTTCTTCCCTGAAAACAAAAAAAATTTAAAATATTTGTACAAAATAAATATTGGTAAAAATCCGCAATTTGTGCTTCATTTCGACTCGGCTCCAAACCTACTCTATGGCAATGTTACTGCTTCCATTCCCACACACTTCCATTCACAGCCGTAGCGACATTTGGTACGGCTGTGAATGGAAGCACGTGGGAATGGAAGTTTTCAGACTATGAATTGTTATCCAATATTGTCAGGTAGCTTAAAAAACAAAACCAGGGCGGAGAGTCCGTAGAGCATATTTCTTTAGTCGGCCGTCATGTAGGTTAGACTCAAAGTCCTTTCGGGCTCGTCCGGGTTGCTAGGCAACCGGTCGAGGTTAAGATCATCCGTAGTCGGCAACCGAGAGGAAATGCCGATTCAAGCCAACTTTCCAGTCTCTTCCATTGTTTCCCTTTAAGGAGAAAAGGTGGTAAATCCCAATGACAATCATGTAGGCGCAAAGCAAAGCGGCATGGGCTGTGTTGACCTTCGACCCTCATTCGTATCGTTTTGTTACCCTCATGTGGTCGGTTTTTATTCAATCCTGAGCTGCAGATGGACGGATTGTTCCACGGGATGAATGCCCCATGTTTTTGCGCCATCGTTTTGGAGCCGGCGAGCCAGCGGTAACACGCAAAGGAATTTTGCGCTGCCAATTCTAGGCATGGTGGGGGCCTAACACCAGTCTCATGCATAATTGTTCCGGTTTTTTGTTGGAGCGCTCAGGGGCGCTCTGGACGGAGTAATGGATTCATACTACAAGGTCACACCGCGTAGGAAGTGCCAACAGGTACAAACCGAGGCCCAGGGCGACCAGCCCGGCGCGGCCCGTAAACGTCCCCCGGTTCCTTCACCGGCGGCCTCGGATCCGAGTGCAGGTGCCGCGCCAGAATGTTGCTCCGTTCTGAGATGACTCCATTTTCATTTTATTTTTTTTCTTCCTTCTCCTCCTCCCTCTTGCATTCCCCTTTTCTCTGGCGTCCCTCCTCCCTCCTCCCGCTAAGACAGGCAGACACAGCTTGGACTCTAATGCGGCCCTAATGCAACCGCACAAGCCGCTGATAGTCCGAGACCTCCTTCGCACTCCCCGGGTGCCCCCCGCTCGCGGCCGCGTGCGCCTCTGTTCCCACTTAACCTCTCCCGAGAGTCTCCCCTCTCACGCGGCTGACAGGCGTGCGCCGCAGGCCCTGACAGCTGACAGTCATAGCTGCCCCGTCCGGCTGCCTGCCCGAAGGCTGACAAGGCAAGACAGCGAGAAGCGCTCCGTCGCCGCGCCGCTGGGAACGCGGCGCCACCCCCGTCGCCCTTCCACACCGACGCCTTTGGACCACCCGAGTGTACAGTGTGCACAGCCAGGCTGCCATGGAAGAGCAGGAACATACCATTCCATACCTACAGTATGGGCACTAAGGATCTTCATGGGTCGACCCGAACCCGACGAGCCTAGGGCCAATGGGGTTTGGGTTGGATGGGTCTACGGTGTAATACCCGAGCCATGTGCCAATGCCAACGTGTGGACGGACTGTTGGTCCAGTGGGGTTCAGGGCCGAAATTCACGTGCGGTTGGTATCCACAAGGGGAGGGTTCCGGGGGACTCAGAGAGTCCCCGAAGAGCTTCCGAAACAATAATTTCACTCGGGCATCTGCCCCGGCCGTCTTGCGCAGGGGCCTTCAAGAGACGCTCAAAAGCCAGTTGGGCAAAAAAAAAAAACGAGCCCAGCGTGATATCAGAATACGACGCAGGACGTCGCTCGGCGTCTCCAGTTACAGCAGCTCCCCTTTTCGCCTCCTCATCACCTCAGTCCTCCGCCTGTCGATCAATACTTAGTATTTTCACCAGGCGTCCCTCTCTCACGGTGCAGCCGCGGTACAAACCGCTTTTGTTTTTTTTCGTCCCGGACGAGCCCGTGGAGGTGACCCAGCACTTTTTATTTAGTTATTCATTCCGCCCCGGCTCCCGTCATCCCTGCCTTCATACATTAGTGTGCCTTTGAAAAATGACGGAAAGACAATTGATCGGGTTATCAGAACCCCCGTCAGCTGCACCGCCCCCCCCGCCCCCCCCCCCCCCCCCCCCACTCCCGGGCCCTAAATGTCACCGGCGTGTGATGGAGGCTGTGGGTGGGTGTTAATGAGGGCTCGGGAGAGGTGCTCCGCTCAGGAAACGCTCAATTCCCAAACTGGGTCCCGACGACCCCTCCGTCCTCCGTCGTCCTTCCTCGCCGCCGCCCGGAGGTGCCCCCCGCCCGCCCGCCGCCCGCACCCTTCAGCGAACCCAATCAACGTTTTTCGGAAGGGGAGAGAAAGTCTTGTCGGTGCACTTGAGTCGGTTCGCCAGTCCGACTCCGGGGCCGTTAGATTGTTTACCCCGTCCTCCTTTGTTCCTCCGCCGAGACCAGATTTGCGATGGTGTCTCTCAAACTCCGCCAGGGAGTCCAGTCACGGATCAAACTTTGTAGTCTATTTTGAGGGGGGAAAAAAAAAAAAAAGACCATTATTGTTGGTTTATATGGTGGCAGCCCCGACAGATATGAGTCCAGTTTTTGGAGTCTGCTCATTTTTTTTTATTTTTATTTTTTTAATTGGCTCCTCGGGCTCCCTCCATCCCCTCCATTCTCTCTTCTACGCCTTTGTCGTCTTCATTTCCACTTTCCCGTTTCACGTTGGTCTCTCTTGCACGCGCCTCGTTTTCTCCGTGCCCTGTTCATTTCCTGGTCTCGTGTGGCCGGCGGGGAGTACGCGTGCGTTTGGCTCCGACCGACTGGCTTTGTGGAGGTTTCCATTGATATTAATAGCGCCACAGACTTATGAGGTCTCAGCGGAGAATCCAAGCTTCCCAGAGGAAAACCCCGAACAAAGGGTCGTCACATGAGTGGTTATTATTCCCCACTTCATCTGCAAACGTAGTCCCTTTATTATATCGAGATATATATATATATATATATATATATATATCAAACCATTTTTTTTCCACTCCCAGTATAGTTTGAGGTGAAATTGTGAAATAGTACTTTCACCAAATAACAGCAATTTTTTTCTTTTTAACCGACAGCATCCTCATCTGGTAAATTTCAGTAAATTTGCCGGACTTTGCGCGTCAAATTGATGGCTGTACCATATTCATTATGTGTTCATGGTAAATCTTTGAACACAATTACCCGCCCCAGCATGTTTCTAAAAGCCACTTTTAGAAAACGCATATAGAAAAGATATTCTGTTCATCACGATTCTTTAAATATTATAATTATTATTATGATTTTAATTTGTATTTATTTGGTGTTTCATGAGTCACATGTCTCGTGTATTAATTTTTTATCTATTTATGTGTATTTTATTTCTTCATCCATTCTTTTTTTTTTTTTTTTTTTGTGTTTGTTTTTCAGGTACCAGGACATGCGGAGGCAGATTGGGTTTGAAATCAGAGACATGTGGTACAACCTAGGTAAAATAAATCAATAAATACAAGGAATGCTCGTCTCCCTCCCCCCTTTCCCCTTTTTGTGTTCCCCCACAGATCCAGTTCCAGAAACGGAGTTTGATCAATAACGCCGTGTTCTCTCTCTCTCTCTCTCTCTCTATCTCTATTTATTTGGGACCGTGTGTCATCACAGCTATCATGCGCCGGCGGCGTTAAGGAGCAGGCAGCCGAGAATAGCAAGTCGGGTGCTAATTGGCTTTTCACGGCGTTGTTGTGGTCCTAACACTTAGAAAACATCCAGCAGAACACAGGGACTGCACCACATGCATATTTTTAGGCCTTCGTCCCCATCAATGTGTCACGTCTTCAATTACAGCTTGTTCTGGCAGAAAATATTTTCTTGTGGTCTTTTATGCAGTGTACTGTATATATAATTGGCTCACTGTTGTTTCCTACCTAAGGCTTATGTTCTGAGGTCTTCCCATGAACTGTTTAAGCATCATGGTGCTATATCGCCTTTTTTTTCGGGTTTTATTGGAACGCCAAATGTACGCGTACTCTACATATAGATTTTTTTTTTTGTTATTGTTGTCTTCACAATGTCTCCCGTCTGCGCAGGCCCCCACAAGATCAAATTCATCCCCGAGATGGTGGGTCCCATCCTGGAGATGACCCTCATCCCCGAGATCGAGCTGCGCAAGGCCACCATCCCCATCTTCTTCGACATGATGCAGTGCGAGTTCCACTTCACCTGCAGCTTCCAGCGGGTGCGTGGCCCTCGAAAAAAAACATGAAAACATTCCATCCCCCGAACCAGGGGGCTTTGGAGAGAGAGAGAGAGAGAGGGAGAGAGGGAGCGAGGGAGAGGGAGAGGGGGGGGGGTTCTTGGAGCCACAAGCTTGTGATGCTTGAAGCTGTAAATCTCATTTTGTGGCGCTGCAGTTTACTGTATCAACAAGCGCTAAGTGGGACTTAATGTTATTACTTGTTACGGAGCAGAATCGAGTCTTTCTTTGTGTGTGGAGGGAAATCCCTTTCACCACGGCAACGCAGTGTATCTACTGTGTGTACGCCGGCGTTCTCACCGTCCCGGCTGTGTGTGTGTGTTGTGCTCTGTGGGCGTGCTTTGAAAGTTGATGTGTTTTGTTGTTGATTTTGGGGGTGGGATGGGCTGCTAGTGCCTTCCGGTGCCAGATTGGGCTCTCGGAGCTGGGATCCCGAGCCTCTTCGGGGTGGAAGTGGGCGGGCCCGATAATTAACGAAGCACAATCTGATCCATTTCAATCAGTTGGACCTGGGACTTGGACTCAGCCACAGGTCGAAGGAGTTTCGAGTTAGATTTGGAGGCAGGAATCGTGGCGTGAAATGGAAATCAAAATGTGACTAGGGCTGGATTGTCACAGCCCTTTTGTTATTCTTCTTTTTTTCCACACTGAATGCCAGGCCTCTCTTTCTACCATCTCTGTCTCTCTCTCGCTCTCCTTCCCTCTCTCTCTCTCTCCCTCCCTCTCTCTCTCTCTCTGCGGGTGCCATGTAATGGAAATCCTCGGCATAACAGGGGGAAAGCATTTACATATTCTCTCACTCTGTTGGACAAGAAAGCAGGGCAGACGGGGTTGTGTCTGCACAATCAATATATACTGTACATGCATTTCTCTGCGTGGCTGCCGTAGGCAGATAGCGCCGACACGAGGTCCGTGCATCGCTGTCAGTGGGTCGAGAGACTGTGTGTGAAATACATCCAGAGGAGAAGTCGGCTGGCGATTATAAACAGATAAAGAAGCAACGCACGGGGTTGAAAGGCGGATTAAGTGTGAAGCGCAGATCCGCTGAACCGAGGCCTGATGCTGATGGGGTGGAGGGAGGGGAGGGGTGGAGGGAGGGAGGGAGGGGATGCAACTCTAATGAATTGAAAAATTAGCTCCGCTGATTATTTGCGGCTGCTCCATCTTTAATTGCAGTTTGAGAACGAGATCATCACCAAGCTGGATCATGAGGTGGAGGGCGGCCGCGGGGACGAGCAGTACAAAGTTCTCTTTCAGAAAATGTAAGTGCTGATTAGCGGGCGGGATTACGCCGTCGCTGCCGCCGCCGCCGCCGCCGCCGCCACGTTAGGAAATGCTAATTGCAACACGGCACTCCTCAAAATAATCACAGCGTGCCGATGATCACACGGCTCAGTCAGACGCGTGCGTGCGTGCGTGTGTGCGTGCGTGCGTGCGTGCGTGCGTGCGTGCGTGCGTGGCTGTGTGTGTGTGTGTTATAGTTGATTGCAGCAGAGCGATGCACCAACTCAGATATCAGTACCGGTACCAGCCTGGAATTAGGGTGCCAGTGTCAGAGGAAATCCCCATTGACATAAAATTAAAAAATTGCCATATCAAACATGCTGCATGTTAAAGAAAAGTTTTCGTTTTATGGGGGGGGGGTTTCTGCTTCTTGGGCACATATAAACGCAGTGTCGATGTCTCGGATTTGATGGTGGAAGGAGAACTCAATCCTTTTACTTATGTAAAAGTACGTAAAAGTACCCCTGACACCAAATGACTAAAGTAAAAGTGAAGGTACTTAATTGACATTTCTATTTAAGTGAAAGTACCTGTCATATCCAGTGATACAACAGATCCTATGATATGGGATAAAGTGCTAGTTCTCTACCTTTTTTTCTGGAGATGAGTGCTCAGAATAAATAGTTAATAAAGGACATGGACCTAATAAATCATTGATTTTGCATTTGATAGATGCAGTCCCTGACCTAAAAAAAAAAATAATAATAAAAAAACCTTAATACCGCGACGGTGTTAGAAGTGCGGTATAGATATTTACTTTGCAATGTAGTGGAGTAAGTGGGAAGTAACTGAGTTCTTGTACTTTGTTACTTTCCACCACTGCTCAGATTGTGAAGCAAAACTGATTGAACGTCGCCACGTTCTTGCGGCCCCCAAACTCCACCGAATGTTGAATGTGGAAATCAGAATCTCAATGTGTCCCACGCATGCTTTTTCTTTTTTCTTTTTATTTTTTTTTATTTTTTTTGTCCCGCCCCGCTCCGCCCCCTCCCCCTCCGCCCGCCCAGCCTGCTGGAGCACTGCAGGAAGCACATGTACCTGGCCAAGACGGGCGAGAACTTCGTGACGCTGGTGGTGCGGCTGCTGGAGCGCCTGCTGGACTACCGGACCATCATGCACGACGAAAACAAGGAGAACCGCATGAGCTGCACCGTCAACGTGCTGGTGAGACGCGTCTGCGTGAATTTGTTTCAAGCCACCTCACGGGCAGCGAGGCGAGGCTCGCCAGCCATTTGCTTTGCGGCTAAACACATTTTTTTAGGTGATTCGGGACTCGCGAGTCATCCCGGGAAAAAGAGTGAATGTGCGACTCACAAACCGAAAATGATCAGTGAGGATTATTTAAGTCCAGTGCCAAATAAAGGTGAAGGCATTTGGAGTAATTCCTATTGAATGTGATTTACACCTTGCATTCCAGCAAAATGAATAATTTTGACAGAATTAAATGATTGTTCCGTCCACAACTCAGAGCCGACTCTTCTGCCTCTTCATCGTTCTCCCCTCGCGTCACCGTGCGTCCCCGACTCTTTACTGAGTCTTTACCGAATCTCAAAAAAAGAGTCTACCCTAACATCCAGACTGATAGTTCTCCCTTTCAGTGTGGAGCCTGAGCTTGTTCTGATGATCTTCCGGCTGGATCTGATGAACGAGCAAAGCCTTGCAATTTTGATCTTGCAACACAAGTATCTATTTCTATTTATGCGCGGATAATTGAAAATATGGATCGTTGCATGAATGTACGGACTCCTCCATTCATCCACTCAAGGGACGGAGCGACGATTATCGCTCGCCGCGACAATGGTCCCCCAATGAGACGGAGGCGGGCGTTTGTTTGTTTATGAGATGTTGCCGTTGGCGACAAGGCCCACAATGGCGCGAGACGGCCGCGCAGACGGCAGAACAATGGCGGCCTTGACGTGTCAGGACGTATTAAGGTGTCATCATGGAGCAGCTCATCTGGGAGGAACACTCCTTTTGTCGAATGACATTTCATCTGGGAACGGCAAAATGTCAATATTCCCCTCACCGGGGCTGCTGCGCGAAAATAAGCCGCTCAAAATGGAACAGAGCTATGTGTGATCATATTAAACAGTTATTCTGACAACCGGATTCAGGCTCGAAAAGCGGCTGGACAAGTTATTTTCTTTGTCAGAAACAATGGGATTTCTTTAATCAAGCCAACCTGGGACTTTCAAGAAGCTTTTTATGAAACATTAAAACGTGTCCGAGACGCGGCCCGTGTCTTGGAAATCCCGACTAATTTGGGTTAATTTTCCTCTCCGTTTCCCCCGTAGAACTTCTACAAGGAGATCGAGAGAGAGGAGATGTACATCAGGTAAGAGCTGGTTCCCGGGTCTGGGCTCTTGTTATTCGTGAGGGTGTGATGGATTTATTTACGGACGTTCTGTCCTTTCAAGGTGTTTTTCGCCGTTTTCCCCGCGGATGAAACCGGCGCTACGGTGCATTACATGCATTATGTGACTCAGCGCTGAGGCATTACCGCCCATTTGGCACTTGCAAGTTTTGCCGCGAGAGACAGGGTTTCGCCAGAATCTGTTACCCCGGCCGCGTCTCTCAAAATTCCGCGTATTAGCGATGCAAGACTCGCAAGCTCACCGTTCGTAGTCACCGAATCTTTGAAATGACTCTGGAATCTGGAGTCACTCCGGCAATGAGCCGTTTCTTTTGTTGGACTCGTCACCTCGACTCAGTGACTGGACTCACTGTCCCTCTGGCTCTTGACTCTCGACTTTGGATTCGCTGACTCTTGACTCAGCGACTTGACTTTGGATTCACTGACTCGACTCGCTGACTCTCAACTCTCGATTCGCCGGCTCATTTCGCCAAAAAAACGCGAAGAGCCGCGAGTTGAAAAGGTCAGTGATTCGGTGAGTGGGCGGGCGAGAGAGAGAGAGAGAGAGACTGCTAGGGAGTGAGTCTTCGCAGCATAGCAACTGAATCCACCAAACGGAGTGTCAAAAAAATTTAACAAATCGTTTTGCCAAGTCACTCTCCAAGAGCCCGATCGCCAAAAAGAGCCAAACTCTCGCTCACCGCTCCTGACAGCGGTGTCGGTTGAGGTAAAGAAGCCCGTCGAGCGGCAGCGGCTCTGGCAGAGCTTGACTCGGAGTTTCTATCCTGCGGGTGCGGGGGGTGGGGTTGGGGGTGGGGCCCTGTCCCGGCTCGACCCGTAAATAATTACTACTTCCTGCCAGGTACCTCTACAAGCTGTGCGACCTCCACAACGAGTGTGACAACTACACGGAGGCCGCCTACACCCTGCTGCTGCACGCCAAACTGCTCAAGGTACCGGGGAAAACCAGATAACACACACCAATAGAACCCCAAACCCCAAAATCACCCTGATGCACCTCCCCAAAACATACACACTCCCGGGGCGAGGCCAATATACAGTAGTGGAGCTAAGGAATACAATGCTTCTCAAAATGGAGAAAAAAAAACGTTTTAAAGACTTTTGGGTTGAACTTAAAACATAAAGAAGAAACCAGCTTCTCGCCCTCCATCTTGTATGAGTGGATGCTGTGGTGTGTTGGGGACGCTGGGTCCGCCCCTCCTCCTCCTCCTCCTCCTAACAACGTTTTAGGAGAGGAAACGGGAGCTTCGTCATTATCACTTGAACCGCTCTTTCTCGACAGCGGCGGCGTTCCCGAGGGGGGGGGGAATGATCCCCGTCTCTGGGTGGGGGGGTGGTGAGGGGAGAAGATTGAAAGGAAGAAAGGGGGGAGCGAGGGCAACGTGCTTACGGTGTGGAATTAGATTGATTGTGTTCCGTGTCTGGTGAAAGCCTTTCTTGTCCAATGAGCTGTGTCACGGCGCCCGTTAAAGCACTTTCTCTCCTTCGGGCGCCGTCCCCGAAAGACGAGCGCCGTGATTTAGTGTCGCTCGGGACGTCCGTCCACATTCATTAATTATTTTACGGATGATAAAAACGGCTCCGGGGGAGGACAGTAAGTCCTCTGGTGAAATACCTGGTAGTAGTAAAGGATGGTGGATTTACAGCATTATGTATATCGCTTTTTTGTGATGTATCAGCACTTTAGTTCCACCGGCGCCGGGTCCCCCCCGCCTCCCTCCTGAATAAATGGATCTCCATTTTAACCATCTGAGCGCTGCCGCACCACTGTCATACCATCAATAGGCAGAGTCGCCGTCCCGACATATCTCTTTTTAAAGTGCCGAGCGATTCCTTTTTTCCTGTCGTTCTTTTGCCCCCCCCCCCTTCCCTGTTTGCCCCGGCTTGGCGATGCAAATGGCAGCTCCCGGGGGCCGCCGGCTCAGGTCTGCCTCCCGGGTATCTTACGGTAATGAATCAGCCGCTGACGGCGCCCTCCCCCCTCGGTTGGAGTAACGCCCTCTGAGCGCGGCGTCCAAGCGGAGCCGCCCCGGCCGCTCCGAGACGCCTCATTAATTCTCCGTGTGGGAAGAAAAATAAATAATAATAATAATAATAATAATAATAATAATAATCTGCATGCGGTTGTGAGTCAGGCAGAAAAAGAAAAGGAACCTTCTTCATCTCGTTCGGCCCCCTCCTCCCTTTTCCTCACCCTTCTTCTCCTCCTCCACCGCCCGCCGTCGTTCGCGAAGAACAGCGGCATTTATTTTTTATCTTTTCAACTCGACTAATATTTGGCTCCTGCATAATTCTATTGTATCTGACTTGTATCCACTTCTATGGCCCTGTAGGCTGGGGCCCGGGGACGTGCGGGGGACTCTCTAGCACAACAGCAAATATTAGCGCAGGCACTGGAGTGGTGCGGTGTGCACTGCGCCGGCACTGTGCTCTCCCGGAGTCATTTGATTGGTATCGACGTTCGTCTCAAGCGCCCATTTCTCCCGTTTCCATCCGACCGTGCCGGGCTGGGGGGCTGGCTTTTTTTTTTTTTCTCTCCTTTGGAGGGGGATGAATCCACCGATCGATCCGTTTCATCCATTTGCCCCGGATACAAAACACCAGTTGGCTTTTTTCCCTTCTCTATTCTTGTCACTTTCCTCGCTATTGACCCCGGCGCTCTGCGTGTCCCCCCTGCTCAGTGGTCGGACGAGGCGTGCGCGGCCCACCTGACCCAGAGGGACGGCTACCAGGCCTCCACGCAAGGACAGCTCAAGGACCAGCTCTACCAGCAGATTATCAATTATTTCGACAAGGGCAAGGTGAGGCGGCCGACAAACACACGCTTGCACGCATCCCACAATATCCGGCGGCTTAATAAATGGAACCGGGTGAAACGAGGCAGAATCTCTCGACAAGGCTTTGGGGGAAATGAGGCGCTTTTGCTTCCCCTTTGTTGCCGACAGGGAGGTGCAAACCTTTTATGTGCTCCCCTTTCATGTGGACCCTCCTTAAAATGGGCAGAGGTTCACACCGGCGCCAAAAACCAAAGCGGCGCCGCTCGTTTCACCCTCGAACGATCAGTGGCTTCCACAGCACCCCCAGCCCCTTCGTTTAAAGGCGAAATAGATTCGTCCACTTTACTCTTTTTATTTCACGAGAGTCAAAGGGCGATGGGATGTTGCCCCGTAAACTCTGCTGCGAGGCCACACGGAGTGACCAGGGAGACTGGAGTTGAGGCGTCATCCGGTCTCAAATAGTAAAAAAATTATAATAATTATAAATAAATAAATATGAGTCCCCGAACAGATTCAGCCCATGCAGAATTTTTGCTCTCCCAGGCCACGCCGTCGACCAGATTGTCCCGTGGCCGCTTTCTTCCCCGCAGATGGCCGACACCCTCGAAGCAATAGCGGCGGGCTCGCCGCACCCCAGAACCTGACTTGGCTGAGTCGGGCCGAAAACAGATCGGTCCCAATGAGGGGCCCTTAAATGGCATCTTGGCGTGTTTAAGGGCCTCCCGTCTCCCTGCCAACCAATCTGATGGAGCGCTGCCTCTGGGGAGTCGAGCGGCAAAACGCTCGTTGCGGGACGGCATCCAGTTGATATCGTACTCTACCCCCTTCATACATGACTCAAAGTCATATTGACGAAGCGTTCTTTGATTCCTGGCTGTATAAAGGAGTCGTTCAAAGCATTTGAGATGCAGCTCAGACTCCAGATCTGTTTGCTTTTCCAGCGGTTAAGTGGGAATACAGCCGCCGGTGCGATGAGTTTGCATTTTTCAGCCGACTGAATACTATTGTTCCCCTAAAGTTGTGCAATGTTGATTGCGTGGGTTTTTTTTTGTAAACTGTCACGGCTCGTGTGTCCAATAGATGTGGGAGGAAGCCATTATTTTGGGAAAAGAGCTGGCGGAACAGTACGAGAATGAGATGTTTGACTTTGAGCAGCTCAGCGCGTCCTTGGTAAGTGAAGTTTTATTTGCATGTTGTTGGATCCAGTACAAAACATATTTTAGCATTTTTATTTATCAGAGTATTTTTTAGTAACGGCTTCCATCTTTGCCCCCTCCCCCTCTCCCCAACAGCGGAAGCAGGCCCAGTTCTATGAGAACATTGTGAAAGTGATACGGCCCAAACCGGACTACTTTGCCGTGGGCTATTGCGGCCTGGGCTTCCCCTCCTTCCTGAGGGTAGGTCAACACCCACACACACACACACACACACACACACACACACACAGCCATTCCACCGTTCCTCCATTCCCCACCAGCTCCTTGCCACCCGTGCACGCCGGCGCCATCTGCACGCCGTGCAAGCGCCGCTCACCAGATCCAGACCCTCGGTGGCTTCATCCGCTGCTAGCTCCGTCTCCGGCGATATTGCACCCGACGCGTGTTCATTGATTCTCCACATATTCATTTAAATTTTTTTGATTTTAATTTTTTTTTTTTTTTTTGCCACGATGGCAGTGGAAGCGCTCGCTTAAGTCCCATCTGCTCTGTGCTTCTCAGTCTGTTTCTCACTCAAAACAGACGAGCCGTGAATCCATCGCAGCCGTTCCAAGCTTTGGCCGCGGAGAAGAATAATCTAATTTTTTTATTCAATTTAATTTTTTTTATTTTTTTTTTCCCCGCATCTCCGCCGTAGCTGTAAGGCTTGGGTTTCGCTGGCTGGACGGCGCCTCCTCTCTCCTCTCTGGTAGAAATTCCGCTTTTTTGGAGGTCACAACCACCACCAACAAAACACACAAAATCACGCCCTTAAAAATCGGTATCACCGGTGAGATGTGTTTCAGTAAGCAGGGATTCTCCAAGCTTTACTCCTTTTCATTTCAATGGGATTCTTCAGCCATTTTTGCTTGTTGCAGATTTTGCCTTTTCTCCCCTCTCATCTGGCGGGACAGAAACTCAATTACAGATAGGGACAGGCTGCTCTGACTTAATCTAGCTGGCGATTTGAAAGGCTCTTTGACTCCTGCAGAGTCCGCCCCCGCCAGCAGCTTGGCCCGGACAGAAGAAGGCAGGAGGTGAACGCAAGCTGCCTCGGCAAATCCCATTTTTATTATTATTATTTATTTTTATTTGTTTTCCTACAGCCCGGGCTAAAATAGGAGTTCGTTAAAACCAGATCGGACGACGAGGCCTCCCCACTCCACCGCGCATTTCATTTGTCTTCTCATACCACGGGGTCCCCCGTGCGTCCCGGGAGATGCAAACAGTTGTGCGCGGTCGGCCAAGGCTCTTATCGGCCTGCGCTGCTGTAAACGTTTCGGATCCGTTCGGTGTCATCGAAGGAATGCGAACCGGATAATCACAGAGCTCTTTGTCCTGATTAAAAGCCCACCCCCCTCCCCCCACACCCCCCAAATAAAGCGATTGGTTATACAGTAATTGCTGCCCGTACTCTGAGTGCCTGGCCTTCTAACTGACGCGCTTAGTGCCCCCGAGATGGTATCCGCTCTCGCTGCCATTCATAAACGCGTATTAATGCTCCGCTCTCTGCGTGAGTAGATTGGGAAGTATTTATGTGAGGCCGCTAATTAAGATGAATGCCATTTTGGGGGGGGGGCACTGTTTTTCTCCCCGCATTTGCTGTTTGTGTTTGCGGGCGTCACCCGGAGTCTCCCAGGAATAGTCAATTATATTAGGAAATCAATAGCTCTGATAACGTCGCCGCCACCAGCCTCCCCAAACAATTGATTTTACGCAAGCGCGTGAAATGTAGTTGGACCACAGGACGTTTGCTAATTGGAAAATGTTTTACATCATATTTTGGGGTCTGCGGACTAAATTGAGTCGCGGGTCTCGCACGCCCACCCACGCACAAACACACACACACACACACACACACATACACACACACACACACACATACACCAAAAAAAAAAAGGCTGGGAAAGATTAGTTTATTTGAATTATTTGGTGATCTTTGATGTTTATCAGTTTGGTGGTACACTCAAAATATGATAAGAAAAGAATCCTGGTGGGAAAATAAATATTTTTCTCAAAAACAGTTCATAGATATTAGCACCGGTAGAAACTCTTTATCAACAAAATCCATCCAGTATCCCACCTGAGAAATGAGCAATGATATCACAATAAAACGTTCTCACATGGGCAAGAAAACATTGATAAATAATGATAAATAAATAACAATGATAAAAAATAGTGATTTTTAGTGTGTGTGTGTGTCAGATAGATAGGTATCTTGTGTTTGTCATTTTAACCTTGAAACCTTAAACCTAACCTTTCCAGCATTGTATATATTTGTATTTTCCCACCCTGTAAAGCTTTTCTTTTCCGCCGGCCCCGCTGAATGATCGTATCCTGTCCTGTCTGCCATCTTAACACGCCTCTCCCCCTCTCTTCCGGGGGAATCCTCCAATTTAGCTTAATCCCTCGTACGGGGGAAGAAGAGCGGCGCTTCCCTTTTTTTCCCCCCGCGCGCTCACAACAAGCTCAGGTTCGCCCGGCGTCGGTCTTAAAATATGTATCTTGCCGCGCGGCGTGGTGAGACGCTCGGATATGAGCTGTCATGTTCCATCATCGCAGGTGTTCCTCAGAAGGGGCCGTGGGCACACAATCGCAGATGAAGGAAAAGTTCCGCAGCCATATATTTTAGGTACACCCTGTGCCCTGGCCCCCCCCAAAAAAGTAGGGTATTTATATATTTATTTTATTCGCCGTGAACCAAGATGACCTGTTATTAGTTTGGAGTTAGTTATTAGTTTATAATATTAGAGATATTCCGAGATATTTTCTGGGGTTTTTTCTGTCATTTTATTAGTTTAGGGTATATATAAAGGCTTGTTTTCATCATCACAAGGTGCTTTTTAAATGACAGAAATAGTGCTTACTTGAAATAATTTCACGTTTGATTTTATTATTTTTTTTAAATAGTTTCTACACCAACTGACTTATACTCCATCACTCACCAGTCTAAAGCTGCTTTCACACATGCACTGCAACCCTGAAATGATCAGGACATCACCCGGAGGAGCTGTATGTGTGAACGCAAAATGTCCGAATCGGTTGGACCGGACTTTGAAACCAGCCAGCACCCGAGTCACGTGTAGTGTCTGATTGAGAGGTGAACAGAGCAGGTGATTGTCTGGAGAATTCACAGCGGGCGAGTGGGCGTGTCGCGTGTTGATGACGTCTCTGTCGATCTCATGCGACTGGTGACGTCATCATCACGCCCACTCGCCCATCTACCGCCATAGCATACAAGGACAAAGAAGACGATAATATGCGTAGAAAATGTCAAACTCATTTCTGACTCCCGCAGTGTCGCTGCGTCACGTCCTGGCTCCTGCACGCTCTACCCAGGCCCCGCCCCTTCGCCTTGACCAAACAGAGTACTTCCAGTAGGTGTGAAGACGTCTGACACGGACAGTCTCTTGTGTGCTACGCGTGTGAAAGAGACCTGATTATCCGGAAGTTGTCGAAAAAGAGTGAGATAACAACACATTGATTAGGAGCAAATGTGCTCATAATGTGGGCGGACGAGCAAAACACTGTTAGAAAGAGGATCCAGTTTTCAAAAATCCATATTGAATGATTCCGATCAAATGGGGATTCTCCATTTGTTCGTTGGCCAGAAACCGCAGCTGCTTATTGTCTGGCTGCGTCCGCTTATTCCACCGTGGGTTGCTATGGATGACTCTGGAAAATCAATGCGCCTTTTGTCGCCCTATCTTTCAAAGCAAATGTGAAAGTGTTCCCAGGCATATTTCATGGCTGCAATTCATTTAATTAATTTGGGGAAATTGCGGCGTGTGCTCAGCATGAGCATGAGCACGGGACGCGGCGGCGTTCCCGGATCTTGGAAACGACACCACGCCGAGGACAGGACGAGGGTCGGCGTTCCCCGTGACGGAGGACATAGGGCTGCATGTGCATAGCGCCCCGGCGTTAGAGGCGTGTCCGGGGCCGTACAGCCGGCGCCCAACTCACTGACTCTTCTCCCGAACGAATCACAAGTCCGCGTGTTGCAGAGCCTGCCGATGGGGAGTGGTTCCAGTGTTATTACCAAAGTGCAGCCAAGGGTGTGATGAGGGGACTTGCTCTTTGGCTGCCGCGGCACCGATGGCTTGATTGAAATAGCCAATACATTAGCCTGGCGGGCAGCCCCCCCCCCTCGCCTCTTGGTGCTCGCCTACAAAAGCAACGCCGTGTCTTGCCAAAGCCCGCAGCGAGCACGTTAGGGGCAATTTGAAGTATATTTAGTGTACTACATAGGACAAAGTCCAGTCCTCTACCAAGCCTGCGGTGATATCAGCTGGCTTTGACCAGTGGCTGAACTGGTGCCAAGAACATGCTGTCTCCCTTTATTTCCAGGTGTTGAGCTCCAGGAGGTTGTCACCGTGGATTGTGGCGTTGCCAGATTATGTGCCGTTTTAGTTTTTTTTTTGTTTTATCCAATAAACCAAATCTGCTTCTGACTTTGAAACGCACATCATAATACCGTAATGTCCTTTGTCTTTCCTTACCTTCCTCCCGCTTCAGCTGTTTAAAAATGTTATCGCCGGATGGAATATTTAATCAAAACTTCCTGCACGCATAAGCGCTGCCCCTGTTATTTAGCAGTCCAAAATTGGCCTTTGCCTAACCCCCACCAGCCGCCTGTCGGGACGTTTGGCCGCGCACTTTGTGCCGGGGCGCCGTCCCAAATGGATCGCGCCGCACGTCCAAAGGGTCTCACCGTGTCTGACGTGGCTTCCCAGAACAAGATGTTCATCTACCGCGGGAAGGAGTACGAGCGCCGGGAGGACTTTGAGGCCCGCCTCCTCACCCAGTTCCCCAACGCGGAGAAGATGAAGACCACCACTCCACCCAGCGAGGACACCAAGGGCTCCCCCGGACAGTGTATCCTCAGCCAGAAGAGACCGGTGTTTCTGGAGATCTTTTTTTGTATTTCGATATATTTAAAGGATAATAATTGTGATTGTTTTTTCGTACTGTATAATGTGTTTCCCCATCGTAAGGCTAAGATTAATCCCTTGTTGAGGAGTCCCCCCATCTGCTCGCTGCTTCCTGTGATGTCTGGCTCTCCGTGAATCCGTTTAGTCATTAGCCGCCGCGCTTGGTGGGTGTGACGGCTCCGAATATTTCATTTTCCGTTTTTCCTCCTTGATGTTTTCCGCTAAAGACATCCAGTGTTTCACAGTGAAGCCCATCCTGGACCTGCCTGCCAAATTCCAGAACAAGCCCGTGTCGGAACAAATTGTGAGGTAAGCCTTTCCCACTTCCGTGCAGACTTTCTCGTTTGCAATTACAGCACTTGTTAATATTCCACACCGAGCACGCATTCTGCTCCATCAAGCCCAATTTACATCTCCCGGTCACAAATTTCTGCACAACTGCAGCCGCAGATCCTGCCGTGCCGTGGGAAGCTGGAGTAAAGTGCGTGAATCTTAATAGAAAGGGATGAGTAAAACAAACAGTGGTTGACCCTCTGGTAGCTCTCCTGGTTATTAACTTCCAGTCCAGCCCTCCGGTATCAGCCAGTGTTCCTGGAACCGTCCTCCGTTTCCCTGCCACGGTTTAAACAGCCTTGGCACGGAGCCCCGTGGCTCCAGTAAACAGACCCCTATGCCTGTTTGCTCGACCGCATCGGGGCCCAAAAATTGCCACCCGACACAACAGCGGACACAATTAAAAAACAAACAAACAAAAATCATTTTCTACAGGGAAATGGACCGGCGTGTGTTTTTTAAATATATTTTTTAATTTTTTTATTTTTTCACCAAAAGGATGGAGATTTGAACTAACCAGGCAAATAAGGTGCCGGGCGCTGTTGATTTTTATCGCCGCCGGTCACGCCTCCCCGAATTGATCACTCTGGCGGCCTGTCGGCTGGTCTGCTAACCGGCCCTGATTGGAAAACGCGGCTCCACTAATAGGCCGAGGATTAGACAGCCCCGTGCCGAAGAGATAGAGGAAAGCTACACACTAACTGTTGACTGTTTGACTCCCCGTCTCCCTAAGAGTTGAGTGTTTTTCTGTTTTCCTTCTCTAATCTCTCTCTCTCTCTCTCTCTCTCTCTCTCTCTCTATCCCTCCCTCCTCTGCCACGCTCCTTCACGCTGTCTCATCTTTTTGTTTTTGCTCTCTCTCGCTCGCTCTCTCTCTCGCTGCCACCTTTTCCCTTTCCACCTCTTGCGCTTCCCGCCCCCTCTTTTCTTTTCATTGTCCCTCGTTCGGGAGTCGGCGGTGCATGGCAATGAGGCCGTGTTGCCGTGAGCCCAGAGGGGCACGGCGCCGGGCGTCACCCCGTCTGACCCGGCCGGTGTCTGCACCGCCTCGTTAGCCCCGTGGCCAATGGAATGAAAAAAGACCAAATTGAAGTGGCTGAACTGCTTTTAAAGCCCCTTCATTAACGTGTTTGCCGGATCAGAAGTTTGCTGTGTGTGTGTGTGTGTGTGCGTGCGTGCGTGCTTGCGTGCGTGCGTGCGTGCCCGCCCGCCCGCGCCGCCAACATCCCCTATCCCATCCCTGTTTTGTCCTTGTATGACGGCGCTTGAATGACACGAAAGGTGCTGTGTGCTTTGTCGCTCTGCCAGGGCTACAAACCGCATGGACGCCCTTTCATCAGCAGCGCGTTCAATCGCTCACAAACATTCAAAAGAGTGCCCCCATTCCATTGCAAACAAACAAACAGTCCTTTCCCGAACAGATTCTTTTTGATATTTTATTCATGGCTCCTTTGTTAATAAAGTCAAAGTCCGCTCCATGAGCCATATGGCA
Organism: Zeus faber; assembly: GCF_960531495.2. Classification (NCBI taxonomy): domain Eukaryota; kingdom Metazoa; phylum Chordata; class Actinopteri; order Zeiformes; family Zeidae; genus Zeus; species Zeus faber. The sequence continues at coordinate 19,363,053 of NC_137207.1, forward strand.
AAACGCAATAAGCCGTAGTGGGATAGCAGTTATAGCCCCCAATCCCCGAGGAGAGACTGTCCACAATGTGGATTTGTGTGTCAAGAGAAAGGGAGGGAAGGGGAGAGAGGGAGCGATAACAGAACAAGCGATGGGGAAAAAAAAAAAACGAGTGATGAATGAACGGGAGAAAGCGGGTGTGTGGGCGCCGGCGTGTGCTGAAGCCCACGAACGATGTGGATGTGTCTGCCTGCCGCTGACAGCCGTTCCCCTCAGCTCTTGGTGGACAACACCCTGCAGCAGCAGGCTGTCGCTGTGAAAAGTCTATTAACCTGAGCCGGGGAAGCGCCGTCCCTGCCGCCGCTCCGCACGCCGCCAACCCCCGCCCTCCCCAGGCGACCGGCTCCAGGGCCGAGAGCCCCCCCGACCCCCGAAATGAATTTATTCGCTGCGTAGATGAGGCCCCGTCCCCGCCAGAGCCCGGCTGTCTGAGCCGGCGCGCCTGACGCCGGAGCTTGCGGCTCCTGGGCCCCGTGCGGAGTGGAGCTGCCGTGTCCCGCGTCTGACCCCAAGCAAACCAATCAACCGTCGTTTTCGGAGCGAGCCCTAGATTCGCCAATAACAGTTTTTTAATTTAGTCGGGTTCTCCTCCTCCGCAGCTTCTACACCGTCAACGAAGTCCATAAATTCCAGTATTCCAGGCCGGTGAGGAAGGGAGAGAAGGACCCGGACAACGAGTTCGCCGTAAGTATTTTTTTTTTATTCTAATTGTTATTCAGCTGTAATTGTTTTCTTGGCCATTGTCTATGTTGTAACAGGTTTATATTATTTGATATGTGACGTCAGGGTCTTCATATCATTGAAATCGACATCCATGTTTAGCAGGACAGAACGCCACCTAATGTACTGTACATTGTTTTGCTGATTGGCATTGCCAAACACGCTGCTTGGTAGAATGAACTGTAAGTTGGTTGCCGTGTCTTCTGCCGGGAGATCACATTGCACACACACTCACATTGAACCTTCCATCTCCGTTTGAGGACACGAGTGATGATTCATACCTTGGTCGAGATCGCCACGGTCACATCCAGCCGCCCAATTAGGCTCATTCCCCGTACTCCGCACCGAGTGAATTGGGGCCCCGTCGTTCTGCCGTGGCGGGACTTCAGCAGAGCAAGACAATGCCTTTTACATTTTCCTACGGACGGATCAAACTTCCTCCGGCTCCGGAAAGTTTTTAACCAGCGCGGCAAATTATGTCCGACAGAAGCTTTGAAACATACCATGCACACACGTAAGGAGCCGGGCCGCATCCTAAACCGCTGTCACAGCGTGGGATGATGCCGGCGAGGCTGCGGTGCTAAGACACATTGATGCGTGTCAGCGTCTTCGCCTTAATTGATCAAATGGGGATTCCCTTTCATTTCTTTCTTCTCTGACAGTGATTAAAAAAAAAACAAAAAAACAAAAAAAAAACGTTGAGCCCTCTCTCCCAAGGGAAATAATCACTTTCTTTTTTCCCATCTCGTTCTTTTTTTTTTTTTTCCCTCATTTATTTATTTTATTTTATTTTTATTTTATTTTCGGAGGCTGTGTCATTATTTCAGCTCCACTTGCGTGTGCGGGGGTTTCGGAGGCGGTTACCGCTCATTTGGGCTGTCTGTTTGCCGGGGCCCTAATGAGCTGCCGTCGAGTCGGGGCCGGCTGAAGGTGGAGCCCAGTGAGATGGGGGAGAGGTGCTCATCCAGAGATAAAAGATGTCTCCTCCGCCCCCACCGCAACAACCAGCTTGCTTTTTATGAGCTTTTAGAGGACAGCCATGTCGTATTCTCATCCCTCTCGTTGATGTAGCGACGGTCTATCGATCCCTCCTATTGCAGATAAATCTGTTCCTCAATTTGCACGTGTTTTCGTTTTAAGTTGCAGTGCGTTGAGCTCCGGGGGCCACCGTACCTCTGGCTTGTCAGGATGTCGTTTAGAGCCGGGTAAACTGGCTGACCTTCCAAAGTGTTAAAGATGGTTAACCTTTTTTCCCCGTCGCTTCATCCGTAGAACATGTGGATCGAGAGGACGACCTACACCACGGCGTACAAACTACCCGGCATCCTGCGCTGGTTTGAGGTCAACTGGGTCTCCACGGTAAGTCCTGAAGGGCCCCCGTGTGCCGAGCAGGCCTTCTAATCAGGTGAGGGGCCGCGGATAAATGGGAAAGGGGATCGATACGGTTTGTCCACTTAAGCGGCGTGGACACAGGCGTGGCGCTCGCCGGACCCCTATGAGGCCGTGCTCCTCCAGCCCTGCTCCACTCTTCCGCCAGGCGGCCCCTCCGCCTCGATTTACCAGCCACTGTTTAAGGCCAGTTTGGAAATTAGCAACGCAGCAAACATGCCAATAATGCAAAGGGGGCCGGTGAGTTCGGCACGCACTTACTGCTGATTTTCCCTTTCTAATATGACCTGGATTTCTTTATTGACAACCGGTGGAAGTTGATGAGAGTTGGGTCTCACTGCAGCAAATGGCTTTAGTGTTTTACAGTGGCGCTGAATCAAGGCGCGCTTTGCGGTCCGTCCTGAGGGTGCTGCTGTTATTTCAGCTTAGCCGTTTGGACCAATTAAAACCGGTGCCTGGGGGTCATTACTTTTTGGTGGCGGTGTCAAAGAGAAAGTCCAGAGCAGAAGTCACGCCGCGGGAACCGGACGCACAAAAACCAGACTACGGCCTCGTCCTTCTTAAATATTTAGTTATTTTGTCCAAAAACAACCACCCTGTAGCTTTAGCTTGGCTTAGCTTTCTGCAGTCAGTTACTCTTTATTTGTTGCTTTGATTAGTTCCTTTCATAAGAGAAAAGGGTCATGTCGTTCTTACTCTGTCTGTTCTCCAAAGGTACTCGGTCGCCGTGTTAACCAGGGCAGGCTTCTCTCAGCATGTCTTCAGGGCTCAGCCTGCCTTCATACTCCATTAACGACCGGGTCCAATCACCCCAATGTCCGCAGAGCGAGGCGGCCGGGGGGGAGGTGGGGGGCTGTTTGATTGCCATGCCAAAAATGGCACAGCCAAGTCAAGGTTGTACCAATACGCGATAATGCGACGCCGCACCAGTTCGTTGTGGAGGCATCTTCCCTCAGGCGTGGCTGGGACGTCCAGTCAGGAGCAGCTTGCCTTACAGAGGAGCCACGAAAGAGGCCAGGTCCCCCCAGGTCAGCCCCTCTATTTAAAGCCTAATTACTGGGCTGCGATTCGCCGAGCTCAGGCCCTCCATCTGCCGGGGCTTTCAACAGAGCCGGTCCAGGACGCGGTGCTGCAGATTGCAGATTTGTCACTCCGGCACATCTCGTGTCTATTTTTTGCTGGATTTGGGTCGGGGCCTAAAAGTGATATTTGCATAGTCAAAGTCAAAGCCCCCCACGGTCTTATTGTTTCATGTTTTCCCATTCCCGGTGCTTCGTCTGTCTTCCGTGGATGGAGATGGAATTCTTCTTGTGTACATGGAATTATTTTCTCCAATTGACCAATTATGGTTTTCTGTCGTGGGAATTGAAACTTGCCTGCATGGCATGCTATCCATCTCCATAATGCTGGTGCTCTCACCTAAGTGATTTTTTGGTGTACTTAAGGGTCTCCGAGCCCATCTTCTAATATACTATCCCTTGTCGTTACAGACAAATAATTTCAAGAGGTTGAGGGCTAATATATAGAAAGTTGGTTCGCGTGTGTGTATGTGCGCGAGAGCGTGTGAGTATCTGGATGCATTCACGAGACGGGCGGATATTGAACATAGCACTTGATGCTGGTCCAGTACCAGGTTAATACATCGTATGGTATCAGACAATATCTCCAGTACAAAGATCTGTTTCCCAGAGATGTGTCCGATATTAAAAAATGAGTGACTTGATTTTCTGCTTCTTGGACACATATTGGATGTCGCTTATGGATAAAAATGGATATGCGTTACATGTCAATCAGTATGTCTTTATGACTGGAATGCTTTATATATATATATATATATATATATAAATATTTTTTTACATGAACTCTCCAAAGATGGTAGAGCCAATGAAAACATTGTACCGGCCCACCCATAATGCCCACCTCCACCTACTCTGCCATGCAGGAGGAGATCAGCCCCTTGGAGAACGCCATGGAAACCATGCAGCTGACCAATGAGAAGATCAGCAGCATGGTGCAGAGGCACCTCAACGATCCCAACCTCCACATCAACCCACTCTCCATGCTGCTGAACGGCATCGTGGACCCGGCCGTCATGGGTGGTTTCACCAACTACGAGAAGGTGCGGGCAAACGGAGAACCGCCTCGTTGACTTCATTCTGACGCAAAGCGCATTGCCTCTTCACACCATGGACGAAGAATCGTGATTTAGCCCCACTTTGATCTCACACGAACCTGGGTTGTACACTTATTCACTTATTTGGCTTTTATAGCCTGACCGTAGCGATTTCGGGAATTTATCCGAAACCAAATATAATGTTCTGGGGGTGGTCGGTGGTCAGGCCTGTTTGGCCCATAGCGCTGTAGGTGCATCGGAATTTTGTGTTCGATCGACTTTTTTTTTTTTTTTTCATCCTTTTTGTGCGTGCTGTGAATAGCATTATGGGCTGCATGTGGCCATAACGCACATGTGCCATTTGCACTAGGGATGGACAGATGCAATTTGAAGACCTGATACCACGAGCCGTGTCGAACTCAGATATTTAAGAAAAGCAGCTAACAGCTAACTTCATCTCTCTGGGTCAATTTTGAACCCCTCCGCCCCAACTCCTTCACCACCCCCCCCTTTCTCTTGTTTTCCTAATTCTCATTGCCTGACCCCCTCCCATCCAGGCCTTCTTCAATGACAAGTACATGACTGAGCACCCGGAGGACCTGGAGAAGATCGACAGGCTGAAGGACCTGATCGCCTGGCAGGTGAGACTGGAAGCTGCGTGCGTGCGTGTGCGCGTGTGTGTGTGTGTGTGTGTGTGTGTGTGTGTGTGTCCGTGTGTGTCCCCTGGCACGTGTGCGCCCCCCCACATTCAGCCGGGCGCACGGGGCACCTGTCGGCCTTCATTTCCAAAAGTCGTCGTCACCTAATTAAATTGAGAACACAGAATTGCAATAGCGACAGCAGGCACCCGGTGAGTATGCTGCAAACCGTGGCTAACGACGGCAACTGAGCCGAGAAAGTGGAAAAGTATGTTTTTAAAGTTCCGCCAAAGATGATGGCACGTGGAGTGTGCTGAAGCAAGCAGTCTAAAGTGAGAGGGGACCCTCCGTGGCATGAGGAGAGAGCAGCTCGGTGGATTGGGCCCGAGCAACTTTCACACACAGTAGAAATAGCATGCACACGCACGCAAAGCAAAACAAAATCCTTTTTTTATTTTTATTTTATTTTTTTTGCAGCGGCAGGTGTTTCCTGCCAATTTAGAAACAGAAGCCTCTTTCCGTCACAGTTTTTGGGTCTCCAGCTCCTCATTAGCTCCATATCAACGTGGGCCTCGGGTCAGGAAATATCTCTGTTCACCCGACAATAACCCTGCCTTTTATTATCGAAGGATTTGGAAATGACGCATATACTTCTTAAAAAACAGAAGAAAAAAAAAACAATGGATGTGTGTGTGTGTAACCGTGTGTGTGCGTGTGTGCGCGCGTGCGTGCCACCGAGCAGGGTTCTGTTGCCATGTATCACCCTCAGGTCTATAAAAAGACGTGAGTATCCTGGGAGACGTGGATCTTGCCTCGGCTTTCACTCTCGTTCTCTTTTCTTTTTGTTTGTGTCTTTTTTTTTTTTTTTTTTTTTTATATACACTGACTTGTCCTTGTCCCATTCTTCTGCCCCCCCCCCACCTTTCACAAACTCTTCCGCCGTCCTTCTCCTCCTTTGTCCATTCCTTCCCTTTCTCCTGGTCTCCCCCTTTGTCACTCTCCGAACCCTCCTCGCCATCCTTTCTTTTTCCTAACTCCCCATTCCTTTCTCCATGTCATCTCTCTCTCTCCCTCCCTCTCTCTCTAGGCATAGGGAACACAAATTTACACTTTATCCCCATAGCACATAAAAAAAAAATTGTGAACAATATAACCTAAAATAGTTTTTTGGTTTTTTTTTTTACATTGGTGCTAAAAATATATTAACAGATAAGTCAGGATAACATAAAATTGAAAGATGAATTAATTGCTGTTAAAATATATAGTATATATACATTTAAATGAAGATAATGTTAAAATAGAAATAGAACATTTTAAACCTTGTTGTTTAAATGTGTATACTATATACAGATGAGTAAATCTAGCCTTAAATAAAAATAGACATTTTTCAACACTGCTGTTAAAATATATAGATTTTGATATAGAATAGAATATAGAGAATATATAGAGTTATATAGATATATAAATACAAATAAGGATATATAGATGTTGACTTCAATACGGACAGAATTGCACTTAAAAATATGAATTTACTGTGAATTGGTAAAGGTAACCTATAATGTATTATGTGTAGACATGGAGAATTACAGTGGACGTGCACACTGTGTTGCGTGCATTTCCCATAGGTTGCCATAATAACGTCCGCTGTTTGAGAATTGCGAAAGGTTACATCAGATGAAAGGAGATGAGACGTGAAGTTCCTCCAGAGCCCACTGCCAGCAGGCCGTCTGCCATTCCAAAAAACGAAAGGAGAAGGAAAGAAAACACAAACAAACACACAGCTGGCAGAAGTTACACAAACACACACACACGCGCTTATCCTTGCTCACACCCTATCTATCTTCGTGTTAACGTTTAGGTTTACTCGATACCCCCCAATATTTTCTTGTTGAATGTAAACATTTTTTGGTTAATTGTGTATTGTATTTGTATTTGTATTTTTCTGATTTATTTTCTATTTTTATGTAAGAATATTGTATATAAAAAACATCTTCTACTTACTAGTTTAGTCTTGAGGGTTTATTAAATATTGCCAATTATTCAGCTAATTCTAAGAGTAATTGTGTCTTTCCAAAGTGTAAATGCACTCATGAAATTTTTAATACTAAATTCCTTTTTCATTTTGGCCTTTTTTTTTCCCCCACTTTTTGCTCATACACACTTTTCACCTTGTACTTACAGTATTTTTCACTTAAACTGGTGACACAGGAACCAGGACATTTCATGTTTATCTGGGGGAAAAACAACCCCACGCAGTGTTTCACTGCCGCACACTAACAGTAACATTCCAGTTACTCAACAGGGATGAAAAATAAATAACTTACCTGTGATTCCCAGCAGCAGAGAATGGAAAAACAAATAACTTACCATTTTCCAGCAGCAGAGAATGGATGGGCGGAGAAAAAAACCCTAACAAGTCAAATGCTTGGTCCCTGAGGAGTGTCATATCCTGGCTCTCGCTCACACCCACTGTGGCACGAGGGCTTCCTAATTGCTATATTTTGGCATTTTCGCTCTCATTCTCTCTCTGGGCTGCAGTTGTCTCTGGTACGTACGTTTTGCAGCACAACTCCATGTTGTGCTGCAAAATGAGGGTCGGGATGTTTTTTATGTCGATATTATTTATTTTGTGACGTTCAAGTGTGCAGAAGAATGTGTCTTTGTTAGTGTGTGTGTCCGTCTGTCTGTCTGTCTGTCTGTCTGTCTGTCTGTCTGTCTGTCTGTCTGTCTGTCTGTCTGTCTGTCTGTCTGTCTGTGTGTGTGTGTGTGTGTGTGTGTGTGTGTGTGTGTGTGTGTGTGTGTGCGTGCACCGCAACCTTAATCAACCTGTGTTAAAAAAAAAAGAAACACTGATCCTGATCCCAAGTATGCTATTTAAATAGGGGGTGAGATGGAGCAAGGTGTAGTAGCCATGGCAACCTGGTATCCATTAATGGAGGCTTCTCCCAACTGGAGGGGGAGGAAGGGGGGGGGGCTGCTGAAGTGTGATACCCCTTTGCAAAAGACTGTGTGTACACACGCACACTCCAGCAGAGGAAGAGGAAGACTGCTAATTGAGGACCGGCGGTGCTGAGTGTACAGAGCAGGGCCGTGGATTGTCACCTTGTCGTGGTGGAGAAGCTTGTGTGGTACTGAGATCCCGAGAGCGATGCCCTCTGGAGCTATGCTCCTGGTAGAGTTACCCCGGCGGTAAGGTCGCGAGGGAGGTCCTGACAAAGCAATCCAACCAAGATCTCAACGGTGGAAGAGGAGGAGGATGATAGCTGGCTTTTGGGAAAGCATCACAAAAAAGCTGGGATGGCGGGTGAAGGCTGCACCAGAAAAGGGCCCCTTGTCATCATCTACTCCATGCCACTGGATCCTGAAAAAGATCCGTCAAGGACCCTGTGGTGACTGTCCGTGCACCAGTCTCCCCACGCTAAACACAGTCATGCACAGGTGCTCTGCATAATGGGAATCCACCAAACATCCCGGATTTAGTCCTATGGTGACCGGCAAGTGGCAATGGGGACAGAATTCTCAGATCTGGAAGCTCCTAGTCATGAGCCTGTACATTAGGCGGTGGGTGCTAGATCCAGTTGCTGGCCTCTTGGAACGAGGCTTGAAGAGCCCTTCAGCAGCTGCACCTATGACTGAGCAGCACTCTTTAGGATCCACTTGCTCACCCTACCCGGGGAAAGGCTAGGAAAGGTGTCCTAAAAATTGCCTCAAACCTCCCGACTTAATTACCGCGTCCAGAGGGATCACCACATGCGGTCAGAAACACAAAAATATGAATTTTGAAGCCTGGAATGTGCGCACACTGATGGATAGTGCAACCGAAGGACAACTGAGAGAGGAGCAGGGTAGCCACACTTTCTTAAAGAAAGGAAAAGCAGCTGAAGAGCTTAGGATCCATGGTGTTGGATTTGCCATCAGGCACAGCTAAGCTCATCAGTCACTTCTCTGAACTTCCTGTTGGGATCAGTGAGCATCTCATGACCATCCATCTGGTGTTTGCCAATTGATGAAAAGAATAAACATTGAACGCCTGGCTAAAACTACCACCCTGCAGCGACTTCAGCCTCTCTTGGGGAAAGCCTCCAACAGGAATATCCTGATGACATCGAAGAGGACTGGAGCGTGCTAAAAGCCACCATCCTCAATACCTGTAGAACCTCCCTTGGGTACATGTAAGAAACTGGTTTGGTGAACAACACAGATAAAACAGCTGATCTCCAAGAAAAGGAAAGCCTTTCAAAATTAGGCCTGTCAAAATGATGTAACCTGCAAGGCCAAAAGAGTGGCTTACTCCAGAGCCAGATGGACGACCAGAGCCAGGTGAGAGAGCTTAAGCACTCTTAGAGGACAAAAAAGGCTCCGGAAGTCCAGAGACTGGCAGACTCGGGTCACAACAGAGGCTTTTTCAGCGCCGTCTAAGGCCGTCTATGGTCCAAGCTTTCGTGGCTTAAACCTGCAGTGTTCAATGGACGGGCAGGAACTCCTGAAGGACAAATACTCCATTAACTCCTGATGGTAGGAGCACTTCCAGAAACTACTTAATCGCGAGCACAACTGAATCAGACATTACCGGTCTCATCCCCCAGAGTCCCTTAGAGAAGACACGGAGAAACCCCCCACCATGACACAGGTTCAAAATGCCTTTAGGAGCCTTAAGAACCAGCTGAGATCTTAAAGGAAGGTGGACCAGCATCATTGCACCCACCCTGTTTGCCATCTTCATTACTGCCGTACTCCACCATTCGTTGGCGAAGAACTGCCACAGGTGATCCCAATCCTGTACGGAACTAATGGCAGGCTCTTCAACCTTTAAAGGCTCAAGGACAGGAGTAAGTCTGCAACACACCACCATCATGTAACTTCAGTACACTGACAACAACTGCATTGCAGCACACTCCAGAGAAGACCTCCACAGCATGTATGCCTTGGCTTTGCCAACGGAGGTCAACCATCGCCTGAGGAAAAGAGTCTTTGAAGACCGAGACCTAAAAGCCCAAACAGATCCTGTACTCACACACATTGCACTGGACAGGTGCTCCTGGAAGAAATCTGTGTAAGGAGCTGCCAGCATGAAACAGAACTCTGGCTTGCCGCAGAGACAAAGCGAGAGCACGGCAACGAGAGAGAGAATAAGGCTCAACTACCACCAACCACCACCACTCTCCTCATGGATCAGCCTCTACAGCCATCTGAAGACCCACAAGTAGACAACCATAACGGAAAGGACAGTCATACTTTCCTCGAGTGATCGCCGATAATGACCGCCTTTGCAAAAGACTACGTGCACACACACACTCCAGCAGAGGAAGAGGAAGACACTGTTAATTGAGGACCGGCGGTGCTGAGTGCGCAGAGCAGGATCTTGGGGAGTCATATGTTTCTGAGATGTGTTTTCCCAGAAAGCTAGAGTTAAGCCTAATCGTTGGGACTCGCTGGGTCTAATCCACTGTTTCCCAACCTCTTTTTCTGCCACGGCACTCTTCTTCCACTGAAATAATCCCACAGAACTATACCACTGTCCTGTTCCACAAACACTATAACTGACATTATTATTATAACAGTTAGTTAAGACTGGCGGACGATTGGTTTGTACTGAACAAACCTTTTAAATGTTTCTTGGGACAATTGCATTCACAACTCTAGTCCATCGACTCTGGTCGATGAGTTCAGGAATTCCTCCCCTCCTCATTGTGTGTGGCACAAAGTAAATTAAAGGAACGAAGAGTTGGAAAATTGAATGACTCTTTCCTGACTGGCTCGTCAAGAACCGAATCTCAAAACAGAGTCAAACCTTTTATCGCTACTATTAGGTCTCACTTTCAGTGTGAAACTAGAGCTAATTCTAATCAACACATAGCTGCCGTTCTGGCTGGAACTGATGATTTCTTGTAATTTTGATATTGCGGCACACAAGCTGATTTCCATTATGTATTTAATTGTGGAATTAGTGTGTTGTTTGAAAAACAGTGTTCCTAATGAGTGTGATTTCCCTACGCCCTCCCCCAGATCCCCTACCTGGCCGACGGCGTTCGTATCCACGGGGAGAAGGTGTCGGAGGCTCTGCGTCCCTTCCACGACCGCATGGAGGCCTGCTTCAAGCAGCTCCGCGAGAAGGTGGAGAAGCAGTACGGCGTCAAGACTCTGGTGAGGAACTTTCTCATCCTTAGTCTTTATCTTCACCTCGGGAGGACAATTTCATTTTGGAGCTTGAAAGTAGCAACGTCTATATCAGCCACTACTTAAAGGACCATGCCGGTGTCAAATTTACTAGGCTTTTACACATTACCCCTCGACCATTTTCCTGAAAGTAGCTCACATTTGTAACGCACACAACAAATACAAAATGCAATAAGTTCATTAAGTACCTGTGACAAAGATAAGTGTTATTGAAACTGTCAAGAGGGAGTTTTAAGGTTATCTTCGTTTGAATTTCAAATGCTTGATCTCAGAGCTTATTTGTTTTTAATTGCTTTTCATTCAAATAACTTGACGATATAAATAAAAACCAAAGCATGTACAAAGAAACAACAAAATAAATAACCTAACAAGAAGAAATCGAAGAAAAAGAACGAACAATAACAAATTGGGCGAGGATACAATAGACCAAATGATGGCAATAAACAGGAGTAAACCTAAAAGTTAACGACAGACCATAAAATAAATCAATAAAATGGCGGGGCGGCTGAATCGCTTCCCATCTTTTGTCGCAGACTAAAGACCCATCTCTTCAGAGGACTCCTTGACTCTCCTTGCGCTGACCTGTCCACCCATGAGGGGCTCTTTACTGGCTGACGCACTGAGTGACCGAGTGTCTCCCCGTTACGCACGGAGGAAAACAAATACATCGTCAATAAAAGAGTATTAGGGTCTTTCAAAATAAGTACCCCTGTGTTTCGAGAATCAACTCGTAATTTCTCCCCTGACGTCGGGACCGGCGAGCAGAGCGAGGCGCCCCGCGGCACTCTCCCCCCCACCGTGGCACCCGCACCACAACCGCCCTGTGTGTGTGTGTGTGTGTGTGTGTGTGTGTGTGTGTGTGTGTGTGTGTGTGTGCGCGTGCGCGCTGCTCCCCTCTGCGGCAGCGATTGGGGAGCAATTTGCGCACATTGTGTTTTTATAATGGAAATTTTTAGAAATTATTATTTAACAAAGTTCCTCATTGAACGAACCAAAAATAAAAAAACAAAGCACCGTGCCCCCGTCTGCATTCAAAGGTTTAACCAGCGGGCTTGAGCCGAGCCACACGGCCCCTCGCCGCCCGACAACCACGGCGCATTTGCCTGCCGTGTTTACGACACGTACGACAGCGCGCTGCGTGGGACGCCTGTGTTGCTTGTGCGCATGCGGGTCAGTTCAGCACCGTGGCCCCTCACACTGGAATCTGACGTGGACCACATTTAAAAAAAATAATAATAATAATCGAAACAGCCCAACAAAACAAAATGGGATCCGAGAAATACATCGGAATGGAGCGCTAAGACTTGTCGCGTGAACGTGAACTTAGAGACGTTTGAACTGTGGCTGTGATATGCAGTGGTTTGACACCACGACAGAATGTCCTTATCATAACTCGCGTCGGCTAGATGACATAATGCAATGTAAAGTAAAACCTTGAAAACGAACAATAAACAACACGCCTGTAGAATGTGGTCTGTGGTTTGAATGTTTGCATCAAGTCAAATTATTATTCTCATTCTTTTTGCTTTTAAAAACCCCGCCCCGTCAGAGCGTCTCCTTCCATACATTATTCAACATCTTACTTCCTTTATTTATATATATATATATATATATATATATATATATTTTTTTTTTTTTTTTTTTTTTTTTTCCCGGTCCAAACAACCCAGGGAAAAAGGGGGGGGGGTGACATTTCTCGTTGAGCCATATGATTAATGAGCACGACGCCGCCGGGAAAACGGTAAACACAGGAACACAGAGAGAGCGAGAGGCTTGTTTTTGTTGTATTTTTTTCACCAATACTATCACCGCACACCTCTCATGAGGACGTTTATAAAAGCTTCATTTGTCTGTTTGTTTTGCTAATGTTAATTCCTGTGATTTGCAGATCAAACTCTTATTCCTCAGAGTTTCTGTTTTGTTATACATATATATATATATATATATATATATGTATGATGTCAGCTGCCGTGCTGTAGTGAGGATGTTCAGGTTTGAAAGTGTTGTGCTGCTGGCGACTGCTCTGCTCTCCACCCTCGACGGATTTAATTGTTGCTTGGCCAAGCTCTTTTTTTTCTCCTCCCCTCCCTCTCTCTGTTTGGCCCTGGAGGTAAAGGGGGGATTCTCTCTCTTTATAAAGGAAAGTGTGCCTTGTGAAAGGAACGCACGAGAGAAGTGTATTCCCAACCTTTTTTTTTTTTTTTTTTTTTTTTTTTCTTTCCTCCCCCTACCACGGCACTAAACCACTGTCCCGTTAACCTGCTGGAAACGTCACAAAACATCTCAAAACTGCACAACCGTTGTTACGACCGCGGCTACTAATGCAGTAGTTAGTGACGCAAGACTCGCAAACGATTCGTTCGTAACGAACACATCTTTTCTAGTGATTCAGGAGTCCGGCAAAAGAGCGGGCAAGCGAGGGAATCTTTAACTCACAAACTGAAAATAGCGAGCGAGGCGTTTTTATCTACATGGGCGCGGGTACGCTCCAAGGAGGCCACCATGTTGCACCCCCATGGGAGGGTCATTCAGTTGGCTGCGACTTGCAACCTCACCGCTAGATGCCACTAAATTCTACACCCTGCACCTTTAAAGCGATTCCAAAACATTTGACACAGCGGTTGAGAAACGCGGCGATAAAAGACATTAAAAGACATGACGTGATGTTGCCAAATATACAGAAATAGCCAAAAACGAGAATTAAATAAAAAAAGATTAATTTAAAAAATAATATAACAAAAAAGGATATTGAACTTTAAAATGTTATCCTTGTCATTTTTTCTGGTTCTAGATATTGTTCTTTAGCGTGGAGCAGCAATCCAATGCCCGCAATGTGAGATTGTCTCAATCTGTTTTTTAACGTTTTATTTCTATGCTTTTATTCTTCCTCAATTCAGTTAACTTCAACCTTTATTGTCCCTGTTTGGACATTTGTTGTGCAGTCAGATAAAACGCAGGACAGACTATAATAACCGGACACCTCCAAATGATAATACATATAAAAAACCGACGCGATTAAAATAAAAACACATAAAACTCTTCAACCTCGGCCTTAAAATACAGTGCCTGCCCATAAAAAGCTAATTCAAATGGATCAGCGGGATCTTTATGTTTTCTTACTTTTCTTTTATGCCTCGTGGGAAGCGCTTTGGATCGCTCTTGTGTATGAACTTCAATGGAACCCAAACCCTTGCGTCATATTTCTTTCCATCACCGTATTATAATTTCACCTTTCAGCACGATGTATGGTAGGAGAACTTTTCCTTATTATTATTATTATTATTATTATTGGTTTTTTTCTCTCTTTTCCATCCACACAAAAGACTTAATTTCATTGCTCCACCTGGTGTCCTTCCAATGCCCCCTGCTGCTGCTGCTGTTTTCTCTAAATTTCGTGTGATTTATTCCTTGTCTCCTCCATCTTTCCTCCTCCCTCCCCAGCCGCCGGTGGACGAGCGCCGCGGCTCCCGTCCTCGCTCCATGGTGCGCTCCTTCACCATGCCCTCGTCCCAGAGGCCGCTCTCCGTGGCCTCCGTCAGCTCCATCTCCTCCGACACCTCCCCCTCGTCCCGGCCCGGATCGGACGGGTAAAGACCCCGCGCTCCGGTTGTTCGCTGTCGTCTGTCCAAGCGAGCGCGTGGGGGGGGGGGCATCAGTGAGGACGGGTTTGCAATGTTCCAAACCAGACCTTGTTCAAAATATTGGCTCCCATCATCTATAACTGTTTGGAGTCGCTGTGCACTTTAACTATTGAGAAACTTACCACTCCGCTGCAGCTTCCCAATGCAGTTGAATGGGGCAAAAGTCTATGCCTTAAAAATGGCGTTAGCGTTAGATGCATCTTTGCGTATTTTTTTTGAACATGCTTTAAATAACGAGAACACATTTTTTTAACCGCATTTTGCGCAGCGCGTCCAGAGTTTAACGTCAGCTACGGCAGGTTGCCAGGAGGAAGCGGCCCAGCTTCCTGTGTCTAGTCTCTTACGGTAATGCCGATGTAGCCAAAATCGTCAATGAAACCTTGAAAGGCTTGATGAAATGCACGGTTATCCCCCGTTTTTTTTTCCTCTTCAGTTTAACATATTGAGACTGTCTGACTATTTTCAAAAACAAGATTCATGACTGTCAGCGAGACGTTGCAGCAGAGTGGTAAGTTTCTCAGTGGTAAAGCGTTCAGCGAGGTTTTTCTATAAACAGTTGTATCCCTTTTCCACTGCACCAAAAACCCGTTAACACCCGCTAACATTCGGCATTTGCCACCAGTGGGAAAGGAAAAAAATGATTTTAATCGGCTCCACCTCCGGTCGGCTCTGATGTGAACGGGTCACCCGGGTGGACCGGCTAATTTTGACCGCTTTACCTGCGCGATGTGTCGCGCGTTGAAGTTCTGTACACTGGCCTATAAATAGACAGGAATATCCGTGTATTATGCCATCATTTCATTGACCTTTTTTCCGCATGGGGGACCGTGACGTGAGTATGGGGTTCGCACGTGGGGACCACAGCGGAGAACCCCCACTGTCCCCGGCGGTCACCGCTCCCTGCCACGGACCGCTTTGCACACCGCGCACCGGCAGCATGGGGGACCTGCTCCACGCTGCTTCTACTGCAGCGTGGTGTCGATTCTTTTCAACGGCTCCAAAGACTTTTTTCTTTTTTCTGTTTTACCGTTTTATGTCATTGTTTGTTTACGTTGCGGTCTCCTGCTCCTCCTTCTACTGTTTTATTCCCGATCACACTGGGACCATGACACGCCCCTCTTCCAACGCGTTCATAACATCGTACGTGAAGCACCGGAAGAAAAAAAGCCTGTTTTTGTGGGTTTTAAAAAAACCCAGGCCGACCCGCTCATTTTGGTGTGAAAACGGCATGACAGTTTAAATGCTGGAAACCAACATTTAATCAGGTCAGGGTTGAAAAAACTGAGAACTGATCCATTTAAGGATGCACTCAGATTCCAGTTCAGATGGGTGCTCTCATTATTTTGGAGAATGACGAATAAATGACAAGAAATGTCCATATTAAATCAAAATTAGTCGCTTATCAGGACATCCCAGAATCCCAGCGCACAGAATTATAAATAGCGATTGAATCTGCCGCTCAGCGTCCGTTCCAAAAAGACGCAGACTCGGGGAGGGGGGCAGGAATAACCCTCCTCCGCCTTCCTCCCTCGCCAAGGTTCGCGCTGGAGCCGCTGCTGCCAAAGAAGCTGCACACCAAGTCCCAGGACAAGCTGGACCGCGACGAGCCCGACAAGAAGGACAAGAAGAAGGAGAAGAGGAACAGCAAGCACCAGGAGATCTTCGACAAGGAGATGAAGACCACCGACATCCCCCTGCAGCCCGCCGAGGCCGTCATCCTGTCAGAGACGGTACCGAAAAACCATCCCCCTCCCCCTCCCCCACCTTCTGTTCTTATTCCGCTGGTAGTTCTGGCTTTTCAGGATCCCCGACCCCTCTTCAGTGTCCTCCTCCTTCCGTTGAATCCTTTTCTCCTTTCTCCTGCCCCTTCTCTCCTCCTGCTCTCCATCCAAACCCAACAAAAGATTTCTGGGTTGTTCCCTCGTTACCAATTGGGAGACTGGGTGCAATATTTTGGGGTGTTTTGGCCCCGTGATGAGAATTCGCAGCGCGGGGCAGAAGCACGAGTGCCGCGTTTGATAAGAAATGGAGGTTTTTATGGCCCCCAAAACCGAAACATTAAGCCACGTTCCCGGCTGAACCGTGGGTATTCAATTGCCTATTATTTCCCACGCGTCTTCTCGTGATTTTATTTGAGGCCAATTACGGAGTTGTTTGTTAACTTACAGTTCGAGGGAGAGAGCGAGAGAGAGTAGCCCCTAATCTTGACTAATCTTTTTATATTCAAATTCCGGTCGCGTTATTGCCGGGAGAGAGAGAGAGAGGCACCCTCCCATGCAAAACAATTATTCGTAAACCCCAAATAAGACATTGTGAGTCAACGGGCGCATTTATCAAAATTGTGTCGGCTCCAGAAACACGAATAGCGCGACTCTAATATGCTTACGGATGTACACACACAGACTCTAATCTCACTGGAGATGTGAAAGCAATTTTCTCCTTTTAAACGATCTTTTATTGATCTGACTTTTATTACATTTCAACTGAGGAGCGCTCGCTTTTTTATCCCTCCCCTCACACAGCGAATCCCGGAGCCTCCTGTTGCAACACGCTGCTTACGGATCCGGCGTCTAATTCAAAATGTCCAGTTCAGTGTTTTTCAGCCGCCGTGCCGCGTCACGCGAGTGCTGCCGCGAGAGCTTGCCGGGAGTGGCGTGAAAAGTTTTCAAATTCTGCTTGAATGGAATAAATCCGTCTGTTGCAGGATCAAAATTGCAAGGCTGCACTTTTTAATTCTTTAATTTATCCGTTCCACAAGCTCGAATTTCACGCTGGAAGTCAGAGATAATGGTAGTGATGTGATTCGGTTCCAATAACAACAAATAACTAGACCTTTTTTGCCTTGGACTTTAATATGGGCTCGGTAATTATTTTCAGTAGAAGTTAAAAGATTCACTCACTCGCCCACTCTTTAGCGACTCTGATTTATTTCAAAGGTTTGTTTGCTACAAGCAAGTCATTTGTGAGTCTTTAGAATCGTTTGTGAATGAGGCTATTATCTGTCCAAAATAATCAACGCATTTCTACGGTGGTGAGAGCTCAACGCACTTAAAGTTAAGAAAACACAAGCAAATTACAAAAAAAAAAACAGCTGCATTAACATAAAACACAACTGCATTAACATAAAACACAACCACATTTGCAGGAAACACAACCCCATCAACAGGAAACACAACCCCATCAACAGGAAACACAACCCCATCAACAGGAAACACGACCGCATTAACAAAAAACACAACCGCATTAACAGAAAACACAACGCGATAACAAAACAATTGCATTAGGCGGAAACACAACCGCATTAACAGGAAACACAACCACATTAACAGAAAACACAAATGCATTAACAGAAAACACAACCACATTAACAGGAAACACAACCGCATTAACAGGAAACACAACTGCATTACAGGAAAAACAACCGTATTAACAGGAAACAACAACTGCATTAACATAAAACACAACCGCATTTGCAGGAAACAAAACCACATCAACAGGAAACACAACCGCATTAACAGAAAACACAACCGCATTAACAAAACAACTGCATCAACAGGAAACGCAACCTCATCAACAGGAAACACAACCACATTAACAGAAAACACAACCACATTAACAAAACAATTGCATTAAGAGGAAACACAACCGCATTAACAGGAAACACAACCACATTAACATTAAACACAACCGCATTAACAGGAAACACAAATGCAGTAACATAAAACACAGCCCCATTCACAGGAAACCCAACCCCATTCACAGGAAACACAACAGCATTAACAGGAAACACAACCGCATTTACAGAAAAAACAAACCCCATTAACAGTTAACACAACCCTATTCACAGGAAACACAACCGCATCGACAGGAAACACAACCGCATCAACACAAAACACAATCGCATCAACAGAAAACCCAATCGCATCAACCAAAAAACCCTGCGAACTAATCCCTGATTCACTGAATGACTGATTCACTGACTGCCTGATTCATTGGCAGGGGTACACTCACTGTGAACGTGATTCTGAATCACGTTCTCTCACAACAGACTTAGAGCTCAACAGAACTGACGGATGAACGGATCGTTTCAGGAAGTGATTCAGTTCAGTTCATTCGCACAAAAGAATCGAATCGTTTGCAAACATCGCCACACTGTCACCGAGGCGGTAGAAGCTGTTTTCTCTGGAACATCGCACTTAAATGGCTTCGATAATAAACTGTGGATTGATATAAAAGTTGTTTTTTCTATTTATTAATTGCATGGAGGAAGCAGATGGAGGATTTGGACCCGGTGGTCTCACGTGGCGCGACTGGTCTGTGATAGTTTGCATTTATCACAGAACATTTACTTCAATATATTGTATTGCAGATAAATCAGTGCATCCGGTGTGGCTCATTTCCGTAATGTGGTTTTGCGGTATTCTCTTAATGCCGTTTCTGTTTTTTCGTAATTTGCTTGTGTTTTGTCTATTTCCATGTGTTTCCTTAAGTTGCAGTTGAGCTCTCAGGGCCACCGTACAGTTCTATGTGTTCCTGAAGTTTCTCGTGGTTGACAGGATACCGGTACAGTGTAGTGCCGCGGGATCACTTCATTATAAAAAAAAAAAAAAAGTTCTTACTATTCAAGTGCCCCAAAATGACACACGTCTGTCTGTCTGTCTGTCTGGCTGTCTGTCTGTCCGTCCCCAGATCAGCCCCCTGCGACCCCAGCGACCAAAGAGTCAGGTCCTCAACCTGATAGGGGGAGACCGCCGCCTCTCCGTCTCCCCCTCCTCCGCCACCTCCAACTCCTCCTCCTCCTCCTCCTCGGCGGGACCCCCGCCCATCACCCCCCGGACCAAGCTCTCCTTCAGCCTCCTCACGGCGTCCAGTAAGGCCCATGCCCCTCCCTCTGTCCCCCTCTCTCCGTCTTTCACCTTCACTCGCTCGTCCTCGTCATTTCATGTGTGCTCACTGGTCACGTTTTTAAAGAAACGAATCCAAATTCACACTTTGGTCCTGATGGAGCCTCTCTCCCCCCCGCCCCCCCAGGTCTGGACCTGAACGGTGTGGGTGGCCCCGACAAGGGGGAGACTCCTCCCCCGCTGCCGCTGAAGAGCAACACGGCCGACTACGGCAATCTATTTGAGAACCACGACCCGGCGGCGGCGTCTCCCACCACGCCCACCACGCCGCCGCCCCCGGGCCACCAGAGGGTAAGTGGTCTCAATGTGGAGGGCCGAGACCAAACCACGGCTCCTTAATGATGCACGGCCTTCACAATGAGCAACAATCACCTCCCAGCCTCCCCCCTTACCTCTATTAACTACCCTCATTTCCTCTGTCAAGTGTGTGTGTGTGTGTGTGTGTGTGTGTGTGTGTGTGTGTGTGTGTGTGTGTGTGTGTGTGTGTGTGTGTGTGTGTGTGTGTGTGTGTGTGTGTGTAAATATCCACCGTTCTGATATTTATGCCAGTTCGGTGATTGATTGGACGATCGCTCTGTCTCTCTCTCATCCATCAGCCGCTCTCTGTTAACCAATCGTATTTATCCGCTGTCAAACTGTCGTATCCCAGTATCTCCCGCTGTAATTCCTCACGATATGATGCCTGAAATAAACGAAGTTAAACTTAGTTAATGAACCTCAGTTGGGCCTTAGGTTCTAATTGTTTCCAAGAAAAAAGGTGCTATTTTATTTGTGTGTATATATATATATATATATATATATAATAAAATTCTTCAGAAATATCCTGGGATTTTTATTTGCTGATTTATTTTATATGCTATAAAAGCCATTTGATGATGTTGTTTTCTGGTATTAAAGTGAAATGTCAGCCTTTTACAAGTCAGAGGAGTGGACATAACGTGTTCCCAACAGATCATTTACTGCCAAACATTGATGTACATGAAGACGTTTCCTCCTTTGAATGGTTAATGATGACAACGCGGGCTGCCGCTAAAAAAAAAATATATAATAATAATAGTAAATGAAAAAAGGCAGTTTGTTTTTTTTGTTTTTTTTTCCTCCACAATACATAAAAATAAACCTTGCGGCGCATCGTCGGCCTCGTTAAATCGTTATCTTTATTTATGAACCTGTAAACGTACGAGGGCGTGTCATATTGAGCCGGATAAACCGTCTACGGCCGCTATAAATTTCACCCTCCGCTTTACGGTCGGTGGGAGCTGAAATTGGGGAGGAAAAAAAGGTTTGTTCCAGTGGGGGAACTGCGCGTGTAGGCCTCCGCCCCCTCCGGTCGCCCGCCCGGCTGTGGATTCACGCGGATCTGAACTTTCTCTCGTCGCCAAAAGTCGCTCCGCCCTCCAAAGGTCACCGCTGAATTATTTAGTCAACCGTATTTTCAAAAATATATATTCCCGTGTCATTATTAATACTTGATATTAATGAACTTGAAATGAGGAAATGAATCGTTCCTTATTGCGAAACCACCCGCGCGTGGTGACGGGGTGGCGGGGTGCGCCTCCATCCCGCTTGTTCACCGGGCTGCTTACCGAACAGAAGAATCCACAGAATATGGATTTTAAATGATTTCGTAACTACTCTGCCTAGTTTTATGACCAGTGTTCCGGGTTCAAGAAAAGTGTTCCACAGCGGCGTAAACACTGCAAACCTCCCTCGACTCCTGCCACATTGGACGAATCGGCATTCGTCTCTCCCCAGTCCCCGTTGTCGTTTCTGTAGATATAGATATATTCGGTTTTTTTATTTTTGTCTTCCAGCCCGTGCCGCCGCCTCCTCTGCCGAGCAAAACCCCCCCGCCGCCGCCGCCCAAGACCACCAGGAAGCAGACCTCCATCGATTCGGGGATCGTACAGTGAACAAACGGCGACAACAAACCCCAGAACGACGGCAAAAAAAACAAACAAAAAATTAAAATAAACACACACACCCGCATCAACACTAAGTGCCCTTCTTTCCACTTTCCACTTTTTTTTTTTGTTGTTCCCATTTATTTTTCTAACCAGGCATTCCTGTCAATACCTCATCCAGAGATTAGTTTTCAGGCTTGGGCTTTTAATGGCTTTTCCCACTCCATGCTCTCAAATATACCAGAGTACATAGCTTAACAAACCATTATTCCTTGATTCCTCTCTTTTTTTTTATTATTATTTTATCCATATTCCTACTTTGTACAGAGGTTTGTATATATGATTTTTTTTTTTTTTTTTTTTTTTTTTTTTTTCTTTCCATTTTGTTTTATATGTGGATTTTATTGTGATACTTTCCCATGTTACATGGACTGGCATTTATACGAGACATTAAAAAAAAAAAAAAAAAAAAAAGGGACTTTGGAAGTGGTTTTGAATTAACGGGGGGGCCGTAAAAAAAAAGGGTCGCGATGCAAATTCCGATTATTGATTTTTGTTGTTGTTTTTATTTTCCTTTTTTTCCTTTCTAACCGGTGACATTTTAGTCTTGGAGTGCACATACGACTAACTTTCCACCTGTGTCATAGGCCTGGTTTTCCCACCGCTGTAACCTTGGATTTGAACGGGCGATAGGCGACTGTTTCCCCCATGCACTACTGACATGCCTTTGGAATAAAACTTTCAAAATGTATGTATTTTTAACACGTGGCGTCTGCCGACTTATTTTGAGCTGCTGGAAACGGCCGCAAAACGCCGCGGCGTCTGAAACTCTCAACAATCTGATGAAAGGTGAAGACGCGCTGAGTGACAGCTATTGTTGTCGTTTCATTATCCTCCGCTTTTTCCACGCACGGAAATAGTAACGACTTCTATCCATCTCTCTATATATATATTTATATATATGTTTATGCAATTTAATTTACACAACGTTTCCCTCTCCTCTTTGCTTTCAAAGCCCACGCAGCCGAAAATGGAAATGTCGTGGCGCGCTCCGGCAACAGCGCATGAGTGGGGACAAAACAACATCTTCATTTATTCCGTCTTTCAACAGGCGTCAAGGTCGCGCCGGTAATTCCACGCGGTGAAGTGGAGGTTTTATGCAAATGTGCTCATCCTGGTTTTTTTATTTATTTTTTATTTTTTATCCCAAACGGGGGGGGGGGGGGGGGGGCTTGTTTAGTTTGGAATTCTGCGCCGTTGTTCAACTGCCGGGCCGCGGTGCACTGCCGCCGCCCTGAGAGCTCGCCAGGTGTGCCGCGGAAAGGTCTCAAAATTCCACCTTAAAAATAAAAAAAATAAATAAACAAAAATGTAGTAGCGGAAAACCAGCTCTTGCGTTGCAAGATCAAAATCGCGAGGCTGCACGGACTCGTCGGCTCCAGCCAGAAGGCCAAGGAGTATCACGGCGAAAGTGAGAACTGTGAGTCGTTGACGAAAGGTTCGACGACTCCTTGAGATTCAGTATCCGAGACGAGTCGGATCGGCTCCGGGTCGAGAACGGGAGTCTCACAAGAATCGTTCAATTCTCTCGATTATTTATTCACAATTGTAGAAGGATGAATGCAAAAAAAAAAGCCCTGGCCTCCTCCCGCTTTGGACGCTTTGCCGGAGCGACCCAAACCCCTGAGTCGTTATAAAGATTTGTCCGCCGCGACGGAATCGTTTGCGAATCTGGCATCGCTATCTGTCAAGTCGGCCGGGATAATAATGACGGTTCTATGTGTTTGCGCCGTTTAACGGGACGGTGGTGTGCCGCCGGAGCGTTTCATTGTCGAAGGTATTTGTGCCGGCGTACTGGGCGGACACCGGGAACGAGCGGCGTCTTCCCACCCGGAGCGCATGGCGATGCGCGTTCCAAACCCGCCGTTTCAACCCACGGCGGCGGCTGTGTCCGTGGTCCGTGGCGCAGCAGCTTTTTTGAAATCGGGGACTCCGGGACTGACCGGGACATCCGGGGCCGGCTGGCGGGGGCTCGCCGTCGAAAGAGACGAACTGGAGCCGGGAAACAGGATGTTCACGCCGATGAAGTAATGATGACATTTAACCACGGTGGAATTAGGCTTCTCCCTTTTAGAACACTCTGAATATCCGCGTTATTTGTCGAATGCACTTCATATCCGCACGACGTCCCACTGGTGTAATGCACCATAACATTACTCCCAGGGGGTCCATCAAGACGTTCCGGGGGGCCCCGCCCAGCTAAATGATTAATAGTTAAACGTATAAATATGAAATACTACTAAATACGAGATACACCCAGGCGTATTGTATCGTAGTCGATGTGTTGGACTTCTTGATGGTTGTTGTTGTATTCCAGCCCTGTATTCTTTTATTAAATGTGTATGTGTTAAACTTCCCTCCATGAAGGTCCAAACGCCGGAAAGATGAGGTAAGAGGTAACCCCCCCCCCGCCCCCCTTAGTTGAGGCTTTTCATCCATATTTTCCAGGTGACTTTGATAGAGGCTTATTAAGTAATGTAATTTGTTTTAGGTTCATTGTGTTTGGCCACATTTTTCTACTCCATTTCATTTTGTTAATTTTCTGGTTTATTGTATATGAAATTATTTTTCAATTATTATTATTATTTTGTTTTTTTAAGATTTATTGTATGAATCCCTTTTTTTTTTCTTTTTTTTTTTTAACAGTTTATTGCATATTGCCTATCATTGCATATTTTCCTAGTTAATCCAGGGTTGTTCTAACCTACAGTATATCTATCTATCCACCTGTCCATCCAACTATATTTTTTACACTTTACCAACCTCCTGCTGGTCCACCCAGGGTCGTTCTATCACCTTGCCAACCCCAATAAATCGGCCACAAGAATGCCTTGTTTCACCTCCCGTTTTCCCAATTTGTCCTATTTTAGCCAGTGTTTTAGAGCGGGTGTGTTTACCCGTCCCAGCTTCCGTGCTGTAAATTCGGCTTGTGGGGTTTGGCTTTGTAGCGCTCGCCCCAGGGGGCCCAGTCTCCTTTCGGCTCTCTCTGCTTTTTATTTATTTTTTGTTTGTTTGTTTATTTATTTATTTTTACATTTTATTTTTTATTTTGTTTCGCTGACGGCAACTGAGTGGGATCCTGCTGAGAAACGTCCAAACTGTGGCATCCGTGGTTTGAAGGGGTCTTTTTTTTTTTTTTTTTTTTTTTTTTTATATACTCATGAAATGAAGTTTTTTTTTTTTTTATCTCTAGGTTTTTCCCGCCCCCAATTAGTCTTTGAGAACTCGACAACTTTTCCCAGAGAATGTGATCAAGGAGGGGTGCTGCCGTCATACCGATGGTTCGGTTTTCATCTTTTGCCGTGCGCCATTGTGAGCATGATTTCACGTTCACAGATGGAGATACCGGTTCCCGTGTCATCTGGATCAGTGATTCTAACCCCCCCCCCCCCCTTTTTTTTTTTTTATCTCGATGACCCCCATTTTGAGTAGTTCACGATCCCCATTCGAAAAAGCTTTTGTCTCTTGGGACCCCAATCTGAGAACATTTCTTATTGCTAGATGTGATTTGGTGCAAACTTCCACACCTGTCGACAGCGGACTACAGTGGAGGAGAGAGCAGGGAGACCAGGATCAAAACATTCATCATTGTGCATTCACCACGGTGCCAAACAGCGGTGAAGTTTAACTATTAATCGTTTCGCTGCGGACCCCCTGGAACCTCTTGAAGGACCCCCTGGGAGGTCCCCGACCCCGCGTTGAGCACTACTGATTTAGGTGGAGGTGAGCAGACTGGCTCGTAAAGTCAAGCCCTTCAGAAGAGAAAAAAGAACGTTGAGCGAAACACAACAGCACAGTGTGTGTGCCGGTGCACACGGTGTGAATATTTAAACCGATCGTAAAACATAAGAGAACAGAATGTCAGTATCCTCTTATCCCCGTCCTTTGTTACGGATGCTCCTCACAACCCTTTTACCCGTTCTTCCTCGGCTCCTTGCTCCCCCGTGTATGTAAAACATTAAGATCCATTGTAAGCAAGAAGAAGACGAAAGCAAAACCTGTCGCTGTTGGAAACCCGGACGCAGCGTCCGTGCACCGGAAAGGGCCTCGATCCGGTCGCACCGCAGCTGTCCTCGTGATGAACCGAGACAGACGGAAGAGCAAAATGTTCGATACAGCCCCGTTCAAATATTTCCGTCCCTGCGCCGGCAGCTTGGACTCGCCCGTTGTCCGGCTTGGAACTTGCAAAGTATAGACGCCCGATATCCTATCATTTTTTCCTAAGGCGTCCAGAGCGTGACCGACGCCTCGCTCAGGGGCGCGGGCAGTGGCGTCCGCGCCCAGACGTGCGCATCTTCAGGGGTGGGGGGAGACCCCCTGCGTGCACGTGCAGAGAACACCAGAAAGGGCGCGGTCGGGTTCGAGCCCGGAGCCTTTCGGTGCCGATTCACCGCGCCCACCAGCAGCCGAAGCACCCCGAAAAACGTTCCGCAGTAGTAGTGTCCCGGTGGAGGAAGGCGATGAGGGATGGTAGTATTTCAGCGCTGGTTATATTACATAGTTATCGGGGAGCTGTTTTCGATAGGCTCTGGGCGATTTGTGCACAGGCTCCCTGTCTCTCCCCCCCTCTCTCTCTCTCTCTCTCTCTCTCTCTCTTTCTTTCTTTCCCCCTCTTCCTATCTCCCTCCCCCCCCAACACTCCATCCCTCTCTCTCTCCCACTCTCTCTCTCGCTACCTCTCTCTAATTGAGCAGAATTTGAGGGAGAGAAACCTCGTCTCCTTGTGAGAACTGTATTTACCAGACATCCCAAGGTGTGTGTGCGTGTGTGTGTGTGTGTGTGTGTGTGTGTCACTTCTTCCCCGAATAACACTGTGTGCGGTTCCCTTTCTCCCGGTTGACACATTTTGGATTGTTTGCTTCGAGGCTGTGTGAAAAATAAAAAATAAAAACGCAAATGGGTCCGCCTTTAATGTCGTCCTCTAAATAATAAAAGAGGGCACGATATGGCCCCTCCGAAAGCCTTGCAAGTGGGGGCTGTAAACATCCTCTGAGGCCGAGCTGGATTTATCCGACAGTCGTAAAACTCCCCCTAGCGGCGGCTGGATGGACTGTGTCTGGGTTTCGCGTCACAAAATACTGAATGTCAGCTTAAAATGGGAGAGCGCGTTTTTTTCCCCATGTTTTATGAACGAGAGATTTTGAACCTCATCCGTGCGGTGTTTGCGACGTGCGGGGGGAAAAAAAATAAAATCACAATTCACTTATATTAACTGGAAATCTATTGACGGTGAATATGGCGACGTCCAACGTTAATAATAATTTACGTTAATAGCGACGATTATTATGTATACGTGACTTATTTACTTAGTTTTAAGCCCAGTTCAAAAAAAAAATACTTTATACTATTATTTATATTATATTAAATGCTTTTCGTGCGCAGAATCCAACTTTCCATAGGAATGAACCGACTTCCCGTTTGTTCTTGTCGTTTGTCGGATTCGGTGTGAAGCGGGGCTTTAGTCCTGTTGCAGTAGGATGGTATTATATTTCTATCTGGTTAAGTACTCTTGGTATTATTGCTCATATCCATTTGCATAAGTGAGCCGTTCAAACACAGATTTCATTTTTTATTCTTTGTATTGAAACATAAAAGTCCAATTTATGACAATGTGTCTTTTTTTTTTTTTTATTATCCATTTATTTTGCCCCGGACTCAATTTAAAGTAATGGCCATCAAAGTTCTCCCGCAGCTCCTAATTCCGTGCCAAAAGCGACAGTTGCCTAATGCAAATTTAAAATTGTAGATGGCGGCTCATGCCTTCCAGCTGGTTTTCCATCTGGGGAATTGTCATCGCCATCCGGGCCGAGTGCAGATGTTCATTGTTGATCACCGGGAAGATGTGTCCCATATGGATCCTCCATCAGTCGATAGGAGGATTCTGTTCATCATGGAGGCTGCATCGTGTCATGACGGGAACGCTGAGTGATGTTTTTCATTTTTGTTTTTATTTTTTTTTTCTGGGACATGGAGCCACAACAGATTCTAATGTCAAAATTAATTAAAAAAAAAAAAAAGGATTCTCTTCTGATGATGTGTTGTAGGTAGATTATAGGTAACAACTAATTCCTAGTAGTATCAATAGATTGATATTTACTTCATCACCGCAGGGAATTTCCGGTGTCACAGCAGCTCACGTCAAAAATAGGCAATAATAATAAAGTACTAAGAATAACAAAAGAAAAATGAAATGTCAATATGCAAAAATAACCTAACAATTGGCTGAAAAATTGGCAATGCGAAATATACCCCCCAAAAAATACTATAAACACTAAAAAATCAATCTTATAATAAACATTAGACCTGAAAAAATGAGCCTAAGAATAAACAATGAGCAATTAAAATGTGGCAATATCCCAAAAAAAACCCAAAATATATAAATATTAATTACTTTTATATTATTATTATTAATGTATATATTTATATAAAATATATATAAAAAAATAGATATCATATTGTATATATATATATTGTGAATATATTATATTAATGTATTAATATAAATTATTTATAAAAATAATAAACAATTGTCAATCAAAATTTGGCAAATATACAATAAACCTAATAATAAACAATTCAAGAAAATTTGTGCTTTTTACTTTTACTTGTATTAGACGTATTAGGTAATATTAGACGCGTATTTTTCCTTCTTGAAGCTCCTCTGTCTGCGTCTGTGATTAGAATGCGGGCGGTGACTGCGGGTCAAACAAAGCAAGACGCGCTTTGATCGTGAAGCACAAAAATCATTTTGAATTGTATTTCGTTTGATTCGGGGAGGTTGTGCTGCCAGCCGCCGCCTCCTTGAATAATGTGGAGTTGTTGAATTGAATTATTTATAAAACTTAAGTTATGCTTAAATCACTGGGGTGACACAAAGTAAGACATTCAAATTTAAAAAAAAATAATAATGTATATCTCTTCGTCGAGCGTGGCGTTGGCGGAAATCAATACATATATTTACACCTTTTGTGTCGCAGAAAATCCCTGTGCGTCCCATGAGCTTCCAGTTATTGCATTTTAGTTTTATTTTGGGATGTGTCTCGTAGCGGGCTCTAACCCAGTGTTTCACAACCTTTTTTTTTTTCCTGCCGGTACACTTTTTTTTAAATGAAACATTCCCACGGCACGATAACACTATCCTGTTCACCACTAAAAACGCCAAAAACACGTGGGACTGTGCTTGTTATTATGGCCTGCTGATCGTTAGTGATGCAAGACTCTCAAACGTGAACACATCTTGTAAGTGAGTCGGGGGGGGGGTCACAAAATATAATTATTGAGGAGTGAAGTCCAAGGCAAGAAAAAAAAAAAAAAAAGGTCAAGGCATCATTCTCCCTTTGAATGTGACTGATTTACGCTTTGTATTCCACCAAATTAAATCATCTTGACGGAGTGAAATCGTTCTCGTGAGAATTCCATTCACAACTCGGGGGGGGGCGACTCTCGTTCGTCGGACAGGAAGTCCCCCCTCGCTCACCTCGCCTTTTTACGGAGTGACTCGTTAATTACTGCATCTAAAAAAAAAACAAAAAAACGATCAAAACGTTCACTTTCGGCGCTGTACTGCCTGGAACCGATTCGATGAATTATTACCGCCTTGCAATTTCGATCTTGCAACACAAGAGCTGGATTCCTTTTTTCCTTTTATCTCATTTCAAGTGGAATTAAATAACCTGGCGAGCTCTCACGGCACACTACCGTTAGAGTTATCAGTCAAAATTCAGTTGTTTTTTTGTGAAGTCAGTCTCTCCAAGGAGTAGGGCTGAGGGATTGCTTCTAAAAAGCGAGGAGGGCTTTTATTGTTGACACCTGCACCGTGGCTGTGATTGAACACTGTTTCTGAAACGCCTCCAACTTTAATAACTCCGGACGGACACTCCATCACTCTCCTATCCGCGGCTCCCATCGCGGATTGGACACTAGACTCCAGGAAACTGGTGAAGTTCCAAATCTTTTAAAAAGGATCCTAAAAAGGCTTGTTGGGTTTTGATGATGTTTTTCCGTTGTCAAAATGTGCAGCGCGCGCGCGCACGCACGCACGCACACACACACACACGCTCACTCCTATTATCTGGGTCTGACGGAGGGAGCCATTTGGTGGTGATCTGTGTTAGCCAAGGCTGTTAGGAGCCGCTGGTGTTTCCCAGGCGATCAGCAAGACGTGTTGCTAGGAAACCTTCTTGCTGATCAGTCGGTGGAAAACCGCCGTGATGAGGTTGCGCCTCGCAGATGCAGCGGAACTGGCTGTTTCTGACCTGTCGTGGAGTCGGGGAATGGAATTCCATGTCATTTGCAGAAGCTCAGTGTACTCAGAGGAGAATAGACGGCGGCCACTGGGCCCTGTGAAAGAGTCTGGGTAGGGGCCCATTATATACCTACAATTATGTGCGGTGTATATTGCACGCGTCATCATTTTTAAAAGCCCCTCTATTATAAGGGTATGTTATTTAAATGACCGGAAGGGATTAATAAGAGAGTTGGTGCCAGACCATGCTTTGCATTTAGTCAATTCACTCTCTGCAACACCTACAGGTAGCAGGGGCGGAAATCACGGGGGGGCAGGGGGGTCCGGAGCTGTACCCCTCAATATGTCATAGTAAACATATCTATATCACTTTAAATAATATAATAATATGCATTGAAAGCACTTGTGCTAATTATAGACGCGAAACAATGCCATACAACGGGTATGACGACTCCTCTCCGCTTCTGCCGATTTGCACCGCTTCATCAAATGCCCCCCCCCCCCGTTTCTCCAAACAAAACAAAAAACGTGGGGTTTTTAGTTACCTCATTGAAAGACGACAAAAAACAACACACCGTGCGATCCGTGCCGCATCACTGGCGCCGTGTCCCCCCCACCTCTCAAACCAAATCTATGGCCTTCACAGGCGGCAGAGGAAATAGAAATTGACTCAAGACTGAAGACAGTCGATTCGATTTACTGAGGCGTAATTAAGTACAACTAACTAACTACATAAATATCGAGTTACACTTTGAAATAACCAAATCACGATTACAAGTGCAGCTGCAATAGTGAGTAATTTGGTTGTCCGCCAAGCAGTACTGTGTGTGTCAGCTATAAATTGGCAATTACCTCTTAAAAATGTGAGTTTTCAATGCAACATGAGCCAACTAACACAGTTCCAAAGAGGTGGAACAGTCTTTGGGCTGGCTGGCAGTCTGCTGGACAAGGTTTCCGACCGAGAAAGCCAAAGGAATCCTTCAAACCCTATGTGGTGTGGGGGTGGTGTGGTTGAGGCAGCCATCACGGTCTTGGGTCTACAGTAGGTAATTGGGCCCGGGATCAGAGGTGACTGTACAACTGTTGTTCGTCAGAGCAATCAACGAGCCAGAGGTAAATCACCCATTTCCATACATACAGGGGGAGAGCCTCCGTCATGACAATGTTCCATCTGCTCCTGGCTTGTTACATCTTGCCCACTCTATAGTAATCTGGTGGGGTTGCAACATCTCTGCGTCGGTGGGCCCTGAAAATGCACGTTGCGTGTGGCAGGGGGAACTGCCACACCATGATGTCGGTTTCCGAACTGCGTAACACAGCCATAGAACAGCCATGTACTACAAGGCCACTGCCATCCTACCATGGCCTCTCCAATCACCCCACCTGAAGATTTTTGAACCTTTGCTAGCCTATGCAGGAAGTAGATCTCCACCTCCACCACAATTTAAGAACTGGAGGCTTTTCCCGCTGCAGTGGCTCCACCACATGAAGGACCCCAACACGCGGATCACCCGGTGGTCCTGTCTCTCCGGTCTTTTAACTTCCGGGTGGTCCATAGGCCCTGGGTGCAGATGATGATCTGGAAGACCTGCCGTTGCCAGCAAAGCACCCGGCCCCGGGATTTCCTCCGACTCCTGGGAGGACCGGATCAGGCGGCGCCACCGGACCATTGCCGTATTAAGGGGGCACGAGCACCACGGGGTGGAGGAGGTGCCGCTGCCAACCGTGGACCAGCCATGCGTCCGGCCCCAGGACCCACACAGGATTCGGCGTGACCTGCTGATGGCCTGGAGGGAAAAAGGCTGGGGCTCCGTCGCACCGACAGGGGTCGCGCTTTCGCCCTTTCCCCGGCCCGACAGAGGGGAGATGCCTACCAGCCAGGTCCTGTGGTGCCACGGGAGGCCCGTCTCCCCTTCCCAAGCTGTCTCCTCTCTGTCCCCTGTCAGCTCTCAGAGCAGTGCCACCGCAGGAAATCGGGGAGCTATGGTCCAGCAATTCCTAGGTGGACCCGAGGCTTTTCTGGAGGCATCATAGATGGAAATTTGTTGTGTGTGGATGGGGATATCCACTCTATCTGATCGTCCGGCTGAAAATCCGTCCACAGACTGGCCCAGGTTTGACACGATGACGAAAAGAGGCTGGGGGAGTGCGCTCACGGTCAGTAGGGAGACGTGTGTGTTGCATGGCGCAACTGGTCTGGGAGTAGGGGAATCCCAAGTGGGATCTTACACGGTGCCACTGGACTTCCCCACGGACAATTTTCCGCTGGAGCAGTCGCGAGACGATACCCTGTGCACTGCCTTCGAGCGGGTAGTTAAAATCGATGGCGTGGTGGTGCAGCCAGGCGCCGCGCTCCCCCATCCGTACTTTTCAGTCATCAGGGACAGGTTGTATAGAGTGAGCTGTGACACTCCGTCAGGGGGGAAATCACCCAGTTGTTGCTGCCGAAGAGCCGCCAGGCAAAGCTTTTCCAGGCGGCTCACCATAACCCGAAGTCACCTTGTACACAATAAAACACTACAGCAGATAATGGGCCTCTTCTATTGGCTGGGCATTTGGGCAATAGGCGCAAATGGGGCACCGCGTGTCCCGAGTGCCAATTGGTCAACCCCCCTGGCTATGCCAAGAGTACTGTTGAGGCCCCTCCCCCCTGGTCGAGGTCCCGTTCGAAAGACTCGGTATGGACCGCATCGAGCCGTTAGACCGCAGTGCTCACCGGTATCGTTGTTTTGTATTCCTCCTAGTGGATTATGCAACCCGATGCCCCTAAGCAGTGCCCCTGTGCAGTATTATGGCCAAAAATGTGGCACATGCCTTTTCAGGCCAAAGAAAATCATGACCGACCAGGTCACTTCCATTTTGTCAAGAACACTTTGGGAACTGTATGAATTACTGGGCTTCTGCTAGATTCGGACCAGCGTTTACCACCCCAAGACCGACAGCCTGGTGGAGCCTTTTAACAAAACATCATTCTGAAGTTCGCTCTCGACGATAGCCGTAATTGGGACAAGTGGTTGGACCCCCTGTTGTTTGCGGTGCGGGAGGTTCCCCAGGCCTCCACGGGTTTTTCTCTCTTTGAACTCCTGTTTGGCAGGAGACCCTGGGGGGTGCTAGACCTAATTAAAGAAAACTGGAAGGAAGGGCCCTGCACCAATAAGAACGAGGTTCAGTGTGTGACCTGAGAGCAAAGTTACACGCACTGGGGCAGATGTCACGAGAGAACTTGCTCCGGGCTCAGGAACGTCAGCAACGCTTATAGGACAGGGGGGCTCGGCTTAGACAATTTGCACCTGGAGACAAGGTGTTAGTGTTGCTCCCTACGTCCAGCTCTAAATTGCTCACAAAGTCACACGGCGGGTTGGAGAGGTCAATTATGAGGTCGAACGGTCTGACAGGCAGGGGGCGACACAGATCTTTCACCTGATCCTCTTAAAAATGACTGCTGTGGCCCTGGTCACATTGAGCTGGATGAGTTGGGGCCGGGGGTTCCAAAGGTGGCCCGATCCCCAGCTTGATAAAAACCCGCTGATAAAATCAGTCTGGAAGTCTAGTTTCCGATAATACCGGAAGCTTAAAAACTGAGCAGGGACTGAGCCATTGGGGGGGTGGGGGGAAAAAGTGGCAGCTCGGGGGCCCCCTGGTGGCTTCAGAGGCCCTATGCAGCCCCATATTCCGCATAGCAAGAAATGGTGGAGAAGCATTCTAATGCCAGGTGTGAACGGTCATACTTGGAGCTGTCCACTTGTGATCAGATCACCCAAGATGCATGTTTGGTGATAATGCCGGGTGTAAACAGGCCCTGTACGCCTGTGAAGCCCACCATGGACTCATCCCAGGGGGCGCTTTGTGGACCCCCTCCATTCCAATACAGTCTCCAGCCATCAGGTTAATTTCATGCGAAACGGACCTATTCCACATCTCCGCAAAGACACTTTTCATGATGAGCACAGTTATATTATATAGGTAATGTTTCATTTGCTTTAACAACACACAGCTTAGATTCAGTATTGCAATACCACATATACTGATTTCCTTCAATACATTTCCCCTTTTGTTCCAGTATTTTGAGCCCTCCTGTTACCCGTATTAGTCAACCTAGAAACTAGATCCCCAGTGACGGATCAGTTCAGGGATAAGAGACGATAAGAAGTATTAATGATGTACCTAAGTCCGTGCCTACATCCAAGTTATAGCCTCACCATGACATTACTTTCCACTTAAGTTCAGACCTTTAAATGGGAAAGTGTGATCAACCGCTCACCATCTTGGGGACATTTTGAAGCAGAATGTTCCCATGACCGTTAGTATTCGACATTGATACACAAATAACTGGAATTTAAACATATCTCACAGTGCTCTAATGCCGTTTTTATTATTTCCTCCCTCCTGGTGCAAATATAACAATCACATTTGGTTTCACTGATACACAGATCCGAGCTGTCACATCTGTTGCTCCTCCTCCCTGCAGCACACACCGCCTCCTCTCAATGCTGATGCGTTTAGTTGAAATTATGCTGAGTAACAATTGAACATTAACACTAAAGCAATGCTGCTCCCTCTCGGACGTCGCTGTTACTGCACAATATTATTTATCTCTATATCTATTATTATTATTATTATTATTTATTTCCTGTTCATTCACCTCAAGAGAGTCTTGAAAAAAACATGCATATATTCATTTTCTCATTCGAAATTGCAATACCACATATATTCAATTAGATGTCATTTCCTTTAAATGTGCAAACGCTTTATGAGAAACTAGTGACTCACATTCCAGCTCTAACTTTAATGGTATCATTACACCCACAGGAAAAGATGCAGGCAGAGTGAATTTAAGTGAAAGGACTGGCAGATGGTGCCTGGTGGTATTCTGGGCGGTGTCTATTTATCTACCTGCAATAGATAAATCAATATTAGGATACAGATAATCTGATACAACATTCACATTTGCACGGAAGCCTGTTTATTTGAACAAACTTTAGAAAGTTATGTTATTTTGAATCAAATGATTTTCTTCTTATTATTAATATTTCGTCACGTATACAATAATGACGATGATGCGAATGAAGCAAAAAATAAATCACAAAAAATTAATTAATCTAAAATCAATCACAAAAACCCTATAATAATGAGCATAATAATAAAAACAACCCTTTGATGATAATAGTAAGAGTTTCCTTTGAGAATTATTTGTATTTTATTTTTATTTTATTTCTTATTTGAGAGCCCCGTGCACAGCGAGGTACCTTGCCTACTGTCAGAACTATCACCAGGTTGTCACGCATGACCTTATTTTTAGGCGCTTTTGTTGCGCTTCTCCTCAGCACTGCCCTCATTTGCGCTCACGCCCTGGTTTCAGTCACTACACTCATTCCTCCACGAGGGGGGGACTCGGAGCCGCTTTGAAGACAAGGATTGTTGTGGGGCCTGGACAAGAATGATTGATAAGAAGACAGTTTGGATTGTGAGTATTGTATTCTGCTCTATGTCAACACTGCATCGACCACCACGTCAATACCCAACTCATTTAACAGCTATTTTATGTTGCACAAAACAAGCCGAAACTTCTGATGGTTACAATTAAGGGAATGGGCGAGGGGTCACTTAACCCCTTTGTCACTTTGCTGGAGGGTCCCTCCTCAATGAGAACAGCATACCCCATTATGGGATGGCCGACTTCCATATGCAATTGGGGTGTGCTTGTTTTTGACCCCAATCTAGTTTACTGCTCCTGTAAAGCAATGTTTTTTTCATGAAGGACGCCCAATTCGAATCTCATTTTATGAGATATTGTCTTTGTCCCAACGTGAGAAATGTTTTAGTGGTAAATATGATTTAGTCCAAACCTCAATAGCTGTCTTTGCTGCAGATATCACAGTGAAACGATGACCGGCGATATGATTATTGTACGTTCTTTAATGGTGAGGCTTAGCTACTGGGGACCCCCTGGATCCTCCCGTGGGGTCATTGCTTTAGGGCACCGATCCCCTAAAAAACCTTCGGCAAAGAGTGCAGTTCACTCTCTCCCCTCCTTGACGGGTTTTCGGTCAACGACAACCCATCTTTTATGCCCCTGGCATGCCCCTCGGACTGGAGTTCTCCATCCGGTCTCAGTGGAATCGTTATAGTAATTAGCTCTACTGTGCCAGACACCAAGCAGCTTTTGTTGTTTTCATGTTGGGGTTAAATGCGACTTCCCCCGCGGAGCCAACTGGTGCACAGACAACACCTTAAAGCCAATCCATTACACCAAGGCCATGGAGAGGAGGAATGTGGCCTGATTAGGCTGCACGCTGGGAATTAACTCTGCACAGACCTGGGATGTGGTTTCATCGTTATTTCAGATTTATTTTATGGGAAATCAATCACAATGATCATTGGGAATTTGCATGGGAAATATATAAAAACAATAAAAGCTCATTAAAATAATTAATAAAAAATTATATATATACTTATATATATATATATATATATATATATATATATATATATATATATATATATATATATATATATATATATATATATATAATATATACAGAATATAAAAAGGTATAAATAAAAAGTAAAAATATATAAATACAAAAATTACAAAGGTTTCTGCAATGATCAATCAAACACATTGATTGCATTCCATTGATCACTGCAGAAACCGTAGACATTTATTTACAGGGTTACGTATCATTAAAATAAGAGCCATAAAGAACCATAACTGGTAATATTACTCTACACATACATTCATATAGACAGAAAAGATCATTTTGAGAACAGATCTTTTGGGGTTGTTGGTTTAACTCCCGTTTCACACTTTGCCTCTAGATCGAAAGTTAGACCGTTTGCAGATCTGTGTGTGTGTGTGTGTGTGTGTGCGTGTGCGTGCGTGCGTGCGTGCGTGCGTGCGTGCGTGCGTGCGAGGGGTGGGGAGTGTCTTCCCAAGTGACCTGCATTGAGTTACCTCATCCTCCCTCTTAATATACCTGTATACACAGTTATATACAGTTATACTGTATATCTACAGGTTGTTGCAATCTGCAACCTCACCACTAGATGCCACTAAGTTGGACACCCTGCACCTCTAATTTAGTACATGTTGGCTCTTTTTTTATTACGTTTACAATCGTCGTATAAATATTAAAATATGTCATATATATAAGCTTCTATTATTTTATATGCTCTGAACGACCGAGCATCCCCATCGTTAAAAAGACCGTTAAAAAATAGCAAAATAATGATGATAATAATAATAATAATAATACTGTAACAATAATAATCATAATAATAATAATAATAATAATTTACATTTACATTTACATTTAGTCATTTAGCAGACGCTTTTATCCAAAGCGACTTACAAGGGAGAATAACATTCAAGCTACATTGCGACAGAGATTAGTGTAACAAAATGTTGACAACCAAAAGGTTAAAAGCTCACACACGTACATAATAATGTAACAATAATAATAATAATAATATCAGTGATAATAATAAGGATATTAATAGTAATGATAATTATGATAATGATAATAATAATAATAATAATGTAACAATAATAATAATAATAATAATAATATCAGTGATAATAATAATGATATTGATAATAATGATAATGGTCATAATAATAATAATAATAATAATATCAGTGATAATAATAATGATATTGATAATAATGATAATGGTCATAATAATAATAATTATAATAATAATAATAATAATGTAACAATAATAATAATAATAATAATAATATCAGTGATAATAATAATGATATTGATAATAATGATAATGGTCATAATAATAATAATAATAATAATAATAATAATAATATCAGTGATAATAATAATGATATTGATAATAATGATAATGGTCATAATAATAATAATAATAATAATAATAATGTAACAATAATAATAATAATAATAATAATATCAGTGATAATAATAATGATATTGATAATAATGATAATGGTCATAATAATAATAATAATAATAATAATAATAATATCAGTGATAATAATAATGATATTGATAATAATGATAATGGTCATAATAATAATAATAATAATAATAATAATAATAATAATAATAATAATGATATTGATAATAATGATAATGGTCATAATAATAATAATAATAATAATAATAATAAGTTATGTGGGCATCGGTTTCATTCTCGGTTGGAGCGCGTCACGTGACGCAGAGTGGGCTTCTGCTCCACGAGCCGCACCACGCACGCGCGGACCTCTTACGTCGCAAAAACAAATTCCACGCGCGGAGCTCGTGGGTTTTTTCTCCACCCACAGAGACGCGCGCCACGCCCGCTTCACCTCTGAGGTGCTTTGGGAGACTTTTATATATATAAAAAAAACAACAAAACACCTTCCAAACATCAGAACCGGCTTTGATTTGACCAAGTAAAGAACACACAGCAACATGTAAACAACAACTAATACAAATAAGTTTAAAAACCTGATCAACTGAAGGCATTTTTAAGAAAACATCATTTGATATTTACTTTATGTATATCTACTCACACCGTGTAGAAGCTGTGTTTCATGACACTGAAAAATAAATAAAGACAGGAGTAAACATTGACCTGTTGAATACCTCGTGTTCCCCGACGAGGGCGACGTCATAATAAACTGTGAGAATGAACGTTTGTTTTTATGTTTTGTTCTTTTACCGTTTTATTGACGTATGAAAAACGTTGAATGAAGCGAAGAGAATTGAGCTGAAAATAAACTTTTGGGAAAAAAAAAAGCCACAGTGATCAGAAGTGTGGTTTTCTGGGGGGGGGGGGGGGGGGTATCGGTTCCTATTGATAGGGAGATGATCACCCTGCCGGGCGGAGAGGAGGGAAAGGGGTGTGGCAAATTGTCAACCCCCCTCCCCCCAGTCCGGACTACACCTGGAGTCTCCGCATAAATAGACCTTCTCCTCCACCTCCACCTCCACCTCCTCCTCCTCTTCCTCCTCCTCCCTCCGGGATAAAGTCCTCAGAGAGACACCGACCGAGTCCACTCCACTTCTTCTTTTTCTGGGGGGGGAGGGAATCCCTCCTTCCTCCTACATGTTGGAGCTCCAGACCTTTCTGAGCGGATTATGAATGCGTTCGGACACCGGTCCTCCAACCACAACCACCAGCAGCCACCAGCACCACCCGCAGAGGCAGCAGCAGCGGCACCACCGTCCTCCGGCCAGATCCAGCAGCAGCAGCACCACCCCTGCAGCGCCCAGGAGCTCCTGGACATGGCCGTGTACTGCGACAACCTGGGGATGTACCCCCACCAGAACCTCCACCCGCACCCTCACCCCCACCCGCAGGCGAGGCCCCCCGCTCACGCGGCTGCAGGAGCCTACGGCCTGGGGGACTACAACTCCCCGTCCTCCGCCAACCCTTACCTGTGGCTCAATGGGGGGCCCGGGATCAACTCCTCCGCGTACCTCCCCGGGAGCTCCGGCGCCTCCTCCTACCTGCAGCCGGGATACGGAGCCGGCCAGCGGCAGTACCTGCAGCCCCCCGCCGGCTTCGGGGCGGCCGACCTGGGCTGGCTCTCCATCTCCAGCCAGCAGGAGCTCTTCAAGATGGTCCGGCCTCCGTACTCCTACTCGGCTCTGATCGCCATGGCCATCCAAAATACCCAGGACAAGAAGCTGACCCTGAGCCAGATCTACCAGTACGTGGCCGACAACTTCCCCTTCTACAAGAAGAGCAAAGCCGGGTGGCAGAACTCCATCCGGCACAACCTGTCGCTCAACGACTGCTTCAAGAAGGTGGCCCGGGATGAAGACGATCCAGGTGAGTGGGGAAAGGGGTTATTTCATTTATTCCTCTGGCATATTTAAATTCATGTAATGCACAAGGCAAAGGAAAAAACAAAGTGTTTTACCTTTAATCCACATAGGACATGAAAAGAAAGCAAAGAAGGATAAAAGCACAGAAATAAAAGGCTTGAAAATGGATAGAAAGACAGGTTAAAGGGGTTAGAGTGCAATTTAAAACGAAAATTGTATTGTATTTATTATGATTATTTTGAATGTATTTGTTTATTTAATCATTTTGATTGAAAAGCGAATTGATATCTGTGTTCTACACATAATCCAGAAACATCACAAATTAATCATTTTATTACTTTTTTAAGGAAAGGGAAACTACTGGACGCTTGACCCCAACTGCAAGAAGATGTTCGACAACGGGAACTTCAGGAGGAAGAGAAAGAGGAGAGTGGACCTCAATGGACAGACCCCCACCACCAACGCCGCCACCGACACCACCCTCCCAGCTCCTCCCGTCAAGTCCGAGGATCAGGACCACGCCCTGAAGATCTCCTCCGACACGTCCAGCCTCCTGAGCTCCTCCCCGCCCTGCAGCCTGCAGAACTCCCCCAGCTCCTCCTCGGAACCCAAGTCCTCCTCCCCGTCTCCGTCCATGGACCACCACCACCACCATCACAACCACCAACACCACCACAGTCCGTGTTTCAGCAACCTGGTGTCCAACATGAACTCGGTGCTGGCCGGGGGCCACAGGGGGACCCGGGACCTCGGCTCCGGGCTCCATCACCTGGGGGACCTGGGGGGGTCCCTGCACCAGGCCAGGGAGAACATGTCCGGACTGGGCTCCTACTCACCCACCCACCTCATCTCCACCCTGAACTCTGACAACACCAACCGAATGAACTACTACGCCTCGGTGCAGGGTGGTGGGGTGGGTGGGGGTGGTGTTGGAGGTCTGAGCAACCACCTCTCCAACCATTTCAGTGTTAATAATCTGATTTACACGCGAGAAGGAACCGAGGTCTAGATCCATAAGTTGTTTTTTTATGGCATCATAAGTCGGCCAATCAAACTTAGTGCATTCTATGAAATAACCGGACTCAAAATGGTTCAATTTATTCAACCTATGTTTTTTAAGGTTCCAAACTTAAAATGGGAAAAAAGGTGTACTTTTACAGTTAATTTGTGGATATTAAAAAACTTCACTGAAAATGATTCAACTTCACTTAAAAAAAAGTTAAGTTAACATTTAAGTTAGGTAACTTTTTTTTAAATACTTTGTTTAATAACCCCTATATTTTTTTTTCTTGGGTTTCTCAACTTGAAATTGAGCGAATAAGGTGTGCATTTTAAGTTGACAAACTTAAAAAAAAAAAAAAAAAAAAGAGTTGGTTCAGTAAGCTTAACCCTTTTTTAAAAAACGGACTCAGTGACTCCAATCCAGAGATTTTTTTTTTCAGTTTTTTATTTTATTTTACTTTTCCCAAAATGCATCTGTCAATGTACATAAAGTTGTCATGTTATGTTTCTTGGAGGCTTATGCTGATATATTTTATGAAAATTGCGTTAACTCACCGACAACACACGTATGTTGAAGGTCTCAAATGTACCCAAAATGTCAGGTCTATTTTAAAGAATTTATTTGTTACCTGACACAATAAGTGGAATTGAGCTGACATTTTGGGTTTGTCATTTCAGCATATTTATGTATTTTTGTATTATTATAATTATTATTATTGACGTGGAGTGTGCTGGTTTTTATAAAGCGTAGGCCTGTGTAGGCTACAGAAACTATTTTCTTAAGAATAAACTTTGAAACATGTTTATTAAACTGAATTCTCTTTTGTTTATATTTAAAACCTTAATCAATATTTGAATAAACGTTATAATTTAAAAAAAAAGAATTGGTCAAAATGAAGGCTTTATTTTCCCAATAATAATAATATCATATTTATATTTTATGTAAAACAAGAAATGGAGGGATAACACATACATTTTGGAAATTCTTTAAACATGGGAAAAGAATAGTAAAAAATTCAGGGCCAATATTATCAACATTAATTAAAATTTAATTATCTTTAAATCACAAAATACATATTCAGTTTGGGTAATAAATCATTTGGGGCTATTGTGATTGTGTTTACAGAGATTCCTTTTCCTATTTAATTGGGTGTTGAAATGAACCAAGACCCCCTGCTGGGACACACTGACACCCCATATAAACTGCATATTCTGCAGCTCAGGCTCCAGGTCACTTAACACCATGTTGTTTATTAGTGACACGTAAATAAAAACAACACACTTCTTGTCAAAATAGAGAACTTAAAAGTGATTATGAAAACTTGAGCAAAGTGAAAAACAAATTTTTCTCCTTGAATATATAATGTTAGTCTATTAACAGCATATTTCTACCTATCTGTTCTTTTTTGTGGTTAAGCTATAATAAAACCCTATGGTACCCTAATA
Source organism: Zeus faber (assembly GCF_960531495.2). Lineage (NCBI taxonomy): Eukaryota > Metazoa > Chordata > Actinopteri > Zeiformes > Zeidae > Zeus > Zeus faber. The sequence continues at coordinate 19,405,119 of NC_137207.1, forward strand.
ATCCAATAATCCATTCTTTACGTTTATTTTCTGGTACTTCTTATTTACTTTGATGCACAAATTTATGGTACAGCTTTCGTATACAAGTCATAAATATGCTGTAAGTGTAGTGTAATACACCTTATAAAAGTACATTCAAACATTAACTTACCGTAAGCTGCACGTTAGAAGACTTAAGTGTGTCATTTTAATGAGAATAAATGTGTTATTTTGATCAATATAAATACATTTAAAAAGTACGCGTGCGGTTTACATTCGACACATATGTTGTGTATTAATTGTGAATACATACAATCTATTCTAAATGTACTATGTACTATACTATACATATACTTTAAGTATGCTTTCAGATAACACACTGACTGAAGTACTGTACTATAGCTTTTTCCCTTGGGTCAGTATATTTTTGTGAAAATATGCTTTTTGATGTGGCTTGTTTTCCTTTGATAGTTACTATTTTCATATTCTCATAAAAATATATAATAATATCAGTATAAAACTGAAGAATAATTTACTATTTAAAATTTTCTTTTTGTTTAGTTAAGCATTTTTGTTTCTGTCTTCTGATTGGTTGATCAGTTGGTGATTAGATTACAAAGATGAACCAACAGAGAGGATTTATAGCTGCGGTCGATTTAAATGTGAGGGAGTGCATTAAAAAAAACAAAACAAAGAAAGACTTAAAGTTATCAATCCAGAGCTGATCCATCCAGGTCAGAAGTTGAGTTCATGGTTGGCACGATTTTATTTTTCTCACATGGTTTGACCTTATCTCGTTTGTTGAATAATATTGGCGAAAAAACCGTCACGCAAAGCCGGGGGGAGACGTGCGTGGGGCGTTCGCATGAAAGCGCAGGTGTTTAATTTTTTGTTTTCCGGGGTGTGTGAAACACTGCGGAAAGCGAGAGCGGCATGGCATGTCCCGTTGTGCATATGCGTCCATCCCAGCACAACAGAAAGCTTGTTCCGTCCCGCTCCACCGCAGGAAAAACAACAACAAACATTCCGAGTTGTTTAACCCTTGCGCTCTTATTTTGAAACAAAGCGCAGCACAAATGTGATCAAAGTTTGTAAATAAAAGAAACACCTCTTAATTGGTTGATAATTGAACGCGCTCATGCGCTCGATTGTCTGGAATAAAGAAAAAAATAATAATAATTGACAAAGACTTGGGTGCCCCCAATGGAACAATGGAAGCTGGCAATGCAGCGGATCCCCTCCTGGGCCCGGCTGAAATATTGCGACCTGAGGATCTGGGAACAAATTATTTCGCTCATGCCATATTTCTTGCTCTATTATCTGCGAAAGCACGAGCGTGGACGGGACAAAGAGGATTTTTGTCATATCGAGGTGGGTTCTCACAGCAACAATCGCTCTGTTGTCCCCTCCGTCATCGCATCCGCCGGCGTGCGTGCGTGTGTGTGTGTGTGTGTATGTGTGTGAGCAGTCTTTTCCAAATTGAATGCCGTTTATTACTATGAAACATCGACTTCCTTGTTTGTTTTGTTCTGCAGCGGGCTGAGAAGCGCACGCGTTCCTGGAAAGTAGATTCACAAACGCGAGGTTGCATCGATTTGTTAAGTGTCCGGCCTTTCGGGTGTCCTCGTCTCAGGCGTTTTTGTTTTTTTTAGTTTTTTTTTAAGGCCCGAAACGCTCCGGTGCATTTCTGCCTGAAGGGCACATTCACCCGGGCCCCTATGAATACCAGTCAGGTTGTCCCGTGCGCCCCGCTCCCGCCTGTGTTCTACCTGCTTTTATGGCCCCTGGCCCCAGGGACAGGGAGGGATCGGCGCTACAACAGAATACCTTTGCGTAGGGGCGGCCCTCTCGCTCCTTTACGGGGGCCTCGTGGGCTAAACCCATAATGACGGGTTTCACACTCACGGGGTCCTTCGGCGTGGGTGGCCGGCTCATAATTGAAGGGCCTTTCGTGTTAGATTATGTTCTTCATCAACTTTCCTTGAACGGCAATTCAACGTTATTGGACCAATTCCGACAGGAGTCATCCATTGCTGTCCAGCGATGTGCTTTGATTGATCCATGCGTCCACGGAAGGGGAACGTCACCTCCAGTGCACGTCGCTCCTCAGAGAAAGAGTGAACCAACCGCACAGGACGAGATAGAGAACCGTAAATGTCGGTACAGATGACTGTTTTCTGATCCGCGTGGAGCATAAAACATTCCCTAACTTCCAACAACTCTAAGAATTCTGGTTCTACGGCTCGTATTTTAACACCCGGGCCCTGCGGCTCTCAGACCGACTTGAGGCCGTAGCCGCAGTTCGCCGGCGACAGGGAGCAGCGCGGGCTGGAGTGATGAATCACCGGCGGATATAAGGTTGCACTCAACAAGGCGCTAAACTTGGGCACTTCCACTAACCATTAAGGAAAGATCTCCCCAATTGATAGCGGGTTGACCAGAGAGAGACCTCTCCAGCTCCAGTTGGGCCCAAAACCCTCAAGGCCTGGGTGTGACTTCCGCAGATACATGCAGGTAGGTGGACATACCAGCATTCTGAGGTTGTTCACTTGCTTGGAGTGGTGGATCGGGTGTTGGGTGATGGGGTATAAAAAGATTGTGCCCCAGACTTTTTTATTTTCTCCCACTCCCACTCCCCACGCTCCTTCTTATCTTTTTACAGACCGATCTGGAGTTATATGAGGAAACAGTAGCCGGACGGTACAGTCCTCTCACTTTCTGACCCCAACCAAACGAACTTGATAGCACCGCCAGATCCTTTTTTTTTTTTTTTTTTTTGAACGGATCCACCCTTGAAATTTCCCATCTGTTTGTACCAGTCAGCGAGCATGGCGGGGGTTAATTCCTTATATTACAGTACAATCTCTTGAGGAAGTTAAACATTTAAGGGAACAATGCCGATGACAGCTTCTGGGGATAGCCACGGTTAGACCGGCTCCTCCGCCGCACTTTAAGAGGATCCAGTGTAAAAGTGATAGCTGAGGATAATGCCTATTATCTGCATGACGCGCTTCGGTTTCATCGCCCCGTCCGCCATCGGAGGCCCCCCTCCCCTCCGTGGAAAAAAAAAAGAAATGATGCACGGGCCAATAACAGCATGGGATGGACGTCCCCTCTGAGAAGAACATGTGGGTTATTTTATACAGAACCAGACCCATCAGCGTGTGCAAATGCCAGAGATGCCTTTTAAAGGACCTTATAAGAGCTAATAAAGGACATTTTGTCCTTGATACCTGTGAATTTTCCCATATGTTTGTACGTCAAACCATGTTCGTTTGTATTCTAAATCGGTCAGGAATGACCAAAAGACGTCAACTGAGAATCCCGTCGAAAGCTCCGCCGGGATTCTCAGTTGGCACCTAGAAGCCCTATCGGTGGTATCGGGTTTTTCCGAACGCGAGGCTACAAAACGTAGATTTCTTTGGGCTCAGGCACTGGGAGGGCGGCCTCGGGTCCCTCTGGAAGTTTGACGGAAACCCGCTGAAGGAGTGGAAGCCGTGCGAGGATTAACGGACTAGAACGAGTCGCAGTAAATCCGCGAGCGGGGGCCCGTCTCCACGTGGCTCCGTCTGGAAAACCGATCCCCTCCGCGGTGTAACCTATATCCACGCCCGAATTATATCATGACGAAGCCTTTGTTCCCACATTAAGGAAACCGCGGGCTGGACCCTCCTTTATCCGTGACCTTTGTGGTGACAGATACACCGCCATACGAGCGGTTTTAACAATGGCAGACCCACGTCGAGTCAATGGATATTTTGGCGTTAACACCCTCTTCAGGGCATTTTGTTTAGAATAGAAAAGAAAAAAAGTGATCCAGTCCCAACGTTAATTTCCCGATTACAGTTGGGGATCGGAGTCGGGGTATGATGGATTTAGTACGGCAACCAAGAGAGAGAGAGAGAGAGAGAGAGAGAGAGACCTCTCATAAGCTCCGCAGAATATCCGCGGCCATTCATCACCTCTTTAAGAAATTCCACACCCTGACCCGACCGGACCAAATATCCAGGGTTCACGGAACATCAATTCCTATGTGCAACGCTGCAGAACAAATATCGAAGTAATAAGTAACAGCCACTATTTAATCATGCTGGCTCCCCACAGGGACGGCCGCATGGAAGCTGCGTTCATCACAGAAGAGCGAGTTTAACCTGCCTCTCCGGGAGCAGTAATGGCCCACGACCGCAGCCGTGGAGTACGTTTAATGTCTGTCATGAATGAAACAACCATTTTCCTCAACTGTTTCGAGGGTCAGAGGGTGAATTGTTGATACAGAGGTTTATTGTTTATTTATCTTTGAACTTTTATCTATTTATATTCCATGTTTTCTGTTTTTTTCTTTATCTTTATTACATTTTTAGATGCGTTGTTTATTACGTATTGCCAATTAATTATTTTCAAATTTTAATTCTTATTACATCTTTTATTTTATACAGATATGTATTCAAACCTTATGTGTGAACTGTTGATACAGAGGTATATTGTTTTTGTTTTTTTTAAGGTTTATGGCATTTTGCCTTTTTTTTTTCTTTAGTACCTTTTGAGGTATATTGCATATGACATTTTTTCCCATTTTTATTCTTATTATAATTATTATTATTGCCTTTTGTTTTTGACGTGATGATGAGCTGTAACACTCTCTATCTATCTATCTATCGATCTATCGTTCTATCTATCTATCTATCTATCTATCTATCTATCTATCTATCTATCTATCTATCTATCTATCTATCTATCTATCTATCTATCTATCGTTCTATCGTTCTATCGTTCTATCTATCTATCTATCTATCTATCTATCGTTCTATCGTTCTATCGTTCTATTGTTCTATCTATCCGTCTGTCTGTCTGTCTGTCTGTCTGTCTGTCTGTCCATAGGTCTCCAGTGATGGTAGGATGGCTGATGCCTTGCAGTGATACCACCGTGCTCGTTCCACCTGCGAGCTGTCGTTACCTCGTCCCCACACACAGGAAGTGATGACGGACAACTGAGGAAGTGGTTTCCCCGAGGAGGGAGCCCCGTGTGGACCCTTGGTGGAGAGACGGAAGTAAGGAGAGCAGGGGGGGCATCCATCCATCCGTCGTTGATCGTTGTTTTTTTTTTTGTTGTTTAAAAGGAAGGAAGGATCTGTTTGGGTGAGCGTTACGTAAGATGAACGTCCTGTTGTCAACAGACGTGTGGCGTCTTGTGATCGCCAACACTGAAAATACCTTTTTGTAGGGAGTTCACGATAGATAGATAGATAGATAGATAGATAGATAGACAGATAGATAGATAGATAGATAGAATTCACACAAAATTGGAAATTGTGCAAGCTTCCATACATACATACATACATACATGGGCAGGTTGCCATATCAAATAACTTGAATATAAACTTATGTTTAATAAGGAAGTTGTGTGTGAGTTTCACCTGCTCCCTAGCCTCACCCCGCTCCAGGCCACAGGAGTATGTGTGTGTGTGTGTGTGTGTGTGCGTGCGTGCGTGCGTGCGTGCGTGCGTGCGTGCGTGCGTGCGTGTGTGTGTGATCCCGGTGTGTGATCCCGGTGCATCTGCCTGGAGGAATGCCCCGACGGGCCCCTGCGGCCCCTAATGAGACCCCCTGCCTGCTCCCTCTATTATGTGGGATGCATACCAATGGAGGGAGACGACGGAACGGAGATAGAGCTGGCCTCGTTGCCCTCTCCATGTCTAAGCCATCAAACGTACCCCTCGCCGAGAGTCAAGTGGTAGCGGGCAAGATCAAGATTGGGCCCCGATCGGCCCCCGCGTAAGCTGCCGGCGATCTACGGCCGAAGGGCCCCGGAGCCTGGATGTTCTCTTTTCAAAGGGGGATGGACGTGCCCCCTCGCAGCGCTGCCTTTGTGCCGACTCGCTAATCCCAGCCTGCGCTTCAAGGCCCGGGCTCCGCTTCTGAAGCCGCTGCTATCCATTTAAAAGGAATAAACAGAAAGGCCTCGGTCTTAAGACTCTGAGATGCAGCATTTTGATAGACTGGTCGTCTGGTGCGATCTGATTACACCTTATACACTGCAAAAAAAAAAACCCCAAAAACGCAAAACAATCATAATTGGCCTGGATCAACTAAAAAAAATGCATTAAATTTGTTCGTCCATGTTTTTTCTAAACATAAAATGAGGATCTTAATTTCACAATTTCAAGCTGAGAACATGACATTTTTAATGTTGATCCACTTTGATCCAATGGATTACATTTTGCCTTGAATAACAAAATTATCGAAAATGATTTCACTATAATAATAATAATAATAATAATAATAATAATAATTATAATAATAATGATAATAATAATAATAATAATAATAATAATAATAATAATAATAATAATAATAATAATAATTATTATTATTATTATTATTATTATTGTTATTATTAACACAGAACGCAGACTCGTCGATCAGAAATTTGGGATTTTTTTTTTTTGTAAATCAGATTTGTGGACTGACACAGAAATGAAATAAATAAATAAACATTCTGGATCTGGCAGCAGGCCCCCCCCCCCCCCCCCCCCAGCCCGCGCCAAAAACAGTGACCAGACGGATGCTTATTTGCCCCGACAAGTGTTCAAACACAGCGCGGCGTTCGGAGCAAGTGCTCGGTGTTGACTCTGGTATTGGAGTCCATCAACCCCAAACAGCTCCGTGTGTCAACCATGAACACCAGGCGTGGAACAGGCCTCCGCACTCAAACCACTGCTGGTATAAAACCCGCCCCCCCCCCCCCAAAAAACCCCTTCTCGACCGACCGTCGGCCCCAGTTAATCAGGCTGTGTTTCGTGATAAAAAAAACAACAAAAAAAACCCCCCCTAAACAAGGGCGCGACGCCGCGCAATGCGAACCGTGCTCCTCGTGTCATGAGGCCACGGCATTCTTGTGCAGTGACATCATTCACTGTATTTGTATGTGTGTGTGTGTGTGTGTGTGTGTGTGTGTGTGTTTGTCTCACCATGAACCACATCTCTGACAGCGGCGTTGAGAGGCCGACATTAACCTCAAAAGTGTGTTGACAGCCCCCCCCCCCCCCCACCACCACCCCACAACCCCCCCTCACCCCCACACTTGACAAAGGGACCTTTTTTTATTCAGCACGAGAGAAAATGGGTTTTTACAAGCCTCAGATAATGCGAGACCCACAAAGCCGTAATTAAAACAACAAGAGGGAAGCCCTGTATTTTGCCCCGCGGAATAGAGCCGCCGCGGTGATAAGCGGCTGGATCGCCGTGACAGCTCTGTTGATTTACAGGGAGACAAGCGGGAGAGAGACACATGGCGGGACGTACGACAGCGGAGCGCGCCCTCTCCCTCGGACTCATTTAGCGGCAATTTCCGCAACTCAGACATGAGGAGCCTTGTTTTTGTCTCCCCTCTGCCGTGGGCGTAGTGGCGTTTGGAACGGGGGCTCAGGCCGCCCGGAGTTCTGGCGGATGAATGTTTTTCAGTTTGATTTGTTTCGGAAGCCGTACTTTTTTAGATTTACATGGCAGAAACTCGACGCCGTGATTGATGGGACAGCATCTTAATGAGGTGGGTCAGGCCTCGGCCAGATAGCTTTGTGCCGCTGTCACTGCCCCTCCCTAAATAAATTGTGTAATTATCCCTTTCATTATTGTGTGCTTTCAGGCTGCCCTGATAGAATTCAAAGGGAGGTGTCACTATCTCTTATCATTATGCTAATGCCACCTGCGACCGGCAGTTAAATCACAATGGAGGTGCTGGGGTGGAGGCGGTGGGGGCGGCGGAACAGTAGCCATCCAGCCAGTCTGCCTGTCTAGAGGACAGCCCCAGCCAGGGACCTGCCTGTCTGCGGGGTAACGGGCCCCAACACGTCCGCGGACCCACAGGGGATCCCAACCGCGGCCACCAATGAGGGGTCAGTGGGCCCCTGGAACAAGTCCTGGAGGGCAAGGCCCTCTAACCTCTCATCTGCATACGGGTGGGCTGCCCAGACAACCCCCCTCGAGGGGCATTTAAATATGTTTACACGGTAATGACCTTCACTAATGAGGGAAGAAAAAAGCCTCTTTGTGTACATTTTCTTCGGGCTCCTTTGGTGTCACGCGGGACTGGGTGGGCGCCACGGCCCCTCGTGGGATTTGAATGGCCGTCTCCAAATACGGACTCCGCGGAGCCGGATCACCGGAGCTACGGTGGGCAGTCGGATAGAAGGAGAAGGACGAAAGGGGTCGACTTCCGTCTTATCGGAAAGGCCCGACGCGCCGCCCCGTGCGTACATGTCAACAACCCGAAGACGCTTCGAGGGACCACGCGGCCATGAACGAGGCCGCTTCCTCCTCGGGGGCTTCTCAGACGACCGGGCGGCTCGTCTCGTTTGCACGTCCTCCCGGGCCGACCCTTCAATTCGTCAAACCGCCAGCCGCCGATCCTCATGAATCTCATACCGACACCACCGTCACCGCCCCACCTCCCGGCGCCCTCCATTTGGAGCGCTCCATCGTGTTACTGCATCAGATTGGGGGATAGCGAAACGGTAGCGCAAAGCTGAGCGAGGCGGGGGGCCGCCGTTAGGTCAGGCCCTCCATCCAATAAATATAATGAGGATGAATCAGAGGGCGCCGCTGTTTTTTTAATGCTGCGTAATGACATGAGCACTGACAGCGTAATAGCCCCGACTCCGTTGGCTCTCGTCATTAGGGACGCGCCCGGGCCACGATGGTTAACCCCCTTTGAGCGCAATCATCCCGGGCCCCGTATTACCGGCCGTCCTTTAATGAAGAGAACAACCGCCAGACATTCAGGGTTTTAATGAAAACAGCCAGCTGCTAAAGTGCGGGGAACGCCCCCCTCCCAGATAAGTGACCGCTTTCGGACCGACCCCGAGATGGCTTTCGCCGCGTCGAAAAGGTGAGCGGTTCATGTGCCGTACAGCCGTAGCCGTGGTCGAGATGTGAAGATCAAATGTTAAATCTCCGCTGATGAATACTTATATGGATACTGAGTCGAAAACACATTTGCGGAAATAACTGCGGTCGTCCAGAGGAGTAGGCAGCACGAGGTGCGGAGGATTCGAGATCGTTCTGTGATTGTGATCCCCGTCCACGTCCCGCGGGTCCTTCCGGAACGGGCCCGCGGGACGTGGACGGGGATCAGGGGCCACCGGTTGACTGGCTGGCCCCCGGCTCCTGGCTCCTGGCTCCTGGCTCTTGACTCCTGGCCCCTGGACAACTGGCATAAAGACATGGTATGGACAGATAGTTTCTGTTCTGTACTTTCCATATCAGATAAACTGATCTCACGGCGAGCGGCCGAAGAAGTCACCACAAAGTGGACGTCAAGCACTTGCGGGGCGCGGTGCTGCCCGGGAGTTTCGGACGGCGCCGGCCGTCTCCCTCCTTCTCAGATGTTTCCGAAGGGGCTTCGAGGAACCTCCCGCGCTCGTCCGGGTCGTTCCTCTCCCCCCGCTCCGCTCTCCTTCCCTTCAGAGCGGCGGGCTGTGGGTGAGAGCACCTGCGGGTCAGTTTGGGAACTTGTTTACAGTCAACACGGCGGGCGCTGAACATGCGGGGGCCGGGGGCGGGCGTCACGAGGTTTGGCACGACCGTATGAATCTGCTTCCTGCGGTGGATGACCGGCTGGTGATAACATCCTTTGAGTGACTGAGATTTCAGTACGGCCGCTGTTGTATTTTAAGCCAGCAGCTCTGAAGGCTGCAATACATGCAGTACCATCGTCTTGTCGTTTCTGCACTCTGCCGCCCCGCCTTTTGCCGACTGCACACCGCAGCACTTTGGCCGGGGTTTTTTGAGTCTGAGACAAATTTTCAAGGACCTTAAGAGAATCGGGCGGAGATGTCTCGTCCCGAGGGGCCGCGAAGCGCGCGCCCCGTCGCCGACGACGCGGTCGCAAGCTCCCGCCGCGCGGCCCGGGCTCTTCTCAGAGGCTGCTTTGACACGATCTGGCGTCTTTGGTCTTGAATCCCAGAGCGTGCGCTGGTGTCCCCGTCGTCACCGTCCCGGCTCAACCCCAAAGCGCGTGCGCCACTGCTATTTAAAAATAAATAAATAAATAAAAGACGTGTGACGCCGTCTTCGGGGGAAGTCTTTCGGAAGCGGGAGGGGCTCTCTCGTCTTTAGGGTCGTTAGGCGTGTGCTCCGTCGACCAATGAAACGGTCAGAAACTCCCGGGTCTTGTCCGAAGTATCGGGCTGGTTTTATACGACCTGAAGTCTTAGGTCGGGGATCTCACGGTTGCGCGCTGGAATCTCAAGACGTGTGTGTGTGTCCTGCAGCGTGTGCATGACTCTGACGGGAGATAAAACAACGGCTTTTGAACGTGTGATGCAGGTTTTCCGGGACCTAACCTCAGTCCTCCTGAAGCCTTTTCATCCCCGCCGCCGCGTTTGAGTCAGATGCTCGCAGTGAGCTCGGCTCACGGTGTAGCGGGGGGTCCATCTTGCAGGTCTTGCCGTTGCTGTGTGTGTGTGTGTGTGTGTGTGTGTGTGTGTGCGCGCACGACGGCTGGCCTTTTTGACGCCGGCCCGACTCCCGAATCCCTCTGACGTGATCGTTCTGACATCTTACAGCAGCGAGTCCTCTCTGCGCAGCGGGCGGCCCTCCGACGGAGCCGAAGCAATCCCTTTGTCGAGCGCTTGTGTCACACTTAAAGGATTAGAAAGTATTTGGGAAAACCAAACAGAATGCTTGGAGTCGCCTACTGAATACTCATCCCGCCTTAACTATCTGGCCGACGAACCGCGGCGTCATTCACGGAGTGAAATCCGCGGCGTTGCCAGAAACCGCAGGGTGCCATCCCCCCCCTCCCCCCCGGTTAAAGAGGTTTAGGTTTTCTTTGGGCGCCGTGCCAGGGGGCGGTTGGCACGGGCTCAGCGCGCGCTGCCGAAAAACGTACGAGCCGTTAATGGGACGTTTTACACACTCCACAGTATGTTCTTCCGCGCCGCCGTATTTCATCGCTTCTGTCCGTCCGCAATTGTAAATCAATTCATCGGCATCTCATGTTTAAAACCTCGACACGAAAGGCCCCGGTCTCCGGGAAAAGGCGTGATGGGATAAATCACCGCAGCTATTTTCACCTTGATGGTTCCCATACATCTCCGATTTTACTGTGTGTTGGGGGATGCCCCGCCTCGACGTGCCTTCGGCATGGGGAGCAGGGAGGGGGGTTTTGGGTTTCCAGGCGGGGGGACGCCGAGAGGGAGCGAGGGCCTCTGCTGGACAGGTTGTGACATTTCGGCCACAAATAGCTGTGGCCGGGGTTTAAAACGAGGCGAAAAATATTTCCGAGCCTGGGTATCTATTTTTTATTTTTTTTTTTACGTGTAAATCTCCAATTGAGGACTTTTACCGGCAACAAGCGTCATGCGTTGACGAGAAGATCCAGAGGAAGGAGATGTTTCAGTCATGCTCTCCAGTTTCAGGCCTCTAAATGACTGCAGGGGGATGGGGGGATGGGGGGCCGGGGGCGGCGGGGGCGGGGGGCGGTGGACAACACTTAGGGATCCCCAGGGGTAAAAATTCCTGGGTGTCTTAGTGTTTTCTTTCTTGCTCTTCCTCGCAAATGAGTTCCCAAGCCCCTTTCCCATTAAGGGACTCGCACGGGGCCCTCCGCAGGCTCCGCCAAACACATAACCGGCCAAAGGGCAGGGTTTTGTAAGACAAACCTCGGAAGATGTAATCCATATTGTTAAAAGCGGAGGGATTGACCCTCGCTCTTTAGGAGCCCTCTCTCACGTCGCCGTGACGCCGAGATCACGGTTGTTTCCAACGCATCTCCAACATCGATGTGACCTTTATTATCGTAAGAAAAATTATTATTTTTTTGTTTTCTTTGCACATGGCTGACATTGGAGTGGTGATAAATCACCATGAGAGGACTGAGTGACACGTTTCAAATGTTTATCCGAGGCCCCCATTCTTCTAACTGGGATCTGAGACTCATACGGCTGGTAGTCCAGCGTCCCCCCTCCCCCTCTGCCCCCCCCCTCCCCTATGTCTTCTGTTGGAGGTTGGGTTACGGCGTCCATACATCACCCTGACACAGGTGCACTCTCCGAAACGGCCCCGTCCAGACCATGTCTGGGCCTGATGACATATTTACCGTTCCACTCAGTGAGGTGTGCCGCCATACTATCACTCTCTTATCACCGACAAGGATCCAGGAGCCACTTCAAATCTGTCCGAATCCCCCCTGTCCCGGGCTCGTCAAGATGAGCAAACGTCAATCCACGCGTCAAGGACTATAGTCATTCCTTAATCACAGGGTCAATGTACGATCATGTTTTTCATTTTTATTTTTCTACCTTACTTTGTAAGACATTCCGGCAGTGGTTTCCCCCTTCAGTCTTCTGTGCTCCGACAGCGATATTCCATTGACCCCCTGCTTGGGGACTCCCCTCCACCCCTACCCCTACCTCCTTCTGGGGGTAATGGAGGGAGGAAGAATGTGAGAGGAGGAAGCAGAGTTTGTCTCCGGGCAGATTGCTCGGATGGAGAGGCTGAGAGACGGGCAGATGACAATGGAGGCCGAGGACGAGACCGGGGTCCTGAGTGTCGCCCCAGGGGGTGGTGGTGGTGGTGGTGGTGGTGGTGGGGGTTAACTCACACCCGCCAAACATGTTGGCTTCGGCCGCAGCTGCCGCTGCCATGCTAAGTGCACGGGCCTTTCGCAGAGGATTTGGCGAGGTGATCCATCCACTAGTGAGCCTTTGCCCCCCGACCCCCTCCTAACGCAACTCACATCCCCGCTAACTCGTCAACGACACCCTTTCCGGCTCATGGGGCGCAGTTCTCCTCCACCTCCTAACCTTCCCGCGTGAGTCTTTAATCAATTTTGGATGATTGTCCTCACGTTGTTCCCTCGCACGACAAAAATGGAAGGGGAGCCCCCCATCTTCTATTTTCCCCCCAGGACTGTTGCAGAGGGCCCCGGCCCGGCTTGCGGTGGCCGAGGGGTCAGCCAGTTATGTGCTCTGACAAATTGCTTCATACACATGCAAACAGGCCCGGAGCAAAAACCCGTGCAGATACCTCACGCGGACAGACACCGTGTCTCCACGTCGCCGCCGAACCACACTGAACGCCGGCTCCCGCAGAGAGAGCTTGCATTGTTCCCCCGCGCAGGATTTAGAAAGCCGATATCAGCTTTTTACTGTATTGAAAGAAGCCCTGTTTTATTCGGCGGGACGGGCCGTCGCTGCTTTTAGACCTGGTATCGCGGTCTGAACTGACAGAGCCACCACTCAAAAGAAAGTGATGTAAGAGCCCGATGATGAATGGAATAAAAAGTGTGGATGTATTGGATTCCACTTTGATAATTAGAGGTTCTTTGTGTCACGGTCCCAAGCCTTTTTTTTTTTTTTTTTTTAAAGCTCCCATCGCTCACAGAGTTGATGCTGAGGTGAAGGACTTGACAAATTAAGTTCTACTCTTTTCATAAAAAGGGCCCCTGAGGTTTTTTTTCTCCTCACAGCCAATCGCCAAAAATGTGCTTGTTTTGATCGGTGTGACACTGATTGACGGCCTCGTGGCAGTCCGCCGCAAATCCCTTAATCGGTCCATAAAGCTCCACAGGGGAGGCACTCGATGCACTTGGGCTCCCCCGCCTCTCCTCATCTAGCTGCTGTAAAAGACACTCAGCGCAGTCAAAATGCTCTTACGGGCCTTGGCAGGAACTGATGACACGGGGCTTTTACGGGACATTTAAGCATGGGAATCCACTCCATGCGCGGCATCGGCATTTAACACACACATCGATATCAACATCCACATCCAACATCGGATTATTGGAGTGAAAAGTCGTAACCTTCTCTCTCTGACTTGGCAGAGTTGCAGCTTGGCAGCGAATGAATCCATTCAGCTTGAAATGACCGTGGACATCCTCCGAAAAGGAATTTTCTTGAATCCTTCCAAAGCCTACGATGCTTCATTGAGGAAAAGTTTAACTGGAAAATTAACTTTGTACTATACAGGCTCCTGTGGCCAAATCTACAAAGATACATAGAGAGATAGATAGATAGATAGATAGATAGATAGACAGACAGACAGACAGACAGACAGACAGATAGCTCTTTCCAGGATGGATAGATACTTTATTAATCCTCTGAGGGAAATTGTGGTGTATACCAGCAGGTCGCAAAAAATCAATAGGCATAAAAATAAGTCAGGGCAATTAAAATAAGACCTAAACCTAAAAATGTACTAAAAACCTAACCTAAAATATATTTATATATATATATATATATACAAAAAATATATGTAATTTTTTTTTGGAATTAATGGAATATTTTATTTAAATAGAAATCTTTAAATATATTATTAATTAATATTAATTTATTTTATATAAATGTCTATTTTCATGTGTGTGTGTGTGTTATGTATATCCTACATACAGCCCAATGAGGCGGGGCAGTGTGTGAAGATATCTTTAATTTATCTGCGCTGTCCGTGGGTGCAGACTGCTGGAATCCTCTTCCTGTTTGATGGTTTTATGTCCAGATGGACGAGGGGAGGGAGGACGCTCCGCCGAGTGTGAGCCCCGGCCCCCAGTTCCACCGCCTGTGATCTATGGAGCCGCGTCCCGCTCCACTGGCCGCGGCCTTTCATCTGCGGGTGGCAGGGCCTGAACCCTAAAATCACTTGCTGGAGCTATCCTCTCTGACGGTCTCTGAAAAACACACACACACACACACACACACACACACACACACACACACACACACACACACACACACACACACACACACACACACACACACACACACACACACACACACACACACAACAAAGCTGTGGTGAAGGAATGTCCCACGCAATATGAGGTTTGATGGATTTCTTCTGTAATATTGGGTTGATTTTTTAAATGTAGGCTGTACAGTGAGATGTGAGAGTGAGGTCAGGATACCAATACTAATCTGAGTTGTCACTTTGTCTTCTCAGTTGTCATTTAACTTTTACATTTCAACACTATTTTCAGATCCATTTCAGTGATTAGTAAAATTTTTAACAAAAGTGAAACAGTAAAATGTCGATATTGCAATTAATGCAGTGTTTGAATCCCAGTGACACAGATTTGGATCCTTCCTATTTATTAGGGTTGAATTGTTCAGATTAAAGTTGTATTTTGTATATCTTATAATATTCATATTTTTTTTGTATATATATATATATATATATATATATATATATATATACAGTATATACAGTGTATAGTATATATACAGTTTAGCTCTCTCTTTTTTCCACATCATCCTATAGCGTTCACTAAATCTCAATGTTTTGAAGGCCAGTGGTCCCAATGCTCCGAGTACGATGCGGGTGGTGGTGGTGGTGGTGGTGGTGGTGGTGGTGGCGGTGGCGGTGGTGGTGTCAGCAGGTTAACTGTGTGTTTCGGCCCCGAGGGGGTTTCCATCATACCTGCCAATCAGAGCCGCATTAAGCCTCCACCGTGTCAAGCAGCGTGGGCCAGAGAGAAAGTGCTCCTCGTTCCCTCCCTCCATCCCTCCGTCCCTCCATCCCTCCATCCATCACTCTGTACGGCCTCGGCAGAGCGTCCATGTGACACCACCCCGGCTCTTTATCATCAAGACGACGCCGATTTCCACTCAAATTGATTCTCTCTCTCTGTCTCTCTCCTTCGCCCCCTCTGTCTGTCTCTTCTCCTGCTGTCTCTTCTCTCTCTCTCTCTCTCTCTCTCTCTCTCTCTCTCTCTCTCTCTCTATTTCTCTGTCTCTCTCTCTCTCTGTCTGTCTCTTCTCCCGCTGTCTCTTCTCTCCTCTCTCTCTCTCTCTCTCCTCTCTCTCTCGCTCTCTTCTCTCTTCTCTCCCTCTCTCTCTCTCTCTCTCTCTCTCTCTCTCTGAGGGCAGTGCTAAAGTGGAGAATTGGCTTCAGGTGATTTGGAGAAGATCTTATCTGCTGTTAACAGAGAGAATGACACCATAATGGAGCGGCAGGGGTGCAATTACCTGGCAACCCACCCCCCAACCCCCACCTCCTCCTCCTCCTCCTCAAACCACCTCCTCCGCCTCTCCGCCTCCACCTCAGCCCTCACTGACAAATTAAGATTAATGACGGAGATAAGCCAGGGGATCTGCCGGTACCTCTGGTTGGGGCTGAGGACGGTGAGAAGACCCCGTCAGCCCCATCACCTCCTCCACAGCACATGAGAGGCTAAATGAACGGGTTGTTCTGTAGTTCCTTCTCTTCTTCTCAACTTCCTACAATACAATTTTTTTATATATATATATACACAGCATATGACTCTATGACGTCATGTTAACGGCATGTATGGCGGGGAGAAGGAGTGGAAATAAAGCAGTTGTGTGACAGGGGCGACCATTGGCCTTCGCATTCTCCCCTCTCCCCCTCTCTCTCCCTCTCTCCCTCTCCCTCCCTCTCTTTCTCTCTCTCTCCCTCTCTCCCTCTCCCTCGTTCTCTCTCTCTCTCTCTCCCTCGTTCTCTCTCTCTCTCTCTCTCTCTCTCCCTCTCGCTCTCTCCCACTCCCTCTCTCCCTTGTTCTCTCTCTCTCTCTCTCTCCCTCTCGCTCTCTCTCTCTCCCGCTCTCTTGCCGTCGGTCTCTCTCTCTCTCTCTCTCTCTCTCTCTCTCTCTCTCTCTCTCTCGCTCCCTCTCCCTCATTCTCCCTCTCTCTCCGTTCATACTCATACTATTCATTACTGACCAGTGACTTTCCTGTGGTTTGTCTCTGTTTTTGTTGTTTATTGGTTCCTTCATAATCAAGTTTCTGCTGTTGTGACATGACTTACCGAAAATAAAGGAACCTTGAAAAGTCAAAAGCCTCTCCCCCCCCCTCTCTCTCTGTCAGCCCCTCTCTCTCTATCCCTCTCTCTCTCTCTCTCCCTCTCCCGCCGTCATTGTCTTTGGATTCTTAGAAAAACAGCGGAGGTCACGCGGGGTTAGATAAGGATGTCCGGTGCACGGGGAAAAGCTGCCGGGCGGGATTGACTCCCAAGGCGTCGTAGGGGAGGAACAGAGTCGTCGGGGAGCTCAGCACTTCCCCCCAAAAACCCTGTTCAATGTGGCCAAAGCTCTGACAGCGCAGGAGACGGCGCTACGGGGGCGTTGGATGATGTGAGAACATGACTTTGTACGGTTTTAGGAGGCGGACGGGATGTGAATTTGAAAGAACTTGTCCCTAAAAACACCTTTCAAAGGTATTGTCTTTGAAAAGACTTTCCAGATAAACGCCTTTACAAATACATGCACTTTTTTCCAAAGATACACCTTTAGATATACCTTTCCAAAGAAATACCATTTCCGAATATAAAGCTTACCAAACATATACACTGAAAAATATATACGTTTTCAAAGATATACCTTTCCGAGGACTTTTGAAATACTTAATATACCCCTTCCAAATACACAGCCTTCCAGAGAAATACCTTTCCAAATATACGCCCTTCGAATGATACACCTTTCCAAAGATTTTCCAAATATATACATTCGGAAATGATCTACCAATATACACCTTTCCAAGTGATGTCTATGTACATGTGCAGGGTGGAAAAAGGAGGCTGAAACCGTTCCTCCACCACAGATCTCCACCCGGCTGACCATGTGAAACTGACACTCCAGTAGAAGTCAGGGTGAGGAACCCCTCCCTCAGCGCCTCCTGCTCCCCTCCGGTCGCCCAAAACCAAGGAGACTGGCTGGACCCTACCTGGACAGCCCCACCCCCACCCACCCCCGCCCACCCCCGCCCTGCAGGTGGAGGTGTCCATTTCACAGGCCAGTGGGATGCTGCGGGAGCCGGGGGGGAGGATAGTGTTTCACAGGTACAAAAGTCCCGGCTCCCTAATCCCTAATCCTATCACACAGGTTGGAGGACGTCTGCATAATCCCGGGTTTCATCTGCTCCCAGAGAGAGAGAGGGAGAGAGCAAGAGAGAGAGAGAGAGGTGCAGAGAGGAAGAGATTAAGTAAAACCATCTCCGATCGGATGACCCTGTGTTTGCACTGCAAACGGCCTGAAGAGTCTCTCATCACACCTCAGTGCACACATGAGCGGGAGCTAAACGTCAATCTATCCATCCATCCATCCATCCATCTATCTATCTATCTATCCATCTATCTATCTATCTATCTGTCTGTCTGTCTGTCTGTCTGTCTATGTATGTATCTTTCCCGCTCTGGCTTCCCATCACACGTTCAAGGTTACTTCAACACTCAGCGCGGTGAGACTCCGTGAGTCATCCTCGAGGTCGATTCTTCGAGCACATTAATGTGATTAAAAATCGACATGTATATAACTGATTCAAATTCTCACGACACGAGAGAATGGGAGGCGGCGGCGGTGGCGGCGGCTGGGTACGTGAAGACTCGCAGGGGCCTCCAGGTGCGGCGGACATGAGAGACTTCGCCATGAAACCGGCCGTGTTTCACAGAAACCCAACCCCTCTCCCGTGCTGCCGGGGAAAGGCCACGGAGCAGAGGGGCTGCGGTGCCGTCCTCCTCCTTCCCCGTCCCCCCGCGTCCGCCGCTCCCCCGGAGTGAGGGGCTTGAAGGACGAGTGGCTCCTTTGAAGGCGTGTGGGAAGGCGTTGCGGGGGCTGAGAGGCATGTCCAAACACACTGCGGGCCCTGAGTGATGGCACACGGGAGCGGAAACGGGACACCGCCGCCCTGCACCCGTTGTCAACACCGCCATGTGAATCACCGCCGAGAGAGGGAGGGAGGAAGGGAGGCCGGGGGGGGGGGCCGGAGGGGACGGGACTTGTTTGTTTAATTTTGTTTTTATTTGTCTCAAAGAAATAGCCTCAACATTAACTATCAGCCTCCTCCTTTTTTTTGTCTGTTCGTTACGGCCCTTTTTAAATTTATTTTTTATTCTATTGTTTTTTGTTAATTTTAATCTTTTATTATTTATCATTAGGTTAATATAAATAGCCTATTGTTACTGTTCATTGTTTATTATTTGTATTATTATTATTGTTGGTTTATTTTTATTGTTCACGGCCAATTTTCTGACGTTGACGGTGGCGTTGCTATTCTTCTATCCATTGCGCGGCGCCGGGAAGTGGAAGCCGATAGGGTTCAGAAGATGGCGTTTTGAGGCTACGAGACTTAACTACTGTACGCCTTCCTCCGTGAGTTATGAGTTGGTGTGTAGGTCGGTAAGATAATCCCTGTTCTAATGTGTTCTTCCCAGGTCTGAGGTGGTAGTTTTCCAGGCCTGGGAACGCCAGCGTGGGAGACTATTTCCGGTGTGACTGGCGCTCTGGAGCCGCTTCCTGGAGCCACCTGGGGACTTCCCTCTGCATTCTGCAAGTCCATGAGCAGTACTTCTTGGATCCTTAGACTGGCACTAACACAAAGTCATTTTTTGGGTTATCCAGGAAAATAATCCTTCTGCTTTAGTGAGTTCTCTCAGAAAATATGGCAATTTTATATTTTCAGTTCACTTTTAGGTTTATTGCATATTGCCCTTCCTATTTATTCGAATTAAATTCTTATTACAGTTTTTATTATTTTTATTATATTATTCGTATTATTATATACATATAATAGTATATACAGTTTGATTGTTTATAAAACTAAAAACTGTTTGCAAACTGTTGGAAAAGTGTACATATATATATATATATATATATATATATATATATATATATATATATATATATGCAAGATTGCACAATTTTCTTCATGAATTATTGCTGCAGAGGTTTATTGTTTATTTCAAATTTTTAGGTTTATTGTATATTGACTTTTTTCTATTTACATTTTCTAAGATTCAAAGTAAACTGGTACAGTTTCTTCCACCGATAAATTATTCTTAGAACTGTGCTGTACGTGAACTCGATTTTACGGAAGATTAAAAGTTCCGTTGCATTACATTTTCTCAGCGGTAGGTGGCAGCAGAGTTCAGCGTATCATGTCTGATCCCATCTGGGTGTTTCTGTCCATCTCTGCAGGAAAGATCCTTATCTGGGAAACTTATAACATTATACTTTTATTGTGGAAAAAGAATTATGATGGTGCAGTCACTGAGTCGAAGGTCCCGAATATCTCCAATCTTAAACTGACAGAGTTAGTATTTAACGTTAATAAACCTATCCAATGCACCGCACTGTTGGGGGAAAAAAACCCTCATTTTGAATTAGTAATTTTTTGAAATACATTTTTCACCTATTTTAATTTAAAATGATGGATTTGATCCGTTATGCAAATAGTTGTAAGCGTCTCGACATATATACACAACAACCCTCTCTTTCAGCCTTTAATGATCCATTCATATATATTCTTATATAACAAATAAATTGCAATCCCAAGGAATAGTCTGTGTCTGCTCCTGAGTGAGACAAGTGACCACGAAGCGGTGACTCCATCGATGACCAGCAAACTTGTCTTGTCTAATTTCCCAGAAAAAACTTGAATCAAAAACCAATGAAAAGCACTGTTTAGGGGGGACTAGCCCTCCCCAGCTCCCCAGCGTTGGAGATGGATGCTCATTGGCCGAGATGCCTCCAAACACCAGACTCTGGATGCTTCACTGCTTTATTGGTGGTGAGCAGCAACAGTGTCCAGGGGGCCAAGCAAAGGAATAAGAAGCATGCCAGCCCGAGAGTCCAAATAATTGTGTATTTAAGTCATTAATTGCATCCAAAAAAAAGACATTTTCTTTGCCTAGGGCCTCCGGCAGTGTAGCCCTGGGCTTGTGACGTACTCGTCATTGTCCATGAGAAGTGACTCCATAGCTCCATGGCAGTAGTAGCCACTAGTACATCATGATCTCCTTGGGCGCGTCCTCCGTGGGCCTCTGCTGCTCCCTCTGGTGGGTGTAGGCGGCGTGCTGGTACTTGTAGATCAGCGCGATGGCCAGGAGACTGAGCACCAGGTAGGGGATGAGGAGGCAGTACCCCAGC
>NC_137207.1:19430969-19470969 GCF_960531495.2 Zeus faber
GTGGGGGCATGGAAGGGACAGAGGACAGAACAGTGTGTTGCTTCCGGTCTTTTTTTCGGGACGGGGGAAAGCCCCCCCCCCCTCCCCTTCTCTGGTGGGATTTAGGGGGATTATATCATCTGATCTGCTCTAAAGCGCCACTATACTACTAATACCATGGAACGCAACTTTTTTTTTTTTCAAAGAACAAAAAGGACAAAACAGGCAGTGTTTTGAGTTGTTTCCAGCCTCACAACCCCCGTCCCCGATTGGCGGAGGAGGAAACTCCGGGATTCGGAGAGTGTAATTCCGGTCCAGGATTTTTGGAGCCAACCGGTCACCGACCAATTAACATCGGCCCCGGGAGGTCCGAGCCGATCCGGCCGATTCCACTCCGGTGAGCGGAGTCAGCCGGATCGGCTCGGACCTCCCCGGGGGGCCGATGTTGAGTCGGTGCAACGGTCCGCCCAACGGTCCAAGCGCCACGGGGTCGTTTGACTCTCTGTCCCGGGTTCGCCGCAACGTTCGCGCTTAGCCGTCCCGGTCGCGGCGAAAGGCAAAGCGAGCGACGGCTGCGGGGAGGGGTGGGTGGGGGGATTTCGGGGGGAAAAAAAACTGAATGGGGTGGCGATGCCTCTCGCCTGAGTCACAGTCGAACGTTCAGAGTCGGGCCGCGTTGGGGGACCGGCTGAGGTCACGGCAGCGTGGAAACAGCTGGCGAGACATCAAGGCTGTCCAGCCCCCGTCTGGCTCGCGTCACAACCAAACCATCTGTTTCTGAGGAACCGCGTTTACATCGCCTCTTTTTTTTTTTTGAAATGTCGAAATAAGACACGTTACCCTTGAGCTCGCGCCGCTGTTCTTCGTTTAAAGGTTACTGCCGTGTTTCCCAACCTTCTTTCTGCCACGGCGCACAATTTCACAATGGAACGATCCCACGTCACGGTGCCGCCGCCCGTCCTGTTACCCACGAAAAAACATCACAAACATGTGCAACTGTGTTCTTTAACAGTTGGTGACGCAAAACTCGCAAACGATTCGTTCACAGCGAACAAATCTTTTGAACAACCCGGGAGTCGGGACTCACTCCGTCAAAAGAATCAGACGAGCGTCTGGCGTCATTCATACTGAATGTGGCTGATTTGCGTTTCACCAAAAATAAATAATTCAAATACACAGAATTGAATGATTCTGGTGAGGATTCCGATTCACAACTCAGAGCCAAACCGGCCCCTCTCACTCTTGTTCAGGAAGTCCTCCAAACGAGTCGAACCTTTCATTTCTCACTTTCAGAGTGAGATTTGAGCTCGTTCTGATGAACCCAGAGCTGCCACTTTGCCTGGAACCGATTCACTTGAGTGAGTCAGTCCAGCCTTGCAATTTTGATCTTGCAACACAGTGCCAAATAAAAAAATAAAATAAAAAAACAAGCTTCATTTTAAACATTTCGACAACACAGCGGTTTGGAAAAAAACAGAGCGTTAAGGCCAGGGAGTGTGAGGAAACGCAGGCCGCGGCTCAGCCAGAGACCTTGTGGTTTGAACAAAAACACTGTAGCCTGGGGAGGGCCTGGATGACATCACTCCTCCACCGCCCCCCAGTCGTAATATCGGTGTGTTTCCCCTCAGGGCCCGTGCATAGTTCCCCGATTGTATATCTGTCAGTCGCTACACCAGCACACTCGAGCATAGACCCACAAAGCTATCAGCACGCAACCTCTGAGGGATTAACCCGTCGACCCGGACGTTGCCCCTCGTGGGTTTCTACATTGTTGGAGTTATTTAAGAACTTATTCAGGGTTTTGTCCATTGGAGTTTGTTTACGTGCCTACAATCCCATTGCGGCCATGTATGAGGTAATAATCATAATAAGCTGCAGGCAGCAATACACGGTGTCCAGTTTAGCCGTGTTTGCTGCGTATAGCTTTACAGGCTTCCGAGGTTGCTTAAATCAACTAAAGAGATGGACGGCTCCTCCTTGGGCTGTGGGATATGACCAGAAATGTTATCGGCATATGTTTTTTCTATATTGATCGACGTCGATAATTATCGCTCTACATAATAATAATAATAATATTAATGCTCAATTTACAGTTTTAAGTGTATTCTCGTGGCTTTACGTTAAACACTGATTAAGTAAAATAAAATAAAAAATATGGAAACAAAAACAGAGATAAATAAAGAAAATATAAGTATATATTATATACATTTAAATATACACATATATATATTTATATAAAATCATCATTGTCGTCTGAGATCTGTGCGAAAAGTTCCTGCGCTCTGTCATTCCGACCGTGTCAGTCAGACCCAAATAACGGATCCTGTCTTTAATGGCTCTCCTTTTGCGTGGACGAGGCGGCGCTGGGCCCCGGTCGGGAGGAGCGCGAGTTCGAGTCCCCGCTCATCCCCGCTGCGCGCTGCCCGGTCGGAGGGCCCGGGGAGAGAGCGGAGGAGGCACCGGCGCTCCTGCTGTGCGATTGGCTGTTCGTTGTCGTGTCTTTGTGGGTAGAGGAAAACGGAGTCCGTATCGACCCTTCTCGAAAATAAATCTCATGAATGTATCATCGTTATCGTGGAAGATATTACCGTTGAAATTATCTAGACTGTTTTATCGCCGGGCCCTACTGTCGTTCCTCTGAAGGTTATAAGAATTTCCTGATTATGTTTTTCGGGGTTTTGTGAAAGTTTTCCAAGTTTCCGTTAAACGCAGCATCAGATCGGGGTTGTCTGTCTACGCGTAGCAAACGCGATGCGCTCCACAGGGCGCGAGACGCTGGATGCGAATGACTTCTGAGAGATGAAGCTTGGACTTATATAATTTTGGATGATGATGTGATGTCACAAAGTGCCCCCCTCTCCCGAAACTAAACAAGTCGGGCCAACGTTCTTCTGCTTCCGGTGAAATTGCAACAGTTTTTCACTCATTTCTGCTCCAAATTGATATCGATCAAACTCGAACTACAAGACATCTGAGACGTCCCAGTTCCAACGAGGCCTGAACCGCGTCTCTACGTAAAAACAAGCGGGGTCCTGCGGGCTGGACCCCTAATAATGCACTTATAGCATTACGCGATTTTCTTGGCAGGGGCAGCTTGTCCACGGATCTGATTTGAACATAAAGACCCTTATTGCATTTAGCTTTGATTTTTTTTTTTTTTTTTTAGGCCAAAAAATATGTCAGCCCAATAGGATGACCTGCTGAGGGACTAAAGCAGGGTTGAGCCCAAAAGAGATTAACTCGCCGTGCTGTGCCGCGCCGTGCTGTGCCGTGCCGTGATGTGATGCTTGGCCTGGTTTAGTTAAAAATGAAGGCGAAACTTTTGAGGTCCTGGCGGCGGATCTGCACCAACTTCCTGGCTGGGAATGGCTTGGTGAAGAAGATGCATTCAATTGTCAATGGAGAGCAATGGTCAATGTACTGTGTATGGTAAAAGCGTAGTACTATCTATCTCTGTACTATTTGTTTGGATCTGCTGCAAAATGTTCCACAATCTGGTCCTCTTGCATTATACATGCCACGACGCGGCACCCACACGTTCCTAGATCGCAGGATCTCCATGACGACGTGGACTCACCGTTCTGGAATGATTCGACGATGATGCAAACATTGCGAAATTAAAGCTGCCAGACTTGGGAAGGTGGGTGGTGGGGCTGGGTGGCGGGGGGGCGGGGGGGGGGCCGCGTTTCGTGTTGAGCCTTCCAACACACATTTTTTTTTTAGCCGTTTAGCCCTTTAGCCATTTTCTCCCTCCACTTTGTGAAATCCCCCGTCCTCTCAGCCAATGGACGTTTGGCCTTTCATCGGCGCTCCCTGCGGCGGGGGGGGGGGGGCGGCGGCCGTGGCTTTCATCACACGCCTCTCACATGGCGGCGGTGTCGCATATTGCCGGAGTGGCGATTGGCCCTCACTCCATTTACCACCCAGCCCTCGAGACGCCTCAAGGCTCCGGCGTCTGCGCCCGGCTTGGTTTAACGCACCTCGGCTTTCGCTGGCACCTCCCTGAAGAACCTGCCTTGCCTGCCGCTGCGTTGGTCTCGAGACGGCCGCCGACTTTTAAGAGGAACTCGAGTTCCTCTTTAAAAAGTCGGCGGCTGCGACACTTTTTCTTTTCTTTTCTTTTTTTTTTTCAAAAAGCGTTTTCACAACTCGCCACTCGCAAGGCCGCTGGGTTTCCACGGCGCCGCCGTAACTCGAAAATGAACGAGCGGTTGATCCCTTGTTCTGACGGAGATAAGAGAGGGAAAGAGGGCAGGAGCGCGAGAAAGAGAGAGAGAGAGAGAGAAAATAATGGTTTGCTTGTGTCACCACAGAGGTTGATGATGACATGGAGGCATCCAGTGCTTCATGCATAATGGATGCCGCCTCGACTAAATCGGCCCCTTTCTCTCCCTTTTCCCCCCCCTAATATCACACGATTATATTATTTGCATTGTGTTCTCCAGCGCCCCAATTCCGGCGCGAGGTGAAACTTGACACACTTGATTGAACTTCTTTTTGGTGCCGGGAATTCAAACTGTGTCGTAGTCTCTCTCTCCCCCTCTCTCCCGCTCTCTCCCGCTCTCTCCCGCTCTCTCGCTCTCTCTGTTTGATCATCAAAAGGGCTCCAGCCGTTTCTTTGGCATCGCACTCAACAGCTGGAGAGTAACAACCCGATTCCCGCGCGGTTTTGAGATAAGATTTGTTTTCTTAGCGAAAAAAAAACCCCGCCAACAAAAAAAAAAAAGAACAACGCTCTTGTCTTGTGTGAATTGGGAGTGATTGAATTGTCAGTCTGCCTTGCCATCCGCGGCAGAGGCCTCCCTTTTGAGGTAAGCGGCGACGCCCAAACTCCCTCGCTCCCTTGGCGACGAGGATCGGCTCAAAGCGGCGACGATCGGTCCAACCGGAGGGTGCGCTTCAAACTGAAAAAGGATGCGGCGCGACGGTCGAGGTGGGATCCTTTGGGAGTTTTTATTCTCTCGCTTAGAGGGGATTTATTATGCTCCTTATTTAGCAAGTTAATAAACAGGTTTTTTAAGGTATTTGCGCTGGAAAAACCATACTACTCAGATGATGCATTTTAGCCATTGTAGCATGCCTCAAAACCATAGTGTTCCAAAACTGGCGGTTTCTGTGTGTGTGTGTGTGTGTGTGTGTGTGTGTGTGTGTGTGTGTGTAGCTTTAAATGTAAATGAACAGCCAGGCTGTCAGCCAATGGGGTTTGAGCACACGTTCCGGGTTCTGTGAGCCAATGGCGTTTGAGCTTGTTGTATTTCTTTGTAAACTTTCACTGATTTCACCGTAGCAGTACACCAAAAACAAATTTTCGGCGAGAAGATAATCAATCCAGTTGCCGAATCTTCACTCGTATTAGATCCACAAGGCCTCATTTTAAAGGTTTGTTCCGACTTTCACTGTCCGCAGCTAACCAAAATGTACGTGGACAAGCACTGAAAAAGTGAGTTTTGCATAATAGGTCCCCCTTAAATGTACTTAAAAAAAAAAAAAGTTTTTTTGCCCCCCTCCCCCGTAGTGTTGTTTTGACTGTGATGAATGTCTTGGAAAGCGCCGTCCGCACCGAGCGGACATGCCCCGCATGGCGATAACCCTCGCCATGCATGTGATGCTAATGCGGGCCCATCTCGCATGATAATACCCGTGGACCAAGGTTAAAGGGAGGCCCGTATCTTACCGGGGGACGCCTGGAAGCGTGATAAATGAAACGGACGGCACGGAGGAAGCGGCGAAGAACCTTGTAGTCACGGGGATGCAATTTCCGGTCCAACCTCCAACTCAGCCGTCTCCACCCCCCGCGCGTGATGGCCGGGTTTTTGGTCGTACAGGGTTTTTAGTCATGAAGGTTTGTGGTCGTACAGGGTTTGTGGTCGTACAGGGTTTGTGGTCATGCAGGGTTTGTGGTCATGCAGGGTTTGTGGTCATGCAGGGTTTGTGGTCACGCAGGGTTTGTGGTCACGCAGGGTTTGTGGTCACGCAGGGTTTGTGGTCGTACAGGGTTTGTGGTCATGCAGGGTTTGTGGTCGTATAGGGTTTTTGGTCATGAAGGTTTGTGGTCGTACAGGGTTTGTGGTCGTGCAGGGTTTGTGGTCATGCAGGGTTTTTGGTCATGCAGGGTTTGTGGTCATGCAGGGTTTGTGGTCATGCAGGGTTTTTGGTCATGAAGGTTTGTGGTCGTACAGGGTTTGTGGTCGTACAGGGTTTGTGGTCGTGCAGGGTTTGTGGTCATGCAGGGTTTTTGGTCATGCAGGGTTTGTGGTCATGCAGGGTTTGTGGTCATGCAGGGTTTGTGGTCATGCAGGGTTTGTGGTCATGCAGGGTTTGTGGTCATGCAGGGTTTGTGGTCATTGCAAAAAACAGTTCTCAAGGTTTGCGAAATGTAAAGCACGCTGCCTATCTAAGCAGGTAGCTGGCTAGGGCTGTTTCCCCATCCACAGCTCAGATATTTGTCTGCCCACCACTATACACTTATACATGACCATGGCCGTTTAGTGCCAAATTATTTGGCTTTGGACAGGGACGAGATAGACAGAAAAGTATTCGGTTTTCCCATTCAATCTGTGGGCCGCCTTCACTCTATTCAAGGCTATTCACTCTATTCGCCTTTTGGTGAATTTTCAAGGTAATTACTACTAAAACAATGATTAAAGGGCACCAATTATGCTCTTCCTTGTTTCTGTCATATACTGTATATAATGTCACAATCTGGGATGTTCATATCAGATGTGGCCAAAGTGTCAAATAATGAGGTAAACTAATGACAAAGTCATCTCTGTGCGTCTTCTGACCGCTCCGAACGCTCCGTTTCCAAAGGTTTTTTTTCCACTTTCGGTCCGCGCCGACGTCAGCTCGTCAGGGATTTCTCGGTCGTCTGCTCCATCCCATCCGCTGTGCCTCTCTCCAAACAAAACCAATGAAAACGGTGTGTTTTTATTGTAGACGTATTTATTTTAATATATTTTCCCGGCGTTTACGTGAAACAAAAGATTCCCAGCGCCCGAGAGTCCCGGTGCGTCGCCGTCGTCCCTGTCCCCCCACGAGCTTGGAGCACCGCAGCCGAAGTCGGAACAAACTTTTAAATGAGGCCTTGTAGGTCAAATATGAGCGGAGATTCCGGCGACGGGATTGCTTTTTTCTCGCCTCAAATTTGTTCAGAAACAGATTTTGGTGGACTGATGAGGTGAAACCAGTGAATGTTACTGAGTAAATTCAACGAAACCCGGAAGCCATGCTCAAACCCCATTGCCTGACAGAACTCGGGGCCTCGGGAGGGTGGCTCCACCCACAAGAAACAGCCCGTTTTGGAACAATGGGGGTTTGGAGGCGTGTTAGAATGGCTAGAATGCATAATCTGTGGTATTTTCGGCAACAAACTTCAAAGACGTGTTGGGGACCTCAGAGAGCTACAGTATATTAACTTCTGTAAAAAGGAGCATAATAGGTCCCCTTTAAGTGGATGTTAGGCTGCCATCAAACCTTGAGAGAACAGTGTTTCAAAAGCCATCCATGAATCCCATAAAATCAAGTAAAAAGATACCATCTTTGGGCAGCATACCCACAGCACACTTTCATATTGTCACAGCAACCGTGGGTGCTGAGAAACCTCTGAAGGCACGTCATGAAAGAAAAAGATCCGTGGTGACTCTTTAGTTGGGCATGTTTTGCACCCACTTAATAAGAAATAACACTTTTTAAACTTTGTCCTGGGGTCTTTTCTGTGGTGGTCACCATCTATGAAATTGCCCTTGGACTTTAGGTATGTGAAGGTCGAACCGTGATGTCTGAATGCATATTTAAAGAATTTGGAATATTGTTTCTATGATCAAAGACGATTTTTAATAACTATAAATATATATAATTATAATAAAACTTTTTTTTTTTTTTTTTAACTTTCGAACACATTTAGTCAGTGGCATTTTGAAAATGTCAATGTGGCAGTTCCGCCTGCCATACGTCACCCAAGTGGTGTTTTCGATGGCGATGGTGTTGAAAGCTACCAGCTTAGTGTAGGGAGTGTGCAAGATGGAACAAGCCTGGAGCAGGTGGTAAACATGTCATGACAGAGGCTCTCCCCGTGTACGTATGTGTGTGTGGGGATGGGCGATTTGGCGCGCGCCGGTTGATTGCTCTGACGAGCAACAGGCGTACAGCCACCCCTCATCCCGGGCCCAGTTAACTGGACCCAACAGAGGTGTGGCTGCTTAAACCAGACCACCCCCACACCACAGTCGAGATTGTTGTCGATCGTGATCGACGTACAACAGACTCTCGCTCATTGCTTTAGTCCAAAATACAGATTCTGTTCTAACAAATGAAAAACACAATCTGTTCCTCGGTTCAAAAAGCTCTGTTTACTTAAGGCGTGAGGAGCCTGAGAACGGAGGAGTGGGATAGGGTTTTTGACACTGGGGGTTAAACGCACACCCACAAACACAGATGTAAGGGAACTGACTGTGTATTTATTTATTCTATCTCTCTCTCTCTCTCTCTCTATCGCTCTCCCTCTCTCCCTCCCTCCCTCCCTCCCTCTCTCTCTCTCTCTCTGGAGCCGTTGTAAAAGCAAAGCCTTTCATCTCGCCGTGAAATATATGTGCAAGCTACATATGGCGACGGTAATGACTGGCTTCTGTTTGAACATCCTGGTTGTTCCAAACCCCCACCCACGCCTCCTCCCCCTCCTGCTCCCCGTGCCACTGGTGCTCCAGACCCCGGAACAGTCTGTCGGCTAACAAGGGCCAGGGATCACTAACGGCTCCGCTGCGGACCGCTCAACTTCTTCTTCTTCTTCTTCTTCTTCTTCTTCTTCTTCTTCTTCTTTTCTCCCAGTCTCCCCAGGGGAAGTCGTGACGGAGTGAACTGGGAGTGTTGGGTGGGCGGATGTGGATCGCTGTAATCACAGTAATGACGGTTCTCAGTGTCAGACGCTGTGGGCAGAGCCGAGCCGGTGGACGGTTCTTCTCTCCTCTCGGACCTCCAGTTTTATCCCTGGTGGACGGCTGCTTGTTAACTCTTCTTCCTCCTCCTACTCCTCCTCCTCCTCCACCCCACTTCCTCATTCCCCCAGTATCTTGGGCTGAAATGCCAGGGGAAATCTGCATCTAATTGATGGAGCAGAACCATGGGTTAAGGTTCAGGGGAAGGGAGAGGCTGGAAAGGCTGTTTGCTGAAGATATTATTGTGTAGGGCTGGGCGATATTGTCGAGGGATGCCTCTTAGTGCCGTTATAAGATATTGACACAATAAATATATATTAGATAGATTGATGGATATTATGACAAAGCAGGTAGGGCATTGATTAAGACAGCCAAAATCTGTTTATTTATTTATTTATTTTCAATGATTAATTATTATCAATTCATTTATCAATCGTGTTTTTTGCGTATTGTCAATGTTTTCCAATTTCTTGTTAATTTAATCAATTTCTTCAATATACAGTGTCTCCCAGCTGTGTTACTGGGATAGACAGTGCGGATGGAGGAGGGAGCGGGCGGGATATCGTGAATAGGGTTGAAGCCGGCTGCAATTACCCAGTCTCCCTGTTTACTCCCAGTGAGGCTGACCTCTGTGGGGCATAGATACCGAGGTCCTCCTCTCGGCTGACATAAGAGGGAGAGGGGGGGGGGGGGGGCGAGGGAGAGAGAGGGAGAGAGGGAGAGAGAGAGAGAGGGAGAGAGAGAGAGGGGGAGAGAGGGGGGGGAGGGAGAGGGAGAGAGAGGGAGAGAGAGAGAGGGCGAGAGAGAGGGAGGGCGAGAGAGGGGGGAAGAGAGAGCGAAGAAGAGGGAGAGAGAGAGAGAGGGCGAGAGAGAGAGAGGGAGGGAGAGGGAGAGAGAGGGGGAGAGAGAGAGGGGGGTCTCTGGTCGGGTTCAGGAAAGGGAACTGTGATCGACAAGATCTGATCTCCCAGAGGGGGGTTAATGCCCCGCACTTCGAAAAGGCTGAAGACACCCAGACGCTCCTTGCCTCACAGTCGTTTGAAGTGATCTATGTTTGTATCCATACATAGTAGTGTAGCATATTTGTTTTTATCTACACATTGTTATGTCAATATTTTTCGAGTAGTTACTTGTTTGTTTACGCTTTAATCCTTTACAAGGCTTGTAACTTGTGACCCTGTGTGATATGCCAGTTAAAAAGGGATTTTATCAGTGTTTTGGGGGTTTTTTATCGACTCTTTTGCCCGTCCACCAATCCGCTCTTTTGCCTACATCCGACACTAACGTAAGCGACTAGAAACAGGAAGTTGCGTCTCTTCCTTCCGGGAGCCTGCTGTAGCCAACCTTACGTTTTGAACGTACGATTGCAAAAAGTGGTTTTAATTAGAATGCGAAAGTGCTGCAAACACTTAAAACATGTTAAAACAAAACAAAACACAAACACACGAAGACACCAGTGTGGATATGTACGTTGTGTGGGGGAGTGGGTCAGTCCGCCGCTCAGCCACGTACCGCGTTAGCCTCCCGTCGCCAGGGCTCGGAGACCAGCCTTGTGTAGCTGTGATATTTATTTGCTCGCTGATATTTGATAGGGAGCGGTTTCCGCGCTCGGGGGCCCCGGTGCTTTCTTTGTCCCGCGCAGCCCCACAAAGCGCGTGACACAGTGACACACTACGCCCGTTCCATCTTGGCCGCTTCCACAACAGGAAGTAAATAAAACGCCTTTGTGCCGCCACCAATTCATTACTATACTATCACATAGAGCAGCTGGCCCCCAGCAGGGGACTGGTTAGCCGCTTAGCGAGCCACGGAGAGCCCTTTGGTCTCATGCTAAAAAACTCATTAGCGCCGACGAGTCGGGAGTCTGTTTTTTCGTCTTTTTCAGCTCTACTTGCTCACTGCTTCCAGTCAGCAAGTGGAGCAAGTGAACAGACAGAACTCCCTCCTGCGGCTCACCTTGGTTGTTTTCATTGGTTTAGCTGCTGCAAAGAGCAACCATGCTTTTGAGAGGTGATATGGGTGTCGGCTAGGGATGCACCGATTTATCGGCCGTACACCGGTATCATCCGGTATTTGCCTTGTTATCTGCCATTGGCCTATCGGCCAATAAGATGACGTTCACCGATGGCAGTGGCCAATGTTGATCCAGTATTTCTCACACATATTTATTTATACTTAGAGGTATATTTTGTATATATTTTTTTTAATCTGTCCTAGAGAACTGCCTATTTGGTTATAAACAAAACCATAATGCCCTACAAGCTCCAGGCCACACATCGCACTGCCTCGCCCTTCCTGAAATGGCTGAGATCTGGGCAAGGGGTGTAGGGGTGTGAGGCTATAGGGGCGATGTATTTCACCAACCACGGAAAACACAACCACCAACACTGGGAGGGGAGATGAAACACGGGCAACAAAAACCCGACGCCCCGTGCCAAAACCCATTCCCAAATGATGAAGAAGAATTTTTAACACATTTTCCCATTTGCATGCGTTCAATTAGGCCGCTCTCAGATCACACTGGGGCTGGGAGAGCGGTGGCGGTGGCTGGCAGTGGTGGCGGTGGTGGGCGAGAGGATCTTTTTAGGCGCACAGCACTTGCCAGAGACAATTTGGACGTGCTCGTGTTGTCGAATTTAGGTCCTGATCGGATTTTGTGTCGAGTTTAATATCTGTTTGCTTATAAGGGAGCTCGCGTCAGAAAAATACATTTTAACCGCGTTGCCCTTTTCACTCTCCACGCCCGGAGCTCTCCACTGTGTGCGATGTGGATGATAGTATTTTGGTTTAAAGTGGCAATCCATGAGATCATCTGTGTTGGATGGATTCAGCCACGAGTCCCAGAATCAACACCGTCTCCACTTTCTTTTCTTGAAAGAGTTTGCCTTCCTCTGATCGATTGATTTGTTTTGTTTTTCTCGCTCGCTTGGGGCGGTGGGGATATTTTTTCATCCAAGTGTGCCGTTCCTTTTTTTTTTTTTTTTTTGCGAATGTTCATCCGTGTCTCCAGTTTACTGACCGCAACCAACTACGCTGCTTTGGCAAATTCACCGCGATCCACCGTCCCATCTTTGCGTTCTTGCCGGGAAAGGCGGACCCTGCCGCCGCCGACCGAAACAGCGTATAGAGCGGACGTAATACGTAACGCAAATACATTGAATGGCTGTTTCTCACAAAGAGGCAGCTAAATAAGTGTCAATTATGGGATTTGCTTCCAAAATTATCTCACGGATTGGATTGGATGGATTGCCAGTTTAACCTAGACAACGCATTTCAAATAATGGAGCAGCAGCATGTTGTGAGTTAAATAACTCCCAAATCTCTGTGCTCACATTTAGCTATCGTGGTATTGATTTTCCCATTGTGAAGGGCTTCGCTCAGAGCCTGCGTCGCTTGACCCGGGCACATCTTTCTGTGTCTCCTAATCTCATCTGGACCAGGCACCATCACAGCCCGAAGCAGCCAAAGCCCTCTGTATGCAAACTGTGATCCGTCACCAAATCTGCTTATATGAGTCTTTTTCTCGAAAAAGAATAAGCAGCAAAACCAGCTTAGCATTGATACAGCTGATATCCAGGCTAACCCTAACCCTAATGGGATTCACAGTGGAACGTCGCGGAACATTTCATTCCGTAAACGTGCCTTGTTTTGTTTTTATGGAAAGACTTTTCTGAGCATATACCTTTAAAGGTCCCGTATCAATGTTTCTTTTCGACAAGTGAATAGAGGTCTCTGAGGTCCTCAAAACATTTCTTTGAGGTTTTTTTTTTTGGGGGGCTGAAAATAACACTCAGATTATGCATTCTATCCATTCTAACATGCCCTAAACCCCTACCTTTCCTGACGGGCTGTTTATGTGCGTGTCACTTTAAATGCAAATGAGCTGCCGCTCCCCACGCACCACTCCGGAACTGGGGGCTCTCTTTATCACCCCGTTAGGAACGTGACTTTTTTGTTTCATTCAATTAGGAAACGGAGGAAAATAAATACATCCACAATACTGACCCTCTGCTTTTATTGGTTTTGTTTGTAGAAGCGAACAGCGGATCGCACAGCGGAGTGAGTGGAGGTCGCTCTGGTGGCGCTGCCTACCCTAATATTTGTGCTGGTCCGTGCGGCCAACTGAGCACTTCCCGTGCTCAGCTCTTAGCTGCGATGTAATGCAAGCGGGCCCGGCGCCAGGTAGCTCTCAGGCCGTGGGTGGAGTTACTCAGATGGAGGGCGGTTCCAATTCTAATGACCACTCCAATTCCTACGTCCACTGATGTAGGGGGGGAGGCAAATCAGAACGGCTTGTTGAATCACATGTTTTCTGAATTACAACGCTCACAAAAAACTAACTGCGTCGTCTTATCTCACAGTTTGTGTGCTAGTAGGTCCATCAGAGACCCAAATGTATGTGCACAACCACTGAAAAGGTGAGTTTTTCATTATAGGTCTTTTAATTGTTTGTGGTTTAATCCTTAAAAAAGGAAGCTCATAATATAGTCAGACAGTCTGTATGTTATACTGGAGGATAAAAAGGTTGCAATTAGTATATTTTGTCATGTTTTCAGGATTTGATTGACTATTTTGCACTTCAACAAATTAACTCTTTTGGCCGCATCTGCACTAACTAACAGGAACTAGAAACAGGAAGTTGTGTTGCTTCCTACCGGCAACCTACTGTTGTCAACTTTATTGTTTAAATGTACAATTGCAATTAAAATGTCATATTACTGTTGAGAAAATACACTATGGCATAAAAATACAAAGTTTACCATTTTTGGAAAAAATATATCACATTTTGCCCCAGGGGACTGCATGCCCAAGGCCTATCTTGAAAAATAACAAACCTATCCTTTAAAGGTCACGATAAAGGAAAGATCAAAAATCTGTCACTTGCCATAAGTAGGATTTTAATCAGTTTTATATATAAAGTAGACCTGGATTTGTCTGATAACATTCATGGATTTGATAAATCACCATTTGCAGCAGCGGGTCAGATGCGTGCACGATGGTGGATAAAATTGCGATTATCTTGATTAGAATTGAGATCATGATTCTCTCATGACTCTTAGAGATGCATAGTATTCTATACATATACATTGTGTAGAGCCAGCAAAAAGATATATATAAAGTATTATATTGTATATATGTATGTATGTTGTATTGTACTTTACTGTCTTGTATTATGTTGTATTGTTTTGGATTGTATTGTATAATATTGTATGTGTTTATGTTGGTGATAGTGAAAGGCTTTAAACATGCTGCTTAATCATTATTTGGAAGCAGCAGACTCAGAGTTTGACCTTTGAGAACAGTGGAAATGATT
This sequence comes from Zeus faber, assembly GCF_960531495.2. NCBI lineage: Eukaryota > Metazoa > Chordata > Actinopteri > Zeiformes > Zeidae > Zeus > Zeus faber. Next base: position 19,445,193 of record NC_137207.1, read on the forward strand.
TTCTGTCATCGCTCTCCATTGTAAGAGATAGCTTCCAGAATCAAATAAGCTGATTTTATTTTTTTTCCAAACAAAGAATAGAATTACAAACCACTTTAGAAGCTACTCCTGTATAGTGGGTGGGTTCATTATATATATATATATATATTAAAAAAAAAAAAAAAAAAAAAAAAAAAAAAAATATATATATATATATATATATATATATATATATATATATATATATATATATATATATATATATATATATATATGTATTTATTTATATACAGTTTATATATATAAAAATAAATGAAAAAAAAGTGAAACTGGCATTCCATGGCCGCAGCCTCATATTTAATTGATGTGACTGGGATCCACAGGTTCCTAATGGTGGCCGCTCCTCTCTCAACAGGGGGTCACAAGTGCAAGGCTTTAAACATGACTTTGAAACAGCCGTCGAAATCTGATATGATTACGGCCAGCCCGTAACACTGTAATTGCATCTACGTGATTTTTCTTTATTAAATTGATTCCATTCATTAGCTGTGAAAGTGAGTCTGCGGAATAAGTTGTAAAGAGAGAGAGAAAGAAGTCATTTGATTCTACTTGTCTCGAAACGCAGGTCGGGATTACAATATAGATTTAAAACCGTGTGACATGGGAGCGGCCAAAATCTAATTGCAATCAGCAGTTAATTTTCTCTGTGTGATAAAGATGGAGAGCAGGAAGAGAACTGTGAGCAGTGGCGACTGATTGGCAGGTTGTTCTGTCATTTGTTTTTCATGGGTCACGCTGGCTGCTCTGCTCTCCCCCTTTATCTCTCTCTCCCCCTTTATCTGTGTGTGTGTGTGTGTGTGCGTGCGTGCGTGCGCTCGCCTGTATGTGTTGGATATCCTTCATTCAACAACTCAATTCATTCCCACTCATCCCCTTGCGTCTGTCCGAATTTTCCCTCTGCATATCCTACATTTCTGTTTTAATCAGTGGCTCCAAACCGCAAGACAAAATGCGAGAGCGTCTTCCCAAATTTAACCCGAGAAAGACTCGTGTCTGAGGGAAAATAAGCGCCTGCAGTGATTGTTTGATTTGAAAATTGCTGGGAGTCATGTTTGTGCCAAACACCCGACCAAACAAAACAAAATGGTGAAAACGACTTATTTGTCGAGAGCCGGGTGTTTGGATTTATTTTCAAATGAGGATGTTTTGTTTTTTTCGAAGCCCGGGGGGGCGCGGGTGTGTGTGTGTGTGTGTGTGTGTGTGTGTGTGTGTGTGGGTGTGTGGGTGTCTGGGTGGGGGTGGACACACTGCCAGGGCTTGTGTTTGTTGGTGCTTGTGGGTATTAGAAGCTAAAACAAGCTGTGGAGCGACTCGCTGTCATTAGGATGAAGCATGAGGTTCTCCACGGAGGGAGTGGTGGTGGTGGTGGTGGTGGGGGGTCCGATGGAGCCGGGGCTGCTGGGAGTGCGCCTCTGGCCCCCCGTCAGCCTCACCCAGATGGGGGGAGGTCACCCTGCCATGGTGCATTGAAAAGATGTTGAGAAAGAAAGATTGTGAGAAGATTGAAAGATACAGTATATACAGTATGAGGGTTTGGGGAATGATTGATTGATTATGACCGCCATCAATGGGCGCCATAAATAGATAGGATAGATGGATGGATGGATAGATAGATAGATAGATAGATAGAGTGTTGGACCTGTCACAGTTATTATATTCTCAGCCTTCTCTGTCGCCACGGCGACCGCTTGTCTAATCACTCATGACCAGGCGGGAAGAGAGAGCTCCATTGTGCCGTCAGCTGTTGGGAACAAATATCTTCATTGTCTCCGTACTTTCCATCCAGCAGCCTCGGAGCCGCCTCAGGGCCGTCGGTAATCCAGGTTGGGAATTGATGACAACTCTCAACCCGTCGTTTTCTTGACCCCTTCGAAGAGGCGGACGCGGCCCATTCTGTCGCGGTATTTCCCCATGTTATTGTCACATCACATTGCCATGTCATTCGGCGATAATGAAGCTGCTGCTCGCCGATTTGGTGACCAAGGTTGGGATGTTTTGTTCACGTCGCTAAATCCTCGCCTTTGTCTGAAACCCGCCCAGGACAATGCACGGCCGTCGCATGGGACGACCTGGGTTTGTCTGATAACACACATGGAATTGATAAATTAGCATTTGCAGCATCGGATCAGATGAGTGCACATTGGTGGATACAATTGTGATTATCTTGATTAGAACTGAGTTCATGATTCCCTCATGACTCTTGCCGCTTTCATACATGCACTGCAACCCTGAAATGATCTGGACATTACCCGGAGGAGCTGTATGTGTGAAGGCAAATGTCCGAATCATTTTGACCTGACATTAACAGGACTTTACCCAGCAGGAGTACTTCCAGTAGGTGAAAACGTGTCTGACACGGACAATTTCCGTTTGTGTGCTACATGTGTGAAGGGGTGACTCCAGACAATTTCCAGACCTGATTATCTGGACATTGTCCTGAGTTTGTGTGAGAAAGCAGCTTTAGAGACACATAGTATTCTATACATATACATTGTGGAGAGCTATGCAAAAAATATATATAAGTAAACTACCCTCAGTAGAGTCGTTCAATATTAGTTATACACAATGTTCTGTCAGTGGTTGATCTAACTGAGAGAGAATTTAAACGGAATCATTGTCTTGTAGGAATGAGACTGCATAGAGGTATAAACCGATTTCTAATCGATTATTCACGCAGCCCTCAAGCTCTCATTCCCATCGGTCCCTAGAACAACATGGCCAGCTAACGTGATAGTTGCACGGCGGCGCTGAGCCCGGTGTGCCACAGGAGCACAGCGGTGTCTTTACTCACGATTGTATGACAAGCCATGTGAGCAAACGGGGAAATTGCGATCCGTCCTCCGGGTCGTCCCCCGCTCGTTGCCCGTCACAAAGGCGATGAGATGAGCAGATTGAGGAGGGGACCTGCCACGGTCACCGACCGTGATCTTGGCACATGGATGCATCCCTCCTCCTATCGCATATCTTCTTTTACTCCATCCGCTTCCTCCCTCCATACAACTGGTTCTTATCGCCTCTTGTCAGAGCCGGGAGAGTGATCCTTTTGTTTACAATTCCCTCCAATGATCCACACCGCTGATCTCCATGACAGGTAGCTTAGCATGGTTCTCTTCACACCAACGGGCACCAAGGCACCGTGGGCACCTGCTGGCCTTAAACCCCCACTGCTGGAAAGAGCATGAAGATACATAATAAAGATATACAACTCAGCATGAATACCTGTCGAAATATATAGGGTTTGAAGTGGAAATCCCTGGGATTACACTACAAGTCCGAGAACTCCAATCGAAACCGCAATGTTTCTTTTCAACATCTGGTTGGGTTGCCCTCATCGTTGTTCTAGGACTAAAGCTGCTTTCACACATGAACTCCAGACAATGTCCAGATAATCAGGTCTGCATTTTGTCTGGGGTTGCCCTTTCACACATGTAGCGCACAACCGCACATTGTCCGTGTCAGACGCGTTACTGCCAACTGGAAATGCTCTGTTTGGGTTAGGTGAGGGGCAGAGCCTGGGTAGAGAAAGCAGAAGGGAGTACGAATCTGATCCGCACAAAGGTAAATAACTGCCGCATGATGAACACGTCATCAGCGCCGGACACGCCCCCCGCTGTGAATTCCGGTTGACGTCCAGTCCAACTGATTCGGACATTTGCGTTCACGCGTACATCTCCTCCAGGTAATGTCCGGATAATTTCAGGGTTACAGTGCATGTGTGAAAGCAGCTTTGGTCACTTACTTTTGACCAGAGTTTTCCTCCTTCTGATCAACCCATTGATTTGGTTTGTTTTTCTTGATCACTTTGAGGCGGATGAGATATTTCCCTTCTGTTTTGTGACTGTTCATCCATACAGATGGTTTGCCGACCACGACAAGCGATTGGGCATCTAAAGGAGCACCTGCAGAACACAAATACATTGAATGACTGTTTCTTGTGAATGGTATTAAATATGGGAACTTTTTCTTACGGATTACCACTTTAACAAGGGCAAGTTTAGAAACACTTAACTGGAATATTAAGTGATAATTAGGAGTCCTTGATCAGGAGTCCTTGAAGACCGTTTTTGTTGTGATCGCGGATTGTGATTGATGACACGGTAACACCTCAAAAGCTGTCGTTTACCGAACCTTCTGAATGGAGTTGGTGGTAAATTAACCTCAGGGTCAGGATCGGATCTGTATTTGACTGCTGTGAAATCGAGAGCCCTCTTATTTAAATGCAGTGAGGGAAATTTCCCTGCACTCTACCTTACCAAACATTAAACCCTACTCAGCCCGGCAATAAACGCCGGGAAATAACTTGTACTGCAACACAAGGAGGAATTATGCGCCACAAAATATGCTTTCTGCTTTATCTGTGTCACCCGAGGTTCCTCGTCTGAGAATTTAATTTATCGTGGCGATGTGACAGCGCAGAGATGAAAGGTGTAACAGGGGCTCGAATCAGCATTCTGTGTGTGTGAAAAGAAAATCACCGGTGTCGGCACTTGTGTGTGACTCGCTATCCCTCAGTCCCACGGCTGACTGGGCCGTCTAACCATGTGCTGCGCGGACATTTTTTCTATTTCCCCTTTATTGAAGATGGAACCCCCACCCCCGTCGCAGGGCTCCTGGGCTCTCTGAGTGGGGAATTCACAGAGGGGGAAGTAGATTAGAGTCATAACAAAGAAGTCCCCTTTGCAAATAAAGAGTATTCTTTGACACTTTCATCTCAAGCCCTTCGTTGTCGTATGGAATCCAAGTTGGTTACACAATCTGTGGCAGAATATGGTAACCGCGCCAGATGTGAGCACAATTATTACCCAATCGCCTGATCACAATTATTCGAGCTGATTGCGGGCCTTTTGTAAATTCTCACGTTTCCATCCAAATTCAAAAATTTTAGACCAATTTTAGAAATGTTGCAATAAATACAATGACAATTAGGTGAGTCTACCCAAACTTTTATGTTCCAATCGTCAAGCCAATAAATGTCTCTTCCGCCCGAGGTAGACATGTATTATTACACCTTTTATCATTTGCCACTATTATCGTGTTATCATACTTTTAAAGCGGCCATTACTGTTATGACAATTAATCCTAAATTAAGATTTCATCGTCATGACGTCTGGAACGACAAATCCCCGGCGGACTTTTATCGATTTTCCCCCCGGCATGTGACGGTAACGGATGAAACCTCATCGGGATGTTTGGTTTTGAAAAAACACTGGAAGAACACTGGACCAGTTCCGAATACGACCCGCTTGGCCTCGCCGTCTGAAAGCGCTTGGCTCGCCTATCAGAGGAGGGACATACGTCGTCGGGTATTTACTGTGTGTTTACACGACTACTTCCTGGAAGCGGGTGTGTAAGTGGGCAACTGTCTGATGAGCAGATTACAGTATTTATTGTAGCGTGCACGCCCCGTTCCCCCCAGATGAGCTCATGTGATGCCTTTGAAGAGAGGAGATGCCAAGAGGCTCCAAATATATTGTCAAGGCCCTGGGGATCAACCACTGGCTCTAGACCCATGTTGTTTTTGACCACTATGTCGGGGTGCACTCGTGTGCTGTGAGAGCTCGCCAGGTGCGGCGTGAATTATTTTCACGTTCCGCTTGTAAAATAGTGAAATGATGGAATCCGCTCCTGTGTTGCAACATCAAAATTGCAAACTAATTCATCTAAATGATTAAGTCCAGCCATAACAGCAGCTTTGGGTTCATCAGAGCGAGTTTCGTTCTGAAAGCGTGAACTATTAGTTTGACTCGTTTGTTAAATTTCGCGGCTCTTTGTTCATGTTTCCGACATTTTAAGTGGTGAACAGGATGGTGATGTGGCGTGGGATCATTTCGTGGTAAAGTGCATTGCGCTGTGAATCACCCATATCCTGTTGACTTATATTTACGTGGGGGTTGGGTTTCAGTGAGCTCCACACTTCCTGTTCCAAATATTGGAATATTATGGCAAGGGGGTTGACAAATCGCCTGTGCTGTGAGGAGGTCATCTCCCTCAATGTGTTTTTGGAGAGTTCATTGTATTTGTCCGATACGGCCCCAGGTTGCACCCGTTTCGTAAAAGCGTCTCTAACACCATGAACCATCACGGTCACCGGAGTTGACGGCAGAGAAAGCGACTCTATTTTCTGCCGCCCTGTTCTCTTCTCATTTGTGTTGGTGCTTCTCACGCATCCCCACACGTTGATATCCGACCGCCGTTTGGCCGCGAACCACGATCTGTGCACAGGAAACGATCTTGAGTCGGCTCCCTTCCTGTGTTTCGGACAGCGGGCCCGTGTGAGTCAGCTCGGCAACAATGGCGCAAAGATACGTCTGCAAAAGGAACCCCCCTCCTGACTCACAGGCGCAGGGCTTGACCTTTTGCCAGAACCGCGGTCAGAGTCCCAGAGTCTCACTTTCTCACCGAGGTGCTGAGATTTTGGCAGCACCCCCCATGAGGCGAGTGCAGGTACGGGCTCCGTCCTCCTCAGCGGAAGTTCAACGTAAAGCAACCGGAGGCAAATCCACAAACTGTGTCCGGTGTTTCATTTCTAGATTCCCTGCTTGCTGTTGCTGTTTCCATTCCTGCACGGCGGTGTTGACAACCGGTGTTGCACCAAAATGGGTTACCCGCTGAAATTGCGTGACGCCGTTTTTCCCGTGTGTTTACCAGACATCCAAAAGATCAGTGTACACAAAGATCGGGGTTCCGCGATGAAAAAAGAGAAAAAAAAAAAAAAAGGGAGTAAGTGATTTGGATCGAGCCATTTGGTGTTGACGGCTCTCATCAAACCCTTTGGCAGCGTTTGGCGTCGCGTCTCTCCCACGGCGCGGAGATGCTGAGATTTCTGACGCTTCCCCGGGAAAGCGGCGCCGGCGTGTTCTGCGGGGTTACCGTCCTCCCGTCTGACATCGAAAAAATAACTCAGGATGTGAAAACAGAGCACCGGCCCTCCTCAGACCATCTTCTGCTTTTAGAATATGTGTGGGTGGGTCAACGATCAATAATGCAAATAAATGCGGCTGTACTGTATATGTGTATATTACCATCTTAATAAATAAGGAAGGGAATCCGGCCGGGGCGGAGCGTGTTTGTTTGTCTCTCTCCCTAGAAACCCACCGCTCTGCCAGCGTAAGCAGACATGAATATTTACACAGGGAGGCTCGCCGGAGGTCTTAGTGTCCCCCCCCCCCCCCCCGGAGCCGTTAATATCTCAGACCCCTGCACTCCATCTGGTTTCGCTCCGGGGGCGTTCGGGAGGAGGAAGTGGCGGCGGCGGCGGCGGCAATGGCGGAGAAGGGGGAAGGTGCGAGACAGGCGCAGGGGTCCGGGAACGACACCAAAGTGTTTGTCGAGATCCGCAGTCCGCCGTTCTTACGGGAAGGGGGTCATTCAGGGCCCCCCGGGGGGGCTGTGCGCCGGCCGCAGGTACTCATCAGTAGAATGGCTGTCGGGTTGAAAGTTTCCCCCCTCCGCTGCCCTTGATGGATTTATGTTTTTTGTTTGCTGCAGTTGAAGGTGGAGCGAGGGGTCTGTACGGCGTCACGGTGCCAGAGAATAGATGAATAACCCCGTTGTGGGGCTACCGGTCTCACACACACACCTATCTGTTGGGTGCGACAGTCATTTCAGTTTGGATTTTTCTAAAAGTCGACCCCTGTTTTGAACCCATCCGTGACGTAGCTCGTAGGTGGGTTCCACAACCTGCCGTGCAAAAACTCACATACTTCTTTTTTGGAGGTGCGGCTCCATGCACCCATCAGGTGTTCGATGCCGGTAACGGGGCACGAGTCCTCCATCGGTGTTCAGTGCAAAATCTTTCTCTATTTTTCATGCAAAGAAAGAAAAAATGGATACGGTTTTATCACTAAATTCCCTGTTTAGTGAAGCTATTTTCATTGCCGCGCCACTGCGTTACACCCATGGGTGACCTGCCAAATTGTGTGACAGTATTTTTCCTGTGTATTTACTGCACATTTAGTTGAAAAGATTTGTGTAAGCAATGATTGGCTCGTCACAAGAGAGACTGAACGCAGGTTGGGGATCCGTCCGCCGTCGCTTCCATTGAGGGAGGATGGAGCAGGAGATAATACTGAGGAGGGGCTGCAACCTGTCCACAGGAGTGTCACGCCCCTTTCCCGCTTGCGCAGAAAGGCGTAAATCCACTGCAGTGTTCCGCCTTGGCGTCATGTGGGAAATGGGGCTGTGCTCAAAAAATCGATTTGGCAATATATCGCGACGTGCTCCCTGCTGATGCAGATGCTACCATATCGATACGGCAGCGGATGCTGTGACGGCGGTTTAGGAAAAGAAACATCACCTGCGGCGCGGTGCACTGTAGGGATGCGAGTTTACAATTTCTTCATTAACCGTTATCAGAAAATTACAATTAAAATGTACTATTTAGAATGGACGAATGTAAAACATTCATATGGTGATAATGGAAATATTCCAACTTGCTCACAACGTGACGCATGAGTAGTCGAGTGCTCCATGTGGTAATCCGTATCGGTTCAACGTATGGAGTAATGGCATTTTTACATTTTTAGAGGGTGCACACAGTTAGGTTGGGGAAACATGATGGCAGTACTTAAAATAATATATTATCCAGTGCCACGTTAATTCGTTTTAAACAGATTATTATACATTTGTTTCATTTGTAAACAGCTTGTTTACCAGGGCCGCACTGCAGGGTTTGGAAAAAGGACCTCACCCGGGGTCTGGTGAGCTGCCCTCTGACGTGCCGGAAATAAAAGCCACGTGGCGTTTTACGTGCCGCCCCCATCAGTTGTATGTAAGATCTCGATTGTGAAGCCTATTTTTCTTTTACCATGTAACAAACCATTTTTTTTTAAATTACTTTTTAACTACAGTTACAGTACTTTTAACTGTTTAAATCATAGTATTAATCGGTCAAAATTCAAAATTCCAGCAGATAGAAGTGCACTTCAGTTCAGGTGAAACCTGAATATTATTGTCACAACACAAAAACTTAAAGCATAAAAGACAACGGAAGAGGCCATTTTAAGTTTTAAAATTAAAGAAAATAACTGCATTCAGCAATAACTCTGGTGTTAGAAACAGAATATTTTATTAGACTTTTAAGATCTCTGCAGGCCGGGAATTTTAAGTGTTTGAAGTTGTGTGATCCTTATGGCTTTGCCTTCGCTGTCATGCATAATAATGAGGAACAGCTGTTTCTGTGTAGGACACGGACATTATTCAAAATCAACATGTATGGTGATATGTATCGTCATATCATGAGCTTGTTGGCAGTACCCAGCCGTAGCGGGAAAGGGATCCTATCTCCATGTTCCGTGAAAGTCGTTCCGTGAATCTCCCCATTTTCGACCCTGGTATCATTTGGGAAAATGCCGGTGCTCCTGAGCATGGAAGTGTGTGGGAATGGAAACGGTAACATTTTTGTGAAGTAGGCGTGGAGTGAATCCAAACAAAGCACAAATAGTGGGTTTTTGCAAATATTTATTTGGTACAAATATTTTAAAGAAATCGTTGTTTTCGGGAAACATTGGGGGTAAAAAAAGCGAGTGCGATCTGGCTGCCAATACGAGAAACTGAAACACTCCCAGTCTCCGCGGAGACAGGTCTTTCAATTCTTACGTTTTTATTATTTTTCTTCTTAAAAATTCAACTCAGACACGTGTCTTTTACAGTTTTCATGCTTTTTTGCGCTTCGCTTGCCCCGGAGCGCGGAGCCGGCCGGGGGAATGGGCCAGAGGGTGCAGGACGGATTGGATCACGCTGATTTAAAAACACTGCGTCAGGGTCACTGCGTCCGGGGACGGGGGGCTCTGTCAGCGGAGGGAAACCGAGACCGTCCTGGAGGGGCGGGGACGCGGGGAGCGAAGACCTGGTCTCGCCCTGATATTAGAAACCTCTCGGGCGGGCGCCACGTAATGTATGCGTAACAGTCATCTACGCGGGAGCAGACGCCATAGGCAACTTTTCCGTAAAAAGACGCTACGTGGGAATGACAACCTCCTGCCTTTGCCGGATATTTATTATCCAGCAATGTAACGGATTCCGTGTGGGAAAGGGGCTTTAGTGAGGATAAATACAGGGATGAATGTTGAAAAATCCTTGAAGGAAACTTCCACGGAGTCGATTTGTAGCGGCCATGTTGGAGGGCGTTGCTGGATTCAAGATTCAAGAGGTTTATTTGTCACATATATATACTTACTTTCATACATATACATACTTTCATACATATATGCAGAGAAATGTCAATGCAACCACCCGGTGATGACGCACGATATGTTCTAGACTGAACACAATTGCTACCTAAAAAGTTCTACTTGACTAACTAACTGATTCCTAAAACGTAATGCAGGAAGTAAGTCGAATAGAACAGAATAAAATAAAGTAAGATAAAGAACTCCAGGGTAATGCGGAATGGGGGTACAAAATAGAAATAAAGGGAATAGACTTAAGTATGGAGCGCACCGTCACGACCGCCATCTCTGCTGGCCCAAGACTGCCCCAACAAAAACCCCGTCAGGCTGTCAGGGCCGACCGGTGGACGGGTGGACCAGTGGACCAGTGGACCGGTGGGAGGAGTAGAAAGGACGGCGAAATGAAAACCCTTTCGCCCTAAACCGCCGACAATCTGTCGCCCGCGCTCTCTGCGCCGGGTCGTCGGAGTCCCCCGGCGTGGACGGGTCGTGGAGGACCCCGAGGCTCCCGAGTCGCATCTGGTCACAGAGCCATGAAGCACGGGCGCTTAGTACCTGCAGTGCCATTTGTTTTAATTCCCGCTGCCTCGGTTCTTTTTCTCCTCTCTTATTTTCTTTTTCCCGGAGGCTGATTTTGTCCATTTCAGCTTTGGCGGTAAACACCATTAATCACAATGAGCGCCCCCCACCCCCACTTCTCTTAACATTCTACATCGCCGACGCTGAACAGGTGAGGCAGGTGCCAGACCACCACCGGTGTCTTGACGCTCTTAACTAAAAAAAAACACCCAAGCTGGAAAACATCTAACACCGCATTTTAAAGGCCCAATTATTATTTCCTAAAGGCAGAGCTGGGTGGGTGGGCATTGACATTGCGGAATAATTTATTATCCAGGTAATCACGGCTGGATTTCACGCGATGATACACATCACAATATCTGCTCATCTGCTCATATGGGAATCCAACCGCGGTGCACCGCATGGTATTCGATATTATAATTGAATGTTATATTTAATGTTCATATATCCATCCTCGTCGTATTGTGGCAAATTCCGGATCATGCCTTGTGATCCTCATTAGTCACTTAATATGGGAGCCATGATATGGGAGCCTGTTTCGTTCATGAAGTTGAACCACTGCAATATGAAAACAAACAGGATGTAGTCTGACTGTGAAAGGTGTTTCTGGTACACGGCAACGGGCAGCGTCGGCGTGGTAACGGCGTGTGGGGTCAGTAGGGTCCTGTCTCTCCACTGGGCTGGATGCAGGCTCGGATGGGGGAAGCGGGCATTGAAGCTCCATCCATTTCCCTCTCAGCTTATCACAATAAATGGATTAGTGTTGCTGCCCTCTGAGGTGCCTGTATGACGCTGTAATCTGATCGACTGCAACCCCTGAGAAGAGAAGGGGGGCTGCTCGGTATGTGTGTGTCTGTGTGTGTGTGTGCATGTCTATACGTTGCATGTGTGTGCAGGTATCTATTACTTAGACACTAGTAATAGTGTTATTACAGCGCGTCCATGCATGTAGTGTAGCTTAGTTTACAATAGATAGTGTAGTTTGGTTTAAAGATTAATTCACCGTTTTTTTTTCCTATCTAATCTAATGTAAACAACATTAGATTAGATTGTTAGATTGGTACTTTATTCAGTAAATTAGAGAAATTACAGAAGTAGATTACAGAAGTAAATTAGGGTGTTACAGCAGCACACATTGGAAGCAGTAATACAAATGGAAAAAAAACTACAATTGAATTTGAACCTGTTGCATTAATTACAATTTGTTCAACACACAAATACCAGTAGTTTTAATGGAAACGTACTTGACCCTTAATAAATAAATTTCCCCCCTATCTATCACATATTTTGCCATTTTCACACGTGTTATTCTTCATTTCGCCTGCAGTGAATTGATGTATTATATTCTAATTGTTTTCATGATGATGAGAGATTACCTCGAAGCAGGTATATTTTGTACTGGATACAGTTGGCGTATTTTCCCTGTCTCTCTCTTTCTCCCCTCCCTCCTTTTCTTCCCAAAATCGGCAGAGTTCTCATACTGCGTGTGTGTGTGTGTGTCTGTATGTGTGTGTGTGTGTGTCTGTGTGTGTGTGTGTGTGTGTGTCTGTGTGTGTGTGGGTGTGTGTGTGATCGTACTTTGCCGCCAACCTTGAGGGCAAAACATGGTTAGGTACGTGGCTCATCACTCGTTTGTATCAAACTCCCACACATCCCATCGCTCTCTCTCTGCCTCTCAATGTCTATCTCTCTCTCCATTGAGTTCAATTTAATTCAAAGGCTTCTTTGGCACGGGAAAGATACGTTTACACAACCAAAGCGAGTGGAAAGCAAAAAGTGAATATGAAAGAAAGAATATGAAAACATTGCCCTTGTGTAAATATTGCTCTTAAAAATCGAAATATGTTCAATTTTTTAGTACAGTATAAACTATAGAAATATTGACGTTATAAAATATATACATACACCAAGATAAATAGATTCGAAAATGAAATAAACAAAGGCAAACAAAATTGAATCTATATACAGTCACCGTCTAGGTTAATCTCTCGCTTCTGCGTCGCCAAATCTCACATGCTCATAATTGGGTTAAAGCAAGATTTCTGTGTTTGTGTTACACTGTGTGTGTGTGTGTGTGTGTGTGTGTGTGTGTGTGTGTGTGTGTGTGTGTGTGTGTGTGTGTGTGTGTGTTATTTACGAGCGTTGAGGTTTTTTTTATTGAAACATACTTTTTTTTTTTTTACACACACACACACACACACACACACACACACACACACGCACACACACACGCACACACACAGCATTTTCCCATGTGCGGGGTAGAGTAGATTCAGTGCAAAACATGAAATACGCCTGTTGATGACATCTCTTTCATTCCTCCTTTCTCCTTCTCCCTCTCTCTCTCACTCTTTTTTTTTTTTTTTGTTACTCGCGTTGTTATTCGTTATTCAGTCATGGAATTCCGGGAGAGGCTGCATGACAGCTAATTTTCCAAGATGTCATAGAGCAAACGTTTTGACTCCCTGTTTTCATCGAGCTGGGGTGGGAAAAGAGGTGGGGTAAAGGGGGGTAAAGGGGGGTTTAGATTGCACGGGGGAGGAGGTGATGGGGTTAGGGGGATGGATGTTTATTCCTCCTTGCTGCCTGGAAAAGGAGAAATACCACACACACACACACACACACACACACACACACACACACACACAGACTGAGCCCCGCCCCTTCCTGAGATAGACTAGACTACTACAGCGTCGCCATAGCAACCACCAGGAATGCTTTGGCTAAGCGTGATTTTTTTTTTTTCACCAGGTAGATAAATCGTGGTCTTTTCCCACACACACACACACAGACAGACACACACACACACACACACACACACACACACACACATACATCCCAATAGTACAAGTTCATTGCAAAAGCTACCATCTCCACATTAAGCTCATTTGCGTGTTATTTTTTCATAATGTGACCATTAGATTTGGGTGGACTAAAAAAATAACGTGTCACGCCATCTCACAGTACGAGTTGGTCGCAGACAAAACATCCACTTTTTTGTGGTTGCTTAACAACTTCAGTCAGATTTATTTATTTTTGGATTTGGGGAACTTGCTTGTTTTAGAAACACATCGTAAAACTCGAAGACTAATAAATGAACTCAGCGGTCCCTGAACCTGGACGCTGGTCTTATGGACACACCTCACTCCGAGCTGTTTCCTCCCCCAAGTCCCCACTGTGTTGGACTTTGTTATACAAATAAATATGGATGTACTGTGTACCACAGTATACTCATATTTATCCATATAATATACTACGATAGTATATTTATATCACCTATCAAGTCTAATTGCACCGTTCAATTAGCACTCTAGGCTCAGTTTGTTTTTCCTCCCTTCTTCGACTTACAGTCTCCCCTCCTTTGGGAGCTGTCGTCTCCCCCTTCTCTCACCCCCTTCTCTCGCCCCTCCAGCTATTGTTCACCGGTGCCTGCTAACTACCATTTTTTATGTCAGAGGGAATACACATTACTTTTTTCATTCCCCCCCTCCTCCCGCCTCCCCCTTCCAGTCCTCCCCTCGTTCCTGTCTTTTAATAGCAATGTAATTAGATGTCTATAACACGCCCTCTGCACTTCTCTCTCTCTCTCTCTGTCTCTCACTTTCTCTCTCTCTCTCTCTCTCAAAGGGAGGTGAGAAAACGCCGCCGCCGCATCGAGCCGGAGCCATGTGACCACTGGACCTCTGCAGCCAGCGAGTATGGAACCGAGAATCAGCGCCAAGTGAATCACAACTCGTACAGGTAGAGTTTACACTTGTTATAAACCAAATTGAATCTGCTGGATTTCAAATTTTCACCCCTCGTTTGTCTTCAGACGGCAGATTTACGGCTTTTATAAATTGTATTATTATTATTATTATTATTATTATTGTTATTATTATTATTAATAATAATAATGATGATGATGATGATGATAATAATAATATTATGGTTGTTATTCTGATGATGATGAGGATTATTATTATTAATATTAATATTAATATAATATAAAATAATATAAAATATAATAATAATAATAATACTGTATAATTATTTATTATTCGTATTTATTATTTTAATTCCATCCAATTTAATTGTATTTATTTATTTATCAGCCATTTATTTGTTTATTTATTTATTTGTTTGTTTGTTTGTTTGTTTATTTATTTATTTTATACATTTTATTAAATTTTTTGCATTTGAGGATCCATGCAAGTTTCGTCCTTAATCATTTCCTCATTTTTGGGCACGGCTGCTCCTGTGTGGTCTAGTTTGGTAAGATTTATGAGACTTAGACTTAACACTTTTAAAAGCACCTTGCTGTTCACTCCAGTCTGACTGACTTCTGTGTGTGTGTGTGTGTGCGTGTGTGTGTGTGTGTGTGTGTGTGTGTGTGTGTGTGTGTGTGTGTGTGTGTGTGTGTGTGTGTGTGTGTGTGTGTGTGTGTGTGTGTGTGTGTGTGTGTGTGTGTGTGTGTGTGTCTGTGCTCTGTATACTGTGAGATCTGTTTATTCTGCACTGACTGCTCTTACGATTGCGTTTTATGCATTCTCTTTTTGTATTTTGATTGTATTTCTCTGTAAAGCGCATTGTGTTGCCCTGGTATGAAATGCGCTTTATAAATAAAGCTTGACTTGACTTGACTTGACTTGACTTGACTGGCAACACTAGACCTTCCAAGTTACTGTACAACACACTCATGAGACTGAGAAACAGGATGTAGAAACAGGAAGGAGAAGTGAAAAAGTGAGGTGAACATAGGGGGGCCATCCCAATAGCATGGTTTATAACACTAATAGAGGCAAGTACAGTCACATATACATACTGTATATACGCATATACCGCTTAGCATACCTCGACATTTAAAATACCCGCGGGCCCTGCAGATATGATGAGACGTCAAAGAACGGACAGGATCGAAGCGGAGCTGCACGGGACGCGCAGGATCCTTCACTCGGAGGCTTCTTCCCCAATTTGGTCCCGCCGCTCCCTCGGTGTCTGCGAAGCCGAGGCATCAATTGGGGTCACTGGAGCCGATCCAGTTAAGAGTCAGGCTCGCTTCTGTCAAACCCCCCCTATAGGCGGGTAAGGCACATATGCTGCAACACGCACACGCACACGCACACATACACACATTGCCCACGCGGTCGATACATTCAGCTGCAGATTAATTTTCCCGTTGATTATACGGTGCGCTCGGTAGTTAATAGAAATTTCACAGAATTGATTTGGTGATTAGAGAGCACATTAGCCGTGAAAGGCCTCGCATCGACTTTCCTTTTTATTTCACGCCCGCTGTCGTTGTTCCGCCGTCGCTCAGATGTTTCGCCGCCTCCCGAGCCGCGTCCTTTTTTTGGGGGTGGAGGTATGCGAGGAGCAGAAGGAGGACAATGGAATGGAAAGAGTGGAGGGGTGGGTGAAAGACAAGCGGTAAAATAGAAAAAAAAAAAGAAAAATGGGGGAAAAGGAGTGAAAGGATTAGAGGATAGCGTGTGTTTGGTAAGGTATTTCCCTCACGCAAACGTGTGTGCGTGTGTGTGTGTGTGTGTTTGTGCGTGTGTGTGTGTGTGTGTATGTGTATGTGCGTGTGTCTTTATGGGTGGTGTGTCTGTGTCTTCAGTTGTATCTGCGTCTTTGTTTCCTGTCAGTGTGGCTAGATACGTTATCCAGGTTTTTGTGCTTGTGTCTGTGTTTAAGTGTGTGTCTGTGTGCATGCGTGTGTGTGTGTGTGTGTGTGTGTGTGTGTGTGTGTGTGTGTGTGTGTGTGTGTGTGTGTGTGTGTGTGTGTGTGTGTGTGTGTGTGTGTGTGTGTGTGTGTGTGTGTGTGTGTGTGTGTGTGTGTGTGTGTGTGTGTTCCCCCTTTGGAGCGGCGCAGGAAGGCTGGCTGGCTGCGTGGGGAAGGAAACAGTCTCTCTCCAACAGCAGATGGAAGGAAGAAGGACAGCATGTGCTTACACTGCAGAACCCCCCCCCCCCCCCATCACACACACGCGCACACACACACACACACACACACACACACACACACACACACACACACACACACACACACACACACACACACACACACACACACACACTTCCAAGGAAATACAGGCGCAGACAGTCGTTTTTTTTGTTTTTTTTTATCAGGAATGTGACCTAAAACACCGCTCCTCTAAATGTCAGCAGCACCGAACCTCAAGGTTCCCCAGATCCAAGATGGATCCAAGATGGATCCAAGATGGCGCACAGGGCTTTTCTTTTGTCAACGAGCTTCAGCGTGTCGGTGTTTTCATAATAACGGAGGAGTTTGTTTTGTCCTCGGCAACTTGGCAGAGCTTTACTTTCTTCCCCGTTGCCCTTCCCCTGCGGTATTTTTACTCAACATGCTGCGGTGGTGCTCCTCATTGTGACCTTCAAACTTCAAAACGGTGTTTGTAGGGAAACAAAACGTGGGTCGATTTGCATGTGCAAATAATCGTTTTTTTTTCTGTTTTTCAACTGCAAAGGGTGGTGAGGTCGGCCGCGGCTGAGCAATTTGCGTGCTGTGGGCGACATTTTCCTTGAGTCGTCTCAGGAAAGTAAACTCATCTGACCTCTGAAGACTTCTCGTGCGGCTCCACGTGTGTGAAAACACAAACCGCGAGCCACCGGTGGAGGTGGAGTATCATTCCGCACGTTCAGGATTACATCACAGCTCCAAACACGAGGTGGCGGCCCCTTTGTTGCCCGGCAGGAAGTCAAACGCGCTGTCGGCTGCGGATTTAGTTGAGCCCGGCTCCTCCCACATCTCCATCTCCTCCTCCTCGCCCATGTGTCGGGGTGGCGGTGGGGTTCTCTACGCACGTCTCAGCATGCATGCATGTGCCTTTGCTGGTTTCGTGGAACAAGCCCTGCTCAGCCCGCGAGGACAATGAGGCCCACTGTGGTGCCCTAGGCCCCGACGTGTGACCCATATTCCTGGAGAATTCAGGCCGAGCTCAAATAACTCGGAACAACGGGGGTTACACAATCCTAATCAACAAAGCGGTCGCCCGTAGTCCGCTCTGCAGGGGCTGCGATCCCAAGAAAAAGCATTGTCTGAGAAGTGGGGGTGTTGAAATGGGGGTGTTGGGGTTGGGTTTTTTTGGGTTAGGGGTTAGCGCAGGGGCGTGGCTGAGATTGAAAGACATCAGGGGCTTAGCCCAAGCAAACATAAGCATAATGAGGACACTTTCTCCACAGTCGGTACTGTTCGGAGAGGGAGCGATCGGGTGCGATTTGCGGCTGCCTACGTCACCTGTAGGAAGAGCCAGAGGCTATTTTAGATCGGGGGCTATTCCTAAAACGCTTGGGTCTGAAGCCCTGACGCACACCACCAACGACGCCACTGGGCTAGCCTAAGTGTACTACTGCATCTTCCTCCATTAACCTGGTCCTAACAAACCACTTCCATTCCCCTGGTCCTGACCAACCTCCTCCTTTCTCCTGGTCCTAACCAACCACTTCCACTCCCCTGGTCCTAACCAACCACTTCCACTCTCCTGGTCCTAACCAACCTGCTCCATTCCCCTGGTCCTAACCAACCACTTCCACTCTCCTGGTCCTAACCAACTACTTCCATTGTTGTGGTCCAAACAAACTACTTCTATTCTCCTAGTCCTGACCAACCTCCTCCATTCCCCTGGTCCCCACCAACCACTTCCATTCCCCTGGTCCCCACCAACCACTTCCATTCCCCTGGTCCCCACCAACCACTTCCATTCCCCTGGTCCTCACCAACCACTTCCATTCCCCTGGTCCCCACCAACCGCTTCCATTCCCTGGTCCTCACCAACCACTTCCATTCCCCTGGTCCTCACCAACCACTTCCATTCCCCAGGTCCTCACCAACCAATTCCATTCCCCTGGTCCTCACCAACCAATTCCATTCCCCTGGTCCTCACCAACCACTTCCATTCCCCTGGTCCTCACCAACCACTTCCATTCCCCTGGTCCTCACCAACCTCCTCCACTCCCCTGGTCCTCACCAACCTCCTCCACTCCCCTGGTCCTCACCAACCTCCTCCACTCCCCTGGTCCTCACCAACCTCCTCCACTCCCCTGGTCCTACCCAGTGGATGCAGTAGTAGAACGACGCTCTTGTTTGGCCTCATTGAACATACTCAACGTACCCTTTAAATGTCAAACAATTTTTTTTTTTTCCCCCACGCGAGCGAGCTGCGTTTGCTTGTTGTCCTCGTTGTTCGTGGAAGCCTCTCATCGCTGGGTCCGTGTCAAGAGAGCACTGAGGGGGGGGCCGCGCGAGGGAGAGATGAAGTACAATTAGTGTGGTTCGCTATGGCAACGGAAGCCGCGGCTCGCCAATCAAATCTCGCCGGTCGTGCTGACGGTTCCAGGGACGCTGTGCTGCCAGGAGCCATAAAATGCCCAATCCCATTCCGAGGATCCCACCGTCCCGTATCCACAGGAGAGAAGAAGAAGAAGAAGAAGAAGAAGAAGAAAGTTCTGTTCTGCCTCCGCCGTTGACCCTGGCAGCCTCCTCTTCTTCCTTTCACTTCTGCTTCCTCCTCCTCTCTTCTCCTCCGCCTCGGAATCAAGAGGCTTTTTGTTCTCCCGGGGCAGCGCTTATCGCTGGGCTCCCCGTTCCCCCCTCTCCCTCCCTCCCTCCCTCCCTCTCTCTCTTCCGAGGAATGGAAGGATGTTTTGAGAGGACGAGTGGGTGGATCTTGTGTATTCTCTTGAGCATTTTCCTTTCTTTAAAAAAAAAAACATATTTCCGACCCTCCGTGCGTGACGCGGCGGTGAGGGTCACGGTCCCACGGCGACTTCTCCATTACCAGCTATTTCCATGCGAGAAAAATATGCCGGAAGGAATGGACGAGCGAGTGAGGAGCCGATGGCGGGCGGCCTCCTGCAGGAAGAGCTCTCTCTTTAAAAAAAAAAAAAAACGAGGCTTCCAGGAGGCCCCTGAGTCAGCTGTTATTATTCATGATAGATGGTATTTTGTTTATTTGTGCGGATAACGTTCTGTTCGGCGAAACAGGGAAAGTCAAAGGCGGTTGATGGGAGACAGTTCGGCCCCGTGTACTTGCTCATTTGACCACGTTTCATTTGTTTGCTGATGATGCAGTTTTGTCCAAATAGGGGACGACATGACATTATATGGGAGGTTTAATCACCGGTAAATGTTCTCTGGTAACCTAGCACCGTGATGATCAACCTTTGTTCATTTCAAGGACTCTCAATTTGTTCCCTCCATTTGATAAGATTTAGTCTCTGGTCTCTGGTTAGATATGATTTTGTCCCAACTTCCATACCTGTCTTGACTATAGTTAAGGGACATAACAGTGAAACTATTACCAAAACAGTCATTATTATACATGCTCTTATGGCGAAGTGTAGCCTGGGGGACCCCAGCAAAGATCCTGTACACAGCATTTATTTCATTTATCAAAACATTAATGTATAAGGCTAAAATGTGAATCAAAACAGCATGAAAATCATAGATGACAGGCCACTTTTCTGCATTGTGAGGGGTTCACGGACCCCTTGTCAAATGATAATTTCTCACTTTGTTTTGAAAAATAAGCCAATGTGGAAGCAACAACAGCCATCGCTGGAAAAGCTGTAAACCTCACAGGTTGTACGGATGCGTCAATGGCTTTTTGAAGCACAGAGGACAGGTACTAGTGAAATAATGTGTCCTCACATTCCTGGCAATTCCTTCCCCCACCTGGCCGACCTAATGTGAATGTGCAAACTCCATTTCGCTCTCTCTCTCGCTCTCTCTCTCTCTCTCTCCCTCTCTCGCTCTCTCACTCTCTTGCCCTCTCTCTCTCTCGCTTACTTATACCTGCTCGGTTCAAAGTGTTGGTAATCGCGGCGGCGCTGGAGGATAATGAGAAGGGGGCCGGGAGAGCGACGGGTGCTCCGCTGTTTGACAGGAGTCGGGTCTGGGGGCGAGAGGAGACCCCGGGAGAATTGATGGGACCGTCTTGATGACACGCCCCCTCCCTCATGCGCACACACACACACACAAACACACACACACACACACACAAACACACACACACCTTCCTCCCACGGGGCTGTGCATGATAGACCACTAGCAGCACGATGTCTGGCACCGCGGCCCCTGACAGGCTCCGCAGCACGTGTTGCCCGCAGACCCCTGGTGGTGGAGTGTGCATGTTTAAGTCTCATACCAGATTGCGTGATGTGTGGTTAAGCAATGGGGCTCTGTCTGCCAATCAATTTGCAACTACGAGCTGCTACAGTCTATGTGTGTGTGTGTGTGTGTGTGTGTGTGTGTGTGTGTGTGTGTGTGTGTGTGTGTGTGTGTGTGTGTGTGTGTGTGTGTGTGCGCACGTGTGTGTGTAGATATGTGCATGTGTGTGCCCGAATGTAAAAAAAAAAAAAAAAAATTCTGTGGGGAATCCAAAGAGATTAGTGCCTCCTAGGAGAAACATGGACTGTGATTACCATTATGGAATACACATACTCACTGACGTGCACATGCACGCACACAAACGGGGCCAGACCACGCTCGCTCAAACAAGTCGGCTTAGTCTTAGCGCCGACGCGCCGTTCGCTGGTTCGGGCCGCAGACTGCAGTAAATATTTACCGTCCAATTACGGTGCTTGTCTCCGTTCGTCACCATAATGTGAAGGCAGGGATCAAACGCTATTAGTGACTTCCCTGCTAACACACGCTTACGTGAGTGCTGCTCTCAAATCATCGAATATGGTTATGGTCCGTATGTTTTTTTTTTTTTTTTAAGAGGATTAGCACCAGCGGCTTCTCATTCCATGTCATTTTAACTAATATGCAGCGGCTAAAGCGGCTTTTTGTCATAATGGCAGGTCGCGCAGAGTCGGGGGCTATTTCCTGGTCAACAGGATATTTTGGTCGCGAACACAGTGGGGGTGGCGTCTTAAAAACGACCCCGCGCACGTACAAACACACACACACACACACACACACACACACACACACACACACACACACACACACACACACACACACACACACACACAGACACACGTGCACGCATCCACGCGCACATGCAGGCGTGGAGTAGAATCTGGCCTCTATCTCCCCACCGCGCCCCAAGGTGGAGATGGAACATTTGTTCCCGTGCAGGAGGTTTGCAGGCTGACGCTGCAGAGCAGAGCCAACGGAGGTCTCCAAGGTCATTACCACCGCCACGGCTTCTGGACGCCCAGGGGGACGCAGCCAGGAATTGAATGATGACCGTGGTGGGAGTTTGGATTGCGGGCGGGGGAGGCGGCTGGGGGGAGGGGGGGGGCAGATTGGCCAGGACTGTGCATGAGCCAGGCTGTGGTGTCGTACAAGGGTGGCGTAGATAGGCGGGAAACATTATCCGAATCAGAATGAGTTTACTCCTACCTCTATTACTACAGACGATTTGCATAAAAAACAAAACGTAACGGTCTGAAAATAAATAAATAAATAAATGAAAAAGAGAATAGAAGTAAAATTGAAATAAAATAGCCAATTACACACAAATATTGGAAAAATACAAATCAGAAATAGTCAAATATATAATAATTCAATAAATAAGCGTTTCTATGTACAGGACAAGTTCCAGATATGCATATATAGGGTATAAATAACAATAAATTATTGTTATGCATCTACTACAGTCATTACAGTTATCTCGCTTTGGATCCACGATGGGGGATGGGTGGATATTGATTGATTTATTGAGTGGGTATGGGTGGAGTAACATTCCCACGGGGAGGATTTGGGATCAGCAACTTAATTATTGGGGATCCAGTCGTTTATCATTTGACTTATCATGTCTGTTCAATCTGAACCTTGAAGGGCGGTGTGTGTGTGTGTGTGTTGGGGCGGGGTGAGAAAACATATGGCAGCAGATCACAGGGGCGTAGTGATAATGAACGGTGCTCATCTGCAAGCGCGGCGCTTTTTATGACTCGTTCCGATGCTAAAAATACATTTATTAGTCAAATAAACTGAAAGCAATGCGTGGGTGGTCCCTAGCGCCATTCATTCCCCCTAACCCCCTCCCTAATCACCCCCAATATGAAGAACACAGGACACCTCGAGAACCAACGCCCCTTGTTCTGTGTGCACAAGCAACAGGCAACAGTTTGTGTTGTATTTCAAGCTTTCTCAAGATTCAAGAGGTTTATTCGTCAAATACATATACATACTTTCATACATATATGCAGTGAAATGTAATATTCACTGCAATATTCAATATGCCATATTAATTTCTGCTAAAACACTTAGAACCCCCGCCCCCCCACCCCCCACAGCTCCTCAGGGGCGGTGTGGTACGGTCCAAAAAAACCCTCAAGGAAGCCCCCAAGTGCCGTGGGGGCTTCCTCACGTTGTGTGCCGTGGGTCTGGTGCTGTCGTTACGAGCGGCGGAAACGTGCTCGCCGTCTCGCAGGTACCATGTCGGCGGCTACTGCTTCTCTCGTCTCCATAGCAACAAGTTGTACAGAACAGCAGCGTGTGTGCGTGCACACGTGTGTGTGTGTGTGTTTGTGTGCGTGTGCGTGCCCCTATGCTTTTTTCCTTGGAATGAAGTGTGAATACAGAGAAAAGGGAAGAATTGGGGCCTAGGCGTTGTTGACACAATCAAATAGGAAGAATACCTCGATGTCGATAATTTGACGACATTTTAGGGACGACTGTTGATGCTTTCATATGATATTTACTCCCTAGAAATATTTAAGGAACAATTTAAAAAACAATTTGTAATATGGATATTATGACCAAGCAGGAAAAGGCGTCAGAACAGCTGTCAATAACATCATAATATAGCCACATTACTATAGTATTATCACCACATTACTTACTATGTTATGACCAAAATACTTATTATGCACATTACTATAGTATTACTATACTAAGGCATCGATAAGAACAGTCCACGAAGTTCAGAAACTTACTTTGCTTTACTATAATGCAGCCTTAAAGACAATTTAATTGCATCACCATATTACAGAACCCAAATTCCAGATGATATCTAGTCTCGTTTCACAATATCAATATAATATTGATATATCGCCAGGAGATAAGAAGAGTGCTTTAATCCTTTAATACCACAAAAGAGTAGATACCAAAACGCCTCGGCATCTATTAATTTCAACCAGCTTAGGAAGTTGAGAAGTCAAGTTGAGGACTCTGAAGCGGTTTTAACATTTGAGAAAAGCAGCATACGGTGGAATAGTCCATGTACATGTACGATGTGGTGAATTTTTCATGATCGATACCGAACATTCAACTTGAAATGGGTCGTGAATCTGCAGCGGCAGATGGACGCGGCGGCTCCAAGGCCGTGAATGTAGTCCACTGTCCTTTATAAATAGGCCGACCCAGCACTTCTCCCCAGCGGCGAGGCACGCAGGCGCCCGGCGGTACGAGGACGACCCACAAAGCCCCGATAATAATAATAAAAACAACAATAATGATAATAATAATAATAATAATAAAATAATGAAAAGTAGAAAGAGGCTCGAAGGACGCCAGGCTTTGAGCTTCCTGCGGCCTCCAGACTAAATCGTCCGCTTTCCGTGCAAGGACTCTCTGTACCTTCTGTTCACAAATTTCCTTCCTCCCCCGTTTTGAAATTACCCAGCCTGATTTATTTGAAGAGACGGATAAACTCTGCGCCCAAGGAAACTCCGTTCCAGCCCAACTGACAGTTCTCTGTCTGTGAGGGGTGGTGCGGGACTGACGATCCCAAAACAGACAGCGTTTTGTGAAAGGCAAAGAATGCTCCTGTTCAGTCTGGACTTATTTTGTATTTGATCACATTTTATTACGTTTTATTACATGTTAGTTTACTTTATTACAATTTATTTTTGGGCTTTACCATAATTTATTACGTTATATCTGTCTCATCGTAAAGCCTGAAAAAAGTTCTATATCAATTCGGCTGAAATTACAGCATTAATGGCAGCATTTTATCTGAAATTTGAAATCTGAAATTTGATTTTTGCAGGATTTTTTTGTAATGCGTGTCTTCTATCAATATAACATATTGCTAATATTATAAATACTATATTACATACAGTTTTAAATACTATATTATTTAGAACTGAAACATCCTGGTACAACCAGTGACATCCAGGAAGAGACATCCAGATGTCACAACTGTGACCGCCGGAGGGACGGCAACCGGGGTGGGGAGGGTTGGCAGCCCAAACCACAGCTTCTGAAAGGAAGTACCAAGTCAAGCTACAGAAACCACAAAGGAAGGATACCCCCAGGGAAGCCCAAGAGGGGGGGAGGATGAGCACCCCAACCGGACAGACCTAAGGTTAACGACGCAGGACAACGGACAAATGACAACGAGAGTACAGTGCATCTGCGGCAAGGCTTGCAAGACCAGGAGGGGATTGAAGATACACCAGGCCAGGATGAGATGCTTGACTGGGGAAGTCACGACACAGCGCACAGAAGCAACTTCTGGTGAGACGCAGGAGGAGCCAGGCCCGGAGACCAACCAACAGCGCCCAGAGCCTCCAAGTGTCGCACATAGCCACTGCCAGCGCTCTACTGGCTACCCCTTTGGCCAGCAGTGCGCAGAACCCACAAGCGCCATCAGCTGCCTGCAACGTACAGGACCGCCAGAGCTACCAAGCAGCAAAACAGCTGACGGTGATGGTGCTCCGCCCGCCCGGCCAAGGATCCAATGGCCCCCGTCCTCCATGAGAGCTGAGAGGCAACAGCTTGATGAGGACGTGGACCAGATCTTGGAAGAGACAGCCAAGGCGGATGTGGTCACTAGCATGCCGCTTGATGATCTGTGTCAAAGTTTGAGCATCAGAAGATGTATATTTAAAACTAATTTGCCAATATTACGCCACCAAAACTGAAAGTGAAAGTAATAACCAATCATAGACAGAAAACAAAAAGCCAAAAGGACAAACAATACCTAATACCAATACCCAATAATAATAACTAAACAAAGAACAATAATGATTAATGAATAAATACACACATAGTCCATACAAACATAAATACAAATAATATTAAATAATAT
>NC_137207.1:19475969-19540969 GCF_960531495.2 Zeus faber
CATTGTGCCTCCTATAACCACAGCTACCTGGCACCGCCGCTGCACTCAGAGCCTCTCATTTACTGCTCGAGTTACTGCCGCGCTCCCCCGACACTCATCTCCCGTGGACAAAACACGGACCAAGCCGGTTATTAAATCAGTGCTTGAGCCAGAGATGAACATGAGAGATGAGTGACAAGTGTAATTCAGCATCGCATTTATATACAGTATAGGAGCATGCGTGGTGAACACACATACACAGGCACATAGCAAAAAAAATTTAATGAATGATCATTTTATCAAAAGAATAATAAACGGATGTCAACAGTCGCACTCTTTGTACTTCAACTACAAAATTGAATCATTTGGTGCTGTTGACCCCTGACCTCCGACCCTGTGACCCTTCTTCTCCTGCTCGTCCCCCAGAAGACGCCAAGGCCCCGAGCCCCTACGTCCTCCCCACCGTGCTGGTGCTGTCGCTGCTGCTGCTGATCACCGTGCTGCTCGCCTGGTACTTCCTCAGGTGAAGCCCGGGGACGGCGGTTGACTGGCCCGGAGCCAGAGGGGCGGAGCAGTGGCAGAGGGGTGGAGGGGTGGCAGAGGGGGTGGGGGGTGGGGGGCGGAGCGCCGGGTGACAGCGTGCTTCCTACTTAGTCAGCGAGGCGTGCCGGCTCAGGAAGTGAAGGGGTGGGTTCCCGCACGCTGCTCTCACTGAAGGCAGAGGCAGCCGAGGCAGAGTGGCTACGGGCGGACTGAGGAACGGACAGAGAGACAGGCAGCGAGAGCGAAGGAGTGAGACAGAGACAGAGAGACAGACAACCCGCGGGAGACAAGAACAAGCCCGGTGACACGCTGGATCCTGGGAGTATTTGTGTTTTCCACGACCTCGGCTAATGAGAAAGAGCAAATTTTCAAGCTTCAAATGGTAGGACTGTGTCTAGGTCTAGTCTCGGTCTAAAATAATCCAAAGGATTTTAAATATCTGGAAGCTGGACCTGAAAAATGAAACCAATATTTCGCTTATTTTGTTCTTCTCCCCACCCCTCCCCCCTCGTAGGGTAAGAAACCAGCGAAAAGCAGTCCTGACGACGGTCGACAAGAAGGTACCGAATGGCATCCTGGAAGAACAAGGTAACACTGTGTACGCGCGGCAGAGAAAGTGATGGAATCACGGATTGTGACAGAGGCGAGAGAGAGGGAGACAGAGACAGAGAGAGAGAGAGGGAGAGAGAGAGAGAGAGAGAGAGAGAGAGAGCATGGACAAACACAGAGATTGATGAGTTGGTGACGAGAGAGAAAGAGAAACTTAAAAAAAAAAAAAACGTCTCCTGTTGATCTGCTCGGCGCAGGCTGGCCCCCGGTGCAGCTCTGCGGTTGCCTGTGACTTCCTTCAGCGAAACGCTGTTCTAGATGAAAACTGCGATGAACGGCCGTTCAAGCGTCGCCGCGTTAGTTGAGCACACACAGTCGTTTTTTTGTTTTTGTTTTTGTTTGTTTCAAATACGTTGTGGGAGTACCTTGTGGAATACATACCTGCGTGTGTGCTCCGGGGGCGTCGGTGAGGACAGAATGTTATTACAGCGTTATTAGAGTTGATCTGCTGCCAGAAGTCCTCTCCATTTCCCCGAGAGCTGCAGCGGCAGATTATTGCGGCTTAAAGGAAGCCACACATCACGAGCCGTGCCTCTAGGAAGCGTTTTATCCTCGCACGAAACAATGGAAGGCTCGGATCGCGTCCCGCCGGCCCAGGCCACTTCAGCTCCTCTGATTGGAATGGAATCCCGGGCTCGCTCGACAGGGAACCCAAAAAAAACAACTCTATAATAATAATTGTGTTTTTTTTATTTTTTTTTATTTTTTGCTCTGCTAAATGGATTTAAAAGCCGTTAACTGTGCCAGGGGTATGTGAGTGGGGCCATGCTATGAAACAGGAAGGACACACAAAAGGTTGAATGTGTTTTCACTTTTTAACGCCTTTATTTGGATTAATGAAGTGTCAAGATGTAAGATTCTTAACTATGTTGGCATCACATCACTGTATGTATGTGTGTGTGGGTGTGTGTGTGTGTGTGTGTGCCTGTGTGTGGTGCCTGTGTGTGTGTGTGTGTGCGCGCGTGTGTGGTGCCTGTGTGTGTGTGTGTGTGTGTGTGTGTTTTAGAGTTTGGATACAGCGCTGAGTCCTTATACACAGCTCCCCCTCCAGGTCAGGTATAACAGCGCGGAGGTGTCAGGCTTTTGCACTAACCCAGGAATCTTCGAGGATTCTTTCAATCTTCCTTTTTCAAAAAAAACCCAAAACGGTCTAACAAAACACACATGCGGGTGCTCTTCTTCTTTTTTTTTTTTTTTTTAAACCTACTGCACAAATTCGCCAACCGCCGACCTTTCGCCTGTTTTGATCTCCGTTCTAGTGACTGGTTATGCTTTACGACTGCCTGTGTACGTGTGCCTGGGTTTGTGTTGCGGTGCTGAAGGTGTGTGGAAGTGCTGAAGAACCGTCAGGAGGGGAAAAAGCATCTGTTCTAACCCTGGAAACAATCACCGTTCTGCTCCGTGTCTAAATCAAACCCGATCTCGAAAAACTAGAAGAACCCGCTCCGCTCCTTAACCCAGCCGTTCTCCGATTAACTTGTCTGTATTTTTCTACGCTCAACAGTACAGTATAAATGAACTCATTATAAGAGATGAAAGATGGAGATTATTGTGCTGGTGTGCAGATAGAAAATACTGTAGTCGCTACCGCTGCGTTAACTATTACTATTATACCCGATTCTGATTGGTCAACAGTGGCAATCGGCCGTCACATTTCTTTGGATGGAACCGCTGATCTTATTCATGACTGCGGATATGTCCAATTTCACATTGATCACAGTAAATGTAGGGAGAAGGTTTTTTTGTACGGCAAATAGTTTTCTATGCTATTGCAGTGATGGCTACGATGTTGTGAACCATTTTATTTAGTGGAAGCTCTTAAACTGGGCATATTAGATAGAAATCATTTCAAATAATTTCAAATTGCATTGACATTTCACTGCATATACGCATGAAAGTATGTATATGTATGTGACAAATAAACCTCTTGAATATTGAATCTTGAAAATCAATATATTTTCTTTTATTAATAAGTAGCCGTGCAATAAGCATTGACAAGATACAGCCAGCCGGTCATCAACGCAAATTAACCCCCGTTGAGAGTGATTGCGGCCCTGTGCTGATCACCCCGTCGTGGGTTATTGGGATAATGCGGTGACGACCGGCCGGCTGTACATTACCCCTTGCTTAGACCTCGATGGGGAACTGCGCCAGTGACACCCCGCCCTCTCGCCCCGCCCCCACAGAGCAGCAGACGGTGGTCCTGCTGCCCCGCTCGCCCTCCGCCTCTAAGGTCTACCTCCCCATCCCGGTGGACCACCTGGAGGAGGAGTACCGGCTCCGTTCGGCCGACGACGGCAAGCTCTTCAGGGAGGAGTACAACGTGAGTCCCCGTTTCAGCGGAAAATCTTGGTTTTTAAAATTTAATCTGGTATACAGTAGAACCTGTTATTTGGGGTTAGATTGTAGGAATAGTAATAATAATATTTTTAAAATATTATTATTATTATTATTATTAATAGTAGTAGTAGTAGTAGTATTAGTATTAGTAGTTATAATAATAATAATAATAATAATAATAAAACCTTTTATAAAATAACCTTTTATTTTTTTGGTCTTAGTATGGGTTGGTGCATTGCTTTACACGGACAGACAGACAAGTAAGATAAAAAAAAGCCTAACAATTTAAAAAACAAGCTCATGAGCCTAATATACAGAATACACTGAATGATAATTAATGAGTCTATGGAAGGGGCTTAGTTTACGCACATTTATATAATATATAATCATATGTTGGTGGAAGCGGTATAGCGCAGCAGATTCCCAGGGACAGAAATAGACCCAAGTGAACTAGAGAAGCAACTCGTCTCAACACACGTGGTTTAAAAAAAAACAAAAACCTTTTGTCTGTTTTTCCAAGAATGATTCAAGGTGCGAGTCAGTCAGAGTCGCATGCTCTGACTGAGTCAGGG
The DNA here is from genome assembly GCF_960531495.2 of Zeus faber. Lineage (NCBI taxonomy): Eukaryota > Metazoa > Chordata > Actinopteri > Zeiformes > Zeidae > Zeus > Zeus faber. The sequence goes on from NC_137207.1 coordinate 19,480,013, forward strand.
ACTTCTCGTACACAGCGCCGCCAATTCTCTCAAAGCGGTGCGGGCTGCGGAGAGGAAGTGCAAGTTTTTCATACAGTGGAGGTATATTTACCGCGGTCGGCCAGGGGAAGTGGCGGCGCAGAGGAATGAATGAAACGCTCTGCAGAATACAATGAACGGCAGAAATCCTGTTCTGAATCGCTTTGAAAAATGTGATCTTTTTTATTTTCATATCGGTCTCGGATAATGTCGCTTTTTTAAATCTATATTATTTTTAAATGTAAGATTTCTCTCCTAAAACTCCAGGAAGACCACGGAGAACAGGCGAGGGAATGAGGACAGGGTCGCTTCTGTCGGTCCTGTGACCGACTTTTCTCAGCGATAAGAAGCTTCTCTTTTCTAGCAACCGCAAATATGGACACAATGGGAGTTCATCCAGATTACAAAATTCTATTTTGCAGTCATGTTTTCGGTCTCACAATTTTGGGAGCAATTTTGGGGCCGTATGCAGGCCTTTCCTCAAGACACTTAGTCGTCTATTCTTTAAACCTTCCCATCCGCGAACAATCAGTTTCGGATGGCGACGACTTTGGCACGGCTCGTCCCCCCAGGAAGGAATAACCGACCGTCGGATCGATCAAAGTCTGTAGTTTATGTCGACGCGTCCGTTTAGCCCTAAATACCTCAGAGCGATGATGTCAAAAGCGGAGGGATGCCCAAACTGAGCCAGGAAATTCGGGGGTTGGCCAATAGCATTTCACTGTTCAATCAACCCTTAGGGTCCTTCTGAAGAAAGAGAACAACAGCAATAAATAAAATATTAAAAAACAGGGTTTTTGTGCGGCTCCTAACCGCTTGGTTGTGTTGCAGTCGTTGCCAGGGGGCTCGGTCCAGGGAACCTGCGAGGAGGCCAATAAGGAGGACAACAAAGAGAAAAACAGATACCCCAACATCCTTCCATGTGAGTGGACCGCACTGGTCGAGACCTACATTCACTTTCAGGTCACGTACTATTTGCACAACTTTTTTATCCGCTGTTCTCCACTCTCTGTGACTCCCCGGCCCCCGTGCCTCAAATGAAATAATAATCTGACCACCGACTAACATCCCTTTCAGTTCAAGTTCATTGACAATGAAGCAGCGAAACACTTCCCTGCAGTCGGTGCTAGATCCTCATTGTATATCCTCCTTTTTGGATGTTTTCTTGCCTGTCAGATGACCATTCCAGAGTGGTGTTGACTCAGGATGGGATGGGACCGGATGGGAAACCCTGTTCAGACTATGTCAACGCTTCTTACATCGACGTAAGTTGCGATTACCGCGCCGGCTTCTTAGTTTTTGTTGGATTGTTTTTTTTTTTGTTTTGTGTTTTCAAAGTTGCGCTATGGCATTAATCAGAAGGTATGACCCAACCTCCTCTACTGTATAAACCTCCTCATAATCTAGTTTATTCCACCAGGTACATTTTATATACATATATATATATATATATATATATATATATATATATATATATATATATACAATTAGCACGCTAAAACAGTCTGGAAAAGTAAAAATACCAAAAAAAAAAAAAAAAAACGTTTTTATATATTATTACATTAAAATTATCATAAAATAAAAATAGCCAAATATACAGAAATACTCAAAAATACAGAACAGAAATAGCATAAAATATACATAATATGCAGTAAGTAATAATAATATGAGTGCATAATATATGATATGTGATTCTATGCACAGGATAAATTATTGGTATAGGTATTATTGAGATAGCTGTCATCACTCTCCAGTGCATTATACTAAAGAGCTGTCGTGATTGGTTGATTATTAGTGCATTCGGTGATTTTCAGATCATAACATAATTTCTCGTTGTTTCTTTTACTACAGGGTTACACAGAAAAGAACAAATTCATCGCAGCACAAGGTAAAGCGTCAGGTCATGTCTCCTCGGGAATGGAAGGTCAGTCGTGTAACGTAGCGGCGTTTCATCCTTCTTGCCTCCCGTTTGTCCCTCAGGTCCCAAAGAGGACACCATGGCGGACTTCTGGAGGATGATCTGGGAGCAGAAGGTAGCCACCGTGGTCATGCTGACCAACCTGAAGGAAAGAAAAGAAGTAAGTTGTTGGTTTTGACTCTTTTGAGCATTTCCTTTTGGATGGTTTGAATTCAGTTCTCAGGCAAACTGCGACTTTTCCCCCTGGAAAAAAAAAAAAAAGAAAAAAAGAAAAGAGTCATCGTGCCACGGTTTTTGCCTTTTTCCGCTTCAGCCCCCGCCGTCCTCTCTCTTGCCCCGGACGGGGGTCACGGTGGAAAAGAGCGGAGGGGCGGTGAGCGAGTCGGAGCACTTAAAAGAGACAAAAGAAAGAGAGCGAAGATTAATAATAAGAACAGGCACACCGTCAAAACGGCGGCTGCACAATGGGGATTTTCCGAGCGCCCTAAGGCGGTAACATATTTAGCCTGCGAGCTCCCATTCACAGCTTTCATCACTCCCACCCAGGCTAATGTAGAGCGACTGACGGAAAAAAAAAAAAAAAAAAACGAAAAAAGGAAGACTTTAATATTCACAGGCTGGGATTTCATCGCCTTCATGGCTTCGGAGAAGCGGCCCGTTTAAGTGGCTTCATCTACTTGAAAGGGGAGTTCTTGAAATGACTCCGGAAGCTCAGATTACCCTTATTGAACGGTGCGTTCCGTCCACTTTTTTCATGTTATTTTCTTTTATTGCATTCAGTCACGACTTTCCTCCTCCTTCTCCCAGGACAAGTGTTCGCAGTATTGGCCAGACCAGGGCTGCTGGACCTACGGGAACGTCAGGGTGGCCGTGGAGGACTTCACCGTCCTGGTGGACTACACCATACGCAAGTTCTGCGTCCAATATGTAAGCCTGCGAGCGTCAGCATCAACGTTGTCATATTGCGCGTGGCGAAACGCCTCCTCGTCGTTGATCTGGCCTCCAACTTTGCAGCAGGCCAACGACGCCTCCAAGGCTCCCCGGCCGGTCACCCAGCTCCACTTCACCAGCTGGCCCGACTTCGGCGTCCCCTTCTCCCCCATCGGCATGCTCAAGTTCCTCAAGAAGGTCAAGGCGGTCAATCCGGCCTTCGCTGGGCCCATCGTGGTGCACTGCAGGTGGGTCGCGGGAATGCCAGGCCGCTGTTCAATACATTCTAGCTGTTAAGGGTTAGGTAAGGTGTAATGTGCACCCTGCCCACATCATCATTATCGCAAAATAACCCACAACCCATACGCGTCCAGATCATCACCGGGACACTCACACAGAAATGGTTGGAGGTCAGCGGCGATCATTCACCAACTATCGACCAATCAGAACGGAGTACTCCGCAGGGCCGTGCCATAATAACCAGCACTGTTCTGAGATTAGACGCTTTGAAGGAAATGATTTTTGATCCCTTCGTCTCCCTGGGAAACAGATGTAAAATGTCTCGGTGCAAAATCCCCTCTGTTTCCATGGAGGCAAACATGTTTACCAGACGTATTGAGGAGTTGAGTGTGGTATTCCCCCTCTCCTCCAGCCTGTTGAGGCTCTGGTCGGCATTAGTCCTAATCCCTCCGGGGGCTTTTTGTTCCTCTTTTGTTCTTCCTGCGGTTTGGATCGCTCTCAGCGCTGGCGTGGGGAGGACGGGAACCTTCATCGTCATCGACGGCATGATAGACATGATGCACGCCGAGCAGAAGGTCGATGTGTTTGGCTTCGTCTCCAGGATCCGGGAGCAGCGCTCGCAGCTGGTCCAGACGGATGTGAGTCGGCCGTCGTTCAGTTCTTCTTCACACTTAATGCAAAGCAGTATTTCTCCACTTTCTTTTTTCCGTTTTCTGGGAGTGTTTTTGTGTGTGTGTGTGTGTGTGTGTGTGTGTGTGTGTGTGTGCGTGCGTGTGTAAGTTTATGTGTGTGACGGTGTTTATGGATGTGTGCATGCTTGTGCTTGTTCGATTTATGATTATTATTATTTTATTTTTTTATATATTCCATTATAATATGGTATAGTATATATTATTAGATATTAATTGACTTCAATTTATTGACTATATATTATTATTATTTTATTAGAATAATTTATTACGATATCATATCAGTATGTTGTTGTTATTATTATTGTTATTATTATTTTTTTTGTTATTATTTTTTATTTTATTTTATGTGTGTGTGTATGTGTATAAGTGTTTGTTGTATAGTGTATATTTTTGATGTTTGGGGTCTTTGTGTTTGTGTACACTCTTTAACACCTCTAATGTGTGTGTGTGTGTGTGTGTGTGTGTGTGTGTGTGTGTGCATGGGTGCATGCGTGCGTGTGCATGCGTGCATGTGCGTGTGTACCTGTGTGTGTATATCCTGACCCCCCCCCCCCCCAGATGCAGTACTCTTTCATCTACCAGGCTCTGCTGGAGTACTTCCTGTACGGGGACACAGAGCTGGACGTGTCGTCGCTGGAAGGACACCTGCACAAGCTGCACAACACCTCTGCACCGCTGGACCGGCTGGGCCTGGAGGACGAGTTCAGAGTGGGTGCAGTGAGGGCCGGCCCCGTAGCATAAGCGGCCTAATGCGGCTGTTTAGGGCCACAACCGCTACGGGGGTGTGCTGCGCTCCCCCACCCCCCATTTTTAATTGATATTAAGGCTTGCAAACAATTGAAGTTTAATGAACATACCGCTCCGAGCTCTCATCAGAATCACAATTTGTTTATTCCGCCGATGTACATTTTCATGTTGAACAATGACAACAATTCAACAATGTTTTTTTGTTTTTGTTTTTTTTGTTTTTGTTTTTTCTCTTTCTTTCCCGAACAGAAACTGACCAACATGCGGATCATGAAGGAGAACATGAGAACGGGGAACCTCCCGGCCAACATGAAGAAGAACAGAGTTCTGCAGATCATACCATGTAAGGGAAGAAAGAGATGTAGAGACATGTAAATACGTCCAGTCTACTGTCCTCTGGAGATAAAGCGTTGTGTAAATAGCTTTGTATTTATCAGATCCTCTGTTCAAACCACTTACGAGCCGCTCTGTTCTGCCCTGAATGGCCGCGTTGGCCGTGCATTTCCAGACGACTTCAACAGGGTCATCCTCTCCATGAGACGGGGGCAGGAGTTCACAGATTACATCAACGCGTCCTTCATAGACGTAAGCGCTGTCACCTTTTACGACCTCGAATGGCTCGCTATCTTACGTTTTTTGTTGTTTTTTTACGGCCGCTTTTGCTCAAGGGAACGTTAAAACTCCCGGGCTCAAACGGTCCTGTACCTTTAATAGAATGTAAATAGAATGTAAATAGAATGTAAAAGCGGTGCTTTTTTTTTTTTTTGGCTTGCGTTTTTTTTTGCCCAGGGCTACAGGCAGAAGGACTACTTCATCGCCACCCAGGGCGCGCTGTCGCACACCGTGGAGGACTTCTGGAGGATGGTGTGGGAGTGGAAATGCCACTCCATTGTAATGCTCACTGAGCTCCAGGAGAGGGAGCAGGTCAGCACAGCCGCACAGTGATAGTGATCGTCAATAATGAGGTTACCCCTCGAACCCCTGGAACGCTTACCAACCGAACCCATAACCCTAGCCCTAACCCTGCAGCCGCTAACTGTCTCATTCTGAGTAGAGTGTTATTTTTTTAGAATTATTAATTACAATATTACAATATATGTTATTATTATTTTTTTGTTGTTATTATTATTTATGTATTTATTTATTTTATTTTATGTGTGTGTGTGTGTGTGTGTATGTGTGTTAGTGTCTATATTTTTGATGTTTGGGGTCTGTATTTGTGTCCACCCTTTAACGACTCTAATGTGTGTGTGTGTGTGTGTGTGTGTGTGTGTGTGTGTGTGTGTGTGTGTGTGTGTGTGTGTGTGTGTGTGTGTGTGTGTGTGTGTGTGTGTGTGTGTGTGTGTGTGTGTGTGTGTGTGTGTGTAACCTTAGATATACCCCTAAACCCAAAAGCCTAACCCTCGCCCATAAACTTGACAATTTCGACCTAATACCTAAAGTTAACCACTTCCAACCTCACACCTGAACATAACCGTCTCCAACCTAATACCAAAGAAAATTTCCCCACTGGGAGTCGATGATGATTTCCAGTCTGAATCATCCACATTTCCATTATACAAAAAAAGATCCACCAAAAGGAAGCTGCTTCGAAATGAACACGCGGGGCCGAGGGCCTTCACCGTCTGTCGTGATCGCAAACCCGTGGAGAACATGGACGTCGGGCAACGACTTGACGCGTCGAAGGCGACACATCTTACGCGACGGTGTCGAGCCGTATCGCACAGGGAGAGTCGGTACTCACCTTCTTGTCTGACAGCTTTGATCACCCGCGTGGGTTGCAGGACAAGTGCTTCCAGTACTGGCCCTCGGAGGACTCGGTCACCTATGGAGACTACTCAGTGGAGCTGAAGGCCGACACCGTGTGTGACACCTTCAGTCTGAGAGACTTGGTACTTACCTTCGGCCCGGTAAGTAAAATTCGACCTCCGACCGCCAGTACGCAAAGTTGCGTCTTCATAGGAACTTTTCTGATTAGATTATATTTGTTTAGATTCAACTAATTGTCATTGCACAGAGTACAAGCACTGAGGCAACGAAATGCATTCCTCTGCATTTCACCATCCTTGTAACTGAGGTATCTCGGAGCAGCGGGCTGCCATGTAGCGGCGCCCGGGGAGCAGTTAGGGGGATAAGTGTCTTGCTCAAGGACACATCAGCACGCTACCAGGAGGAGCCGGGGATCGAACCGGCAATCTTCCTTGTGTGCGTCTTCTACCGCTGATGGTGGATTTTTGATAATGCCATTTACCCTCCCAGGAGAAGCAGACAAGGCTGATCAGGCACTTTCACTTCCACGGGTGGCCGGAGATCGGCATCCCGGCCGAGGGCAAGGGGATGATCGACATCATCGCCTCGGTGCAAAGGCAGCAGCAGCAGTCTGGCAACCATCCCATCGTAGTGCACTGCAGGTGATTTCATGCGAGAACTAAGTCATTTTTGCACGTTTTTGGAGACGGGTCTCTGGGTCTATGGAAGGCACCCAGGGTTTTCATTTGAATTCACCAGGCATTCCCTCGCCGTGAATAATTTTTTTATTACTACTATGGAACGCCATTTGAGTCAATATTAAAGAAATTAATAAATAAATAAATAAATAAATACATAAATAAAAAAATGTCTATGAAATATATCCTAAAGTAAATAAATGAGGCAATAAATATATAAATAAATGTAAATATAAATATATAAATGAGTAAATATTGTTAGATAAATTTAAAAAAAGTATTTATTTATTTATTTATTTATTTATTTATTTATTTATTTATTTATTTATTTATTTATTTTTTTTTTTTTTATTTTCGAAAGGATGTTTTTCAAATGACAATTTTTATTCATTTCAGGGGACTTTTATTTCATAATTCCACATGTATTTATTTCAGGGGACTTTTATTTAATAACGCCACATTTCCAATCCCATACACCTCCTGCACCTGTCTACTGCTTGGAGAGAAAGAAGGGCCTCTCCCCCGAGCTGTGGATCCAGTGGAGCTGGGCCGGCCCATGCACTGTGCTGGAACAGCTGTTGGACGTGGTGTACAGGGTGCGGCTGGTTAGGCCGAACTGGGTGGTGGCCCTCCACGGTCACCGGCTCGCTCCCTGCCCCGTCTCTCTGCGCTTGCGCTCGGAATCTGTGAGATAGCCACGCCCCATTCACGTAGAAATGTAGTATTATGAAATAAAAGTGCCCTGAAATAAGTAAATGTGGCATTATCAAATAAAGTCCCCTTAAATGAATAACAATTGTCTTTTATAAAAAAAGGCTATTAATACTAGAATTAAAAACCGTCCTTTAAAAAAAAACTAAAAATGTATTTATATATTTATTGCCAAATGTATTCATTTCATCGCCAAATTATTTAATTCATGCATTTGTTTATTTATTATTGGCTCAAATGGCATGACGTTACCTGTGCATTCTTTAAAAGTAACAGGAAGACGGGTCTCTTTGAGGGGTGAACACGGGTTTTAACCCTCTGTCATTTGTATGAACACACATTCATACAAATCTGCAGTGGAATGTCTTTGCGACGCACGGAGGCGCTCGCGCAGGCGACCGCCGGGGGCGGCGCCACAATCGCGATTCTGGGTTCTATAATTATATAATAGTATTAATTGTCTGTGTTGTAGTAAATATACATTTAAATCATTCTAAATGACACTTACCTTAACTTACCTTTTTAGGAGCCACCAGGCAATGTTACCGCTTCCATTCCCACATACTTCCATTCTTTTTTGTAGTGGAATAAACAAAATATTTCATACAATTGTTTATGTTACTCACTGTTTTCCTGCTGGTATTTTCTAAATGGTTATTAAGGTTTTTACATTTGTCTCTATAAGGGGCCACACAATGTTTCAACAAGAAAAGACCCTAACCTTACCTTATTGAATCTTGCACTTTATCCTAACTTATCCTGCCTTACCTGACAGTACGTTATCTCATCTCACCTTATCTTACATTACAATGTCTTACCTCATCTTATCTTATCTTATCTTACCTCATCTTATCTTATCTTATCTTATCTTATCTTATCTTATCTTATCTTATCTTATCTTATCTTATCTTATCTTATCTCATCTCATCTCATCTTATCTTATCTTATCATATCTGTGCCGTAGTGCTGGGGCGGGGCGGACCGGTACGTTCATTGCACTGAGCAACATCCTGGAGCGCGTCAAGGCCGAGGGGCTGCTGGACGTCTTCCAGACCGTCAAGAGTTTACGCATGCAGAGGCCTCATATGGTCCAAACCGTGGTAGGTTTCTGTTGTTTCAATTTATTTCACATAGCATGAGTTATAGTTTATCGAGGTTTTCAGTTTTTAACACAATGCAAACATGCAAAGTTCAATGAAGAAATAAGAGAGAAATGGCAAAATCCACCTTTTTTTTTTACCACGCCAAAATGGGTCTTTGGAAGAAAAATTGATCTCTAGAAATTCACAAACCTTTTTATATCAATTAAATACTATACTTTAAAAAAAGATGTAAATATATATATAATAAAATAAATATTATATTTTAATAAGTGAGACGAAAAGTGTATATAAAATTAATACAAAATATTATTTTCTTCGGGCAATGCAAGATTTTATGCCAGAATTTGTCAAATCAAACCCATATGATGAACCCTTTCTACAGGCTTTCTCTGCTTGTTTCTACTGAAGTTATAAGTTATTTTTATTTTTTAAATTATTTTACTTTAATTAAATTGTATTTATTTGTTTGTTTGTTTATTTATTTATCTGCTTATTTATCTATTTTTTATTTAATTAAAACATTTTTAATAAAAAATAAATTAAAAAATACAAACATAAGTTATAAGTTGTTATTAGTTCTAAACAAAATGTGTTATGTCCTGTGAAAACCGCGACTTCAGATGCACATTTTTGCGTTGCACTTATTTTTTTGTTCCATTTTGTTGCTCTTCTCTTTTCCTCTGGCAGGAGCAGTATGACTTCTGCTACAGGGTGGTACAAGACTTTGTCGACATTTTCTCAGACTATGCCAATTTCAAATGAGACTTGCCTTAAGCACACGCTGTTTCTGTTGTTTTTTTCCAGTGCCTGTATGTTTCCTTAACTCACTCAGATGATCTTCTATTTTGCTATGCACTCGTCCTGTTTCCATGAACTAAAACTCCCTCCATAAAAAGAAAAAAGTCATAATATTAATGTATATTTCACAACTTGTATATTAATTATTTTATCCAGGCGTGCGTCTCCATTTTTTATTTTGACAATATGGTGTTTGACACCGTTCCTGTTTTTTAAGTTAAGATTCAATGTAATATCTGAGTGTTATTTTTGGACTGAATAATCTGTAGCTATTGTAAATGTATTTATGTAACCGTGGGGTGACCGTCCATTCACGCGGGAATGTTTAATGAGATATATATCTTTTTTTATTATTATTATTATTATTATTATTTATGGAAATGTGCATTCTGACATTTATGGACGACTTCGGAAAAATTGGAGGATGATTCAGAAACCCTTTATTGTTGTTGTTTTTTCTCTCCAGTTAGATGCTCATGTTTATGCGTGACACTCAGAACAGCGTCGGAAACTCTGATTTCAGGAGGAGGAAGCTACAGAATATGCAGTGAACGCTCTAAACACAGATTCAGGTGGATATTACTGCACAGAGGCGGCGCTCGTGACTTTCCCACTCTCTGCCTTTTTGACTCCAGAGTGAAGACAGAAAGTATTTTGCTAAAACGGCTGCACATTTAAAAAGCACACGTAATTCAACCTTTTTGCCAAGAAACTAGAATATTTAAGAATCTGTTTTAGATTCATATTAGTATTATTAGTATCATTATTATTATTATTATTATTATTATTATTATTATTATTTGTGTCGCCACGTGGAGGTTTTAACAAACCTATTGTCAATGTGTGAACATATCAAATCATTTAAAATCTATATCGTTTCCTAAAATATACTTAATACACAGTTCTTTGTCAGTAAGTAAAGAATGGTATTCATTCGCATTTAATGGCGAGTATCCCATAATAGACAACGCGAGCGTTGCTACAATGGAAAAATATGAGTTTCAACAAAATGAATTGTTTGTTTTATCAGTTTGATTTTCTGTAAAATGAAAAAACAAACAAGTCAATTCCAGTGGCGTGAGAAAGTATTTGCCCGCTTCGCTGCTATTATTGTACTATCATACGCCTCTGTGTTTGTCACGTTGAATGGCTTCAGCTCTGTAGAAAAATGTGGAACCGGAGTGAACACAAAACCATATTGTTTTTTTAACTTTAATTTCATTTATTTCATGTAATTAATTCTAACTGCATTTCATGTGAGGAAGCCATCAAATACCGATAACTTTTTTCACATTTTGTGTTTGGTCACTTATCTACATTAAATAAAATCAGATCAAATCAAATAGTCGAAATCAAATGATATATATTTTTAAATAATTGAAATTATGATATATACATGTATTTACAATTTGTCTAAAGATCTGGAACAATTCAATCAATGTCACAAATGTGCAATAATAGAGGTGACCAGAAGGGGGCAAATACTTGCACGGCACTATATAAAACCAGAAGCACTGTTTCTCATAACATAAGAAAAAATGAAAATACTCATGTACACACATTTTATTGGCAAGTTTAGACAGCCCAGGAGTATTCTATACATATATATATATATAATATATGTATATATATATTTAGCTTTTCTGTGAAACCAGCCTGAACCCGGGTTCAAGCGTTGGAATGGCCGCTATGTGCCCCAGGTCTCCTCCATTCCTACTTCCTGCAGATACAGAATGTAAATACAGCAGCAACACGGTCAACGTCCCAGAAACAGGAACAAAAACCCCAGTTTTTTTTTTTGTTTGTTTTGTTTTTGTTTGTTCCCTATCCATGTGAGGTACTGCGCAAAAAAAAAACAACGTGGGTAAAGCAGTCTTTTTTTTTTTTTTTTTAAGGACCAGAGAGATGTGAGGTCAGAGGTCTAAGGTTTGTTTTTGCTTTCTGTGTCGAGCCGTCTGTCTCTTCTTTTTTATTTTATTTTTTTTCAAACTCAGTGTCCTTTAAATGCAGATTGCAATATTAAATTCATTCAAAAATAGTGTTGTGGGTCTGCATTTTTCTTGAGCGCAAATTGAAGATTTGGCCTTCATAATATATTCTGTTAAAAATCTTAATGAAGGATGCTGACATATTCACTTCCCCATATAGAAAGTCTGCCAATACGGGAGACACTGTAATCTAATTAGAAATGACTTATTGATTGATTATTATTATTATTATTATTATTATTATTATTATAGTTATTATTATTGTTGTTGTTATTATTATTATTTGTATTATTGTTGTTGTTATTATTATTGTTGTTGTTGTTATTATTATTTTATTATTGTTGTTATTATTATTGTTGTTGTTGTTGTTATTATTATAATTATATATTCATTATTATTATTATTATTATTATTATTATTATTATTATTATTAGGGGTCCAGCCCTTCTGTAAATTGGAAAATATCCCAAATTGATAGGTTTAAGTAGGTTTCTCTTAAAACAAATGAGCATTAAGCAGGAACACATTGTGATGTGAAAGTTAGTTCAACATTCACCTTAAACTGCTGTCAAGTTCATGACAAAATAACAATAATGACAACAGACAAAATTTCACCTCCACGCCTTGAGGTCAACAAATCCAGTTCTCTCTATTTCAAACTAGCTACAAAAAAAATTATATCATTTGATAGATATATTTTGACAGTTCAAACTATTTGGCGGGGGGGGTATTTTAGTAAAAGAAGTATAATAAGTCAACTCCATCATATGTGAATTGTGGATCCTTATTGAGGACAGTTAGGAAAGTATATATCTTTTTTTTTTCTTGTTTATTTAATTTTATTTATGTTTATTGTACAGTATCTATCTCTCTGTATGTATGTATGTATGTATGTATGTATGTATGTATGTATGTATGTATGTATGTATGTATGTATGTATGTATGTATGTATGTATGTATCTATCTATCTATCTATCTATCTATCTATCTATCTATCTATCTATCTATCTATCTATCTATCTATCTATCTATCTATCTATCTATCTATCTATCTATCTATCTATCTATCTATCTATCTATCTATCTATCTATCTATCTATCTATCTATCTATCTATCTATCTATCTATCTGTCTGTCTGTCTGTCTGTCTGTCTGTCTGGAATCTATCTATCTACAGTATATCTATTTGTCTGTCTGTCTGTCTGTCTGTCTATCTGTCTGTCCATCCGTCCGTCTGTCCGTCCGTCCATCTGTCTCTGTCTATCTACAGTAAAAGCACCAATGCCTTGACATAAAATGAGCGGTGCAGTGGTGCGCACAGAGCGGTTTAGGGGACACGGGTGAAGATCCAGACGTTGCCGTCGCCGCCATTGTTCCATGGATGAGATGAGATCGGCGGAGACACCCCCGTGCGCTCAGACTCCGCGACCCAAGCTTGAGTTTTCAACGCCAGGTCGGTTCTCTGAAGCCGGCACCCGGAGGGCGCGGTCCGAAAGCGCCCGGAGACCCGGGTCAAGTCCAGACTTTTATATAGAGTCAAATAATTGGAGGAGACCGACCGCCCTCATGAAGTCTCGGTGTGTGGCACAGGGAGGCACGCCGCGGGTGGTACCCCGAGTCCGCCTTTAAGATTGTCCCTTGGGGATTTTCTGGGAGAAGACACGTGTCGCCTTACATGACGGGTTCAAGTCCTGATTTTTCCATCCACGTCCTGTTCGTTGAATCCAATGATGAGAAGATGAGCCTTGGTGCTGGGGGTTGGATGCTGAGACAGAACCCCAACGCTAGATCTAAAAGTGCCCGGAGACCACAGCCGGGGGTGGAGGAGGCCTTGGGGCGTGACGGCCCATAGGCTGAATTTCAATGCTGCTGTCGCGGGTTCAAGTCCCTGTTCCTCCCATCAAATAATTGCGCATGGCGCACCAATGTCGCGACGGCGTTGTCATCACGCACCCTGAACGACGCCGGCCAGGCAGCATGTTGGACCCCCTCGTCTGAGACTTTGCAACTGCCCGAAGTTCGTAATATTGATGTAGCCGAGTCCTACCCAGAGCTTGTGTGTGGAATTCTACGGCTTTCCCAGTGTTTTCTCTGACCTATGTAACTGCTTGGGCTGGCCAGTAGAGGGCAGTGCATCTCAGGATACATACAACTGAGCGATGCTCTAGCCCATGGTGTTAGTCTGCAGAGAACATCATGATGTTCTATGATGAGCCATAATAACATGTAGATGAGCAAAGTCATAAAAATGCATTATATTTTGTGCACTATATTCCACAGCTATTTGGCTGTCTCCACCCAGCTTATTTTCTGGTAGACCAACATCGCTGAATATATTTTCATGGTTTGTATATTGGAGGCAAGAGGTGGTAAATACCAGTAGTGTAAAGCAACAAAGTAAAGTACATTTAATATCATACAACTACTTTTGATACTTTAATATCGGCTACTCTAACACTTTGTTTAGTAAGATATCTGTACTTTTACTCAGGTGCGGCGCTCCGCTCCTTTTTCCACCACTGGTACATCTAGTCTTCCTTGGAGCGCTCGGAGCAGCCGAGCCACGGTTCCCTTTAGAACCTTCTATTGTTGAATTTATGTATTTAAGGTTTTTTGTTTTTTTTCCACCCCATACAAATCAGCAAAGGTCATCACGCTGACCCCCGAAACGGTCTTGAGTTTCACATCCCACAGTGGACCGAAATACCCTCGCATGGAAACAGGAAGACGTCTTGTTGAGAGTAAAAACATTGCTTCATGTCGTCCATCACTATATCAACGGCGCGGAAACGAAAGCTTTGTATAGACACAAAATCTTACATCCAACATTTTATTTTAGTTTTATTTTACTTACTTCCGCTGAGACTCTCGGGGAAGACCGACAAAACGACTCTTTGTTGACGGCTTCCACTTCCCCTTCGGACGCGTTGCCGTGGTTACGGCGCTCGAGGAGTCAGCGGGGGCCGTAGGGGACACGAGAGAGGTCGCCGCGAAGGGGAAGGGATCGTATGAATTATGGATTCACCCCAAAAAAACGACGTTTCTATTTGGGCTGACCTCTCACCCGCGCTGCTCTGCGGGGTCTTCGCCTCCGCTCCGCCGCTCCGTATTCGCAGGGTGGAAAAAATGCATGAATGTAGCGGCAAATTACCATGTCCCCAAAGGAATAAAGGGCCATAAAACCCCAATTCTAAATAACATACATTGACTCATTATCGCGACCGCATTTCTCTCCTCAAGATCTATTTACTGCCTCTCAGGCGTGCGGGGTCGACCCATCCGCGGGGTCGGGGCCCGCGACCTCACAACCTCCTCGAATATTTAAAATCCTTCCATTCCACTTGAGTAGGGGCGCATGGGGGGCCGCTCTGTGGCCGTGGCTGGTTGCTGCAGGGTCGGGTGCTGGGAGGGTGGTACAGCACTCAGTACAGTACACACACACCACACAATAGGCCGAGGGTTTGCAGGACGGGCGGGGTGTGAACTATGCGGGTGGGGATGTGGCGGGCAAATGTGATCCTGCTCGTCGCGATCATGCCCCGACGTGCTTCTCGTCCTTCCTGCAATTTGAACGCTCACTCTTATTAGGGTTAGAACACATACTCTACACACCCACACAAATCTCACTACAAACAACGCACGGCCAGACCGGGGCCTGCGGGCGGGAGGGGTGCGAGTGACTCGGGTTTGATATGCTTGGATGGCTCACCACCCCCGCCCCACACACCCTCGCAATTTTAACAGCACACACAAACAGCAAAGGTTGAGCGCCGGGGTTTCCAGGGTGGCGGGGCGCCGGCGGGTCGGCGCGAGGGCGCAGTCGTCGTCCGCGGGGGACGACCAGATCCTGGCGGCTGGCCCCCGGCGGCGGGTGGTTTCCGGCCTGCGGGTTCCGGCGGGTCGTGGAGGGGCTGCGCAACTGGCCGTCTGGGCCTTTCTGCCGGCGGGCTCAGTCCGCCCCGGTCAGGGTTGACGTTTGGGGCTGGCCCCACGTCGTGCGCGCTCGGCGCCGGTATCCGTGCGAGCGCCCGGGGCTTGGGGTTGTGGTCTTGTGTGGCTGCAGTGGGTTGCGCTCGGAGCTTTCTTTTCGCCCGCGGCGATGCAACTTCCCCGCCTCCTTGAGAAGGTGTGGTAATGGTGGCGGCTCTGTGTCACAAAATCTTGTCACCCCACAGGTCGTCCACAGGACAAGGTTACCGCAAGCAGTTTTTGATGATTACTCTTTTCAGCATGACTCTTTATCTTTTACTCAGGTAGTATTCCAAGGAGTGACTTTATTTTTACTAGAGTCGTTTTTGAGTAAGATATCTCTACTTTTACTCCAGTGCGGTTTTCCAGTACTTTTCCACCACCGCTACAGTAGCCGGCCTATTGTGTATTCCACAATCCTCCCAAAATGATCACATGGTTACATCCATCCCATCTCGATGTCTGGTATCCTACTCACTCCATCTACACCTCTGTACCAGATATCGCAGATCTGGAATTACACTTGGCCTTTGGGAGGGGGCGACTGGAGGAATCCGGTGAAGTACGTCAGGTGCACGTTGTCACCGTGCCCCCACATCAACCTGTGTGAAGAGTTTGAACATTTTCTGCTGATGCAATGAACTATCGTGAGCCTATCGTCTTCCGTCTTCAAATCCTAATGGTTTTACTCGTTCGGGTGTCTACATTTTCTCTCTCACCAAGCCAAAGTCAAACTAAAACACTATTCAACATTCTCAAAAAAGTCTTCAGCAACACGGTCTTCCTCACGTACGACTGAATTATAGAATCGCTGCTGGCAAAATGAATGTGCTTTATCGTATCTCTATTACTTTTCCGCGACCCCATTCCCCGTCCCTCGTCGCAGCAGTATTTTATATTCGTGATCTATCCGGAATGGCGTACGCGCTGCCTATCGCATTCAAAAAATGCAGCGTGGTCGCGTCGTCGTGCAGTGCTGTGGCTTTGCGGTTGAAGAACCCCCAGAGCATCCGTTTGACACTTTTCCACCACATCACATGGTGTCCCTCTACAAAACCCTCCCTGGCAGAATTCAAGACCTGCCATTTTCCAAAATTCAACTTAAAACTGAAGGTTAATAATTAAGAATACATTGACAGTTTGGCCTTTACATTTTATTTTTCTAACACAGGGGTTCCCAAACTGGGATCTGTGGTCCTCTAGGGGTCTTTGAAGAACTTGCAGGGGGTCCACAGCAAAATTATTTTTATATATTCTCATTCATATATATATATATATATATATATACATAAGTGTGTGTGTGTGTGTGTGTGTGTGTGTGTGTATATATATATATATATATATATATATATATATATATTAGAGTACCCCCGGTTTAATAAAGGTGTATATTATTATTATTTTCACTAATTTTTCATCTTTTCAAGATCTGCAACACTCGTGCTCTTTTCCTTCTTCTTGGTTTTTACTTATTGTCCCAAAACGTTGAATACCTGGAATATTTACCCAGGTTTCCTACTATTTGCTCCCAACGTCAGTTAATCTATTATAATCTTTTATACACAGGACATATCTTACTCAGGAAGTATATTTAAGATCAGACCATCAGATAGTCCAATATTAAGACTATCTGAATATTGTATTGAGGTTAGGTAGGGTAGGTAAACAAAACAATAAAAATAAAAAGTCATAGAGTTTTAGCTGGACTTGTTAAGTGTACACCGTAAACATCGTGTTACATAGTGACGATAAATTTAAACAACAAAGTAAAGGCTACAATATTATAATGAATGCAAAGTAATAAAATACTATAATATGCATAAATGTAAAACCTTTAACAAAATACTAGCAAAAAACGCCCCAAATAATGGCTGGATGCCACCCCCGTTTATAATTCTAGCTTTGTTTACTCCCTCCGTCACAATCTAGTGGCGGGGCTTTAAACACTAGGAGAGGGACATCCCTTTCTCATTTCCACTTCCTATTGCCACTGTTCGCAAGTATTACTCTAAGTCAGTCAAACCACAATGTTGTTAATTCTCCAATTTGTCCCTGTAATCAACACAGGCCAATGCCGACAGACACGTATTACTCTCTCATATCGTTTAATGCTGCTTATGCCAAGCGATATATTTGTTATTGTTTACTATCGTTTGTTATTGTAATCTAACTATGAGCAAGATACATATTGTAAAATTGACAATTTATCAATATATGTTGAAACAGGGAAGAAGGATCTAGTTTTGGACCAACGTTTGTGGTGTTTTATTTTTATTTTATTACTAACCTCCTGTCTTATTCAAGATGCCTGTGTTTGTTCATGCACAGGCCACATAATATACTGTAGCCCCCGGGCCGTCATTTGAACAGGCCTTTCCTGTTAAGCCAACAACCACATTGATGCCTTGCTGCTCTTCCACGGCTCCTCTCACCTCACTCAATGGGTTTTATTTCAACACTCTGCAAGTTAGTATGTTTGGGAGTGTAACCCATTTTGGAAAACCAATCGTTGCAAGAACCATTTCCCTGCGATGAGAATTCATTTTATTTCACCAGTGATCACATGCTTTATTTTATTCTCTATTCAATTGATTTAATTTCATTTGAACTCAGAGGTCCAGCTTTTGCGCCGGTCAGCGTTTTATTGGCGCACAAAAACCGCCCAAAGTCCCGCCTTCCTGGCTCACAAACCAGCTCATTGGTTCAAAGTGGAATAATCGATTGTTATTGGGGTAAAACAACCCAAGTCCCGCCCTCTTCACCCGCGTGGGGGGGGGGGGGGGGCGCCACCGTGCGACTGAGTACTGCAGGAGCAGAGAATCATGAGTTACGGGGTGATGATGTCACGTGTACTTGACATAGTACTATACTCTACAGTAAAGACAAACAAACAAACAAAAAAAGGAAATACACACACGAATATTCGTGTGTGTGTGTGTGTGTGTGTGTGTCTGTGTGTGTGTGTGTGTGTGTGTGTGTGTGTGTGTGTGTGTGTGTGTGTGTGTGTGTGTGTGTGTGTGTGTGTTCGTGTGTGTGTGTGTGATTTACACAGGATGAACAAGGATAGTTACTTGAAAGAAACATCTCCTGGATGCACTGGGACGCATCTTCAGTGATGTATCCTGAGATCATTGGGTGTTTCGGGTCTCGCAACATCAGACACCCTCCCCCAGGTGACCCAGCCGGGGTTGATCATGCCCCGGCTTGCGTCCCAGTAGCAACCCACGGATCTGCCCTTTTGAGCCACAGCCACATCGTGGCTTTCTCTGCGGCTTCGCTTGCGGATTTAATGGCCCTCTTCTTGGCCGCCCCTGTCACGCCCAAACGGCCTAGGACTTTGCAGAGAGAGCGTCCTGCAAAGCCTCTGCAGCCAACTTCTATTGGCTCGTAGAATGTCCTCCAGCCCCTGCCCCTGCACCCCTCCACCAGTTCCTGATATTTGGCACGTTTCCTTTCGTTGGCTTCCTCAATGCGCTCTTCCCAGGGCACTGTAAGTTCCAGCATGATCAGGTGTTTTGAAGCCTCAGAGGTGATGATCATGTCTGGCTGGAGAGATGTTGATGCAATGTGCTGGGGGAACGTCAGCTGTTTTCCCAGGTCAACATGCAACTGCCAATCAGGGGCTGTGTGGAGGAGTCCTGTTGTTGTGGTATAGTAATAGTAGTTGCCATAGTTGGTTTCATGGGTTATGCATAGGGGTGCAACGGGTCACAAGACTCACGGTTTCGGATCAGCAAAAAAAAAAAAAAAAATGTATATTGAAGTGTAACTTTGCTTTCCGTTTATTCTGTAAAACACTTTGAGTAAGGAACTTTTACCCATGCCCTTAAATGAAAACAACATTCAAGATATCCAATCTTTAAACACAAATTTAAAATACATTAAATATTCAAAACTCAGTTTAATTGAAAGTGCAATCTGAGGCACGCATCACACCTTCTTCCTTCAGTCATGGTAGTGAGTGAGAAAAATATGCCCCTAGTAACTGAATCCATTATCCAGTATTCCAGTATCATGTTCAATTTCTCACGCTCATAAAAAAAACCCAACCTAAATTTCATGAAAACTCGGTTCAGAATTAGGCGAGTTACAGTCGCTTAATCTCGACCGCTCCAATATGGCGGACGAGCAGGTGTATAGCAGCGACATTTGCGTCACGACATGTCGTCAAGTAGCAGCAACACAGTGCGACGTACCGTGAACCAAACACTGTTTCAGAGTGAAAACCAGCAAAATCTGTCTTGTCTCTTCTTTTCACTGCAACTGTGCATTGAGATTTATAGAATTATTACTTTTTTTCTGTGTACATGTTGTTGTTTGTTTTTATGTTTATGTTTTTCCATGTACTGTACTTGTTTGGTTCTATGTTTATGTTTTTCCATGTCCTGTACTTGTTGTTTGGTTACATATTTATGTTTTTCCATGTACATGTTGTTTGGTTCTATATTTTTGTCTTTCCATGTAACATGTTGTTTGTTTCTATGTTCATGTTTTTCCATGTACATATTGTTGTTTGGTTCTATGTTTATGTTTTTCCATGTACATGTTGTTGATTGTTTCTATGTTTGTGTTGTTCCGTGTACATGGTGTTGTTTGGTTCTATGTTTATGTTTTTCCATGTATATGTTGTTTGGTTCTGTGTTGATGTTTTTCCATGTGTATGTTGTTGTTTGTTTCTATGTTTATGTTTTACAATGGTACATATTGTTTGTTTCTATGTTTATGTTTTTCCATGTGCATGTTGTTGTTTGTTTCTTTGTTTATATTTTTCCATGTGCATGTTGTTGTTTGTTTCTTTGTTTATGTTTTTCCATGTGCATGTCGTTTGTTTCTATGTTTATGTTTTTCCATGTGCATGTTGTTGTTAATTGCTATGTTTATGTTTTTCCATGTGCATGTTGTTGTTTGTTTCTATGTGTATGTTTTTAAATTGCATGTTGTTTGTTTCTATGTTTATGTTTTAAAATGTACATGTTGTTTGGTTCTATGTTTACTTGTCTTACTCGTGGTGATTCCCCCTCTTGGAGTAGTGATTAGTTGTTGTTAATTGTTGTTTTTTATAGTGGGGGGTTCTATACAACAAAAACTGTGCTCTTGCCATCCCACAGGTGGTCCACAGGAAAGAGTAATTGGAGCAGTTCTTGATGATTAAAAAATGAATAAAGAGTTGCATTGCAGGTTGAGAAGTTGAACTCCACTTGCAGACTAACTCTGTTCTAAATGCAATGGCACAAATACTCTGTGTTGCATGCCCAGCATGCTGACAGCACAGGTAAAAAAAAAAAAAAAAAAAAAAATGAAAAAAAGGATTTATTACTTTAAAGATTAACAGCAGTATTTCACTATGATGGTTAAATTTTGCAATTGATCCGCGGTTCACATGCGAGCTGAACCGTGGGGACGATCCATATGGATCAACTACGTTCCCAACCCAAGTGTCAGGGTTGTAACAAGGACATTTATTTTTACATTCTTTAGTCTTACTTACATTATTCAAATGTAGTGCGTATTTAACGCTTTAACTGGTAATTGTTTTCTCAATCATATTCAATTCAAATGGTTCCATAATAATAGTGAAGTTGACATATCATATGTTAACATTGCAATATAACAGTTATCCTAAATTCATGGGGCAAGCAGTGAAAGGATGTATTGTCAGTTGGTATTGACAAAATTAAACTCTATGGTTAGATGAGTTTAAATAACATTAGCCTATGCCATATAAGCTGTGTTATGTTATACAGGCTGGGTTTTTTGATAGCTTTGGGTTCTGGATTGGATCCTCTCCCTGACGAGGGGGTGGCGAGCTACCCATGTTGAGCACCTGGATTGAGGAGTCCTTCCAAGTCTTCATCTGCCTGCCATCAGCGTGTTAGGACTGTTGAAGCTGGGGCAGGACCTCAAAAGACAATTGAAACGGAACGAACATTTTGATTGCAGGAAATATTTTTATAATTTTGGCACAATACTTTAGGATACACATTTTCTTTCGGTGTGCCCAGTTCAAAAGCGAACAAGGTTGTCTGCCGGCAGTGTTTGTAAAATTATTTTTCCTCATTGTTCCTCATTCAGTGTTTGCAATACTGCTCGATTTTTAATGATGGTGGTTTCATGATGACACATTAGGCAAGAGGAAATTTCACAACAAGCCTTTCAAGGAAAGGGCGAATAACAACCAGCAGCACTAGTGCTGATATGTAGCCCACACACATAGAGACACGGACTGCCGTTTCAGATGCTTTCTCAAGGTTCCTGATTCAGTGTTTGCAATACTGCTCAATTTTACTGATGACATATCATCATTAATGATATCCTAATTATCATGAGTATTTATTACAGTGAGTGTGGGCCTTCACTTGAAAAAATTGCATTTTTAACCTTCTATCATTAGATGAACCACAACCCATGAATAACCTAATGGTACCAGCCAATAAGCTGCCAATCATATGCTGGAGGTCGGAACAAATACTTTGTTACTGTACTTGAGTATTTTTTGGGAGTATCTGTACTTTACTTGAGTTATTACATTTCTGTCGACTTTTACATTTACTTGGTTACATTTACATAGCCCCAAAAAAGTTAACTTTTACTCCGATACATTTCCCCTGAACAGCTTCGTTACGCTCTACAAAATAAAAATGAAATCTGGGAGCCAATAATGTAAGTGAAAGCCCATTATTGCAAAGTTCAGGTGAGCGAATCAAGGGTCATATCCAGCAACAAGCTGAGAGTAAACAAACACTCTAGGGCCGGTGTTCAGAGTTGCCAGGTCAGCTGTCTTTCCGTGGAATGGGGCGCATTATTTTGAATGTGTGTTTAATACAATTATTTTCCCTCTAACTTACCTCTGTGTTCTGTTTACTCATTGTGGTAATGAACCAATTCCGGTTCAATACTTCTCTCTACGAATCTAGGTTAAACTGGCCCTGTGTGCACTTACCTCCCAGGTGGGTTACAGGAGGGAGAGGTTTGTTGACTGAACTCTCCTGCATCACAGAGGGAATTAATTTTGAATTGAACATAAATGCTTAAAATTTGCATTTACAGACTGTATTACAGGTGATATGGTAACAGTGTATTTGTGAGTATACTCATACAGTGCTAATACCCATATGGGGTTTTTTACTTTTTTTTCTTTTTCTTTATATACTGTTGTGGCAGTTCCGCCTGCCACACGCCATCCGCGTGGCGTTTTCAGGGCCCTCCGACACAGAGACACAGGCGATGGGATTGAAAACATGCCAGTTTGATTGTTGAGAGTGGCAAGGCGGAACAAGCCTGGAGCAGATGGCAAGATTCAAGATTCAAGATTCAAGATTCAAGATTTTTATTTGTCACATACATATACATACTTCCATACATATATGCAGTGAAATGTAATGCAACGCAACCGGTGATAGCACACAATAAGTCCTAGGAAAAAGTACAAAAATAAAATAAAATAAAAAGTAGAAAATTCCTTTCTAATAGACCGACTAACTGACTCCTAAAACGTAATACAGTAAGTGGAATACTTATAGAATAAGATAAAAAATATATAGAATAAAATACAATAAAAAATAAATTGAAATAAAATGGAATAGGTTGAAGGAATATGGCTATGTATATACAGATATGTGCATTTAAAGTGGCATGTGAATTAAAGTGGCATGTGAATGTGAATAGTGTGAGGTAGTGTTTGGGATAATACAGCACAGTATACAACAGTACGGCGCAGCAATACGGCATCACGAACAACCCTGAACAGTGATACAGTATGCGGTACAGTATGCTACATACAGTACAGAAGGTAGTGGAGCCTAGTGCATGGCTCAGTTAGGACCCCTGGTGAGGTCAGCGTTGACAGTTCTGATGGCTTGAGGGAAGAAACTCCGTCTCAGTCTCTCTGTTCTCGCTGTGTGACTGCGGAGGCGCTTGCCTGACCGCAGCAGCTGAAACAGTCCGTTGTTGGGGTGATGAGGATCCTTCATGATCCTACGGGCTCTGCTACTACACCTCCTGGTGTATAACTCCTGCAAGGGGGGGAGGGTAGTTCCAGTGGTACGTTCAGCTGAACGCACCACCCTCTGCAGGGCCCGCCTGTCCTGGGCAGTACAGTTCCCAAACCAGGCAGTGATGTTGCCTGTCAGGATGCTCTCCACTGCTCCAGAGTAGAAGGACTTGAGGATCCTCACCGAGACCCGGAATTTCCTCAGCTGCCTGAGGTGGTAGAGACGCTGCCTCGCCTTTCTCACCAGAGTGTCTGTATGAACAGTCCATGTTAAGTCCTCTGTGATGTGGACTCCCAGATATCTGAAGCTGCTCACCCTATCGACAGAAGTCCCATTAATCCACAAGGGCGCGTGCGTCCTCGATTGTGATCCACGCCTAAAGTCCACAATCAGCTCCTTGGTTTTGCTGACGTTCAGGTGGAGGCTGTTGTCCTGGCACCAGAGTGACAGGTCAGCCACCTCCTCGCGGGAGGCCTTCTCATCGCAGTCGGTGATCAGGCCCACGACCACGGTGTCGTCAGCAAACTTGATGATGGTGTTGGAGCTGGACCTGGCCACACAGTCATGTGTGTACAGGGAGTACAGTAGGGGGCTGAGGACGCAGCCCTGGGGGGATCCTGTATTCAGGGTGAGGGAGCTTGACATGTACTTCCCCACCTTGACCACCTGGGGGCGGCCTGTGAGGAAGTCCAGGATCCAGGTGCACAGCGGAGCATTCAATCCTAGCTCCAACAACTTGACAGCCAGTCTGGTGGGGACTATGGTGTTGAAAGCTGAACTATAATCAATGAACAGCATTCTCACATAGGCCCCCTTCTGGCCATCCAGGTGCGTGAGCGTGGTGTGCAGTACCTGGGAGACCGCGTCATCCGTGGATCTGTTCTGCCGGTACGCGAACTGCAACGGGTCCAAGGTGCGGGCATGTCATGACAAGGGCTCCTCTCCTGTGTGTGGGGATGGGAGTTTCACCTGTTGCCTGTTGATTCTAACAAACAACAGGCGAACAGCCACCCCTGATCCTAGGCCCAGTCACCTAGACCCAAGACAGGTGTGGCTGCTTAAACCACACCACCCCCACACCACAACTATATATATTTTTATTTTATTTTAATTAAATTTAATTTCACTTTAAACAATGTATCTATTAATTTTTCCTCTGCTGTTGTCATGTTATCAAATCGTTATTATTATTTTGACTCTTGTCTAGAGTGTATTTTCTTATTTCCAAACTTTTTTTTGATTGACCTTTGTATGTCTGTATTGTGTTAGAAAGTGGAAAACCTTACAAAACTATAAATCATGAAGAAGAATAAAACATTGAATGGAGTTATTGGGAGAGCCTGGTGAGACAGATATAGGTACAGGGTGGAAACTGAATAATGAAATTGATAATGGAACAGTAATGATTTGTTGATAATGGAATAGACTTGTTTATCGCTTGATGTTAAATGTACCCCCCGCACTCCTCCGTCTCCCACTCCCAATTTCACATTAAATACAGTCTTAAGAGTGTTATTGCATCAACCGGGTTCTCAGCAGAGGTTTTAAGCCTTGCCGTAATACAATCAGATGGCTTTTAGTGCGGTGTCAATGTGACGCTATAGGGCAAAATAATACATTACAAGTATCACTCAGTCACGCTTTCTTTTCCGCCGGATGGCCATGTCCAAGCGAGACAATTCAATGATTGGATGCTTTGGACCTGAAAGACTGAAAACAGAGGCGGGCTTCTGGGGGGAGGTTAAAAACCGGCACCGTAGAACCTCGCTCCTACTGCGTATTGTGAGGACCCAGCGCTGCAGGGCAAGCACTCAACCAAAAATGAAAAACTATCTGAGAGAAGCTTTCAGGAGAAATCTGCATTCTTAAGAGTATTATAATAAAATAAACAAATGCATCTCGATGAGGACACTCGCGGTTGCGTGTATTGGCACTACCACATGGGACTGAACGACTCAACCACTGGAGATCATTCCCCATTTGGGGGAACATTAAATGTTCTGACGTTCCATCGTAAAAAAATCAATCAGGCATAACACTTTCGATGTTGTGGCTGAATTTCATTAGGAAAGTATTTCTCCGTAGCTAAAGGCCTTCCATGGTACCACCGTTAATCAGAGTTAAAAGCCCTTGTTACGATCGAATGTGACTATGAATTTACTTGTTTGACGTTGCAGCACATTGGCTGAAGGAAACCCTCCCCCCAGTGCAGTCATTTCTATAAACACCAGCTAAGTGTTTGGTGTCTGAGGGAACTACAGGATCTGATAACGAAAAGGGGGAACCAGAGGAATTGTGAAACATGCCAGAGGATGAACTGATGCCCCCTTGCAGTATGTACCCTGTTCCTCATGGTAGCTTCATGGTTCATTGCATCCGTTGCAGCAAGTGCTTACTTTCAGCTGGGTGTGGCCTTCAGCGAGGACGGTCTTCTGACAATGGAGAGCATTAGCATTAGTGCTCCGTCAAGCTGGTCGGAACCAAAGCAACCCTTCCATCTGAGACCATCTTTGGTCACCGGCCATTAATGGGTCGTCGCGTCGGCGTCGACTCTACGGCTTTTTTGCAACGTTGAGAGTCAACAAGACAATAACCACCAGCAGCACTAGTGGAGTAGCCCACACACATAGAGACACAGAATGCCGTTTCAGTTTTTTTCTCAAGGTTCCTCATTCAGTGTTCGCAATACTGCTAGATTTTATTGATGACATATCTACAGTATTTATTACAGTGAGTGTAGGCCTAACACTTGATAAATTAGCCTTTTTAACCTTCAGCCATTAAGCTGCCAATCATGTGCTCCAGGTCGGGAACAAATACTTTGTTACTGTACTTAAGTATTTATTGGGAGTATCTGTACTTTACTTGAGTTATTATATTTCTGTCGACTTTTACATTTACTTGGCTACATTTAGCCCAAAAAAAGTTTACTTTTACTCCGATACATTTCCCCTGAACAGCTTCGTTACTCGCTACAAAATAAAATCGGAGGAAATCTGGGAGCCAATAATGTAAGTGAAAGCCCATTACTGCAAAGTTCAGGTTAGCGAATCAAGGGTCATCTCCAGCAGCAAGCTGAGGGTAAACAAACACTCTAGCGCCAATGTTCAGAGTTGCCAGGTCCGCGGTTTTCCCGTTGAATTGGGCTACTTTTGAAGTGTTGAAGTGGGTTTGTCGTGGAGACCTGGCAACCCCGCCCGTGTTAAGTTGAGTCTTTGCGGCGTTGCCACTGAACTAGCACCGGCAGATCCAAGAAAGTCCACAACTAGAGCAGCGTGTTGAAAGCCACGCCCACAGCGATGCCCTCCAGCGATGATGCTGCCCCACCTGCAGCCTCACCTGCACCTGCACCTGCTACGGCTGATGGCGACAGCCCGTGGCCATATTTACAACAAATGTTTTCTTATGTCACAGTGAAAGATGCGTCTCATCGAAATAAGGGTTAGGGTTATCATGTGGAAGCGGTCAAGGGCCTGGTCGTGCAGCTTTAAGGCAGGAAAAGCGATAGCAGCGCAACTCCTGCATCTGCTTCCCCTCAGCTCGAAAGGAGGCTCTTATCCAGATCTGAAGATGCTTTCATGTTTGACCCACTTTTATATATGAGAGAGAGAGACCGACAGAGAGAGCAAAAGGAGTAAAGGAGCGCGAAACCAAAGCGCGAAAGAGAAATGGAGATGGAATTGGTCAGAGAGACCAGGGAGGATGAGGAAGTAGGTGCAGGAGGCAAAGGGAAAATGAGAGAGGTGTAAAGAGAGAGAGAGAGAATGGGAGAGGGGTGAACGGTGAGGGGAGCTAGAGGCGCCTCTGCTGGGAGAAGCAGAGGTGGGGTGGTGGTAGTGGTGGTGTCGGGGTGGGGGGAAAGTGGGAGGAGGGAAGCCTTGCTTCTCCTAATAAAGCAGGCTGAGCGTTTGTGAAAGGAGGTAGTGAAAACATTGGAGTAGAGTGCTGTGTGACCAGAGAGAGAGAGAGAGAGAGAGAGAGAGAGGAGAGAGGAGAGAGAGAGAGGAGAGAGAGAGAGCGAGAGCGAGACAGGGGGAGGAAGAGAGAGGGACAGAGAGAGAGAGTGATAAAGAGAGAGAGAGAGAGAGAGAGAGGAGAGAGAGAGAGGAGAGAGAGAGAGCGAGAGCGAGACAGGGGGGAGGAAGAGAGAGGGACAGAGAGAGAGAGTGATAAAGAGAGAGAGAGAGAGAGAAAGATAACTAGAGGAGGGTGAGAATAGAAAGAGCATTGTATAAGAGCTGAGAGAGCGGAACCCATGTCTGAACAAAGAGGTAGGTGTACTGCTATGACTGGCGCAGACACACACACACACACACACACACACACACACACACACACACATACACACACACACACACACACACACACAATGGTTTGCGGGAAACCAATATTGGGCAATGTATACAGAAGTATACATTGCCCAATGTTGTGTGCGTGCATGAATGTATGTGTGTGTGTGTATATGTCCATCCATTGCCATGTGTGTATAAGATGTCCGCAGTGCCCTGGGCCAGGTGTGTGTGTGTGTGTGTGTGTGTGTGTGAGTTTTTCCAGCAGCGTGTGGCTGGGAGTGTGCACAGATGGGAAAAGGAAAAGGCAGGTGCAGCTGTGTGTGTGTGTGTGTGTGTGTGTGGGTGTGTGTGTGTGTGTGTGTGTGTGTGTGTGTGTTAGAGTGTGAGTGTGAGTGAGTGTGAGTGAGAGTGTGTGTGTGTTTAGCTGAGCTCTCGGTATCTCGACGGCGTCACACCCAGCAGGGCACAGTCAGCAGTCAGTATCATGTGAGATGTGGTGGAGCGGGGTGATAAAACGCCTCCATGCTCTGCTTATTGAACATTGTAAAGTCTTTTGAGTGTCCGCTCTGCTGAAGATCATTGGTTAATCATGGAGGTGTCACTGTTATTGACGAGCTGCTTGTGACAAAACAAGAAAACGCAGAGCACAGCTTATTGTTTTGATGACTTGTTTACTGATGGGACGGTTGGGTAATGTACTGTGGCCATATGTTATTATGACACACTGTGCTGGTGGGGTAAATACACTCCAGGTTGATCCTGTCGACAACCTCTCTGCACCGCCGAGGCTTGAGCCAGGTGACGTTTGGAAGCCCCGCTGCTTGCCAGGGTACGCACGGGTGGCGTTGAGGTTCGACAAGTTTTAATCAACTTCTTTAGCCACTGACGCTATCCGCGCAATATGTGAAGCACTCGACTTCATTCCGGGGCTTGGGCTTGACCGCTTTCCGATCAGCACCAAGTGATCCTTGATCCTGAGTGCGGCGTTTGAGTGTATCTAACGGAGCCTCCGGGAACAGACGCTTGATCAGCGTTGCGCTCGTCACCGGCTGACTCAGGTGGGCTCCACTGACATCACACAACAGAAAAGGCCACTTCCCCCGTGGTGAGCCAGCGCACCGGGGAGCCTCACAGACGCTTCCTCTCCGGGCCCCGTCGCGCTCTTTGGCCAGAGGTTCCCCCCTTCACAGGAAGCAACCGGACAATGTGGTTTCACAGCGGCCTGACAGCCAGTATTTCTGGAGCCGTGATTGAGCGAGGTCGTATCTTTTTTTTTCTGCGCGTCTAACAAACAAAAGCTTTCGCTGACTAATGGAAGGGAAATAATCAGTCAGGGGAAAGTCATGGCCAAGGCCGTGGCGAGGGCTCGGGGGCAGCCTGTCCGTCTGCTACAATGCAGTGTTTGTGCGAAGCGGCGGACGATCATGTGCGGGTGGGGGGCGGACCCATGCATCGCATTGGAATATGCAATGCGAAGGTCGCCGGTTTCGATCCCCGGCTCCTCCTGCTAGACTGCTGAAGTGTCCTTGAGCAAGACAGTTTACCCCAGATGGCTGCTGTTGTTGCCCAACTTGCAGGAGGGGCATGTTGTGCCCTGCACAATGTGAAGCGCTACCAGTGAGGAACTCCCACTCCATTCCCTCCATGTTGCACCTCATCACCGCATGTTCGCTGTCACAGCCTTTTCTTCTCTCTAACTCTGTCCTTCTCAGGGTTCAGGCCAAAGCCGGCAGCGCGTGCGATTAGGAGTCAATCGTTTTGTTGTGCTCTTTTTCATGCATGGAAACTTTTAGTAACGGTTTGATGACGGCCTTTCGAGGGGGCGTGTGCGCTGGGGTCCTCGTGTGGCTTTCTCTGTCTCCATCTCGTTTCGTCCCCCCTTTTTTTTTTTTTTCTTCTTTCATCTTTCCGCTTCACGGCTCTGTTTCTTCCCGACAGCGTCTAGACGAACCTGCCTCGCCTCAAGGTTTCATTAGCATTCGCAGACGCGAAGCGGAAATAGGAACATGTGGCGAGAATGAGTGAGTGAGTGTGTGTGTGTGTGTGTGTGTGTGTGTGTGTGTGTGTGTGATTGTGTGTGTGTGTGTGTGTGATTGTTTGTGTGTGTGTGTGTGTGTGTGAGTGTGTGTGTGTGTGTGTTGCTATCTGTCTGCCGGGCTGTTTATGTTTGGTTGCCAGTGACCTCACCGGTAGCTGTTGCAGATACCAGAGCAAATACTGAAGAGTGGACTCTGAAACAGAGCGAGCTCAGGGGGAGACGTGGTGATGATACATTTGACTTCAAGTGAGCCAGAGGAGCGTGCATAAATCCTTTTCTTTTTCTTTCTTATTTTGTTTTTCTATCGCCTCCCGCGGGTTAAGCTTTGCTGAAGTTAATTTCCAACATTGCCTCATAAAACAGCCATCTGAGAGATCTTGCGTAGATCAAGAGTGTTCGGCCTGACCTGGAGTTTATTAATGGGATTACGTATTCGCATCTCAGCCAGTTGTTTTCTACAAACAACTCCTGTCCAGCACATGGGGCTAGGAATGGAATGGTTGATGGTTCCAACTGGAGGCTGATGTATCCATGGGCTTAAATGTGAAATGTAGTCCTACTGTGGTAAAAGAAAAAAAAAAAAGAAAACAACAACCTGTTGCTCAAAGAGGGTAAAGAAGTTCCGAGCTTCCGAGGTTCAACTTCCACCCCTCGAAGAGTCACATTTTATATGAAATGGAGAGACGCAACACAATGGAAGGATGAGAAGTGGGGGGGTCATACTTTGGGAAGAGCGGTTTCCCTGGAAGGGGGGAGGTGGAGGGTGAGCAAGGAAGTTTATCAATAAGGAAACTGTTAAAACAATTACAGGATACTTAGACGCTGATTGCACTGGGTGTGTGTGTGCGCGTGTGTGTGTGTGTGTGTGTGTGTGTGTGTGTGTGTGTGTGTGTGTGTGTGTGTGTGTTTTACTTTGTTATACCTGTGAGGGCTGGTCTCCAAATTGACTCATTTTTGCTTTATAAGTGCACCAGGAAAAATGGGTCCACATATACCAGGAGTATTTACTCAGTCCTCACTCTTGCCAGTGCAAGAATGTGTGTGTGCGTGGGCGCGTGCGTGTGCGTGTGTGCGTGTCTATGTGTGTGTGTGTGTGTGTGTGTGTGTATGTGCGTGAGTAAAGTGTCGCCATGTATCCGTACATTTGTATGTGTGTGGGCAAAGCAGGACAAAACTGTGTGAATGGTCAACCTCATTTACGGGCAGATCATGTCTGTGGCCATACACACACACACACACACACACACACACACACACACACACACACACACACACACACACACACACACACACACACACACACACACACACACAGCCACACAGAAACACATGAACACACACATTTACAAGCTATCTAGCAAAGCAAGATGTTCTTGAACGCACTTATGACACACACACACACACACACACATTCATCCCAGGGGAAACACTGGGGATTCCGATCCGTCACAGAGATGACATCACAGGATGCCAGTGGAATACACAGAGCTGAGAAAAGGGGGGGACTCCCTTTTCTTAGCTCTGTGTATTCCGCTGGCATCTATCCACTTCCTCTCCCTGCTGGAGAGAGAGAGAGAGAGAGAGAGCGAGATGGAGAGAGAGCGAGAGAGAGGGAGGAGCAGAACTGGAAATAACAGTAAGATTGCCTCTCATTCGTTTCCAGAGTGGGCCCTTTTAAGGGCTCCCTGTGAACTTGCACGCACGCACACACGCACACACACAAGCTGTGTCTCCATAGCAATCAGCTGCATTGTCCAGTTTGGGGAGGAAATACTCGAAAGAGTGCCTCCACTTCAACCTCACACACACACACACACACACACACACACACACACACACACACCCTGCCTGTGTGTGTGTGTGCATGTCCTGTCCCATTCCTTTCTCTCTCTTTATCTCATCACTCTGTTACCCCTGCCGAACACACAGTCTTTTTTCCATTTTCTCATCCCTCCTCTTTCATTCTTTGTTTTTCAGTCTCCCACCCCCTGCTTCTCTTTCTCTCCCTCTCCCTCCCTCTCCCTCTCCCTCCCTCTCCCTCCCTCTCTCTCCCTCTCTCTCTCCCTCTCTCTCCCGCTCTCCCTCTCTCTCTCTCTTGCTCTTAAGTACTCACCGTTGCACATTGTGCCCCCCCCCCTCTCTCTTTCTCCTCATTGCGGTAGGTTTATTGAGGCAGAAAACAGAGGTAAGTCATCCTCATCTGCATCTGTTTATCGTTTTCATTCTTTCTTTCTTTCCCTTTTCTTTCTTTCTTTCTTTCTTTCTTTCTTTCTTTCTTTCTTTCCTCCAGACTCAGGGGGGAGGGACAGGGATTAGTCAGCTTCAGTGGAACTGGCTCAAGTGGAGTGTGTGCCGTGTTGACCTGTTCTGTGTGTGTGCGTGTGTGTGTGTGCGTGCACGTGCGTGGCAGTGGTAATTTAGCCATTGTTTTAACATTAGCGCTCGTTGCAACGCCCTCCTATGGAGTAAACACTGGAAAATCAACCGGTATTGAAAACGGAGAGTGGAAAGCCGCACAAAGGCACCGAGCGGGCACACCAGCGAGGTGCGCAGGAAGTGAGGTCAGGATTCCACGTCCTGATGTCACCATTAATCCCCATCGTGCATGAATGCCAAAGCCAAACACTGATCAAGACAATCCCGTTGCGGTGCTGGCGTTAAGGTTTCATCTGAAGAGGCGGTTGATTCTTTTGGGCTAATAACAACAAAGGCAATATTTGGCAGCGCTTGAAGGAAATATTAAATATGTTTAAAATGTTGAGAAATAAGATAAGACTTTGCTTACCCCAGGCAATAATGCATGCACGCACACAAACACACATTAAATGCACCCGCAAACGACATAGCCTCACCTCCATCTGGATACTCAACCCCACGACAACTACATCTCTTCACCTCCTCCCTCTCTCTCTCTCTCTCCCCCACACCTTCCGGTGTGACTGGCCTCCCTCTCCCTCCCTCCCTCTCCCTCCCTCCCTCTCCAGAGATGAAAGGCAGAAATCCATGGCACAGGCCTCTGACCGTCGTTGGTGCTGTGATTAGCGTCATCGCCATCGTTACCCTGGTGACCGTGTTCGTGTTACAAAACAAAACCGTCCACCAAAAGTACAAGGTACAGTTTGGGAAAAAGAAAATGCAGTTTGTTTGTTTATTTCTTTGCTTTTTTGTTTGTTTGTTTATTAGTTAATTCATTAAACGTGTGTTTCGCAATACCCCACATTAACCCTAACCCAGGGCGTGCATCCAGTGAAACGAGTCTATATTGTTGACGTGTAAAGATAAAGTGCAAAGTCCAAGTTCATGAACCAAATATGTTCAATATGACCTGCAGACATTGTTGTTACTGCCCACTGCCAGGGGAATGTTAGAAATGTTAGAAAGGTATGTTATTTGTCTTTCAGTCCAAAAAGTAAAAAACAGAGACTCAGCGGGGGGGTTCAGACAAGTGCTATGACCTATGCAAAATGATAGTTTACTGCTGCATTTTTGATTATTATTGATGAATTATTGTTTTATTTACATTATTGTGTTATATTATTGATATTATTTATTGATGGATTGTATATATTATTGTGTCATATTATTTATTACTATTTTTTATTTTTTTTCAAGTGATGAAAATATTTCCGTTTCATTTTGTTGTAAACGTGCAAAATAAGTTCAACAAAATTATTTTTATTTTAAAGTTATCTCTCTCTCCCAGTTTGGCATCGTTCTGGATGCAGGCTCCTCCCACACAGCTGTGTACATCTACCATTGGCCTGCAGAGAAGGAAAACAACACCGGCAGAGTCATGCAAGTTGACACCTGCAAAGTGAACGGTATCTACCCTGCACCATGCACACACACACACACACACACACAGACACACACAGAGACACACAGACACACACACACACAGACACACACACACACACACACACACACACACACACCCTAGTTAGAGACACTTTCACCCGAGTGCGGAAGCAACTACATATGCCGTTGATTGATCATTACCCAGGTGGGTAAACACACACACACACTCACACACACACATACACACACACACAAACAATAAACACTTGTAAATATGCAATATGCAATATGTATACATTAAAAGAAAAACACATTCACACATTTTGACTATAAATTAGGCTCCCACAGACAACGTTCCTCAAATTAGGTCGTATCTGCAATTATTTATTATTATTTATTGTAAAAATTTACTTTCCACATCGATTAGTATGTATAGTGGGAAACAAAATAATATTTAAAGATAAATAATTTGGCAGGAAGTACAATAAGGCGAGAAACAGGCTTTACTACTCAAAAAGCAATCGCGAGCAATCGGTAGTTTTATCGAAATGAGTCTATCTAATGACCATATGAGAAGCAGTAAAGGATTGAATGAACTACAGGGGACGCGCTTTTCAAAAACTAATGGAAATGATCAATTTATACCTTCTTTACTCTTCATTCTATACGTTTTTTAACTCGTCCCTTTATACTCAGTTCTTTTGTCAAAGCAACGAGACTTTTCCTAAAGTCCAAGGTTTATTTTTTTTTTTTAACCAACTGACAAATAAAAAATGTTACCCTTCGAATATGACTGTAACGCTGGCGGACTGGCCTTGCACTGCACTTTTCACTCTTTTAGACGTGAAACATTTGCTGTATTTCCACCCAGTAAATATGTTGGGACTGTTTTTAGCTCAAATGGATTACAGCTACCATATTTTTTCAATTGCAGTTGAATGAACAATGCCACCAATGATAACAGGAACCATGCCAGTCTTGTCCCGTATCTCCCTGCTGGAGCAGGGTTGGGGGTTCGGTCTTGGGGCTGACCTCAAGAGCCACCTCGAGCCTCTTATTATGCTCACCCCGATGCTAGCATATATTTTAACGTTTTTATGGTGGACCTGCAGGCCCGGGTATATCCAGCTACGCGTCCGACCCAAGGAGAGCCGGGGAGTCCCTGAAGGCGTGCATGCAGAAGGCCCAGAGGGTCGTCCCCAGCAGCCAGCAACGCGAGACGCCGCTCATCCTGGGGGCCACCGCCGGCATGCGGCTGATTAAGTATGGAAGTGCACGCACGCACATACTGTATGGGATAGAGGATAGAAGTACTCAGATTCACATGAACACATACTGTAAGTACAAGCATGATATAATTGACTTAGTAGTACCGGAGATAGTACTGGCGAGTCCGATGTGAACCGTGGCACACGGCTGCAAAGAGGAGGAATGGAAACACGTCCAGTCTCTCCTGAGGCAGGTCTTTTTAGTTTAAGTTTATTATTTTTCTACTTAAAAATGCCACAGTAAGGGGTGCGGTGCAGGGACATCGGGCACAAGCGCTTTTGCTTGCCCGCAGGCTGCACCAGTGAGCGGACAGGGAGATGGAGAACGGGTGGAGAACATTCCTTCTCCGGAGGCAGAGAGTGTAAGACAGGTTGAAAATTATCACATTGATTAAATAACACCGGGTAAGGGTTATTAAGCCTGGCGTATATTTACTCATATATTTACATATTTATTGCCTTGTTTATTTATCTCAGAATATATTTCATAGCCATATTTATTTTTATTTGCATGCTACATCCACATACATACATACATTCACGCACAAGTGAATGAGTTTTGTCCGTGCGTCGCTAGGTGCGCTGCCGCTCCGCCAGTCGCTCTCCGTCGAGAGGGGTGCGGACCTGGGTCCAGCACCAGGTGCCGGACTGCCCCTTACCCCATCCATCCCGCCATGACCATGGCATGTGTGAAAAGGCGCGAGACGAAAATCTTCCTGAATGTCGCTGAAATGTCCCAGAAATTTACCGGGGACTGTGTGTGAAAGGGGCTCATCCATGTCTCCATGACACACGGAGAGGGAGCCATCGGGGCGTGATTTGCGCCACTGTCTCCCTCTGTCTCACTCTCCGTGTATGTACCCATCAATGATCCGGACGCGCAGCCGATCTCTTTCGCTGATGATATTTTTGATATTCCCCCCCACAGTTGTGGCCCACATACAGTAGAGTGTTAATGCCAACGGCCCGGCCATAGCTTCTATAGATGCAGCTGAGTACAATCTGTCCTGATCAGCTCAATCAATGCTATAGGATGCTGGTGATTCGGGAGCTCCCTCTGGTGGCCAGGTGAGAGACAGACTGAGTCCCTGACAGAAATGTAGCTACAGTACAATGCCGCGCTAAATCTAGTGATTGAGCTCGCAGAGTGCGAACAGACATGAAGGCTATACTATAGGCAAAAACCGAATACATTTTGGGATATGTCAAGTAGCTACGTCGTAAGTACAACAATAAGATAACAAAAAAAACCCAGATTTTATCATTTTTTATTTTTCGTTTGTTAACCCCCCTTTTCAGTTATACCCCATTGAATACTCTATATAGACTTGCACTAATGGAAAATACAATCCGGACGTAACCCCCCCCCCCCCTTGTATTGATTTGTCTGTCGACAGGAGTAAATCACGCTGATGGAGGTTTGTGTTGGGGTGGGTGCGGGTGGTGGCCGGGTGTGGATGTGTTTGCAGCAAGGAGAACGTTTCGGCGTCGGACGAGGTGTTCCGGGCGGTGGAGGCGGCCCTGCAGAAGTTCCCCTTCTCCTTCAAGGGAGCCAGGATCCTCAGCGGACAGGAGGAGGGCGCCTTCGGCTGGGTCACCGTCAACTACCTGGACGACCGCCTCAATCAGGTGTGTGTGTGTGTGTGTGTGTGTGTGTGTGTGTGTGTGTGTGTGTGTGTGTGTGTGTGTGTGTGTGTGTGTGTGTGTGTGTGTGTGTGTGTCTGTACAGTATCTACTGAGTGCTGTATGCTTGCTTACTAGCTTGCATGTCTACTTCATTGCATGTGAGACAATGTGTGTTCTTGGGTGTGTGTATTTTTCTGTATTTGTGTGTGAGTGTGTGTGTGTGTGTGTGTGTGTATACAGTATCTACAGAATGCTGTATGCTTGCTTACTAGCTTGCATGTCTACTCCATTGCATGTGAAACAATGTGTGTTCTCGAGTGTATGTGTTTTTCTGTATGTGTATGTGTGTGTGTGTGTGAGTGTGTGTGTGTGTGTGAGTTTCTGTGGACTCCTGCATTAATGTCAGCGCCCTCTTTGTGCGTGGTGGCTCAGGGCCAGGAAACCATGGGCGCCCTTGATTTGGGCGGGGCCTCCACGCAGATCAGCTTCATCTCCAACGGCTACGACGGCTCTGAGTCGCCCGACAACTCTGTGACTTTCCGTCTCTACGGCAATGACTACACACTCTACACCCACAGCTTCCTGTGCTATGGCAAAGACCAAGTGCTCCGGCTAGCGCTGGCGGGCCGCACCCAGGTGACATGGGGCTTCACAACCTGCACTGAGAGTTTCTCACAGGGGGAGGGGCTACAGCAGCTCATCAGAAACAAGATTATATACACTAGTTCACAAAATATATTAAACTAATTTAAAAAGTAGATTTTCAGTTGAATTACAAATAATCAAATATTTTATTAATTTATGATATAATTGTATATAATCATATTATATAATGTCTTATAATAATCTATTAATCTGAGAAAGTGTAAAGCATTTAATCAAGTATATTGTTTC
This sequence comes from Zeus faber, assembly GCF_960531495.2. Taxonomy (NCBI): domain Eukaryota; kingdom Metazoa; phylum Chordata; class Actinopteri; order Zeiformes; family Zeidae; genus Zeus; species Zeus faber. The sequence goes on from NC_137207.1 coordinate 19,517,482, forward strand.
ATTCATCTACATTCATATAAATTACTTCATTTATATAAATAAATATGTATTTATTCATCTGTAATTGTTTTGCATTTTTTGTGTTTATTTTGTAATTAATATTTTATACCTTTTTTTATTATTTTGATATGCATTATGCTGTTTTGTCCTTACTTTCATATTTATTTATTTCACTCCATTCTATTCCATTTCTCTCTCTTTCTCCTAGACAGGTTCAGGTTCGGTGTCGGACCCCTGTTTCCACCTGGGCTACAGTGAAGTCAGGAACTATTCGGACCTGTACGCAAGCCCCTGCGTGTCGGAGCGGAGGCCCGCCGGCTCCGCCACTCAGTTCATCCACTCGGGGACGGGTGACTTCCTGCAGTGCCAGGAAGCGGTTAAACGCGTCTTTGATCACACCCAGTGCAACTACAGCCGGTGCTCTTTTAACGGGGTCTTCCAGCCGCAGTTGAACGGGTCTTTTGGGGTGAGCTGCAATTGAACGCTTGTAAATTCAGTAAAAAGGGCGTTCGTGGTTGAAGATAGAGAGCAATACTAGTATAAAGTATAAAGTATGGCCTCAGTAGTTGTCTTTTTTTTATTTTTTACATTCCATAGGCGTATGATAACTACTACAGGGGTCATATTGTGACACAGTCACAATATGACCCCTGTCCTACCGTCTTTGATGCCAGAATGAATGGACACAGCAGTGGAAAAACGCTTAAGGAATGTTTTTTTTGTTGTTGTTGTTTTTGAACTATTCTGGGCCAAGCAGTTCTTTGGAAAAACAAAACCCCATTTTTGATTTGACTTTTTTTTAAACGGCCACTTTATGAGACACACCATTCACAATGAATGAATGAATTTGGGTTGTTTGTGCGTCCTACATACGGTATGCTGCTTCCATTGTTGGTGGCGGGGTCCGCCGCCTTTCCCGGCAAACATACCAAGATCTGACACAGGAAGTGAGGAAGTAGGAAGTGAGAAGGCATGCTGCGGTGAATTTGCAGAACCGGCGTACAGTAGTTAGTTGTGATCAGTAAACTGAAATGGAGGAACATTCACAAAACACAACAGCGCCTTGGATTAAAAAGATAAAGATCCCCGATATCTCAGTGACAAAAACAAACTTTGGCGAAAAGAATGTGACAAAGACGAGAGTGAAAGAATCATAGAGTAACCCAACGAACGCGGCCAATCTTATGGATTACCACTTTAAATATTGAAACGTTTAGACGATAAAGTACACGCTGCTTCTTTGGGTATGAATTATATATTTCTCCTGCTTGACTGTCATGTCGGAAGCCGTAGGTCATGTTTTGCATCCACCCCTCCCACCCCGCAGGCCTTCTCCGCGTATTACTTTGTGATGAACTTCCTCAACCTGACCAATACCTCCGTTCCGCTGGCCGTCGCCCAGGAGCAGCTCGCCCATTACTGCTCCACCCCTTGGTCCGACGTAGGTGCAAATGCAATGAAATACCTTGTTTTCTTTAAACATTTGCCACCCTGTTTGAACTCGGGGCGTTTCTGCTCCAACAGCTGGTGCAGCGGTTCCCCAAGACGAAGATCAAGTACTTGGCCGAGTACTGTTTCTCCGGGACGTACATCCTCACCCTGCTCACCCAGGGATACAACTTCACCGCAGAGAGCTACGGAGACATCAAGTTCATCAAGAAGGTCGGTGGACCCTCCCCCCCTTAGACCCTGCCTCGGGGTTCTGGACAAACGTCTGTGCTCTCCCTTTCGTGAAACCTGAATGGAAATCCTGGAGGTCCTCAAAAGCTGATTAGATATGTAAACAAAAAACAAACAATCAACTTGGTGGTTTTTGTACTTCGGTGTCTTTGACGATTGCATGGAATCTTGTTGCAAGGAAAGGTGCAAGATATAAATATCAACGCAGGTTTGGGCGTTAGGCTGTACTCCATTTAAGTCAGAATTACACCAACTTCAGGAATTTAAGGCATTAAGTAAGGGATAATGTGCAGCCAGCATTATTAAGAGATCAGCTGCAGTTACTCACAAATAACCGACCGCTGATTTCCGCAACTAACCAATCAGAATCGAGTATTCCAGAGCTGTTCAATAGAAACGAGGACATTTCACTTAAATGACAGTAACTTATAGTAAATAACAGTCACTTAATTCAACTTGAATTAACAGTATGTACGGCCCTAAGCCATAGAATATAAAATCCTGTGCTTCTGACTGTTTCTCTCCAGATAAAAGACAGCGATGCAGGCTGGACGCTAGGCTACATGCTAAACCTGACCAACATGATTCCGGCGGAGGCCCCGGACACCCTGCCGCTGCCCTACGGAGGATACGTGTCCCTCATGATCGTCATGACGCTGCTGCTGACCATCACCCTCGCGCTCGCCGTGTTCATACGGCGACCGCGGTGCTCCAAGCATCCGCAAATCATATGAGCGCATTCCAGCAGGAGGGAGCTCTGTAGGACTGGTGAGGGAAAGAGTGTGTGTGTGTGTGTGTGTGTGTGTGTGTGTGTGTGTGTGTGTGTGTGTGTGTGTGTGTGTGTGTGTGTGTGCGCGCGCCCGCACGTTTGGTGTTGATGTGTGTATGTGTCCGCTGGTCAGAGGTGAAATAGTTTTAAGTGGCTCATTAGACGGCCCCTTACTGGGGGGTGGGTCGTCAAAATTCTTAGACATCTAAAGGACAGCTCCCCCCCCCCCCCCACTCCCAGCAGCTGGTGAATTCCATGTCTTCCTTATGGACACACACACCCTACACGCGCGCACATACACACACACACACACATGCACACGCACACGCACACAAGGACAGGAGGTCGGCACGCTGGAATGAGAGTTGGAAGATGTGCATTCTATTTGAAGGACAAACTCTCACTTCATTATATCCTACCTTGCGGCGTGCGTGTGTGTGTGTGCGCGTGTGTGTGTGTGTGCCTGCGTGCGTGCGTGTGTCTGTGCACCTTTATTTGTGAGAGTGTGAACATGAATGTGAACATGTTTATTTTGTGAGTGTGTAACGCACATCATGTTTGCATGTATGTCTTGGAATAATGATATAAATATAATATAAATACATGATTATATAAAATGCTTGGAGTCATTGTGTGTAATTCTATGCACCAAAAGTATAATATATATATATATATATAATATGTTGTACATTTATGTAAAAACATAGTCAGATATTTATATTGTTCTTGCTAATGTAATTAGTTTTGTATATTGTACATACATATCATATAATACATGGATTTGAAAAAAAAATCATTCAATCCATAATGTCCATCCATAATCCATGTTTCCTTCATATATTCTATGAAGAAAACATAGTCAAATAAATTCACAAATTATTCTCCATCAAAAGCAAGTTAACAAGATTTAGCATCCTCAGAAGAATACTAAATTTATTTAGTAGCAGACTTTTATTATTTTCATATATTGAACATATCTGTATATAGAACAAAAGGGACAGACAACTGTGTCAACAATGCATTTAAATGCATGTTGTCAATGGCATTTGCACCCTGATATATATTAAAATAGAAAAAAAAAATTCCATCAATTAGTCCTAACTTGTGGGGTATAATTGTCTAATTGTCATGATGGAAATGTGATACCTGTAATAATAATAAATATATATTCTTGTAAGATAATAATAAGAGTAACAATAATAATAATGATAAGATAGCTGCAGGCAGCAATACACAGGGTCTAGTTCAGTCGTGTTAGGTTCATATTACAGTTTCCGAGTATCCATAATGCTGGGATCAGACTACACAAATTAAGCCTGATTTTGTCGTGGCCGACAAATTTCTAGCGTAGTGCTCGAATATGAAAATGAAAGTCAAAAATATTGTGTAGTCTGATCAAGCGCACCCTCATTTCATATGGACACTTTCCGGGGTTCTGTGGGGTCTGTGAAACGCAGCATGGGCTACACTTTCCAAGTTTAAACTGAACGCGGCATCGGCTCCTCCAGTCTGTCGTTGTGGACAAGCGCAAATACTACGCGAGGCAATGAGGTCTACACAGCGCAACTCTCCGAAAGCGAACAAACACTCAGAGAGCCTCATATAACATGATGATGTCACAAAGCGCCCCGCTCCTCAAACTAATCAAGGTGCACCAACGTCCTTCAACCAGTTTTTCACTTAGATCGATATTGATCAAACTTGAACCACAAGATGTCGAAAGTGTCCTGATTACAATGAGACCTCAACCATGTCTGTGCGTACTGTGGTTCCCGTGTTTCAGACACTTTTAGCCAGAAAAATGCCAAAATAATTAATAATAATAAACATCCAAGCAAAAACAATAGGGTTCCAGCCCTGTGGACTGGACCCCTAATCATTTTAAATTCTGCCAGAGCAGATGCAAATCAAAGAGGGGACTACTTCTTAAATGAAGGTACACTGTCTTAATCAAATGTCCAAAAAAAAAAAAATAGAAACAATTACATTTGCATGTAATTTTAAGTTATGAGTTTAAATTATAAGTTAACTCGTAAGAAGTTCTAAAGCTAATTCTGGGCAGGCTGTTTATCATGACTTGCATTACTACTGTATAGTATCGCTAAAATACTTTATATACACATTAGTTATGCACTAAAATGAAAATGATTGGCCGAGGTGAAAGACAAATTAGGAAAACCTGGTTGAAATACAGAATAGCGTCTGTATTTGTAATTTATTGAGGCTTATGCACGTGTGTTGGCGCGTGCGTGGGCTGTAGTTCCTCCATTGTTTTAACTTTTGAGACGACCACTTGATCATTTCCAAGCCCAACCCATGGCTCTTTACCCCGGCTTTTTAAAGACTTCCCTTTAAGGGTCTGATTACAGAAGGGCCTGTGCCAACTTTATGGATAAAACAATTAAAGAGAAATAGGGCGATGAAGGTTCTAATGGGCCTCAGCTATGACAGGGCTGCCCTCTAGTGGTGGGATTTAAAGACACACACGCACACACACACACACACACACACACACACACCTCCTTGAAATCTTATAATGTACCTAACATTATAAGATTTCACCAAACGTGAAACGTGACCTTTACCACCAACAAGCCAGAAAATATATGTGTTTTATTCTCTATGAATTAGAGTTGTTTGGAGTGCTGGCGTGTCGGCTGGAAGACAGTTTGCTACAGATATCCAATAATGGCGTTAAATGCAGCAAGAACAGCTCTCTGGCACAGTGTGTCGACCCAGCAGGAAGTGGAGGGCTTTGCGGGGCCCTCGCTTCCCTTCGTTCGGGGCGGCGGCCCTTCCTCCGTGTCACGTCACACGCTCCTTATCTCCTGGGAGTGGAGGAACCAAAGGGAATAAGTAAACAGCGGCATCCTGATAGTCTCAGGGTGGTGCTCTTTTCACTTCCCTCAGGCTGTTGGCGTTGGCAGCGACATGAAATAAATCACTTTATATTAGAAAGATTATTGTACCAGCACTCAGTCTGCTCAAAGAAAAGTTTTAAATATAGAAGACTTCTGAGACGTATTAAAAGACTGTCCAAGATGGCAGAAGGTCTCTGGTCATCTCAGGTTGCCATTGGCAGTGGAGGCTGGAGCGTAGGCCATGGAGGAGAGGGTTTTGCCCTCCTGTCGGAGGTTGGCGGCCTGCTCCGATACGGAGGAGATGACCGGCGGGTGCTCGGGGAAGTCCGTCAGCTGCTCCTCCAGGTGATCTATGATGGTGGCCGTCTCCGAGTCCAGGTCCCTGGTCTTCTCCTGGTAGAACCTCTGCCTCAGTCGCCTCATCTGGGGAAGCTCGCAGCACGTCTCCAGCACCACCAGCACACACACCAGGCCCAGCAGCAGGTACACTGGCCGAAGGCAAAACGGATTGAGGGAAGACGAGCCGAAAAGGAGGAAATACCGTCAAAGCCCGGAAAAAAACAAGGTGCCGGAACATGAATAACAGCATCATTTCGTATTGGCAGTCACAATTCACCCTTTGTCACGACTTTGCTTCCGCCTCATCCCAAATAATTTAGTCAGAGAAATAGCAACAACATGCAACGATCGTCTACTTCGGGGCTCTACCATATCAGTTTTACATTGCAGTTGTTTTGCATTACGTTGCAGTTGCAATGTATGAGCACACTCATACATACGGCGACTACATTTGGGCCATTGCCAACTGTCTTGTTCGGGGTGTGGTTGCCACTTGGCTACGACGCTTAGGAGTATGAACGCGGCAAATGAGGCTGATCTTAGAACGAGGTTTTTTTTGAACAGTTTAAACAAATGAAAATGACAAAAACAAGGTAGACTTCAGTCAAGATGTTGACGGTAAAAAGTGTTCAAAAATACATTGAATACAACCGAAACATGCATTTACATCAATTACGTTTCCCCTTTCCTGATATCACTTCATTAATATTAGAATATGGGTTTTAATTATATAGGATCATCATCACTCAATTATAAAATTATAAAACTTCTATCAATCTATTTTGTCAGTCTTGGCAACCAAAAGCTGATGTGTGGCCTGATGCGCCACACACTTCTAAACCACTTTGAAAAGTGAAGTTGTTGGGCCCGGACCCTGTTATTTGGCCTCCCGCTTTACCTGTGATTGCCAGCCGGTAGAGCTGCGGGTGGGGGTTGTCCTCCTTGCTGTGGGTCTCTCCGGGCACGTAGTCCCCGAGGCCGATGGTCGTCAGGGAGATGAAACAGAAATACAGCGACTCCAGGAAGCTCCAGTCCCTCTCCACGCCGACGAGTATCCAAGCCGGGATGAAGAGGAGGAGCACGGCCATGACGAGGGTCAGGCACACGGCGTGGACGGTCGCCACCCGGGCCCTGGAGACCCCCCAGCGACGGTGGAGGTAGGACACCGGGCGCCGCGTCACAAGGACCATGATCCTTTGCACCACGGCCGAGAGGAACAGGAGGGTGGCGGGGATCCCCAGGAGGGAGTAGACGACGCAGAAGGCCTTGCCCTCGTCCGAGAGAGGGACGGTGTGACCGTAGCCTGAAAACACAGCACACGGTTAGTACTGTTACAGGCTGAGGAGTCTGGTTACAGCCTGCAGAGCTGGTTCTTTCTCAACAACAGATGAAGAGGGAGGCGAAAGAGAGAGTAAAAGAAAGAAAGAGAAAGGAAGAAATAGAAGAATTCATGAATAAAAAAAAAAAAGCAAATAAAGCAAGTAAATAAAATAAAGCAAATAGCTGTCCCTGAGAAGATACCTGGGATCCATACAATGTCACTAAGATTAATAAAGATGAATAACACCGATTAATTTGTAATGAAATAATAACATGATAATAACACAAAATGAAACGAAATACAAAAATGCAAATAACTATGTAAAACGTGCAAAGAGCAGAGCGAGCGACATCCTCATGTCGATTCAGCCTGTCAATAGCTGTGCAAATGAAGGAAACTACAGTCTTTTAAAAAAGGGGATAAAGTGGTGTACGAGACAGGAGACTCATTTGCCTAAAACTGTAATATTCCTGGGAAGACATTTTGTATTATAAGGTATATAACTTGTATGTAATGACTTATATCATCTCAAGTGGTTTGTTCTTACTATTTTCTATAATAGGGTATATAATACAATAATATATAAAAGAATAATATATAATAGAATAATATATAATAGAAAACCAGCCTCTCTGATGAGTCCTGTGGTGGTGAGGACAGAGAATTCACCATCATCACTGTCAGTGATAAAGACCAAAGACATTAGTACTCATCTGTGATGGTGAGGAACAAGGAGACTAGGACAGTACTGGTGAGGAACAAGGAGACGAGGGCACTGATGGTGAGGAACAAGGAGACTAGGACAGTGATAGTGAGGAATGAGGAGACTAGGATGAGGAAGAAGAAGACTAGGATGAGGAACAAGGAGACTAGGACGAGGAAGAAGGAGACTAGGATGAGGAAGAAGAAGACTAGGATGTGGAACAATGAGACTAACACAGGGATGTGAGGAAGAGGGCAACTAGGAAGAGGAAGAAGGAGACTAGGGTGAGAAACAAGGACGCTAGGGCAGTGATTGTGAGGAACAAGGAGACTAGGACAAGGAAGAAGGAGACCAGGACGAGGAACAAGGAGACTAGGACAGTGATGGTGAGGAACAAGGAGATTAGGACGAGGAACAAGGAGACTAGGACGAGAAATAAGGAGACTAGGACGGGGAAGGTGAGGAACAGGGAGACTAGGACTAAGAAGAAGAAGACTAGGACAAGGAACAAGGAGACTAGGACCAGGAAGAAGGATCCCAGGACGAGGAAGACAAGGACAGAGAAGGTAAGGAACAGAGAGACTAGGACGGGCAAGGTAAGGAAGAAGGAGACTAAGACGAGGAGGAAGGAGACTAGGACAGGGAAGGTGAGGAACAGGGTGACTAGGACTAAGAAGAAGGAGACTAGGACGAGAACCAAAGAGACTAGGACGAGGAACGAGGACACTATGATAAGGGACAAGGAAACTAGGACGAGGAACAAGGAGACTAGGACCAGGAAAAAGGAGACTGGGACAAGGAAGTAGGAGACCAGGACGAGGAAGGTGAGGAAGACGGAGACTGGGACGAGGGAGAAGGAGACTAGGACGAGGGAGAAGGAGACTAGGACTCACCTGTGGTGGTCAGGACCGTGCTGGTGAAGAACAGGGAGGACACGAAGTCCCAGCTGGGCTGCGTGTCGTTCCCCAGCACCTTGACCCCGTAGTTGCTGGCCTCCAGTGCCCGGGCCAGCAGCTCCTCCAGCCGCTCCTCGGACACGCAGGAGTTTTCCTCCAGAAAGCTCCGCCGGGCGTCCCTCAGCTCCTGGCGGAGCCGGCGCTCGTAGGGGAGCTCGACGGCGGAGAACACGGCGGCGCCGACCACCAGGTACACAACGTAACCCAGCACCAGGAGCGCGAAGCCCAGCGCGACGCGGTGCCGCTCCGCCGCCGGGGCGCACCGGCTCCCGGAGAGAGCGCTCCCCATCCTCCCCCGGTCCGGTCGCTCTTCTCACACCTTCCTGCTGAATGCAGGCGTCAGTAATTCAAAAAGAAAACCCCCCAAAATGGTGATTTCTGGGAGTTTTTCTTTTGTTGTGCTCTGTTTTACCGCGTCTTCCTCCTCCTTCCGCGCACAGACCTGATACTGACACCGAGGAGGGAGCGGGAGGCGGTGACGTAGACGCCTCACCTGACCAGGTAGACCAGACAATTCGCGTGTGTGTATGTGTGTACGTGTGTGTGTGTGTGTGTGTGTGTGTGTGTGTGTGTGTGTGTGTGTGTGTGCGTGCGTGCGTCTGTGTGTGTGCGTGTGTGTGTGTGCGTGTGTGCGTGTGTGTGTGTGTGTGTGTGTGGCGCGTGTGTGTGGTGTGTACGTGCGTGTGTGTCGTTCGAGCGGGCTGCCATCACTTCCACGCACCAGGCGGTCGAGCAGGTTTCTGTGTTTTGATTTTATACAAAGGATTTACTCGCACGAAACTTCCCTTTAGAAACCGCAGTGAATGGTGTTCGGGGGGGTGGGGGCTTTCAGATGCTTTAAAAGACAAGTCAAGAAATAACACCCACGCCCCAAAAAGAAAACCAAACGGACACCAAAGCCAAATATAATATAATGATATCCATTCACATATGTTTTTGCTTGTATTTTTTTTAATTTATTATCACTAATATTTTTTTTGCGTTGTTGTTCTTCAGACTTTTTTTGCGCAGCCCTTGGAGTATTTCCCATAACATTAAATGTTATGGGAAATATGCATCGTATTTGTATGATTGCATGGTAATGATGAGAATAATAATCGTAATATTATTATTATTATTATTATTATTATTATTATTATTATTATTATTATTACTATTATTATTATTATTATTAATAATAATAATAATAATATATATGATGGTGAATGAAAGATGCAATTCAACTATATATGGCCTACAGCCTCTTATCAGAAATTGTTTTTACAGGACAATAATACATATATTAGAGCCTGATTGTTTGTTTTTGTGTTTTCCCTTTCCGGTTCCCTGTTATTTTGCTCACCTGTTCACCCATTCGTGTGTTATCTAACACACTGCCACTAGATGGAACCAGACATGCAGCTTTTATGTGATGGAAAAATTGACCGAGTCCTATTGTTCGTTTTTCCTCAAAGAGTCATTCGCTTTTCTCTGATTGCTATTTGCATGTTGTTTCATCTGAGCGTCCCGGGCACTTTCTGCTGCGTTCAACAGTGTCTTCTTCTCTGGGAGGAACCATGGGTTATTATGAACCATGCTAAGTTAATTCTAAGGAATTAACGAGTCACCTTAAAATCAGTTAGATTCTGTATTTTTTATGTTGTATTCTAATATTTGTGTCTTCTCCAGGGTGGTGTTGTTGTCTTTGCCAACTTTTGGAAGACATCAAGCAAGCGGTGAATTTAATAAATACTATTTCACTTTACATCCCGCTGGGAACCTCTAATCTACGGAGTGAAGCTTTTTAACCCGGATTTGAAATGCGCCGTCATAATGAAAATCAATAATTCTGGTCTGGGGGCGGCACCATGCTCAAGAGGAAACTTAAAAGAGACTCTCAGCCTCATGTTTTGGATCAAAACCGTGTTTTTTCAACCGTTATGCTCCAGGTTTTGGGAGCCCTTCCACTCACTATGAGCCTGTTTTTGAGCCACGCACCGGAGAGGAATCTGTCTCAAACGCTGGCGACGCGGCTCATTCAGGTTCTCGTTCGAGTAATGTAGATGGCTACAACCAAGGAACTGTGGTTGCCACGGACAAGCCCCAGGTGGGGAGCTCCCAGCCCAGGAGGCGAGCTCCCAGCCCCAGGTGGAGGGCTATCAGCCCAAGCAGCCCCAGGTAGGGAGCTTCCAGCCCAGGTGGGGAACTACCAGCCCAGTAGGGAGCTCCGAGTCCAAGCAGCCCCAGGTGGCGAGCTACCAGCCCCAGGCGGCGAGCTACCAGTAGTTTGGATGCCAATGGTGAGTTGTATCATTGATATTGACACTTCCTTTTGTGGAGTTGTCCTTATTTCAGCCTGTATTTCAGGAGCTACGACCTTCTCTTCCCCAGACCCTACGGCGCCGTCGCTATCTCGGTCGTGCACACACACGGGGTTGAAATTGGAATCGACCTTCTCGCCTGAATCTTAGGAAGAAGGACAAAATCAAATTCAATTGATTAAAAACAACAACAACAACAGCTACAGCAGCATCGGTTTAAGTAAGTTTGTCTCTGTATTGCTCCTTTCAACATTTTATAGCATGACAAATATGCATTTACAGTTCCTGGGGAGGGGGCGCAGTGGTGTAGTCTACATGATACACCGTATACCCATGAAAAAAGCTCCAGGATTTTCATATACTCACTTATAAATGTGCAAAGATACGTAATAGAGTATAGCTGCAATAAAAAGTTTTGCAGGGGACCTTGTCAGCGCAAGGGGCAGCCCCTCCTTACAATTTCATTTTAAACTAATGTCTGACAATTATTAAGTTTTCAAATTATTTAAGACGGATGATTCCGAAAAACAGGCAAATGCAGGCGACAGGCAGTAGCGTGAATGCGTAACTGCGAGGAGCCATCTCCGCTCCACTGAAGCCCCGTGCGCCAGCTCCATAGACTCTACCGAGGTTCCCCACCACCGGGCCCTGAGAAGGCAGGCAGCCCCACAGCCCCCCAGACCCCCTGTTGGGGGGCTGGGGGGCTTCTGAATACCCACTACATTAAACTAGACTACACCACTGGGGGAAATGTGCCTATAAAGTAATTGCTTTATTACAAGAAATGTGAAAAGCAAATGTTGCTTGCTATTACAGGATCATTTAAAAATCACTGAAGAGAAAAAGGAAAAAAAAAAAAACATCAACGACACGAAGCTGATCATTTTACTGAAGACCCAGATCAATCTTGCTCTCTCTTTATAACACCACAATCGTTCGACTTGAGTTCTTGGGGAGCGGTGGTGGACAGGGGTGAATTCTCCCGTCTAAAAAATCAGCCATCTGGGGAACCAAAAAGAGACAATGAACGCACGACGACACCAGAGGGTTGTTGTCCATTGATCGTCACATGCGTGCCGCAGTACTTTACATTTCCACCACGACGGACCTTACCTCTACATTCATATCTGAGGTCGGAGAAGATCACGTGCTCCTGGGAGAAGACGAATAGTCCCAGTCTTCCCCCGGCCAGCGTGTCATCGTACACCGGGCCCGAGTCGGACAGGATGTCCCTGCCCTCGTACACCACCACCCTGGAGCGGCAGGAGAGACACAAGCAGCCTGAAATACTGCACTGCTAACATACCCTGCAACATAGAGCTAATGGCTAATATATATATATTTTTTAAATAAATCAAGGCTTGTAGGTAATTCAAAGGTTCAAAGGTACAAAAGGTTCAAAGATTAAAAGGTAGTCCCTTCAAGTAATAAACACATGCAAAGCCCACAAAAAAACCCCACACATAACGGCCTCATTTCCATCAGGTAGATGTGAAATTGTGATGATATACTGTGGGAGCTGACGGTCACCTGATGAATCCTGTCTTGGGCCTGTGGATCAGGTGCATTCGGAAGGCGGTGAAGTCCTTCCAGCCGATGTTTTTTGGGTCATGCCACAGTGTTCTCACCTGACGAGCACGCGCACACGCACACACACACACACACACACACACACACACACACACACACATAAGATTGCCATGGACTCTTTTTATTTTGATTTAAGATTAATTCAATCAATTATTTCAATCAATACTTCAATTCAACTCTAAATTCTGAATACCACACCTTGAGTCAGGGAACTGGGTTCTATGAAAACATCAGTCTTAATTGGGGGGAAAAAAATGATCATACCCTTGAGCTATATCATGGATTATCATTTGTGTGAACAAAGTAATTCATGGGTACAGATAACTAATTGGAGGGCGCCGATTAGTAGTAACAAAAATCTTCTTTACCACCGGCTTTGGCTTGCGCAGCATCAAATAAACTTGGATTCCTCGTAAAGAGATTTGACATCAAGCCATGTCCAGAAAGAAGTAACCAGCAGTCCAGCAGCACAGTCCTGCCGGTGTCATGACGGCACTGTACCTGGTGTTTGGTGTCTCCGGTGTGCCACAGGGCGTTGCGCAGGTACTGCCCGGGGCCCGTGGTGGAGTTGACCACCTTGATGGAGACCCCGGCCGTCCCGAACGCCTTGGATGGCTTCTTTTCCCAGTAGGCCTGGGTGACCTGCTCCCACAATGCCAAAGGGGATGGTGGACTTATGTCATTTCATCTCTATGAATGGTTAGGGACATTGGGAGTTTGCCAAAACGATAACGTGCATAATGGACATGGTATTATTTACTGCACGGCCGTGACATTGGGTCTTTCTGTGCAAATTATTTTGCTGGACAACTCTACAAGACGGGGTCGACAAGCACCTGTTTCCACATGACCACGTAAAAGCGCCGGCTGGACTGGTAGGCAAACACGATGCCCGCGTAGTCGTCGTCCCTGTTTGTGTTGACGTAGAACGTCACGCTGAAATCCACCGCGTTGAACTTGTCGTACCCTGTTGCCAGTCACAAGACGCCATTTGCATTTAATCTACGTTTGCGAAAAGGTCTGAAAATGAAAAGGTCGACTAAAAGCACAAAATGTCAAACAAGTAGGCTGGGGCTCGTCTTTAGCTTCGAAGCCGTCACGGGCTCTCCTTTCCTGAGCGTCTCACCGATAGCGATGCCGGGATCGGAGTTGGCGGTCTGCAGCAGCTCCGTGCCCTGGCTCCGGATCACCCAGAGCGGGTCAGACTGCGTGGTTCCGCTGGGGTCCAGCAGGACCACCTGGAACCTCCTGAAGTCGGTCGTTCCGATGTCCCCGTTCTCGGGGCAGGGATCCAGCGCGTCGGGGATGCTGTCGTTGTCAAAGTCGTTGTGGCAGGCGTTGCCGCAGCCGTCCCCTGCAGGAGAGGGAAGGGCGGGGCGACGATAGAAGGATAAAGAGCAACAACGTCTGTGTTCTTTCCCGATCTACGATATATATTCGATGAAGGTGAGCGACTCAAGGTGTCATCGGAGGAGGCCGTTCGAAGAATGTCTCACGACGGATAATTGGCTAGGAGGGGTAAGGGCAGCGCTGTTGTCCGAAAGTGGCACGCGCATCAATGTAGATTGGCCCTTTGAATATATAAATTAGCAATAAACTACAAAAAAAGATCACAATTTGTTCACTCAATAACCCTCAAATTGTCATTTTTTTTACACAGTCTAATGCATGTTAGTGTGTTATTGGCTTGTAAACACAGGACCATGTGGGAAATCATATTGATTAAGTTTGCCGTCACAATTGTTTCTTAAAGGCGACCTGTGTTGAGGAACTCACTTTTTCAGTGCTTGTGCACATACATTTGGGTCTCTGATGGGCCTGCCAGCACACAAACTGTGAAATAAGACGATCCAGTCAGTTTTTTTTGTGAGCTGCCTATTTCATAAGACGTGATTCAACAAGGCCATTAAGATTTGTGATCCCTTCCTACGACACGTTGTGCCTCAGAGTTAGAACCGCCAACCCCCATCTGAGAAACTCCACCCTGGAGAAATTCCAAGCGCCGTAGGAACTGCTCTGTTGGCTTCACAGACCAGCACAAATCTTTTAAAAGAAAGAGGAATTAATACCAACTGTAAGTGACAAGGCTGCCGACAAGGGAACTATAAGTATTTAAAAAATAATTCTGCTGTTAGATTCTTTCTTAAAAAAGAAAAAAAAAAAAAAATATATATATATATATATACTGTATATATATATATATGCAGTAGATAGACTGAAGTCTGTGGCGCATGATCCGCTGTGCATTTCTCCAAACAATACCAATAAAAATAATGTGTTTTTTACTGTAGATGTATTTATTTTATTTTATTTTCCGACGTTAATGAATTGAATGAAAAAAAAAAAAAAAAAAAGCCAAGTCAGGAACCAGAGGGGTTTTTGAGGCATGTTAGAATGCATAATCTGAGTGGTATTTTCAGCCAAAACAACTTCAGACGTGTTTTGGGGACCTCAGAGACCTATATTAACTTGTTTAAATGGAGCATAATAGATTCCTTTTAATTCATGTCTACATAATGGCTGAAAGTAATATAGAAAACAAATTGCGATGCAGCGACAGTATAAAACAATATGTCAAAAAATACATATTTCTATTTAATTCAATTTTTTTTAGGGTTTGTGGAATTTTTGGATTCCATAAAAAAAATAATAATAATAAATTTGAACCTGAACCAGCTCAATGAACCCTGAGCGGGTAACAAGTACAAATCTGACCCCCAACAGAATGTTGTTGAGTAGCCCTGGACTAGGCTTTAGTTGGGGGTCAAACACAGTTTAAACACAGAAGGGAACATTGACAGCATCTGCTGGCCCGGCGAGGAACTGCAGGGAGAGAGGGCGAGAGGGAGGAAAAGACGAGCCCCGAGACACAAAAAGGAGAGAAACAACACAGAGAACCCACGATATCCTGAAGAACGACTCATATCTACCATCGGAGTCCAGTTGGTCCTTGTTGAGCACCAGTCTGCAGTTGTCCCGATCGTCGGGGATGCCGTCGTTGTCGTCGTCGTAGTCACAGGCGTCTCCCTTCCCGTCCTTGTCGTGGTCGGCCTGGTTGCTGTTGGCGATGTAGGGGCAGTTGTCCAGGGAGTTCTGGTGGCCGTCCTCATCGATGTCGTCGTTGTCGTCACACATGTCCCCCAACAGGTCATTGTCCGAGTCGTGCTGCACACATGCACGGGCGTGTTTCAGGAGGAAAATCAATCTGGTTAATTATAAGGAAACTGTCCTGAGGTCATTGTATGATTATCAAGCGGGGGGGGGGGGGGTCCAGCACTTTGGACCCCTTGAGGTCATTGGATCCCACTCCCACACACTAACACACTCTCTCTCTCTCTCCTTTGGAGTAAGTGTGTTCCGTGAGTGACAGCTGTGATCACTTTTGTGTTGGTTTTTCGAACCCAGTGGTTTTTTTTTTAACTACCTGTATGTGAGTACCTGTAATGGGTTGTGCAGCAGGGGACAGTTGTCACACTGGTCTCCGACACCGTCCAAGTCTGTGTCCCTCTGGTCGGTGTTGTAGACCAGGGGACAGTTGTCGCGCTCATTCAGAATCTCTGGAAGCGGGAGAGTGTTTCACATTTTTAACCGGCGGTCACGCGGCGAGAGCGAGGACGTGAGTACCCAAGACGACTGAGCGTGAGGTGGGCGGCCGGTTACCGTCCCCGTCCATGTCGATGCTGCAGGCGTCTCCCTCTCCGTTGTCGTCGGTGTCGCTCTGCAGCGGGTTCATGTCGAAGGGACAGTTGTCACAGTGGTCGCCGACCCCGTCCATGTCCGAGTCAAACTGACGGGGGTTGTACACCAGGGGGCAGTTGTCCTGGGTGAGGCACCGACATGCATGAGCACGTGCACAGACACCCACAAACATGGGATTAAGACCGACGCCGGTATAAACGGACTAATCTTGGTTGTTTTAACTTACAGTATATTTCATCGCGTTTGTTCCTTCTCCGACCTTGTAGGCTTTTATTAACACGTTTCCTTCGTTTTAATGCCCGCTCTGTTTTAATTTCCCTTGCTTGTTTCTTTGTATGCCACCGAATTTAGGTCTTACAGTGGCTTCATTCCAGATGGATGACCTGTATATCCATTTGTGTCAACACAATGCAAGTAAACAGGATCCTGTGCAAGTGGTTTTTACTTTGCCTTGACAGCTACTGCATTTGCCAAATGCACACAGTATTCACACTCTATCATTGTGTGCGTAGAGGTTCCTTATGTACTCCCTCTATACTTATAGTCTTAAAAAATACACCATAGCAAGACTAGTACGTCACACTGTGTCCGAACATTTTATTTTCTGAGTTAAACGACTCTAAAATCTGAAAGTCGGTGCTACCTACAGTATATGAATATAAAGTGTCCTATACAACAACCTACATGCAAGTTTGAGATGAACATCTCAAAACATGGATGAAAACTATCAACAGCACTGTCCCAACCCACTAAACCTAAACCTAACCTTGAAATATAATTAAAATCCTTCAGCGATCGTATTAGTTTTGCATTACTGTGTGAATCCATTTCATGTCCCATTCTTGTGACATATATTTTTTGTGTGTAATTCATTAAAGATTATGAAAAAAATACAATTTATCGCGTGCCGTAACATCCACCCAACCCTGTTATCCGAACACATTCACCCCGATGGAATATTTGGAATATTCCACAAGTCACATGTGCAAGAATTTGCTGAAGACCATGGGAAGAAGTAAAGCAAGTTCTCTCATTCTTTTTTCTGTATTTTCACAGAAGGAAGGTCACTCCCATAGTACAACCCTGTTACCAAAATTATAACTTGAAAGTTATATTTGTATGCTGTTCAAATAGATTATGGTAAATCAGGTGATAACGCAATGCCCTGATTGGGGCATCACGCCATGCGCAGCCCTGTTACTTCAACCATGTTCTTGTTTTAAGCCATCTTCAACACAGAAAACATGTTTAAAAATGAACATTATTACCTGACATGGGTAAACACATTTTTGAATGCTTAAATGCATGTTTTCTTGGCTGCAACGTTGGAAAATGGTTGAAAATAAAGTTGAATTTTCGGGCGTTACAAGGGCTTAAACGGCGCCCTTATCGTGGAATCGCCCAGGTTGAGCCACCGTATCTTAAGTCTCGTCAACGTCCTCTCACCCTCTCGTCGAAGATGCCGTCGTTGTCATCGTCGGGGTCGCACGCGTCCCCCTGTCCGTCCATGTCCAGATCCTCCTGACCCGAATTGGGGATTCCCTGACAATTGTCCTGCGGCCGACAATTGCAACAAAGTTGAGCTGTGTGTGTGTATGCGTGTGTGTGTGTGTGTGTGTATGTGTGTGTGTGTGTGTGTGTGTGTGTTACCTTCTGACAGTGGTAGGTGGCGTTCTGCTTGCAGGTCAAGCCGCGGTCGGGCCAGCCGTCCAGGTCGGAGTCCTCTCCGCACAGGAAGCCGTCGCCCGCGAACCCCACCGCGCACGCGCACTTGTACAGCTCCTCGGACGCCAGGCCCAGGTACACGCACGTGGCGTGCCTGTGGCAGGCGTGTGTGTTGTCCTTGCACGGGTTGTACGGCTCGCACACCTGCATCCGAAAATCGGCCATTGAACACAAGCCCTAACGCAGAGATTCTCAACCATTTCTACGGGCGCCGTGATCCCATTTTTCTTTAGGTCTACAGTATTACGGAATGTGAAAAAATATCAAATTTTGCTGATATATCTAAATATTTCTATTTTTATTTTTTTTTGTATATATTTGGCGATTACATTTTTATTTTCATTTTATTTTTTACTTCACTTCATTAAATTTTATTTTATTATTATTCCCAAATGTTTTGGACTGTTGAGCTTTTTCTTTTTTTTTTTTTTATTGCTCATGGTCTGCAGTGTATCGCACCAAACCTCATCAGAATATATTCCTACAGTAGTGTAGAGTACTGTACTGCATGTAAATGTACCTGGTGGAATAAACTGATAATTCAGAGAATTCACATGTACAGTACAGTATGCCGTTAAGCCGCAGATTGAGGCTAAATAACAATCTTTCTTTCTGTGTTTTCAAAACACTGAAATCCTGGTCAAATGAGAACTGTTTCATGTGAATTTGAGAATCATACCAGCGGCTTCGCTTATACTGTATCACAGAGCATGAATGGAGCTCCAAATTAGGATATATTTAAAAGTAGTTAAAAAAAAACGTACATAAATCAAGTATGAATAAATCAATCGTGGAAATGTCCCTATCAAGTGAGACCCCATGCGGGGGTTGCAAACCCCGGGTTGGGACCCTCTGCTCAAGGAACGTGCCTGCCTGGTGGTCCGTGCGGCCTCTAGCCCGAGGCCGAAGGGCTGGGTCCCCCTGTAGCGCGGCGGGCAGGGCAAGCAGTGGAACCCTGGGTCTGTGTTCACACACTCCGTGTCACACACACCCTCCACCTCACACTGTGGACGCAGAGGAATATCAGTTTAGTGTGTGTTTGTGTGTGTGTATGTGTGTGTGTCTGTGTGTGTGTGTGTGTGTGTACGGAATAACCTCATTTTCGTCTTCGCAGAGGGAGCCGTTGCCGTGTAAACCCAGCGGACAGCGTCCACATTCCCACAACCCAGTGGCATACGACGTACATTCCACGCCGGGAAAACAAGGACTTAACAACCGGCACCAGTCTGCAGACAGACACACACGCATGCACGCACGCGCACACACACACACACCGACACCGACACACACACATACACACACACACACACACACACACACACACACACACACACACACACATCATGCATCAATCTCAATTATAACTGATTTCCTAATTTTTATGTTGGTGGAAATAAACCATCCATTTTGTTTTACATTTTAATTATTATTATTATTATTATTATTATTATTATTATAATTGGAGGTCCAGTCCAATTATTATTATTCTCCTTGGCATTTTTCAGGCAAAGGGTGTCTGGAACAGGACAACCGCTGGACCCACGGACACGGTTGAGGTCCGGTTGAGGCGGAGCGAGATGAATTTGTGGAGAAAGACGCTTTGTGACATCATCCAATCATCATCCAATTCCTTACATATGTGCAGGTTCTGGCTGTGAACGTCCATACGCATCGTGCGAGATGCGTAGGTGTAGACCCCAACGCTCTGTAGTGGTCACAAACTGCATGTGTATGTGTCTTTTTATCCTCTTTTCTGCTTGATGTCGTCGGGGCAGTTCGATTTATATTTTTGATCTTTTTTTGCTCTTTTTGTAAATTAGGACGTTCTGTTCACATCTAACCCTGTGTTAGATGCGGCGTTTTGTCCCGTCCTACTTTGTGGGATTTGAGGAAGTAGTAAGATACAAATCGTGGGAGTCCATGATGCGTTTCATGTGCTCAGAACGCGTCGGAAAAATAACGCCCGGAAAATTATAAACACTGTAATCCCAGAAAAGACGTCAACCCTTTTCCGGAGTCGAAAAATCATAATCCATCAGAAAACTTTGACACGGAAAACTATAATTAATCCACAGAAAGTCGTCACCACATCATTACGTAGGACACACGGCTCTCCGGTTGGAAGCGCTCCAAAACAGGAAGTAATGGTGTGTTCATGGAACTCCGAGAACGCTGAAGTAATGCTGCATTCAATGGAACTCGAATAACTTTAATTTGTGTTGTTTTCCACCAGATATTTTTTCCAATTCCAGAGATTTTTTTGTTGAGTTTAGAAATAATTGTTCCGTTTGTGTGATTCCGTGTTCCAGATGCCAAAGGAAGCCAAAAGCCTAAGAAGCAGTGGGCAGAAAGTCCACCCTGCGTTCCATTTGAATTCGGAAATTTGCAATTGGTGTAGGTAGGAAGTGATGCTGCGTTTCATGGGAACTCTGAAAACTGTAATTCGTAACTAACATGACTAACCTGGACCCCGTGTATTGCTGCCTGCAGCTAGATTTGTCATTATTATTATTATTGTTATTATTAATATTATTATACTGTATATGTTTTTTTACAATTAAATAATAATTTCCCACCCAAATTACAGTAATAGCCTGTTATATTATATTATGATAAATTATTCCATTGAATTATGATTTTATGCTCTCAAATTAATACATGCATTAATTATTACTAAATGACTTATTCCCTCAAATGATTTATTAATTTCCTCTGAATATTACTGATATTATTAATTTAGATTTTCTTTTTTTTCAAAGATTAAATTCGGTTAGTCAGACTGGTAGGACACTGTATTATAATTTTCAGAGTTCCCATGCAATGCAGCATTACTTCCCACCAACACCAGTTACAATTTTCCAAGTTCCCATGGAACGCAGCATCAGCTCCCTCTCGTATCGACCTGGCGCAGATCCTGTGCGAAGCAGGCAATAAACACCAACGGCGTCTAGACCGCAACGCACCTTGCGCCTCGCCCCATGCCAAAGCCCCCCCAGAACAACAATCTGCACATATATAACAAATTGGATGATGTTGTCATAAAGCACCCCGCTCCAACACCCCAGCCGGCTCTACCATCGCAGCCCACCCCACCCCGACAACATCTGGCTACTTCCGGAAGATTGGCAATGCGTTTTTCCACTGATTCCTGCAGCAAATATAGATCACTGTCGATCAAACTTTGACCACAAAATGTATGAACTGCCTCAAATCCAAAGACACTTCATTCATGTCCGTGGGTTGGGCAGTTGCTTTGCGCCAGATATTTTCAGCTGGGAAAAAAACAGGGAAAAAATTTAAAAAATATCCAAACTGCGGGCTGGACCCCTAACAATAATAATAATAATAATAATAATAATAATAATAATGATAATAATAATAAAATAAATAATAAAAAAATAATTAGAATACAATAATAATAATGTATAATATATTTATTTATGATATATTATTTGACAAGAACCATGGGCTATTGCTGTCACCATTATCATATCATTTAATTTACTGTATATTATTTTATTTTTTATATATTGTTTATTTATAATTGTATTGTTATTTATTTATATATTATTTATTTATAATTATCTATGATTGATCATTTTAAGACGATAATTTCATAATGCTCTGAACAATAACTAATCTCGCGAAGGGTCGTCTTTGCTATAAATTTGATAACATGAATAATTGAAACTTTGAGTGTCGTATCAATTGATTCACAGTAATGTTGAATGCAATCCAAATGGCTTGTACCATGACACACCCCATGGACACTCACCCGTAGGACAGGGCTCGCTGTTGCACTTGGCGTAGTCCACGGTGTCTCCGACGCACCGCCTACCTCCGTGCTGGGGGACGGGGTTCGAGCAGCTACGCTCACGACTGGACAGACCCCCCCCGCACGACGCTGAGCACGCCGCCCACTCCGACCAGGCTGTCCAGCCCCCAGGTACTACACACACACGCACACACGCACACACACACAGTTCATCCATGGGTTGGGTTTCGGACATCATCCCATTCCATTCCCGTGCTGCTCGGTACTCACTGGGGCACAGGGCGTTGTTGCAGGGTTGCGTCTCCCTGGCGTGGCCTGGACACCCCCGCCCCCCTCTCTGCGGGGGAGGGTCGCTGCAGAGGCGGACACGCGTGACGCTCCCCTCGCCGCATGTGGCCGTGCAAGTGGACCAAGGAGACCACAGGCCCCAGTTCCCGTCCACGCGAGCTGAGATGTGATAAAAAAAATAAAAAAAACCCACAGCGTCGTCGTCATCACCACCGCCGGAGGAACTGGTGTCTCACTGTACATCCAAACACCCCCTGTCTGTGCATATAAATCAAACGCAGATGAGTGGGAGGGTTTGAAAGGAGGAATCTGCGCAGAGCAGCGGTTCTGCAACTTTTTGAAGCGATCAGAATGCACCAAAGCATGGAAGGGCCACCGACAAGCCACCCTCCCACAAAACAATAACCTCATGCGTGAACGTCTCTTATCATGGCGCTTGAATGCAAATGTAGATGCAGATTTTCTCTGGGGACAAAAACATAAATGCAAATGCCTTTTCAC
This sequence comes from Zeus faber, assembly GCF_960531495.2. Classification (NCBI taxonomy): domain Eukaryota; kingdom Metazoa; phylum Chordata; class Actinopteri; order Zeiformes; family Zeidae; genus Zeus; species Zeus faber. Next base: position 19,539,989 of record NC_137207.1, read on the forward strand.
GTCAATTTCAGCCTTCTTTCACGCTGGATAAGTCAAGTAACTCCCAAGTTAGAACGGTGGTACGGTGGTACGGTGGTACGTGTACCGTAGTTTGAGAACCCCTGGTCTAGAGGAAACCAGAGCTCATTATGAGTCATGGCAGCAAGGCTGGATTAGTACCCCCAGGGGCCCCTGGGCACCGAAGCTCATAGCCACCCCTCCCTCACACACACACAGGGGGAGGGGAGGAGGGGGGGTTACTGAGAAAGTGTTGTTATGCACGGGCCTCGTTTTGTTTCGCAGACATAGTGTTTTCATTTGTTTTATTTGGTGGAACGGGGACGCGCAGCCGAGCAGAGATCTGGGCGCCAGTCCCTCCCTCTCCATTACGCACGGAGAGGGAGGCAGAGGCGCAAACTCGGCACGTGCCCAGATTGCTCACATGGTAGATCCTGGCTTGCATGGGAGGAGGTATGCCCCGCATAAATTGTTTTCCAGTGTCCCGGGAACCATGAGTAGCGATTGAATCATTGAGATAACAGTGGAAAGATTGTGCTACGTTTACTGCTCTCGGGTTGCGAAGGGTTGGCACTTTGGCGACCGGTGGGTCTTTGCAGTGACCAGGGAACGTAGCGAGTTGGACATTGTGCTGCAATAAGAAGCCTTGAAAGCGCCACTGCGGGAACTCCATGTCTAGAGTGCATCGACCTGAGAAAACAAGGTTCTGGTCGTAAATGACAATCCCTGAAACCTACGTCTCGAGGTCCGTCCAAGTCTGCAGATATATTTAGGGTTATGCACTTTGGAGAGGCTCGTCAAGGGGGTCCCGTAGGAGCAATTGACCGAGAGCAGGCTCAATCCATCACGGAATCAAAGCGCCTCGGAAAAACGATGGTAGCATAACAAAGGTTTCCTTGGCGATCTCATACCCTTGCGGTCGCACTTGGCCAGCATGCAGTTGCGGGTTTGGACCGAGGGGCCCGAGCAGGAGGCGATGACGCC
>NC_137207.1:19545969-19563469 GCF_960531495.2 Zeus faber
TAATTGTCATTATTTACATTGTTTAGTTACTGTTACAGTAGGTAGTGTATCGTGACTGTATATATATATATATATATATATATATATATATATATATATATATATATATATATATCTGTCATTAGTCTCATTGTCATCTACTATTATAAGTGTATTTCCAGCCATGTCGGTTTCAATTTAACTTTATTACATTTCCCTGGTAGAATCGATGTCCTAAAAGCGGTTCTAAAAATGATGTATTTACCCCGTTAATGCAGAGTAAAAGCCTGTCACATCAAAGAATAGCCAGAACGGATCATATTTGATACATCACTAATTAATGGAAATGAATTGATCACACGTTTGTTGTTTTTAATCAAAAACATAATTGTGACGCACCGCGTACTTTAATGTCATTTGGCGGCTTTTTGAGTTCGTTTTTTTTTTTTTTTTGCATCATTTGAAAGTGGAGAATCAGAGCTTCTAATGCAAATGGGGTTGGCGGACAAACAAAGCCTCATGGCTACTGAACATACAGCTGAATGGGCCAATCACGAACAGCTCAACAACACACAACAAATTTTGTTTTAAAAAAAAGATTTTATTTAACAGTAAGAATATACATGTTGTATAAAAGTGGAATTATTTTGGAGTTTAAAAGTGCGGACAACACTACAAAATGTAGAGTCCATCAATAATATGAGAAAATCTGAAATCTGAAAATCTGTCACCAAACCTCAACGGACTTCATCCCGTCATCGACTTCTTCCGTTGTAACAACAGCGGAGTCGTCGGTCTCCTCCGGTGGTTCTTGAAAATAATCAGTTTCATCGTCAAATTAAGTTTGAATTCCGCTGTTTGAAATGTTCTCTAAGTCCGGAGTAACGTCAGATTCAGCGCCGCTGTCGTTCTGCGCGTCGCCTTCGGAGGACTGACTATCATCGCGGAAAATGAAGTCCAGTACGGGCTGCTAACACTGACTTGGATCTGTCGCACTGGTCAGATTAAGGTCAGAAATATGAATCGGAGCTGCCGCCACCCGCTTGCCGTAATCCATAACGATACGGAGAAGACAGTTTTCACAGACAAGAGAGACCCAAACACCGCCGTCTGTTTACGGAATCGACGTAGGTGCGTGACGCGAAGGGTTCTTCTTCTTCGCCGTTTCACAACAGGGGCTCCGTGTGTTGGCAAAGTAGTACGATTTAAAGGTTGAATTCTATCAAAACGGTTCTGCATTGTGACTTCACATCACATGGAATATGGAGGAATGATCTTCACCTGGACGCTCGCTTTAAAGGAAACCATCGATCGGCGTTGTTCAGCGCTGTTCCGCTCCTCGGTAAATGAACTGCGTTTCCCCATGTAATCTAACGGGAATATTTAACTCCACAGTTTAATATTTTTCTATTTATAAATCAAACTCGGTTTTGAAAATACATTGAACAAAAAAAAACAAACACAAAGGAACACAAATCTGGAAAAATCTCATCTTCCTTTAAGAAAGGCTCTTTCAACTTATTTGGCTGCTCCTGGCGATTTTAGAAATGCGCGAATGGCCGCTTTCGCTGTGGGGGGGACACATATTTCGGATTTTTTATTTACAGGCAAAATTTGTGTCAGTGTCTTCTCTTGGAGAGAACAACCAGCGTGTGCAGTGAGTGTGAAAGTGATCAGAAGACCTCTACTGTCTGACCTCTAGATATCTCGACATCTCTTGCGGACGTTCACTTTTTGGTCGATTTCGCCGCCCACGTGCCTGCCCACGTGCCTGCCCACGTGCCTGCCCACGTGCCTGCCCACGTGCCTGCCCACGTGCCTGCCCACGTGCCTGCCCATGTGCTTGCCCTGCAGCGCACGCGCGTCACTCCCCATCGATTCCCGCTCAACACCAGGCGCACGTCAAACGGCGCGATGGTCTCCGGAGCGATGGAGTCCGCGGCGCTTTCCACCCCCCATAGCTGTAGACCCCCCCGTCCACACTCCCCCTACTTTCATCCAGCACATGGAGTCAGGAAGTATCGAGAGTGTCTCTCAATTTAATGAAGACAAAGACAAAGGTACTTTATTAATCCCCAAAGGGAAATTCCAGTGTTGCAGCAGCAATGACACACATGACAGAACACACACAATACAGACATATATACAGATACCTGCACATACACATATGTGTATATACATGTACAGATACACAAAAAAACCCCAGAAATAATAATAATATAAATAAATAGAATAAAATATAATTTAACTTAGTGAAAGGTAAAGCTTAAAAGTGGAAGTTAAATGTAAAGTAAAAATGTGCCTTGTGCATTGCCATTCAGAGGAGGAGTGTCCTCTCCTGGCACAGGGCGGAGTCATTGCAGGTGGCTGTACCTGTGGTAGGAATGACCTCCCGTAACGGTCCTTATGGAGGAGCCTCCGGCTGAAGAAACTCTGTTGTCTGACCGGCAGGTTGTGTCGGGGAGGTGCAGCGTTTCCATTCATGCTGAGCAGCTTATGCAACATCCTTCTCTCCGCAAGCAGCTCTCTGGGCTCCAGCACAGAGACAGAACATAATTGATGAAGAACAGTGCACGCCTCCTGCAGTACCTCCCATTCCTCTTGGCTCAGAGGAGCGACCGGTGCATTGATAACAGCCAGCGCAGAGATGACTGCATCCTTGGACTCCAGAATCCATTAAGCATATGAGAGGTGGAGCTCCACCTTGTGACACATTCTTGTTTGAGCCTCGGCTCAGGCGTTGCCCATCTGTCGTTGGCTAGATTTGAGCTTGTGTGTGGCTGTTGTGCTCCCGTGGAAATATTCCACTATCGCCTTCATTTCGTCCACAGCAGGCTTCATCACCTTCAGAGCATCTCTTACAACCAGGTTAACTGTGTGTGCAAGACTTGGGTGGTGGGTCCATTTCAGGGTTTTAATTGCTTTGGTCATGTTGGCTGCATTGTCACTAACCCAGCCAACCACTTTGTTTTCCACCTCCCACTCTTTTGCCACTTTGAGCAGCTCCTCTGCTAAGTTCTCAGAAGTGTGTCTGTCACTGAACTCAAAACAATCCAGGAGACAGGACGCCATTTTGTAATTTTCAACAAAGTGACACGTAACTGACAAGAAGGATGTGGTGGTTCGGGATGTCCAGCCGTCCGTTGTTAGACAAACTGCTGTGGCTTTTTTAACCCTCTCTTGCAGTGAAGCACGTTCTCTGTCATATAGGCCTGCGATGATTCTTTGGGATTTTCCTGCTTGGAATTGCATACATTGGATTGAGCGCATGAGTAAACCTTCTGAATCCTTTGTCATCCACGACTGAAAATGGTTGGAAATCAAGTGCAATCATTTTAGCCAGTTCTTCATCAATTTTGTTCTGTCTTGCTGGGGCCACAGACTTCTGCAAAAACTGTCTCATAGAGCTCTGGGTTCAACACAGAGGAAGGTGCTCTGATAGTACAGCCTTCCTTATCACTTTGGTCGGTAAACGGCTGTTAAAATGTTATTCACATTTTCTGATGACAACAGACGTCAATTGAAAATATTTTGGTATAGAATAAATGTCTGTGGCCTGTTAAATGCATTGTAGTATTTTGCCGTAAATAATAATGGGACCCTCTGTATTTTACAGATTTAAATCGTCAGGTTTACAAAACGTTTTTTTTTTTTCTTTTTACAGAGCGGGACTGAGAGAGAGCGGAAGAACCTGGAAAAGGATCCGCCTTTCTTGACGGATGTTAAATGGTTAATCGGTTGCCAGGATGTGAATTGGAGATTGTTAATAAGATTACCAAAGACAAAGATAGAAAAAGGCAGAACCCCGTAGCGTAGGTAGCGCAGACCTGTAGACAGTGTTTTCTTGATGGGAAAATGAGAGATTGCATTTTCCTCTTGGTATAGTATGTGAATTAGGGATGGGGGCCGGTGGTTAGGTGGTGAATATACCGGAAGAATTGATCCATGTGGAAACGTACCGTTTTGTTTTTTTTACCGGATGAATCCTCAGATGTTTCCTCACGGAAACAGTGCGGGGCAGCTTCCTGCCGGGCTTTATTTACCACGGTTTCACTTGTTGGCTTGGCCGTGTGATTGGTCAGCCCTCAGTCAGTACCGTGGGTCACTGGGACGAGGGAATCTCTCTATTAATCCTGTTATCAGATGATCCTATTTGCGCGCCGATAAGCCCCCCCTGGAAACACGGCAGCGAGCCCACGCACACCCTGAGGGATTCGCAGCCGCAGGGACCACACGTGTGTTTTATCCCTGTTTTCTCATCGGTTTCCACGGTTAAAGCAACGACTAAAGAGGGACGTTCGGGGGGGTCGCTCTTTCCGCCACGATCAACCCCCGAACCGTGCGCAGCCTCAGCCTTTCCGGGGGGGGGGGGGACTTCCACCCGTCTCGTTTTCCGCAGAGGCTCACAGAGGCACCGGCTGAAGTCGACCCGACCGGGCGTGGGGAAGGATGACCGTGGACCCCGCCGACCCGCCGGGCTTCATCCCCCAGAAGGAGATCGTGTATAACGGCCTGCTGCCGTACTCGGACCGGCTGGACCGCGAGGCCACCGAGCTGCTGGCGGACATCAAGGCCAACCTGTCCAGAGCCGTGCTGGTCAGAGAGCTGTGGCCCGGCGGGGTTTTCTGGTCAAAAAAACTCTTCTCGTGAGTATGGCGTCAAGGAAGGCCGATATTAATTGTTGAAACGTCTTGCTGAAGTTACGTGGTGCAGTGTGTTGAGCGGTGCTGTTGCACTTATGTTCAATTTGCTGGCCGCGCTTGGAATTAAAGAGTAGACCCAATGACAGTAACTACCATCCTAGATATGAAGTATTTTAACTTTTCATACTTGAGTATGTTTAAAATCAAATACGTCATTACTTTTGCTTGAGGTGAATGGAGGACTTTTTCCAGACTTTTAATCATATATGGACTTGTGTATATATAAGTGTATATATAAGGATTGCAAACCGCGTAGACGTCTTCTTGACGAAGCCCAAATAAATACTTCCCTAAACTAGTTGACCCTGACAAAGTGTCCTAACCTGCCCGTCCAAGATTAATTAAATCAAGGCCAATATAGGCCTGTAATCAATCACCGGCGTTCTGCTTCAGCTAATTTAGTCGAGCTTTCTCACTGACGCAGCGCCAGCGTTCATCCAATAAAGAGGAGCGGCGGAGGTTCTCGCCGCCGCTCCCCCGGGGGAATGTAGGTCACTCGCTTAGAGCCGCTCCGGGAAGTCGGTCCCTACCTGACGCCGCCATGTCTACCCCCCCCTCGCCTCAAGGTTCCTGAAGCTGTACGGCCGCAGGTTCAGCCGAGGCGACCACGTCCTCTTCATCAAGCTGCTCTACGAGTTGGTGACCCTGCCCGGCCTGGAGCCCCACATGATGCAGAGCTACGCCCGCCTGCTCATACACCTCCTCAAGTGGGTACCCGGCGTCCTCGCCCCCCGAACCTCCGGTAGAGGGGAGAGCTCCCGCGCACGCGGGATCGCACCGGGTTAGAAAAAAAGATTCACAGACAGTACTAAGCGGAAAAAGTGAGCGCCGGTCGCTCACTTCCCTTTCTGTAAGTTGGTGCTCCAGATATGGTAGGAGTGGGAGAAGGCCCCCCCCCCCTTCTTCATCTCCTCTTTGTCTTCGATTGTCCCCACTGTTTTCCAATCCATCAAAGTGCAACAGCCGAATCCAAGGTGTCGTTTGTCCACGTGGTTTCCATTAGGCACAAAGAGAGGCGTCCCGGCGAACGGCGTGCGCCAAGTCTAACTAGCCAGCTAAGAGATGGATTATATGCTCCACAATGCGTCCTCAATACCGCTGACTGGCTCTTTTGTCTGCTCCTTTGAATCCGAAAAAAATCTCTCCTGGTATCTTTCCTAGACTTCTTTTTTTTTTTTTTCGATGAATCCGCTGACAATCTTCTCAATGGCGTCCAGAAGCACCGGGAGCTTCAGATAATGCCGGGATGCCAAAGCAAGCGGAAAGAAAAATCCCCATACGTTTTCCCCAAGTGTACAGTCTGAATCACATTGAACACACATCGAACACAAACACGATTTATCGACAAATTACTGTCGGCAAACCGTGCATCCGCCCCTGGATGCTGCGAACAAAGCGTTGGGATGGAGATGTTTGGTTTCGAGAATTGCATTTTTGCCGTGTTTTTAGCAAAGGAGTATCATATCAACGCGCCGCCGCTCCGGCTACCTTGTCAATCCAACCACGTTCTGGTGCGGAGTGGACGTAGGAGGGGGTTGGAGAAAAGCTGGGAGGCCTATTTTTGTCAACAAGTTTTAGACTCCATTTAACACTGTGACACATTGAGACGGTTCCTTGACCTGACACAGTTTTATTTCTTTATGTATTTATTTTAAAATGTATGTATGTATGTATCTATCTATCTATCTATCTATCTATCTATCTATCTATCTATCTATCTATCTAGCTATCTATCTATCTATCTATCTATCTATCTATCTATCTATCTATCTATCTATCTATCTATCTATCTATTTATTTATTTACTTGTTTATTAATTTTTTTCAGCTCTTATGTCACTGAACCCTTCCGGGGTGAACTGGTGGTGGTGGGGGCCGGGGGGGGGCTATTTCAGGGTTTAAGAAAGACACTTTGAATACTTAATCAAGCCTCCCCGCCCTGACAGGAAAAAGGAGCTGCTGTCGAGAGATGACCTCCAGTTGCCATGGCGACCGCTCTACGAGCTCTACGAGAGGACCGTCTACTCCAAGACGGAGCACCTCGGCCTCATCTGGTTCCCCAAGTGCGTGACACACATGCACATTTTCATTCATGGATGAGCAAGGTGACAGCCATTGAAGATGATTCCATGACAGCGATGGCAGAATTACTACACGACAACAGCTCATGAATAAGTGGCAAAAATCACATTTTTTTCTCACCCCGTGAAGGCGTTTGATCGGAGTGTTTTTAAGAGGAAGAAGAGGAAAGTTTCAGCCTTGGCAAACTTGCTGACGGCTCAATTAATGACTTAAAAAGCACACGAGCGCACGGCTGTACTCGAACTCATTCCGCCAAATTCGAAACAGAAACATCTGAAATGGCGCAATCGTTTTTTGTTCTTTTTTTACCAGGCTTTCCCGGCAGGAAATTCAACCCTAGTTAGTTGCCGGGCGAATTGAGGCCGTTCCTTCCAGGTCAACGAGCGGCACCGCAGTTTTAAGAGGAGCGCGTGGGCTCGGAAAACACGGAGGACTGATCCTCTGCAGCTCCGTCACGAGCCTCCCCGTGTCCTGCACGCGCTCCGACGGGCGTCTTTGTTGTTTTTGGGTCGGACTCGCGAGGACATTCCGAGGACATTCCTCGTGAGTCGTTCCCGGCGCACGCGGCCCCGGCCGCTCTCCCGGCCGCCTGCACCGGGAACGCACGCGGCCGCATGGGGGTTTGTTTCCTAATGGGGTGCAGGAAAAGGCCGACCCTGGCAGGTTTTCGGTGCTCGCGGGGGTCATTTGGATCTCATCTCACGCGCACGCGCAACCACACACACACACACACACACACACACACACACAGACATTCACATTCTGTTCTGTTTTTGTTTGCAGTTCGGTGGAAAACATTCTCAAGGCTTTAGTCAAGAGCTGCAGACCGTGAGTTTGCCTCAATGTTTTCCCGAATGTTTTCGTGCCTTCACTTTGCACTCATCGCCGTTTCGGTGTATTTATCCGTATGTCTGTACTCACATCTTTTTCGCCCCGCCAGGTACTTCCCGGGGTCCTCCACCCAGGAGATGCTCGCCGAGTGGCGCCCACTGCTTTGCGTGTTTGACGCCATCATGCTGAAAGCCGTCAGCAACATGGAGCTGTTCCTGCCGACCATCATGCCCCCGGAGGAGCACAGCCTGGGCTTCCGGTAGGGCGGGGCCGGGTGAAACCCAACGCAGCCAGGGCAAACCCAACGCAGCCAGGGCAAACCCAACGCAGCCAGGGCAAACCCAACGCAGCCAGGGCAAACCCAACGCAGCCAGGGCAAACCCAACGCAGCGCCTCCCTGCGAGCGCGGGCGCCGCCGGATCGTCGCGCGGCGGGGAAGGGGACGGCGAGTGCCCGCCTCAACGGGGGGGGGGCGGTCCACGTGGCGGTTTCACTCCGGGTGAAGAGAGCTCCACTCACTTGAGCGGCCGATGGAAAAATCAGATCAAAAACGCCGCCGCTCAAATCTCGACATCTACTTTGGCGCCGTTTCCGTCGCTCCTGCACCCGCGCGCACAACCTCATATCTTTTCGTGGCGCTTAGCACCGGGCGATTTCACGCCGACATGAAGATACGAGACGAGAGAGCGTTTGGGATGATATTACGATGTCTTCAAATGTTGTCTTTCCCCACTCACCCGTTCATAACTCCATTCCCTTCTATTTTGTACCCCCGCTTTGTCTTATCTTTTTGAGTCTTATTTTATTTTTATTTTATTTTATTTATATTACTCTATTCACTAACTGCATTACAGTTTTAGGAATCAGTTTCAGTCAGTTGCTAGGTAGGAATTAGATTAGGTATTATGTTCGGTTTAGTAACTATTGTGCATAATCTCCAGGTGCGTTGCAAAGACATTTCACTGCGTATACGTATGAAAGTATGTTTATGGATGTGAAGAATAAACCTCTTGAATCTTGAATCTTAACGCTTGTATTAAAGTTATGTCGTATGACTTTCTGAACTTCATAGACTGTCCTCTTCTGATCAACGACCTCGACCGCCCCTGCTTGGTCATAATAACCGATGATCCGATGATCGTTTCTCAAAATACGTGTGAATATCTTTACGAAAGCACCGACAGTCACCCCCCAAAATATCGCCATCCGATGTCGACGTCGAGGTATTTTGCCCGGAAACATTGCGATATTTGGATTTTGCTCCAATCGCCGAAACCCCTTCAGAGCGCAGGTAGCGCCTGCTGCAGCGCCTCCATCCATCAGCGCTGAGCCTCGGCTTCTTCAGCCGTTTCCCCGCGCACTTTCCACAGTACATCACCGACAACGCGTTTTTTTTTTTGTTTTTTTTTCTATCCTCCATTTTTCGGGCATTCTCCCTCTTCCCTGCCCTTCTATAAGAAGAAGGAAAGAGTGAGTTCATCTTTCAGGGAATTGGGGATGGATGAGGGGAATCTCATGACTTGTGTGTGAGTGCTGACCTGTTTGTGTGTGTATGCATTTGATAGGGGGGAATGTGTTTGCTTTGGTCGGTGTGTGTGTGTGTATGTGTGTGTGGTTGTGTGTGTGTGTGTGTGTGTGTGTGTGTGTGTGTGTGTGTGTGTGTGTGTGCGTGTGAAAGGGGAGGATGTGTTTGCTTTGGTGTGTGTGTGTGTGTGTGTGTGTGTGTGTGTGTGTGTGTGTGTGTGTGTATGTGTGTGTGTGTGTGCGCGTGTGTATGTGTGCGTGCGTGTTTGTGTGTATGCGTGTGAAAGGGGAGAGTGCGTGTGTGTGTGTGTGGGGGTGTGTGTGTGTGTGTGTGTGTGTGTGTGAGATTTTGAAATTATTTAAATTTTTCTTCTCAGGTTGTGGTTCGATGAGCTAATGGATCTCTGGGTGTCGGTACAGAATCAGCCCAGCTGGGAAGGGGTGAGACATGCGCATGCAGACAGACGTGCACACACACGCACGCACGCGCGCACACACGCACATACACACACACTTTCAACAGTCTGTTTAAATAATATGATATGTTACGCGGTCATAATTACACTGTAAACAGTAGTCAAGGAGTTAATGGTGGAACACCTCACTCATTAATACTTTTTAACTGGCAATTTTCTAGATTAAGGGCAATTTGGGCTGAAACTTTGCTGAAAAACAACTTACATGCTTCACAGGTATCACATTGCATTTTGCACGTTATCACGCCAGCTGGCAGAGGAAAAGGGCCCCCGAAGTCGGACAATGTCTTTTGCAGATCGAGTGACTGTTGTGTCTGACGCTCTCTTTCCAGCACTTGGTGAACCTGTTCGCTCGCCTGGCCAACGACAACATCGGCTACGTGGACTGGACCCCCTACGTCCCCACCGTGAGTCCCCCCGAACGCGCTACGTGCTTTTGTCGCTGGCGGCTCGCCCCCTGGTTGTTCGCGACGTGAGGCTCTGGGCCGTTGTTTCCGCAGATCTTCACCAGGATCCTGCGCAGTCTGAACCTGCCGGTCGGGGTCAGCCAGATGGTGGCGCCGCGCTACCTCACCAACTCCTACGACGTCGGTCACTTGGTGCTGTGGATCACCGCCCTGCTGGTACAAGTACACCTTTTTTTGTTTTTTGGCCGCCCTTTGGAAAATAAACGCGCGGGGTTGTTTTTGTGTTGTTGTTTTTTACCCAAATTTGTACCCCTGCAGGGAGGACCGGGGAATCCCGCGCAGAAACAGCTGACCTACCTCTTTAGCAGCATCGCCTCCTTCTACCATCCATCCAACCACGGCCGCTGGCAGGCGAGTCTGACAGCGCCATCTGTCTCTCTTTCCCTTTATCTGATGTGTGTTCGACTCACGCAGACTCAGCCGAGGCGAAGGAAATGCCTTTTGGAGCCGCTTCGCTGTCACGCCCGCTCTGATTTACGACGCGGCGGATGTGTCCATGATGAACACGTCGCGTTCGGAGACGATAACGATCGCGTTTGATCACGTGCTTGTTTGGTACCCTGCAGGCCAGATTGATGCGTCTGCTGCAGCGGCTGCCGGCCAGCGTGGTGCGTCGCGTGCACCGCGAGCGGCACGCCCCCGCCACTTGGATCACGCCGGTCCCCGAGACCCAGCGGCTGACCGATGCCGACCTGCAGGACTTCAGCAGCAGTCTCATTGGTGCCGCCCTGCTGGCCATGTTCAGGTACCGCAGGCTGCGCTACGTAGGCGCTCGCCACTCTCCAGACCGTAAAGCAGTATCGTTTCCCAACCTTTTTTCCTCCCACGGCACACTTTTTGCAATTAAATAATCCCACAGCACACCATAATAACAACGTCAAAACGTTACAAACATGTTTGCACTGTGTTTATTGTTATGGCCGACTAGTAGTTTCCACTTTCATTGTGAAACATTAAAATTTTGATCTTGCAACCCAATAGCTCATTTCCATAATTTAATTTCCTGAACTATAACTCTAAATTATTGCAACTAAAATCACCAGGCATGGAGTTAACCCTAAAATGACCCAGTTAATCATGCTTTATTTCACGACAATATTGTAGAACTTTACACAATTCCTTAATTAATGGGTTTTTGATGATGTCAGCTAATTGCAGCTTCTACTTTTAACCCACGTCATATTTGACGCGGGGGGTCAAGCTGTGCGTGCATTCTAGGGTTAAATATAAAATCTGAGCCAATGAGTTACGTAAAACAGTGGAGATCAGACCCTAGCTTTCAACACATAGAGCTGGAAAGCAGTGACCTTAATCTGGAGAGGGGTCATGAGTGATTATCTGTCTGCTTACCCGTGTGTGTGTGTGTGTGTGTGTGTGTGTGTGTGTGTGTGTGTGTGTGTGTGTGTGTGTGTGTGTGTGTGTGTGTGTGTGTGTGTGTGTGTGTGTGTGTGTGTGTGTGTGTGTGTGTGTGTGTTATGTGCTTCCCTCTTGTGGTGCTGTGCAGTAAAACGGGCAGCATGGATGCAGCCTATGCTCTGCAGAACCTGGCTCTCCTCTCCCCTGAGCTCACCATCCCACCTGTGCTGGAGAAGTAAGTTCTGTACAGAGTGACAATAACATGAAATAAAACTTCATTATCTAACACTTTACGCTCAATTTCATATTTTTTTTACAATTAATTGTTGGCACAGAGATTTTTTCTTATTTTTTTGGTTTATTTGCAGTATTTATCCCTGGGGGGGGGGGGAATTCAGTTTATCTATGTATTAACTTATTTATTTTAAAAATATACAATTGCATTCGTCTGCCTCATCGTGTCTGGGATAAAGATGTTTTTGGAACTTCTCCCCAAGAAATAATTTCTGCCGACTCAAACATATTGGTGGAAAAGATTGCCCGAGGCAATACGGAAGCTGTAAGCTCCCAACAGTTTGTGTTTTTGCCCGACGTGTTTGTGTTCTGCTGCAGGACGTACGCCGCCATGGAGACGCTGACGGAGCCCCACACCCTGACCGCCACCCTGAGCTGCATGATCGGCATGGCCCGCAGCCTTGTCTCGGCCGGTAACCACTACCCGGAGGGCCGCAGCCACGTGCTACCGCTGCTCATGGGCTCGCTGCCCGGCGTGGACCCCAACGACTTCAGCAAGTGCATGGTGGGTCCTGGAGAATGGAGCCGTTTTTCCAACATCCGGCGTTCACCCGCGTCCTCATTCAAAGACGGTCGAATTCTTCCGGTCGACTGACTTGCTTTTACTTAACGCAGATGCACTGAATGGCTGATTATCTTATCTTATGGATGTCGTCGATCGTAACGTCAATGTCGACTTGATCAGGGCAAAAAATGGATGTTTTATGTGAAATAACTGGAAATCATTGATCATTGTGTTTCCTGTGGTTGTCTGACTGCCCAGGTAACGTTCCAGTTTATTGCCACCTTCACCACCCTGGTGCCTTTAGTGGACTGCAGCTCTGCTCCCTCGCAACGCAGCGACCTCACCGAGGTACGCGCACACTCGTTCTCTCGCTCTCACACACACACACACACACACACACACACACACACACACACACACACACACACACACACACACACACACACACACACACACACACACACACACACACACACACAAGCACGAACACACACATGCACACGCATAGAGAAGGAGACTCTGACTCGCAGACTTTCACTTGGTGTCTCTTAGATTGAGAAAGAGCTGTGTTTCGCCTCGGCCGAGTTCGAAGACTTTGTCCTCCAGTTCCTGGACAGGTACCAGCCAAAATCCTCTTGACATTAAAACTCTTACGATCTGGCAAACTACGTGGCTCCCGAATGACTGTAAAGTGACCCGTGCGCCCGTGAAGTAACTCACGCCTCTCCCCTTCGCGCCCCCCTCCCCCAGATGCTTCGCCCTGATCGACAGCAGCACCCTGGAGCAGACCAGGGGGGAGACGGAGACGGACACCCAGAACCAGCTGGAGAGCCTGGTGGAGCTGGGCCTCTCCTCCACCGTCAGCACCATCCTCACGCAGTGCTCCACGGACATATGCAAGGCAGGGCGCACATAGGAACGCTCGGAAAGTCGGGCGGGGGCGGGGGGTCTGGGTTTTGGGATCTTTTTTAACCGATGAATACTACGTCGCTGTCCTCGCCTCTCAGACTTATAAAACGTTCTTTCTTTTGAAATAATATCCCTAAAAATGAATGACGAACAACCATGAATTGCTGGCGGGTTCTGAGTGAAGGCCCTCTCTCAACATTGTGTTCATAAGGTGGCGTTGGAGAAGCTGTACAACTTTGCCACCACCAACGTCTTTGAGACGTGGGTGTCGGGGCGGATGGTGGCCGACATGTGCAGAGCGGCGGCGAAGGTATACGTGTGTGTGTGTGTGTGTGTGTGCGCTGTGTGTGTGCGTGAATCATTTTGCATATTTATCCTGTTTTGATTCTATTACTTCTTGGGAAATTGGCAAAATCCTAGAAACCCCCCCAGCGCCCCTCCCCCACACCACACAAATTTTAAAACTAAGATTGAGAACGCAGGAGAAAAATGAAATGAGGGAGAAATGCTTCTGGATATCCATGGCGGAAAATGTTTTTGCCATTAAAGCTAAATGGTAACTAAAGGTTCGGGGGCATGATTGTCTCCCAATAATGTTTTTGCTTTTTAAGTAGAATTTTCCCTTTAATGTCGTTCTGCTTCAGCCCCTCAGGGGTTTTCATGGCAGTACGCATGTCATTTATAAGCGTATTAGTCCTCATTCCCATAATTTATTTCCTTGGTTATGTCTCACAAGTGGATTCCTGTGTGTGTGTGTGTGTGTGGGTGTGTGTGTGTGTGTGTGTGTGTGTGTGTGTGTGCGTGTGTGTTCGTGTGTGCATGTTTGCAGTGTCACCCTGCCGAGTCTCTGCGTCTGTTCGTCCCTCACTGCTGCAGTGTCATTCTCAACATTTCTGACAGTCAGTACCTCACTCTAAGCGCGTGTGTGTGTGTGTGTGTGTGTGTGTGTGTAGCGCTTTGTAGTGCCTACAGTAGGACAGTTTGCAGCCGTAGTGAGTGCATAAAAACATCAAGTCACTTAGAGAGACAGGAGAGCCCGTCTCCTTCTCTTTTTTTCACCTGGTTCCATCGCTTTGTAAAAGCACAAAAGAGCCTGAATTCACGTTGTCGCCGTGCGGCGCCGGGGGGCCTTCGTTTTTCGGCAGACGTCTCTTTCTCTTTCCGGGGCGCCAAGGCGCCTCCCAAATAACGAGGGAAAACCCCAAAGTCCCTTTGTACGCCGCCGAGCGGGTGTACGTGAAGTGAAAACACGAATTGATTCCAAGCCTCGTGAAGAGCCAAAACACATTTCCCTCTGGAGGAAGGCCAGGCGGCTCCAGGAGGAGAACCTGCGAAGACAATTAAGTCTCATTTGTTGTGACAGCGTGTGCATGTGCGTGTGTGTGCGTGCGTGTGTGTGTGTGTGTGTGTGTGTGTGTGCGTGTGTGTGTGTGTGCGTGCGTGCGCGCGTGCGTGTGCCTGTCCGTGTTCAGATGAGGAGCTGCTGAACGAGGAGGAGCTGGATAAGGAACTGCTGTGGAATCTGCAGCTCCTCTCAGAGGTGAGGGAAGAGTGCCTCCCCCATCACATCACATCGCATGTCATCACAGGGAGGGCCGTGGAGCAGGCGCGCTCAACTGGGGGCCCGCGGGCCAAACGTGGCCCACGTGCTCAGGCAGAGCGGTCCCTTTGAATACATTTGAAGGGTAGCGATGAACGTGAATGTGGTTAGATTAATAAAAATAACATAAATAGAATATGAAAACTGCTATTATCTACAATTATCACACGGCTTGAATACTCGATTGTGAATGGTCAATAGCGGCAATCAGCGGTCAGTTATGTATGTCTGAATAATGACTGTTGCCATGGGCAACCAACCACTCCTGGTTTTTGAAAGGAAAGTGGAAGTGGAACAATTTTTCTTAGCTGTGATAATCATCCCCTGGCTGCACATTATCCCTGACATGTATTACCGCAGCTCATTATAAGCATTTCTTCGACAAGATGATTTAAAGAACACAAAGGTGGGTTTTTAAGCATACAAAGCATCAAAGTTGCTTGTTGAGTTTGTTAAAGCCCCTGAGAGCCGGTAACAGGTTTTTAACTCTGTTTGTTCTGGTTAATTACTTCTGGGAAGCGTGTATGGGGGAGGCTTTATTATTTATTCATTCCTGGGCCGATTCGGAGAAGGAAGGAAGTTGCCGCGATTTAAAAATCTGAAGACGCAGCTCTTCAAAGTGCGCTGCTCGCTGGCACCCATCTGCGGTTGTGTTTGTGTATTCAAACCCAACGTCTTGAATTATTATTTTTTTTTATTTTATTTATTTTTTTGTAAGGTGGCGCGCGTAGACGGCGAGCAGCTGCTGCGCTACGGCGGCGAGCTGCAGCGCATCCTGTGTGCGTGCGTGCGCCTGCGCTGCAAGCGGGCGTACACGCTGGCGTGCAACCTGCTGGAGCACACGCTGCGCTCGCTGTCGCTCATCTACCCCACCGAGTACCGCAGCACCCCCGGGGGCTTCCACACCGACCTGCCCATACGGGTACGGGCACGCACGCACGCACACACACACACACACACATGCAGACGCACGCACACGCACACATGTGGTTAAGAGAGCAGCCCAGTTTTATTCACTGCACAATAATTACATTTAGAATCCATCTCTGCTGCTCCTTCGCCCGTGGGTTCCCACACTGGGGTCCACCCCCCCAGGCGTCCTGGAAGGAACTGCAGAGGGGCTGCAGCAAAAACAACGACATTTTTTTTTTCATCGTTGATAAGGTCGCAACAATATCACATAATTTATTTATTTTTAATTTTTTTTACATACATTTTTTTTCCACCATATATATACTTAACCTCACGTATTATAGTTTGTGTTTGAGCAGATTTCTTTCAGCGAGGTTTGAATCAAATATATAAAAAAAAAAAAAAAAAAAAATCATAATCTGTCTTTTTTTCTTCAAAACTTTTTTCGGCTGCAGGGTAACAAATAATCCCGGTGCAGCTTTCAAGGGAGCATGGTTATCTAGTTATTTAAAAGCAAAACAATATACGATATGCCAATATGCCAGCAGCGAATTCCAAAAGCACCAACAGAATAACATGCAATTGCTTACCAGCCTGGCGCGGGCATAGGAAACATGAGTGGATTAAAAACTAGTTTTGCTGCGGTAACAAACAACAAAACACATATAAACAAATAAATGCCTCCAACTCGTAAAAAAAAAAAAAACAACAAAAAAAAACAAACCGAAATGACTATCTGTTGACTTTAGATTAGTCGGTTGTTACTATCTCGCCGCCCCAGCAAGAGCTTAGTCTGCCATGGCAACGAGTTTGGCAGCCCTGCTTTAATCAATTAGAGGAAATCTCCCTCCCTCCCTCCCTCCCTCCGTTCTCCCTGTAGGACTGGGGCAGGGCGGGGGACGTGGGGGCCCTGGGGGTCTGTTGGCACGTCCCCAGTCGGGCGGAGGAGAACTTTGTTTTCGAGCTGATGAGTCTCCTCCTGCTGCCCGAGCTCCAGCGAATCAGGGAGCACGTCTCAGGAGATCAGCCGATGAGCAGGTACGCACACGGAATATCACAGGGGGGGACCCCAACCCCCCCCCCCCCCCCCCCCTAAAAAAAACCCCCCAAAAAACCCTACAATGTAAAGAAAAGTTTGAATGATCGCTTGTGAAAACGGTAATGTGAGCGGTTGTCCACAGGGAGGAGCTGCTGCAGAGCCTAGCCATCGTGCAGCACTGCCTTCTGGGGGCTGGGAGCATGCTGCCCTCCTTGGATGGACCCCTTGTGTCTGACCTGTGAGTCACGCACACACACACACACACACACCGACACACACACACACACACACACACACACACACACAGACATTTGAATATTTTTGAATATTTCCTGTTGGGAATATGCAGGATCCTCACCTTTTCCCCATTTCCGGTCACGTACTGTACTTGTTTTCTCTCCTCAGCGTGCCCTCCATGGTGAATTTGGCCGAGACCAAGCTGTACATGGGCGTTGGCAACGGTGAGCGCGCGCAGGCGGGCGAACGCACGCCGACGCACAGCGGAACGCACACAAAAACACACAACACTCACTTGTCGGGGCTCATTGTTAATTCTGCATCCGTATGGGTGTGTGCGCGCGCGCGTGTGTGTGTGTGTGTGTGTGTGTGCGTGCGTCTCCTCCCCGCCAGATGATTCCAGGGAGAACTACAGAGAGGCCATCTGCCAAACCATGCGGCTGCTGCTACGTGAGTAACTTAACATTTCGGCTCGTTCGGCTCCCAAACTCCTCACCCGCCCGCTTCCCCAATGGGGTCTGAGTGGACGGAAGCATCGGTCTAGTCTATACCTCCCCCCACCCACCCACCCACCCACCCACCGGCTT
>NC_137207.1:19565969-19568469 GCF_960531495.2 Zeus faber
GCTCAATCAAAACACTGGACGTGTAGTGGTAGCGGCGGTTAAAAGCACATCAATGCCAGTGATGAAGCGTTGGGAAGACACCAATTAATGTTGCCGTAATGCATTGGTTCACAAGGTCATGGAAGTAATTATCCGACCGAAACGCTAATTAAAACCACGTCGAATGCACGGACAGAGCGGGGTTCCTGCTGCCTGAGCTAAAGTAGAATTTGAGTGAGGTGCGAGTGTGGCCCAGCTGCTCCGATAGAATTCCTAACTCCAATATTGACTTAAAATCTAATAGAGTCGATTTTGACCAAGAAAATAAGGCCTAATTAGGTTTTTTTTTTCATTTATTTTGGAACCTACACAAAGGAGAACTTGGACGGGGCGTTTTCATCAGAAGAACGAAATACATCAAAACAACAGCATTTGTCACTATTTGGTTTGAACTGAAGAACTCATTCCAGGGTGAATTAACGTCGCCATAATGCACCGTTATTGACTTAAGTAGCAGACAGAGGTTTAATTTTTTTTTTTTTTATCTTTTTTTTTTTTTGTTAATGTAAAAATTGAACAGGCTTTACTCAGCACCCAATGGTTGGGATCAATCGGATTAGCACGGAGGAGAAGGAGGGGGAAGCGGATAAATAAATAAATGTAGATATCGGCAAAGCAGAAGGTCAGCGGGGGGTGTTTTTAATTCAAATCTCAAAGAAATGTCAAGAATAATAGGACGGATGAGAATAAGGGTCATCGTTTGTTTGAAACTAATCGGGAGCAGGGAATTAGGAGAAAACATTTCACGACTGCGTTCGGGCTCAGACAAGATTTAAAAGGGAATTTTCGATGCAAACAGGGAAGCTCTCAGTATGGGGGTATAAGAATTTATTCAGCTGTGGCAAATATGTTGGGAGAAGTAGGGATTTAAAAAGTTCCTAAATTAATAAGTTTCCCCACAAAGAGGCCGTAATTGTGGATTCTCTTTTGTTCTATATTATTGCGTCCCCATGGGACCAGATGAGGAAGCTGGTGGTGGAAGGCAGTGAGTACAAGGTGGTCCATCAGGAGCTGCTGTGTGACCTCCTGCAGCTCTCCACCAGCACGTACAGCCAGGTAACAGACAAGCACACACACACACACACACACACACACACACACACACAGCGGCGTTGGATCGCTTAAACATTGGGGGGGGGGCGTAATAAGCTGGGAGTCTGGGGGTCGTGCACCAGGAAATTTTGAGCGTCGAACACTATGTTTCTTGCATTCTGGTGGATTTTTATGCACCAATTCGTGCCTTTTCTGCATCAATCGATGGTGGAAATGTCTTTATTCATGTAAAGGAAAACACAAAATTCAACGAAATATATATAATGACCAAAAAATATCACTCGTTTGTCTGAGGCATTGTTGCGTCTATGAGTAATGTTATAGCGTTTTTTCAAAATAAAAGTCCTCTACTTCTTTCATGTTTTTATTTCAGGGGGGGACACTAATGCACATGTTCTAAATATCGAAATCTATGCCTATGCGCATACACACATGACGCACACACATGTTTGCTTTGGGGCGGCAAGAGGTCAGGAGGTAGAGCGGGTCGTCTAGTGATAGGAGGGTTGCCGGTTTCGGTCCCCGGCTCCTCCTGGCAGCGTGCTGAAGTGTCCTTGAGCAAGACACTTAACCCCGAGCCGGTGTGCGCCTTGCACGGCTGCCACTCTATGAATGTGTGTGTGAACGGGTGAATGTGAGGTATGCACTGAAATGAGCTTTGAGTGGTATGACTAGAAAAGCGCTATATAAATGCAGTCCATTTACAGTTCCTGTTGCTGCTACCAGCTCATGATTCCGGCCTGATAATAATATCTGAATGTTTGTGTGTGTTTTCTGTATGTATGTATGTGTGTGTGTGTGTGTGTGTGTGTGTGTGTGTGTGTGTGTGTGTGTGTGTGTGTGTGTGTGTGTGTGTGTGTGTGTGTGTGTGTGTGTGTGTGTGTGTGTGTGTGTGTGTGTGTGTGTAGGTGCGCAGCAGGGCCCAGGCGGTGCTGATGACGGCGCTGGGAACGTACAGCTTTGCTTACCGGGACCTGAATCCCAGAATCCTGCAGCTCCTCTCCCCGCAGCACACCACGTGCACGCAGCAGCAGTTCAAGGTACAACACATGCACGAATATTGACGTACACACACACACACACACAGGCACACACAGACTCACACAGTCTCACACACAGACTCACATAGTCACACACACACACACACGCACACACGCACACACACACAGACTCACACACACACTTCCACTTGGCCTGAAACTGTCCATGGTGCTGAAAGTGTCAGACGTTCCCTAACTGGTTATTGAAAAATTGCTGTGTGTGTGTGTGTATGTGTGTGTGTGTGTGTGTGTGTGCGCGTGCGTGTGCGCGCATGTGTGTCAGGGGGCTCTCTACTGCCTGCTGGGTGTGTATGGGGGGATCTGCCTGGCCAGTGTGAGGGACTGGGACTGTGTGGGTGAGGTGTGGC
>NC_137207.1:19573469-19605969 GCF_960531495.2 Zeus faber
GGTTATTTATTCCTTTGCTCTCGCGCCGCTGTGTTTTCTGATTGACAGGGGCTCTTCCGTAACTATGGCGACGTGTTCCTGCCGTTGCTATGGCCTCGCCTTGAGCAGCTCGCCGCCGACTCCCACGAGAGCTCCCAGCGCTGCGTGTGCGAGATTACTGCAGGACTCATCAGAGGCAGCAAACACTGGAGCTTCAGCAAGGTGCACACACACACACACACACACACACACACACACACACACACACGTATGAACCCCCTTTATATATATATATATATATATATATATACACACACACACAGTATATATATATATACACACACAGTATATATATATATATATATATATATATATATATGTATATATATTTTTTTACTTATTAAAATTGATTTTCCTTTTTCTTGCTTTCCAGGTGGAGAAGTTGTGGCAACTCTTGCGTCCTTTAATCCGGACATCGCTGGCCAACATCACCGTGGAAACCTACACAGACTGGGGGACCTGCATCGCCACGGCCTGTGTAGGTCCATGCACGCACACACACACACACGCGCACGCACGCACGCACGCACGCACACACACACTAATGCATTGTTTTCCTGTAGCCTGCATCCAGTGTGTAAGCACTCTGTCTGAGTGAGTGTGTGGTTACTACCAGGCACCAGGATCAATTCTCACTCCGGCATATGTTGAGTTTAAATGTGTCTTCCAGCCACAACATAAATGCGTTCATTCTCTAAATAAGAGCCTTAGCGGTGATGTTTCTTAATTGCTCCGCAAAATCAGGTTTTACCTTACCTGAAATCGAATTCCACTAATCTCGCCACAATCCCCGTAATCCCAGAGTAAACTCCGAGCCTTAAAACATTCCAGATGACTTCAGAGAGACCCACTTTCCATGTTTTGACATTTTATTGCGTAATAAAAACTCTGATTTTGAGGTCTTCAGGTAATTTCAGTAGCACCTGTACTGTATTATTATTATTATTATTATTATTATTATTATCTGACTGGCTGCTGTGGCGTCCAATAGGAAGGCCGGGATGCCAGGAAGCTCCACTGGCTGTTTGAGCTGCTGATGGAGAGCCCGCTCAGTGGGGAAGGAGGCTCCTTCAGAGACGCCAGGTATCTGTGTGTGTGTGTGTGTGTGTGTGTGTGTGTGTGTGTGTGTGTGTGTGTGTGTGTGTGTGTGTGTGTGTGTGTGTGTGTGTGTGTGTGTGTGTGTGTGTGTGTGTGTGCGCGCGCGTGTATATATAAGCTTGTGCCGAGCACTTCATGTAAACAGGCCTGTTTCTTTCAGTGACTGGCTTAGTGCAAAGGAATAGGACAGTGGGAGCTTGTTTTTGGTGAAAATGCCATTAAATACATTCTGATTATTTTTCTTGAAGATTATTTTGTGTTTCTGTTCTCAATAATGAAATCATATATGGCTATAACCCAATGCACTGTTTTTTGAACAGAAAGGTCTTTATTTAGGGACAACTTTGATTAAATTAGTTGTAAAATGCAAATAATTACTATTATGTATTGACTTATGTCTTATAATATATATGTTTTTTTTTTCAATCAATACAGTATAGATGCTGTATATATTTGTATTTTATTGTATATAATTTTTCATACACAAGCACATAATAAATACTGTATATATATATATATATATGTGTGTGTGTGTACTGTATATATAATGATAATATATATATATATATAATAATGATATATATATATCATTTTTACTTAATAATAATTATAATAACTATAATGGTTATTACTTTAATAATTATATATATATATGTATATATATATATATTTATTTATCCTCTTGGCATACATGCCTGTGTATGTGTGTCTGTATTCAAAGACTCCTAGATTCTTCTCCAGTTTCCTGTTCCTTCTGGACCATATATCTCAGAGGTTGCAAAAATCTCATTTTTTTTCCACCCGCACGATATCGTATTTCAGACAGGAGAAGCAACTTGACTCGAGCCGAGATCTGCTGAGCCTTGTTGTTTTTGGTGACAATAACACAAGCTCCATCCATCCCCCTCCACCCGTCCCCCTCCACCCATCCCTCCACGCAGCCTGCTCTACGTGCTCCAGGGGGGCCTGGCTCAGCAGCAGTGGCGGGTGTCGGAGCTGCTGCACCGCCTGCTGGCCTACCTGGAGCCCAAACTCACCCAGGTCTACAAGAATGTCCGGGAACGTATCGGCAGGTGAAGCGGCAGATATCCAGCTTGTTTGTATTGTTAATATTATTATGGTTATCCTTATTATGGTTATTATATTACGGTTATTATATTGTGGTTATTATATTGTTTGGATATCCGGTTCCTTCGTACAGAACCACGTGTTGTGATATGTGGTGAAGATTAGTCAGTCCACTGACATTCCTTTTTTTTCCTTCCTCTCCATTTCCCTCTCTTCCATCCCATCCATCTCCACCTTTACATTTCTGTCTTCCTCTCTCCCTTCTCTCTCTCCCCCCACGTTCCCTCTCCAATTACCTTCTTTCTCTCTCTCTCTCTCTCTCTCTCTTTCTCTCTCTCTGTCTCTCTTCCTTATTCCTTCCTCCCTGTTCCTTTTCCCACCACCTTCCCCTCTCCAATCCCCTTCTCCCCCTACCCCCCCCGCCCCCAACCCGCCCCCTTCTCTCTACATTTCGCTCTTCCTCTCTTCTTTCCCGATGTTCCTTCTCTTTTCCCCCCACCTTCCCTCCCCGATCCCCTTATCTCTCTCTCTCTCTCTCTCTCTCTCTCCTCCTCCCCTCTCTCTCCACCTCTCCAGCGTGCTGACCTACATCTTCATGATAGACGTGGCGCTGCCCCACACGCAGCCCACCTCCTCGCCCCGCGTGGCCCACTTCGTGGAGCGGGTCCTGGAGCACCTCAAGCCGCTCACGTCGGAGCAGGAGATCCGCAACCACGTGCACGAGGACAACGCCCAGGAGACGGACGAGCGCACCCAGGCTGTCAAGCTGCTCAAGACGGGTCAGCCAGCGACAGGGTGTGGGGGCGAGGGGTCACGGGGAAACAGGGGCGGGGATGCGGGCAGCGCGCAGACTACACCCCGCGAGCAAATAGTGGCGGATGTGGAAGCGCGTGAATCTGCTCACATGACCGGCCTCCAAAAGGCGTGACATCAAACAAGTTGATAATTTAAAGGAAAAGTTTGTGCTTGTGGAGGTTCATCCCTGTTTGACACTCGCCCCTCATGTTGCACGTGCGTAGGT
Organism: Zeus faber; assembly: GCF_960531495.2. Classification (NCBI taxonomy): domain Eukaryota; kingdom Metazoa; phylum Chordata; class Actinopteri; order Zeiformes; family Zeidae; genus Zeus; species Zeus faber. Next base: position 19,576,696 of record NC_137207.1, read on the forward strand.
TTCAGCCTTTTCTCGCAGCTCCACCCTCCCTTCAGTTTGTGCGACGCAAGTAATAGGGGACGAATCCACAATTTGTGTTCAGTGCAAAAACTCACTCCTCCTTTTTAGGAAAAGCTAACGTGATGTCGGAGGAGTCTGACCTTGCAATGTCAAGGAGTTGATTTAAAAATTACATTCAGACTCCTGGTAGCGTTTTCATTGTTGTGTCACAGTGTACACTGTACAGGTCTACACTAATTGTGTGACACCGACAATGGCTGCTTTATGAGCAGTGCAACAACCAATATCTTTCCCAGGGATTACCTTCATTTCTCTCATATTTGTATAAAAGCGTTGTGTTGAGTCAGACGTGAGGTTATTTTACAGAAACTGGCAGATTTTCAACGAGTGCTGTCCAAATATTTTTTGCCTTTTAAATACAGTGAAGTATATCAATTTCCTAGTGGCAAGCTACCGTCTTTTAGACGTGTAGTAAATACACAGGAGAGAAATGTGTCACACAATTCGGCAGGTCACCCATTTGTGTGCAACACCAGTAACAACGTTGCCATTCATTAACAGTCATTGTCACAGCAATGAAAATAGCCCCAGCCGACAGGGAATCAAGCAGGAGGGAAGAATGGATTTTTTTTCACGTAACTCCTGGAATCTGAAAGCAGATTGTGGATTTGTCCCCCCATTACTTGCACTGAACTCCTGATGAGAGGATGGAGCCGCACGTCAACTTTGGAGGAAGGGCGGGAACCTGCCCCACACACTAAGTGAGTGTCAGTGAATATCAAACACGGCAGAAAAAAACAAATAATTCCAAACTATTACCATACTTAATAGTGTTTCCGTTAAAGATGCATTCAGAAAAATTCAAGTAAACGACAAGTGACAACTTTTGCCCGCCGCCCCCGAGAAGCAACAAAAAGCCTTGATTGGGAGATGCCTCAGCAAGAGCAGCGTAATAAGCGGTCATGTCTCGCGAGGAGGTACAATGCCGCACAAGCCGGTACAAAAACACTGCTGTATTTACCGTGTCGGCCTCATTACCACTACACAGGCATTTTAAACCGATGATAATAAATAATGGAACGTGAATTGCTTGGTTAGAATTTTTATGTTCCAACCTTTAACGTCAGTAAATGGCTCTTGAACTAATAATACTTCTCACACTGTTAAAAAGCCCATGCGATGATAGTGGCATTCAATGAACGAAAAAGCAATTACTTATATGACAATCGCCCAAATAAAAGGCCACGATGGTGGCTACCCTTCCTATGAAGCAGGAATACGGTTGCGGCTCGGGTGTTTGTTAGGCCTGCCGTGTAAAAATGTAAACAACGTTTGGCGGTGCCCTGGCAACGGAACAAATATCGACACTTATGTCATGGGCACGTCACATACTTTCAAAGTCGTCAGATCTCCGCGTCGTTCACGCTACACAACTTTCTCTCTCGCGATCGTGAAACCGTTGCGGTCGTTGTGGTTTCCCGCTACGCGACCGATCGGCGACAGGGCGCTCGCACGTTACGAGATCTTTCACCGGGAGGAATCCCCGGCGAGTCTGACCAAAACGCCACGCCTCATTAACACTACATGTCATGTGTTAGGCGACAGCGTAAATGACGGCATACCACGTGCGGTACAGGATTATTTGATTTTCATTATGCTCTTGATCACTGTGAGCAGTTCCCGCCCCGCATGCTCGTCGCGGCCGCAAAAGCCCGCCCGGCGAGGTCGAGGAGATGGCTCTCGGTGCCGGGCGATCCTTCACTTGACAGGGCGTGGTCTCATTCCGTTTCATTTGAATCGGAGAAGAGGACCCCCGAATGGTCGACCCGACGGGGCGTCCCGTGTCATCGCCGCTCTGCGTCACGCGGCTTCTCCTGAGGGACGACAAAGCGCCGCCGAGCGGTCGCCGCGGCGCTAATAGGCGGCTTGAGACCTCGGAAGCGCGGCGCCGGCGGAGTGGATTACAGGACGGGAGAGCGAGCAGATTGAGAAGCTGCGAACTCTGCATTGATTTCACCTGCGAAGCGCGCTCGTTTATTGAAGGAGAGATTTGCAGTGGGAGCGAGGGCCTTGGAAGTAATTGGGCGATATTCATTCGTCTTTCCGGTGGACCAATATTAGATCAAGGAATTACGGAGAGAAGAGCTCAAATACTCAAAACCTCAACCGCTCGGGCTTTGTTTTCAGGCGGTCGCTGTAATAAGCCCTGTTAATTGAAATGTGTTTCTTAAAAGGAAATTCGGGAAACTCCTGGCTGGCAAATAACCTCGTCGAGGCGTTTTGGGCTCAGATCTTCCTCCCACACGTTTTTATCCCTCCCTCTCTCTCCCTTCCCTCTAGCTCTCTCTCTCTCTCTCTCACCCCGATCCCTCTCTTACCCTCTCTCCCCGATCCCTCTCTCTTTCTCTCCCTCTCTCACCCCGATCCCTCTCTCTTTCTCTCCCTCTCTCACCCCGATCCCTCTCTCTCTTTTTCTCTCTTTCTCTCTCAGCAATCATCTTAGTACTAGTTAAACTCCCAGTTATGAAATGATCCAAACCGTCAGACACCAAACAGTGATTGTTTTTTTTATAGATTTGTTTGTAAGTTGCCTTATTTGTATGGATGTGTGTGTGTGTGTGTGTGTGTGTGCGCGCGCGCGCGTTTCTTTCTTTTTTTTTTTTTTAATCAGAGCGCCGCAGTGAGACTGGAACACCAGGTCTGTTGTTTTCTCTTACATTCTGGCAGTAATCCAAGGTTTCTTATTTGTGTGCGTGTGCGTGCGTGTGCGTGTGTGCGTGTGTGCGTGCGTGCATGCGTGCAGTCTTAAAATGGCTGATGGCGAGCGCCGGGCGCACGTTCACCACTCCCGTTCAGCAGCAACTTCAGCTCCTGCCACTGCTCTTCAAGGTAAACGTCCACAATCACGCTCACATGCAGCAAACACAAACACACACACACCAAACACACACACCAACACAGACACACACGGGTCCCGGCACGGCATTATTACCCACTCAATCTTACTTCCCCATTAAACTCAATTTTTCTCTTCATTTACTCAGAATGCTGCATATCTCTCTCTCTGCCCCTCTTCCTCCCCCTTTCTCTCCCTCTCCCTCCCCCTGCCTTCAGATTGCGCCGGTGGAGATTGATGAGAGCTATGATGAGATGAAGCAGGATGCGCGCACGTGTCTCTCGCTGATGTCCCAGGGCCTGCTCTACCCAGAGCAAACCCCTCCGGTGCTGACCGCTCTGGAGGAGGTGAGCCGCACACGCACGCACGCACGCACGCACGCACACACACACACACACACACACACACACCCTTGTTCCACCTTCCTCCTGTCAGCGTTCCAGACCTGGTCCTGGTTGTTTTTTTGTTTTTTATTTGACCTGTGATCTCTAATCTGCTGACTGACGCCCAGATGCGTTTTTTGCGTCTGTTTGGGTGGGGCCTCGCTCCAAAATCTTCTTTTGCTCCTCCTCCTCCTCCTCGTCCTCCACCTCCCAGGCTCTTTCTTTCTCATCCGGTGGCGCCGTTTCCGCACCTCGCTCCTCACCGCAGGGTGGCGGGGACCAGAAAAACGATGTCTTGGTTTCACCGCTCCACCCAAACACCTATCCTTCTCTCTTTCTCGCTCTCTCTCTCTCTCTCTCCCTCTCTCTCCCCCTCTCTCTCTCGCTCTCGGTTCAATTTCGCTTCGTGGGCATGAGGGGCGTTGACGAACGAACGATAGAAAAAAACCCAGAAAGTGATAAAAAGTCGTGACGAAACACAAACATACGAACAGCGAGGGATAGGAACGTTCATTCTTTCTTTTCTTTCTTTCTTTCATAGTACTGCCAGAATCAGTTTATTCTGCCAGGAATTTGTCGTAGTGAGGATTGGTGCATTGCTGGCCGGACAAGTAACAAAAGCTCAGCAGTCTGAAAATAAGCCAAATATACAGAATATACAAAGTCCGATTCTATGCACAGATTACACTATATGTATATAAGGTATCAATTACAATTACAATATATTATTTCTGTTATTATTACTTCATTTTTTTTATTCCCCTTATTGCAGGGAAAGATATTCCACTTTTTGGCAAACGAGTCTGATTTACTCTCCTGTCTGATCTCTACCACATCATCTCCTTCCTTCCTTCCCTGCAGATGGCGGGCAGCAGGTCGTGGCACGCCCGCTTCTCCGTCCTCACCTACCTGCAGATCATGGTTTTCTACAACCTGTTCACGCTGCTCAGCCTCCCCGCGGAGGTCCTGCGCATCCAGACGCTGGTGATGCAGCTGCTGCTGGACGAGCAGCTGGAGGTAGCGCACGCCGATATTGTACATTATGATTGTGTTTTCATATTATATGTCGGCTTACTACAGCACAGTATGAGTGGGAGCGGTGAACAGCTGCCTTTAACTGGTAGTGAGTGTCGTGTCCAATTCATTCTTGAAACTCTTGACATTTTCATGTTATGTGATTAATTTAACAAAGAAAAAAAAAGCGGTGACTAAATTGATGACTGGATTACTGAAACCCACATAGTCTTTAAAAATCAGTGATTTCACTTATTGTAACCGTAATTGTAAAATGTCAGTATATTTCTCGACACGTACCCAAGAGTGAGTACAGCAGCTGGGCCGCGCCGGGCCAAAGGGCCCACGCAGATTTTGGCTCCTGGTCTGGCCTCTCGTACTGCACCAAGCGCACCGACCGGGCTGCGCTCAGCTCCACCCGCGCTGCAGCCGCGCTGCAGCCCATTGGCCGGTCGATCGCTGTCGTCACAAAGTCGCCATCTCCCGGGAGAAAATAAAAGGGTGTCTTTTCTCCGGCGTTGTTTATTGTCGAAACGCAGATTTAGAAACAAAGGCGCTTCCTTTAACTCCTCCCAGACTCCTCCTTCCCTCGGAGCTGTGTCGTGCGATGGAAAAAGCAATGCGGCGGCACATGATTCTTGTACGCTTGTCATTTGGGAGGAATGCGAGCCCGTTTGCCGTCAAACTTCAATACAATCCAAAGGAAATAATGCCGCCTGCACAACGCCGCTTGATACAGAATATGCATTTTTCGTCGAGTACAATATTCACTTTGCCACTCGCGTAGGTTATCTTTTGCAAGCTTACCGACTTTTTTTCCATGCCCAATCCATGTCTAAATTATCGCGAAGCCTTAAAACCTTGACTCTTATCTGTCACTTCTCCCTTATCTTAATCTTCCCCTTTTGTGGCTGAAAGGGATTTGATGAAGGAGGTGAAAGCGGCGCGGGAGCCGACGACGACGACTCACTCCGTCAGTCTATTTAAAAGAGGAGAAAGGAGGAAAAAAAAAAAATCTGTGGCCTTGATATTTTGTGCACCCGGTGTGTGGATCTGGTGAACATTCCGCCTTTGAAGCGCCTCTTTTCTATTCGTCAGGCGTTCTCTCTCTCTTTCTCTCTCTCTCTCTCTCTCGCTCCCCAGCTTTTCTTTTCCGTGCGTCACCGTCCCTCATTCACTATTTATATAAATGACACGCAAACTAAGTGTTGTTTTGCGAGTGCATTTTTTTTCAACCTCAGCTTAACTCTTTATCTATTTCTTTCTCCCCCTCCTCCCCCGCTGCCTGCCTCACCCCCCGATACCTTACCCTCCACTTTGAATTAATTCTGCATGTGCGTCTCGCTCTCAAACTGTATTGTGACGGGGGGGACAAAAAACGAAAACAAAAAAAACCCATCTTGTCCCCTGCCTTTCCTCCGCTTCTCCTCATTGGTCCGTCCCCGTCCCCGTGCTCCCCCCGTGCTCCTCCCCCCTCTAGGTGAGGGACATGGCGGGCACCACCCTGAGTGGTTTGCTGCAGTGCCAGTTCTTCCCCCTGGACTCCAGTCTGCAGACGCAGCTCCAGACGCTGAGTCAGACTCGCCTCCCCAAGGCTAGGGGGGAGCTGGCCTCCACAGGTACACACACACGCGCGCCCACACACACGCGCACGCACGCGCGCACACACACACGTGCACGCACGCAATTTCCTATAAATACACACTTACACAGAGGTACTTCAATGGCCCCAATGGAAAGAAGTGCCATATATTTATATATAAGCATATAAAATTTAAACGTACTTTGTGTGCGTGTGTGTGTGTGTGTGTGTGTGTGTGTGCACGTGCGTGGGGGCAGTCGTAGGTGCGTGCGTGCATGCGTGTGTGTAGGTTTAAAAAGGACAACACACCTGAATACCCATCAGCATTATTAGGTCTAACAATTAATGTCATCATTTTGTCTTCATAATTCAGGAATATAAAAATGTAAAACATTCAATATGCATCTGATTTAATCTCATGAAAGTGCAATTTTAAGTCTACATAATCCCAACCAAGCTTGTTTTTAAAGGTTTTTCTGGTTGACTCTATAAACCCCCTATACCTGTATCTATCTATCTATGTTTGTGTGTGTGTGTGTGTGTGTGTGTGTGTGTGTGTGTGTGTGTGTGTGTGTGTGTGTGTGCGTTTGCATTCGTGCGCAGACCTTGTGCGTCGTCACGCCGGCGTGCTGGGCCTCAGCGCCTGCATCCTGTCCAGTCCGTACGACGTCCCGCTCTGGATGCCACAGATCCTGATGGACCTGAGCGACCACCTCAACGACCCGCAGCCTATAGAGGTACACACACACACACACACACACACACACACACACACACACACACAAATAGCGCTTACTCTGCGGTTTGTGTGTCTAAAGAATACAATTTCATTGTCCAGTTGAGGAGAAAATGATGTCTTCGGCCTTTGGTCGGCCATGAGAAACGACATACAGTGTAATCCTCGGCCAAAAGCTGGAGTAATACATTACGGTGCTTGGGAGAGAGCCGATGATCACGGCGTTAATGACGTGCGCTCCTTTTTGTGCAGAGAGCGATTAACCTCAAAAGCAAACGAAAATCCGACTGGAAACCAGCAAAGCCCAACAACAAAATATTTCCAAGTAGACGGATTACTCCGGTGGTGTGAGAAATGTAGTGGCTTCCAGTGCGAATTGGACATAAATACTACTATTACAAGCGAGCCTGGATGGAGACATTATCCACAATCACATGGTAGTAGTTAGAATGATGCTTTTTTTTTTTCCTTATTCAAAGCTCAGCCCACAGCACTTGAATAATCAGCGCAGCCCAGCGTGCCTCGCTCGGGGGCACGGTTCCATTCCAAGGGGCCGAAATAATTGTATTACATAAAAGCCAGATGGAGAGTCGCGTGTCGCAGCCCAGATACGTTACGAGGGACTGGAGGTTCCAGTTTCTCAATATAACCGATGACTGGTCCCTCCCCTCAGATGACGGTGAAGAAGACTCTGTCCGACTTCCGGCGTACTCACCACGACAACTGGCAGGAGCACCGCCAGCGCTTCACCGACGACCAGCTGCTGGTGCTCACGGACCTCCTGGTGTCCCCCTGCTACTACGCCTAGAGCGGAATTTGGGCATCTTCACCTCCCCACCCCCACCCTTGGGCGGCGACGAGTCTGTACCGTAGGCCGATGTCGGCAAATGGCCGATAATGCAAAGTTTATACCGTTCGCTCCCAAAGGTTTCATCACGTTGTGGTCGCTGTTGTGGAATCCGCCGCCATTGGCCTTCTACTGAACCTCATCTCGGCAATATGGTTCATGATTCTGGCAGGATCTCAATGTTCTCATTTGTAAAGTCTTTAACCGCTATTTCACTCACCCTCATGTCTGTCGTAAACTTCTTATGTCCATTTAGCTCACTTCGACCATTTTGTTTTTCACAACCTTCCTGTACCGAACAGGTAGGATTTACCATTTCAAAAACCAGAAATATGTTATTTAATCATAATATATGGAAGCCCATAGGGGACTTTATTAAAATGATAATGTAAACTTGAAAATGAAGATGTAATTCCACAATAGCATGATCATTTTCCACACAGCACCAGCCACTCAGAACTGCTGCCCCCAGCCGGCTGCCAGCCAGCCAGCCACTGTATAACCATTCATTCCATTCAGATAAGCACGGACATGTCACAAGACCGTCACGGACCAGCCGGCAATTCTGGGTGGCTGCATTTGTATGAATGTGTTAGAGTAAAATTTTAATGCGATAATCAATTCACAATTTCACATACTCGCATGGGCGTTCTATGGCCATATTAAAATGAAAATGGAAAAGCTGTTTGACATTTGATTTTCAAAGTCATAGCCTATTGTACAGTGGACAATATTCAAATGTTCTTTCAAATTTTTAATTTTAAATGCACTTTAAACAATGTAACCGGATTTTCCATTCATGCAAGCAATATTTAAGTCACAGTTCAAATTAAAAAAGCAATTTTCTAACAACTTGAAAATGGAAATGAAAACGGCATTGGACGTTTCATTTCCAAAGACTTCACTTGCTGTACAGTGGACGATATTCAAACGTTAAATCCAATTTGATAATTAAAATGCAATATAAATAATGCACATTAATGTTCCATTTGTGCAAGCATTATTTAAGTCACAATTAACTAATGCACACTGATCTCTCTCCACAACCCTACAGCGTTGTGCAGAAGGCCAGAGGTCTAAGGATGATCAGTGTTCACTGTTTAAATGTGGAATCTACTGTACAATTTGTATAAAGCAAAGCTTTTATTTTAGAGCGGAAGAACGAGGACACGTGCAGTTGTGTACATACACGTTGTTTCGGCAGATCAGCAGCGGATTACGCTTTGTATATAAAGAACGGCGGTGGTTTCTCCTTGGACGGAGTGCAGGCGTAGTTTAGTGCCAAATTGTTCAATAGCCTCGCTGTAGAGCCGCAACTCTAGACCAAAGCCAATAAACAATGTTCACAGATAAAGAACTCTCTTTGTTTTGTCAGTGGGCGTGTGCAATGTGTTGGACCGCTGTTCGTCTGCTCCTAGCCATGCTCGCTCATCTAGGTACCGGGGTGGAAAATCAGGGTTCAGGAGGTAAAGCTCCACTCAGGGATTTTGATTAAACCGTGTGGATCTGCTTATTAGTGTCATCTCAAGAGGTCATCAGGTGATCAGTGCATGGCCGGAGCAAAAACATGGAAACAGGATTTTCGCTTTCTGAACCTGGGATTTCCCCCTCCTTCCATGTGACGTATTGCACATGTAATTCTGCACATGTAATTCAACAGTGTTGGGGCTATGGTTTCGCCATACAACTCGGTACTGGAACCAAAAGAACAATCCTATACTGAATTTTTCATGCAAACAAATAATTGCCAAACAAGCCGCCCACGTGTGATGCGTCATGGCAGAATCGCGACTGGAGAAGAGCTGGAGAATGAAGGCAATGCATAACTTTTTTTTTTTTTTTTTCCCCCCCACAAGGTTGTGGTGTGATTTTAATGTTGTGTTATGAATATTCAGAGACTCATTAAATAGCTTTCTCTTCCATTTCAATCACATTTCTGGTTTCCCTCCCAATGACTCATCTCCCCTTCAGTCACGCTGCAAAATCATTGGCTGCGCTTTGAAAGGTCAGTGGCAAACAGGTCCAATGTAAAAAAAATCTGTTTAAATTTTAATGACACCGTGAGAATGGGGCCAGGGCTCTCAGAGAAAAACAGTAGTTTAGATCAAGTTGAGGGATTTTGCTACTTATGACGTCCCGGCAGCATGAGGATCTAGTTGGTAGAAGTTATGGGCTGTCGGTGTGAAACTTTGAGGACAGGGAGTAAAGTTTGGGAAGCAGAGTTCGATAAGCTCGATAGACTCCAACTCGCTCTTAATGAAATGAAATGACCAATGAAATACTTGTCGGATAAGTTAAGATGACACTTTATTGATCCCCGGGAGGTAATCCGGGTGTTATTGCAGCAGAATTTGACAGAACAGCACCAAAAAAATGAAATAAAATATATATGACCCCCCTTCCCACCTACTTTAGTTTCACATTTCAAAATTTGACTTATTTTCCCCCGCATCAAACACAAGTGTAGAATCAGAGCTTAAAAACAAGGTTCCGCTTGTTTAAGATTACGGTTTTGAAAACAGAAGTTCTGAGAAATCAGTCTTTCCAAGTTTTAGAAGAATTTCCAGAATTGGCAGCACTAAATACCAATTTAGGAACACAATTAGTGCTTTAAATGGTGACATTTGGATACCGCTGTACTCCTTCAATGAGATAATGTTGAATGTGTTTTTCTTAAATAATGTTTGAAACATTCATTTATAAAAAAATATTGGAAAACGCATAACTCAAGTAAGTCGTTTCAAGGTAATTTTTTTTCCATTCTAAGTTCATGCTCACTATTGTAGCATGACCCCTATTCTGTAACTACACACTCATTTTCTGCCTTTATTGTTTTATAACAATGATAGTTTTTAGGAAAGGGACACTTTTCAGATCCTTCACTTTTCGAACCAGGTAACAAGCATTCCCGCAACGCAAATGGCGGGGTCCTCCCGGCCATTTGCATTGTGGGAACTCTTGTTTTCTGCTCCGCCGCCTCCCGCTGCCGGTTCCGCAGTATGACTGAGCGTGCGCCACGCTCTTCAACGTAATCCATAACGACACAGAGATGATGTTTTCACCGAGAAGTGACATTTCTTGCTTCTGGTGTTTTACCTGTTGTTTCTTTAAAACATTGTTTACGGAAGTGACGGCAGCTCTTTGGGTCATCTGAGGCGGCGCCAGCGCAACAGTTTTCTAATCACACGAAGAAGACGCGGCGGCGTCACTCACGAGTCGATACCGTTTATAACGTTATGTTATCAAATGTTTCACATTCTGACTTGACATCACTCGGAACATCGAAGGATGATCAGGATCTGCGGGTTTGCACTAAAGGGAAGTGTCAGATTGTTGTGTGTTTGACAACTTGTTGGTGTGTACTCAACTACTGCTGATGGAGCACGTGGCCTTGACTTTTTAATACTCCAATATTTAGAAATCAAACTCAGTTTTGAAAATACATGGAGGGATAGAGAACAACTTGAGGAACATAAATCTGCTATAATCTCAGTTTGGACGAAATAAAATAATTTCCGATGTTTTTCCACACGCAGCCAACAGAGCAGCGCTGCGAGTTGCACCGGGTTGGGGTGTGGTCGGTCACATATGTGCACAGGGCGATGGTGGTACAATGACAGATTTGTGGACAGTGCTTCAAGGAAGGCAGCAAGCGTCAGACCTTTCAAGTTAGACGATTTAACACGGCGTCCTCTTCAGAGAACTGCTGCGTGTGTTGCCCGTGGGAAAACGTTTTGAAGATTTTGAATGAAATAATATCGGCAGATTTCCCTTTTATGGTGTGCGAGAGTATAGGAACTGATCTTCAAAAGTAATACGTCGCGTTGGATTCTACTGCAACATGCTATCAAACACTAGCTGCGATATTCAAGCAGCCGATCTGTTTAGAATCCGCAGAGCAACATGTCGCCCTCGTACGGCTTCACACAGGTGCGGACTGAATGGCGATGGTGCGGCGATACAGGCCCTGAAATGATTGGACGTGTCAAAAGTTGAGCGTGAATGATTAGATAGCAGGTTGTGGAGGGTTGAGCTGACTTCAGTATGGCTTCTGTGTTGCGTTCGAGAAACCCCTCATAACGGGAGTCTCTGTTGCTTCTGTATTCCTATGCAAATAACATTCTTGAATCTCTGGTGAATCAAACCAAAAAAAAAAAAAAAAGTGAGATCTCACTCCCTTACTCGTTTCCTTTCTTCCGAAGACACACAGAGTTTGAATGAGCATAATTAAACTTCCTTGCACCGCTAATCTTCCTTGATTAAGAGAACACAAACGTGTTTAAAATATAAATAAACCTGAGATGAGAGCATCGAGTGCAGGGGACCCTCCGCAGCCTCAGACCCTACTCCCCTACTCCTAACTTCTCTTTCACCAGACATTCCAGGGAGAAGGTGTGGGAGTCCGGGTCCTCGGGAAGCAGCGTGCGCAGTGCGTCGGCCAGCTGGAACAGGTACTCCGTGTTGTGCCCGCTGGGACCGGTGGCGTGGACGATCTGGTTGGCGATCTGCTCCAAGGGGGCGGGGCCCAGGTAGTCCGGGTTGTCGCACGAGCCGATGTAGAGCAGCGCCTGGCTGGGGGGCGGGGCCAGGGGCGGACGGGGGTGAAAGGTCACCGTGATAACCTGGTAGCCGCCTTTTTCCCGGTGGTCCAGGAAGCGCTTGACTTCCTGCTCGCGGCCAGCTGGCAGCTTGTAGGCCACGCCCCAAACGCAGCCCTGGGGGTGAAGGGAGGAGCACGGGGTGTGAGACACCCCAAAAAAATAAATCCTAAACTGGATATGCAATGGAAACATTAATACTCTTTGTAAAAACATTTTGGTAAAGTGATAAATCAAATGGTGATGATAATAATAATAATGATGTAATAATAACAATAATAATAATACAAATAATAATAATAATAATAATCAAAAGGAAATGCATTTAATTAAAGTAAGTAAATATTATATTCTATTTCAGTTTTGGGAGACATTCGTAAAGTAGTGAGTAAGTTAAGTGGTTATAATTGTGGTTATTATATGGTTGTTTTCTATTATAGTAGTTATATTTTATACTATTGGTTACTGTGTTACAAATAATAGGTGTAAATTTAACATTATTACTACAAATAGAGATTCAACACCTGCATAGGTGGGTGTAAAATTGCTCCACCCGACCCTACTCAAGTGTTTAAAACAAACCAACATTTCACCACACGTGGCGGGGACACATAGGTGACCGTACAGGCGCCCGACGACAAATCTCTCACCTCGGGGTCCTCCACCAGCGTCACCACACGGCCGGGCTGCCGGGAGACAAACAGGGACAAGCGGGTCAGACGCGGGGAGAGCCACAGCCGGGGCGTGTGGAAATGAACGGGGGGGGGCTCACCTTTCCCGGTACCCCCCGGTGGTCGGTGCTGCCCTGCCAGAACCGGCGGCTGAAGCCGGTTATGAAGCCGAACCGCTTCTCCTCGTAGGGGAAGTCTACCTTCCAGATGAGAGACCCGTACCCGAAAACCCACATCAGTGAGCGCAACTGCGGGCAGCGTTCCCGCTTGCGTGCAATAACAACTTGCGGCGGAGGGCGGTTATCCCCGTCGTTCCCCCGACGCCGCCCGGACGGACCTGGAAATAACCCGCACCTCCGAGGCGACACCCAGAGAGGTGCCGACCATTTCTAATTCACGGGGGGACGCGGCAGGTGTCGGCGAACAGCCCCCGGCGACATTGACGTCGCCTGGCGTCGAACAGCGAGGCTCCGCCCTTTACCCGGAAGTAGGATCGGTCGTGCGTGGGAAGCCATGATGCTGAGGTCTGTCTGACGCAAACTTGGGGGGGGGGGATAAATAGTAGATTTTTAAAAAATATTAAAATAAATCCATATCAAACGTCCTGTGATATTCCTTATGAAATAACAACAATAATAATACATTTTAAATATCCTGTGATTATCCTTCTAGAGATATGTTTTCTTTGTAGCGTGTCCTGTATAACTGCATTGTTTTGCGTCTGTTGCTTTGTGCCATTTTTTTTTCATTTCATCATTGTTCCCGCATATAAAACAACAGCAAGGTGCAAGGTGGAGCAGAGTTGGAGCACTAGACAACTTGTTTGCTTTTACTTATCATCATGAAGTTAATGTTGATTGCACAGTGTAATGGCTTTAGGATAATGACACCATCTGCGTTGACATCGGTTCCCTCTGGGCCTCCATATCGCTATGCAAATGGACGGCCCCCGGGGTACATGATGGATTTACGGCAGCGAGCGTCAACCAATGTGCAACCAGGAGTGGAAGTGGCGGACGGTGGATCAATCTACTCGTAATAGATCATAAACCCTTGAATATGAAAACAACTAATTGAAAGTGGTGGAGAAATGTCAACGTCATAGTGCGTTTCATCCAGAAAAACTCCAGCTCCCCCGTTGACTTGTATTTGTTTACAGGCCAGTGTTGCCCGTTCCGTTATGGCGTTGACATTGACGTAATGCATTTAATGGGCCGAAACAGTCAATGCGGCCTCTATGTATATATGTCTGTGATTGTGCAACCAAAAGAAATACAATAAAACATGCTCCCTTCTTCCCTCTTATTTCCAAAGTGGTGTTGATCATTTAGACAGAGTGCTCAGAGGAAAATGTAAAGCGATCGGGGTGTCTTTAGGCGTTTTTCCGCACCGAACAGTTATGGAGACTCCCTGAGGGGAACTAGGAACCCGGGGGAGGTCCCATGAGAACGAGACACCTTCAATGGCTTTTTTTTCTGGTTGCGTTCAGACTATGCGTAAGTGATTACACCACTTTAACCACTTCATAGTTCTGAGTTGAGTCTTTAATTTTGCTCTCGGTGTAATAGACATACATGTTGCCTTTTATCTAATCTGGAAAACAAAACCATTACACAAAATTAAACAACCGGGATGGACCAAGGAATTATTCCCCTTTTGTCTGTACTATATAACAAAGGGTCAAGTGATAATTTTCCATCAATAAAAAAGGCTCATCAGCTCTTATACTATACAATTTTCCCCATGGAGTTTATGGAATTTCTGAATAAATAAATCTAAAATTCTGACCAAAAATGTTGTTTTTATGTGTTTTTGTTTTTCATTTCTATTTACAGTAACATACTGAAATTTGTTTAACAAGGTCTACAAATAATTATCAAGTGTTAATTTTGCTATGAATACCCCCAATTCCTCAGGCTCAGATAAAATGTCTACCTAGTGCAATCTGTCCATTTAATCCAACCCTGTACTCCCTATGCGCAAGTAGTCATATATCAAATCCTAGATAGCAAGTCATTAAAGGTGATGGAACTCTGTCTAAAAACGGTGTCATATGATTTGACAAAAGTTTTGCCAAAACCTACATCAGTTGCACTGTCTGAAGGGTCCGAATCGCGAGTGAGGGCATGTAAAATATGTCTAACTAACGATGTCTTTGGTTGTCAGACTTCCTGTCTGAAGAATCGCTGAACAAGTGGGTCAGATCGGGGCCTCGGTTGTGACAGATTTTGGGATGCAGCCAGCCATCGTTGACCCATCCTTTCCATGAACCAGCCTAGCTGATTAGCTTGAGTGGAGCGTCACTCAGTGAGAAACCAGGCAGGGCGAGGGAGTGGCTCTCCTGTCATTCACAGCCGGAAAGTCAGTCAACCGAGGGTTTTTGTGTGAAAAAAATTCCCATCAAAATGACCTGTTTAGCCTCTGCATATTAATTGAAGAAATATATATATATATATATATATATATATATATATATATATATATATATATATATATATATATATATATATATATATGAGTATGAGGAAGACATTGACCTTATAAAGTGAAGATAGTTATCCTTTCTCACTCAATAGCAACAAAAGAAAATCCTTGCTTTCCTTGTTGCTTTCAACCCTGAATCTTGCACTTAGAAGAAGCCGCTGCCAATGTTAATAGAGCAAATTGTGCAGCATTAGCTTTTTCTCAGGCAGTGATGGGGAAGTCAATGTTTCACATTCACCCTCGTTAGCCTCAATCGTTCCGTGCTTTTCATGTGTGCTTTTCATCCCGGGGCCTTTCATTTGGTATCCTGCTCTAAAAAAAAAAAAACGAATCTTATTTTTATTTATTTTAAGCCCAATTTTGTTTGACTAGATATTATTGTTATACCATCATGTAACTTGCTTGGTTGACTGTACAGTGTAAAGCAGATACAGATCATGATAACATAGTATACTCTTTAATATCATATACTCTACAAGATAAAACCCTATGATACTTATAACATACATTATACTATAAAGAATTATAATATTGTATTATAGTTATCCCGAGTTACCCTGTAAAGTAATTTATGTTAACTGCTGCACTAAATTCTGTTTTATATTGTTTACTATTAGGCCATCTTTAATAATTGTTGTTATAATAAAAACAATAATATAACAATGAATATAACTCCTTTATAGCACTATGTGTGATATATAATTGTTACATCATTATTGGTTTCCTATGGGTTTATACATTATGTATGTACTGTGAGAGGATGTTTATTTGCATTCACTGTTTGGTTATGTGAATGGGTATATCTACTGATATGTGTGTAATCATGTGTATGTGCTGACTATGCGCCTTTTTTCCGTGCTTTCCTGTGTCATGGAAAGTCCAGTTGTTCTCCTGCAGAGAACATCAATCATCCAGGAGGGAGGCGACCAGGATGGTCTTATCGCTTAATGTTTCCCTGTGTAGTCTTTTCCTCTCAACCTCCAGCAACACTCTGTCCTGGACGGCGCTCTGGTGTTTGTCGAGCAGCCTCTGCCTTATTTCTCCATTCCGCCTGAGGAGACCCCAGTTTTATCTGCGGTGCCCTCTGCTCCGGCGTCAGACCCTCCTCCTTCCACAGATGGTCCGGTTCTGAGTCTCCAGAAGGCCGGGCCGCGCCTCCTCCTCAGAGGCCTCCTTGGTCTGAAGCCCCTGTTTATATCCACTTTAATTGTGCAATGTTGCTTTGCGCCTTTTTAAAGTTCCATATCTTCTTACTCGCTATTTCCAGCTCGGCCTGGTGTGCTTCAAGGCACTTTGAGGACGGGGGGTCATTGCTGGGCATGCTCAAGGTATTTGCCACCAACCTCTTTGAGTTGCTCTGCCAGGGCTTCCTTTTCAGCCCTGGCCCCACGAAGGGGTTTCTCTAAAGCAGTTATTTTCATCCTCCAAGGCCTTTATCTCTACGGCCCGCCATTCCATTTCAGCCAGGCGTCAACAAGGGCTTTCTTTTGCTTGCCAGTTCCTCCCGTCTCGCAGACAACTGGTGAGGCAAATATTACATTTGTCGTCAGAGGTCCTGAAGAGCCGGCACAAGGTCTCATCCATATTGAGACAACTGAGTGAGGGCAGAGCTGTTCTTGCACACACATGCCCTCCAATTCAAGTAGGCATAATAGTTTAACTCCACCATTTTATTATTTTTTCCATCTGCCGGCAAATTGAGCACTCTCTTCACGCAAAGTTTCTGTGAAAAATTCTTCACCTCCATGAATACCATTTTTTATTCCTATGGCATGCTGGAATTGTTAATATAGGAATCGCAAAATCAACAAGTCATCCTATAGTACGGAAGCCTATAGGGGACTATTCAATTTAAAAAGTAATTCCACAATAGTATTATAATTTTCTACATATGTATGTGTTATTTGAGTAAAAATAAAAATACAATAATCCAATTTGCATTTTAATTTTCACATACTCGTATGGGGGTTCTATGACCATATGAAATTGAAAATGGAAAAGCTGTTTGACATTTAATTTTAAAAGTCGTACCCTGCTGAACAGTGGACAATGTTCAAATGTTAATTCAAATTTGTTCATTCAAATGCTATATAAACAATGCTAACTCATTTTCCATGCAACCAATATTTAAAGTAGAAATAGACAACTTTTCAACTTCCCCCCTGCCGAGCGTTTCCAAGTGGTATTATTGTTTGCGCCTCTGTCGCAAAGACAACCGGATCACTCTACGTTTTCCTCAGGGTGCTCTGTGGAAATGATCACCACTTTGGAAATAATAGAGAAGAAAGAAGCATGTTCACTGAATTTGAACACTTTTGAAATTGACACAATTTTAGTTAAATCTTATGACATTTTACGCCATATTGGTACGGGCAAGACTAGCCTGTAAAACAAATACAGGTACTCCTCACTGAACGACCGCCTTCTGTTCCTAGGACCAGGTCGTTAAGCAAATTGGTGGATAAGCGGGGGGGGGGGTGTGGCGATTGCCAAAT
The DNA here is from genome assembly GCF_960531495.2 of Zeus faber. Classification (NCBI taxonomy): domain Eukaryota; kingdom Metazoa; phylum Chordata; class Actinopteri; order Zeiformes; family Zeidae; genus Zeus; species Zeus faber. The sequence goes on from NC_137207.1 coordinate 19,594,402, forward strand.
CCAGTGTAGTGAATACTGACAGACTGCGGGAACTAGACTGAGATTGACAACGGTGATGCGCGATTAGATGCTTGAAGCTGAGACGCCGCGCAAGCAGCGCACACGTCGCAGTATTGTACGCGGCACACAATACCGACTGGTCAGAGAGTTGGTCGTATGTCAGAACTGTCGTTAAGCGGGTCGGTCGTTAAGCGAGTAGTACCTGTACAGGTAAACGGGGGAGCTGCGGTTTTCCTGGATGAAAAGCAAAAATTACATTTACACTTCTCAACCGATTTCAATGAGTAGTTTTTATATTCAAGGGTTTATGATCTATGTGGAGTAGATTGCGCCACCGTCCTCGATTTCCGCTGATGGTTGCACATTGGTTGACGCACTTCCTGGGACACAGGGAGATCATTTTCCCGGGGGTTTGTACCCGAGGGCAGTCCGAATGCATAGTGATATGGAGGCTTGCACCATAGCCATTACACTGTGCAATCAACATTAACTTCATAATGATAAGTTAAAGCAAACAAGTTGTCTATTGCTCTTTTAAGTCACAATTTAAATTTAAATACAATTTTCTAACAATTTGAAAATGAAAACGGCATTTGACATTTAATTTTCAAAGTCTTAAAGGTGCAGTGTGTAGACTTTACAGAACAGACTTGGCAGAAATGGAATATAACATTCATAAGTATGTTTTAATTAGTGTATAATCCCATGAAAATAAGAATTGTTTTGTTGGCGTTACCTGAGAATAATCCATTTTTATCGACATAGGGCGCGGGTACGCTTCCAAGGAGGCCTCCATGTTGCACTGCCATGTTTCTACAATAGCCAAAATGGACAAACCAAACACTGGCTCTAGAGAGGGCCTTTCATGTTTTTCGTAAGTTTTCGTGGTCACTGTCTCTTTCCCGGAGGCCGCCATGTTGCACCACCATGGGAAGGGGTATTCAGCTGGCTGCGATCTGCAACCTCACCGCTAGATACCACTTAATTCTACACTCTGCAACTTTAACATGCTGTACAGTGGACAATATTCAAATGCAATAAGTAAAGAGTGCCACCAGTGGATTGCATTTACAATGTCATCACACTCTTTTACGGACAAAATGAATATGAAAATGCAATCTGCCAGTCCTCTCATCGAGGCAGGTCTTCAGTTAGGACATCACTTCCCTGTTCAATGACCTGGTTCATGTGAACCTTATACCGTAGGTATAACTTGTAAATGTGACTTAAATATTGCTTGCATAAATGGAAAATGAGGTTACATTGTTTGTATTGCATTTTATTTTTCAAATTTGAATTAACATTTGATTATTGTCCACTGTATAGCGGAGCACTACTTTGATCAATGTGGTCATAGAACGGCCATACAAGTATGTGAAAATATAAATGCTGATTGAGTTATTGCAGTTTAATTGTAACTCAAATAACATACATATTTGGAAAATTATAGATTCTATTGTGGAATTACATTTCATCTTAATACAGTCCCCTAGAGGCTCCCATACTATAGGCCATTGGTTTTGGGCTTCGTTGTACTGAATATTAAAGCAAAGACAATTCAACCATTGTTACGACCCCCAGAAAGGCTCTCTACAAAAGAGGTCCAACGTAGCCAAACGAGTCGAGTAGTTGCAGAGACATTTATTAATAGACCCCAAAAGTAACCACAAATCAACACCAACAGCGAATAATAAAGACCAATGGTCCGGCCAAAAGTAACAAAAAGAAGGGCAGCTCCACAGACCAACCCGCAATGGATCATAGGATTTGGGTTTCATCCCTGGACCCCAAACCAACATTGGAGACTTAACCTAACAGAAATAAAGCCGCAAAAGCAGGAGTACTGAACCCATCAAAAAACAATTGAAACAACAAAGCAGAAATCGAAATCATGTCGGTCACAAAAACAAAACTGCTGCTGCCGCAGCCGGGAGGAGGACCGAGCTTAAGCCAAGATCCCTGACCCCTCTTTATCAGGTTTCTCTCAGTTTGGCTGGACCATATACACCTGGGGGAAAAACAGTCACAAGACATCATCAGAATCACAATCATATGCACATTATGATCAGTGAGGGGGGCATGTAACACCCCCACCCTAAGTTACTGAACAATGTGTGCTGAAAGAGAAACACAAAAGTTAACGAACGAATATAGACACTTGTCGGAATACACAATAGCTGTTGACAGGCGTGACAATGCATCATCCCTACCAAGGATATGTCTGATCGCACATTGAAGGCCTGCAGTCGCAAACTCCAACTCATCAAACGTCTATTTTTATTTTGGAGGTTTGTGATCTGTGTAAACTACCACAGAAGCACTAGACGAGCTGATTTCGCCAATTTGGCGATCACATTTTTTTTAATAAGTTAGAAATCGGATGCTCCACCCCATCAGAACCCTCCTGTAGAAGAACAGCGGCCACGCCGGTTTCGCTTCCATCCACAGCTAATTTAAACGCCTCGTCAAACCAGGGTGCCGCAAGGACAGGTGCCCTTAACAGGAGGCTTTTGGTCTGTTCAAACGCCAACTGACGGGTATCAGACCACTGAAAGATCCCCTTCAGACTTACCAGATCAGTTAGCAGATCAACGGGCTTCACCATTAGCTTTAACAGCACGCAAACACAGGGAGCTCCACGCACTACAACTGGGTTGGCAATATCCCGCTGTACCATACGTACTCCACCCGTGCTCCTTAAGACGGCGACATTTGTCGGTATTCACTCATACAGATGCTGTTTAATGGGCTGTGAGTCGCCCACGTTAATATTGTGTTTTAACAAGTATGCCTGAGAGGGAACATCAGCAAACAGCGTTTTATTGAACTCAATTAACTCAACCAAGTCAGAGTGCTGCAGCTCGGAGAGATAATACAAGCGAGCAGGAAGATTTTTGCAAGATCTCTGATTTTGACAACTTTCCTTCAGTCAAGGCCACAGACAAAACCCTGTCACTCATTTCAGCACCGGACTGCGCCCCCGAGACTCGACACAAAACTATCATGCGGTGCAGCAACTTCAGAACTGAACAGCGCCACAGAGGTCACAGCAGCTTTCTCTGCCTCAGAACTGGGCTTCATATCCTGCCGTGTATGTTCCCTATCACTGTAAGATTTTAACATAAGTGAGTTCTATGACTCCCATGGCTACTGTACTGTACTGTACTGTACTTTATCACCAACCTTTTCCTGGACCAAATAAGGCACACTCTAGTAAGCCTCTAAGCTAGACCCGGGAATCCGCAGCAACACTAAAACCATATCACTAGGCAGGAATTCTCTGATTTAGCATGCTTATCAAACCTATCTCACAAGCACGGCGTAGTTTGAATCTGAAGTTACTCACGTAGTCCAGCAAGTTTTGTTCCATACCTTCACACAACCACTTTTCCCTCAAAAGATTAAATGGCCTACGCACAGTATGGGCCAATACCAACTCTGACGGACTATACCCCAGAGATTTTCTGGACGACCTCCCTGAGAGCGAACATTTGCATGTGAACCCCCTCATCCCAGACCTTTTCAAACTCCAGGCAATAAGTGCATGACATAGTTTTAAATGTCTGGTGAAAGTGCTCAAGCGTGACCTGATTCTCAGGGTGCATATGCACTGGAATGGCAGTGTTTAATTTTGAGCAGCTTCAACACCTGAGCAAACGCATGCGACATATAGTTTAAACCCTGGTCTGTGGCAACCAAACAATGAAAATAACTTTGTCCAGGCCTTTACAAAAATGGGAAAACGTTGTGGTTTAATGCCAAGGAAACACCTCTGGAATCTGAATCGAGTGGATGCGCATATCACCATCAACAAAAATGTATTACCAGCTTTTGTACTTGGAAGAAGGTCCACGCAGTCAACCAAAACATGTTTAAATGGATCACACACTACTGGAATTGGATACAGTGGAGCTGGAGGAATGGTCTGGTTTGGTTTCCAAGCTACCTGACATTTATGACAAGACTTACAATAGTGCCCAACATCCCTCTTTAACCCAGGCCAAAAGAAATGCTGCAAAATGCGGTTGTATGTTTTCTTAATACCCAAGTGACCAGCAAGAGGATTATCATGTGCCAGATTTAAGATTTCTGTTTGATATGGAGACGGAATTACAATCTGGGTCACAACACTCCAGTCATCTGCAGCAGAGGCGCTCAACGGCGTCCATTTACGCATGAGCAAACCGTCCCTCACAAAATAACCCGTTAACAAAGATTAAACTTTCTCTCCTGCTGCCACAGCTTAAAACAAAGGAGACAAAGTAGCCTTAATTCTCTGCCCAGCAATCAGCTGTTAACGAGACAGGGAAAAATGTTCAGTCTCAGAGAAAGCTTTTGCACTGGTGTCATTACTCCCAGCAGCGTCTGGGGAAAACAAGCGACCATCACCAGGATCACAAAGAAAAATGTCACTCAAATACATTTTCTCCTTGTTCTGTTTTTACATAGACTGAGTAACAGCACAAGATGCGAAATCCTTGGGAAACGTCTGAGCAAGCTCACCCGAATCCTGCCTCACAGGAATCAGCGTCACTTCAGGCGTAGCCAGCGTCTTTCCCCGGCCAAATCATTCTCCATTAAAAAGACAACCCCCCTTAATCGGGAAACAAGGACACACCTTCACAGCCACTTCACCTGACACAAGGTCCGACTCCACAAAGATTTTGTGCAAAGGCAACACCATTGTCTTCCATGCCAGAACACCGGAACATCAGAACCCACAGCAGACTCATTACTGAGTGGCAAAGCTCCTTCCAGAATGAAAGACTGGGAGGCACCAGAGTCCCGTCTTCCCAACTTCACAGGGACCTTAAGACTGCTATCAGGCCAATGAGACAACACCATCCATAACTTACGGAGCAAAGTCAGCTGGATCACTGGACATTTCTTGAGTCATCACAGGTTCATCTAAGTTTTTATCAACTTAACTTACTAAAGCTACCGGTTTTGCATTTTGCTTTTTCAACATAGAGCAGCTTGCCACAATATGCCCCTTTTTCTTACAGTAGAAGCACTTCACACTGTCCTATTCCTTCAAATCCTCCTTATCAGCCTTAACCTCAAGCTCTAACTGACCAGAATTTCAGTCACTCTCATACCTCTAGCACAATCCTTCCCTCTACCATTTTGGCTCCCAAGAGAACATAACTGAAAGGACTATCCACAAAAGCGGCCTTGTGAGTGAGGACATATTTCTCAACTAAAACTGCCGCCTTAGAAACATTGCAAACCTTATTTTCATTATAATGTGTTGCAACTTTTGACGGTAACCTTCTGCGCTATACCACTCAGAACGCATTGCAACAACAACGTCCACACATTTTTCAGCCACTTCAATTTAGAAGCATCTCGCTCAAATAAGGTAAAATAGTTGTCTACGTCCTTTTTATTAAAATAAGGAACCAAGTGAATGTTTCTACTCACATCAAAATCTGTGGATCTAGCCGAAACTTGAGAAACACCAAGCTCTAAACCATGCAAATTGAAGACTATCTTTGCTGGATGTGCGGATGTTGTCTTGCCTTTCAGGGGGTAGCCTACGGGTACACCAGAGTACCATTTGGCTACAAGCTCACTCCGCGCTTGTTTTTCCGCTGCGTCGAGACACTGCTGTCACTGTGTCGTCAAGGCGTCAGAATCTAGACATATCTCGACGACCTCCGGATCCAAGCTCCCTCTGTGGAGCTAGTAGTCGCTCACACCAAGCTCAGGATTTCCCACCTCACAGACTGAAATTGGGAGAAAAGCACTCCCATACCCAGCCAGCAGGTGACCTATCTGTGACTGCAGCTGAACACCGTGCAGATGAGGGCCCCGCTATCCGAACTATGTAGAGTGGACATTGTGTCTTCCCTCGGGCGTGTTTGGGTGGGCCACTCAGTGACAGTACTGACCATCATGAAGCTGCTCGGGATCAGTCAGACAACCGGGCTACAGTGGTGTCAACCGCCAGGGGGGTGTGAGGTCACCAGCGCTCCATTACCTAGCCGAGAGGCTGTGGAAATGGCCGCTACTGTGGCTTCACTCTGTCTGCATGCCACTCCCTACGGGCCATCTGAACGTAGGGGGCACCCTCATGTCCGGGGGGCCAGCAGCGAGGCAGTATTGCGCCTCCACCTGAATATAGTACTCCAGTTTGGGAGGCTATTCAGGACAGCATGGGTGGACTTATTTGCGTTGACAGAGACTGCTCAGTGTCCCCTGTGGAGACGACCCCCGGCGACGGCGATTTTGGCTTGTCATGAGGGTTGGGCCGGTATGCAGTCACCCAATCGTGAAGCGTTTTCTAATGGTTTCAACACAGGACGCTCGTGTCCTGTGTTGCGTGTGGTCACCCCTCAGTGGGACTTGGGGTTGGTCCTGGACATGCTCTGTGGCACTCCCTTTGAACCGGTGTCTCCGGCAGAAGGTAACGCATAACGCCCTCGCAGTATCCTGTCCATCTAGTGGGACAACATGCAGAGGGAACGCCACCTGACCTAAAGCTTGCACAGGGGACGACCAGGTACATGTTGTTGTTTGTTTCTATATTTATTTGTCTTACCCGTGGTGATTCTCCCCCTCTTAGAAAGGTAACCATGATTAGTTGTTTATAGACACAAACATGTTAAGATCCTTCTCCAAAGAGTGGGATTTGTGGCGGTTCTGTGTAACAAAATCGCTGTGCTCTTGTCTTCTCACATGTCGTCCATAGCCAGAGTTATTGCAAGCGGTTCTTAATGATTAAAGAATGAATAAAGAGTGGCATTGCAATTTGATGAGTTGAACACCACAGACTGCAGACTAACTAATACAAATACTCTGTGTTGTATGCCCAGCATGCTGACAGCACAGGTGAACGGAAAAAAAAAAGAGCGCCCTAGAGAGCCCCGTCTCCGAGATAGGCCCGTAAATCAGTGTCGGATTCGTGCATGGCGGTCCGGGACAGCCAGAGATGTCTATGGGTAATCACTGACAGTGCCGCGACACGGTCCTCGCATGTGGCCTGCACCTGGGAGAGGTGGAGCAGGGCGGCGGAAACCGCCAACCGCTCTCTGCCGGTGGTCAGGTGAGAGATGGAGGCCGCCAGCATCGCAGCATTTGATGTCGCTGCCGCAGCCTGGGCTGCCAAAACATATGTCCTGTCAGCCAGGAGGTATGGGAGAAATTTACTTTACGCTTAAGGGAAATATAATTATTATGTATTATACATATTAAGAAAGTAAAATAATTATCATATATATGCTATATGAAATAAATAAGTGAGGGGGAAAAACAACTCTGGGATCAACCTAAAAAAGGGAATGCATAGGATGTTCCACAACACAGGTCAGTGAATCTGTCCTTCGCCGACGGCAGGAGTGGTTTCTTGGATTCCCAAGAACCCACCACGGTTGGGTCGAGGTGTTGGGCCAGCGTCTCCTTGAGATGGGGTGTGCCTGTCCTCTGAGCCTCGAATCCCACCACCTTCCATTTGAAGGGGCAGAGGATGAAACCAGAGTGCAGGCGCCACCGGGGGCAGCCCAGGAACCCAGGTAGAAGCGGTCGAGAGAGGGCATGACAGGAATCCTAGACTCCATGTATATATATACTGAACATATACATACAGTGTGTGTGTATGTATATATATCTATATATATATATACAGATATATATACATTATAAATATTAAGAAAGTAAATTAATGATCTTGCCTATATGCTATATGCTATATGAATTAAATTAAATTATTATGCAAATTGGATTTAAGTGTCCTAAACATTTAATTTTTTGTTTATCAATTAAACTCATGGATGGTGTTGTGTCTCAGGGCTCTTTGGATCACTGAAATCAATCTCAGACACCTGTGATAATTAGTTTGCCAGGTGAGCCCAATTAAAGGAAAACTGCTTAAGAAGGACGTTCCACATTATTAAGCAGCCACAGGTTTCAAGCAACAGGGGAAAGAAAAAGCATCTCTCTGCTGCCAAAAAGCAGCAAGGTATGACAAGGTATGAAATCATTAGATATTTCACAAAAACTTAAGTGTGATCATCATACTGTTAAGAGATTTATGGCTGATTCAGAGCACAGACGTGTTGGTGCAGATAAAGGCAGAATGAGGAAGGTTTCTGCCAGACAAATTCATGGGATTCAGAGAGCAGCTGCTAAAACGCCGTTACAAAGCAGCAAACAGGTATTTGAAGCTGCTGGTGCCTCTGGAGTCCCTTGAACCTCAAGGTGTAGGATCCTCCAGAGGCTTGCAGTTGTCCATAAACCTACTATTGGGCCCCCCCCTAACCAATGCTGACAAGCAGAAACGGTTGCAGTGGGCCCAGAAATACATGAGGACTCATTTTCAAACAGTTTTGTTTACTGATGAGTGCCGTGCAACCCTGGATGGTGCAGATGGATGGAGTAGTGGATGGTTGGTGGATGGCCACCATGTCCCAACAAGGCTGTGACGTCAGCAAGGAGGTGGCGGAGTCATGTTTTGGGCCGGAATCATGGGGAGAGAGCTGGTGGGCCCCTTTAGGGTCCCTGAAGGTGTGAAAATGACCTCGGCAAATTATATCGAGTTTCTGACTGACCACTTTCTTCCATGGTACAAAAAGAACTGTGCTTTCTGTAGCAAGATCATCTTCATGCATGACAATGCACCATCTCATGCTGCAAAGAATACCTCTGTGTCACTCGCTGCTATGGGCATAAAAGGAGAGAAACTCATGGTGTGGTCCCCATCCTCCCCTGACCTCAACCCTATTGAGAACCTTGGGAGCATCCTCAAGCAAAAGATCTATGAGGGTGGGAGGCAGTTTGCATCAAAACAGCATTTCTGGGAGGCTATTCTGATGTCCTGCAAAGAAATTCAAGCAGAAACTCTCCAAAAACTCACAAGTTCAATGGATGCAAGAGTTGTGAAGGTGATATCAAAGAAGGGCTCCTATGTTACCATGTAACTTGGCCTGATAAGATGTTTTTGATTGAAACAGCTTTTGATTTCAGTAAATATGACCTCTTAATGCTGCAAATTCAACAAATGACCATTTTCAGTTCTATACAACCTATAAAATGTTTTGAAACTCTGTTGTGCATAATCATTTGGACCAGTGCATTTTGAGGTTTTTTGTTTTTTTTAAATACTGTTATCATTGGGAGGTTTGTTCAATAGCATTTGAATTATACCCTAACGGTTGATGACTTGAAAATTAACATGACTGTCATTTGCATCGACCATTCAGGAAAATCAGAGAAAAATATAATTTGCATAATAATTTGGAACGCGGTGTGTGTGTGTGTGTGTGTGTGTGTGTGTGTGTGTGTGTATATATATATATATATATATATGTGTGTGTGTATATATACTGTATATATGCAAACAACTGCACAACACCAGTGTATTTTAGATTTTAAACCACAGAATGTTTCATTTTAGTCGTATCTACAGTAAGCAGTACAGCGCAGCTCTTCAATATACTTTGTTTTATTCCACCCATTTTTCTCTAAAATTTCATTTTTATTGCAACAAGTGCTGGAGTGGGAACCCAAATGGAATGAAACCAGCTCTCAGCGCCGAATGAAAAGGTGACCACGAGTGTGCGGAGGGCCCAGATTGGAAATTTAGGCCACCCGGGGAAGGTAATTGTTTTCTAAGGGTAGCAGGGTTTTTTTGTTTTTTTTTCGTCTAAGGATATAAATAAGGAATGAGAATGGAGACTAGAGGCAGTTTATGGGTAGGTAGGCGACATGATGAGCCATCTCTCTCCCCCTCCTCCCGCTTTCTATCGCTCAGTCCCACCTCCTTTTTCTTGTCCTCTGTCACAGCAGATAACAGGGGATGTATTCATTGTAAAAGTGCGATTGAGATGCACATTTCCGATAGCCGCACATCGATGTGAGAAGGGGTGTTTATGCGCGCGTGTGTGTGTGTGTGTGTGCACGTGCACGCCTGTGTGTGCGTGTGTGTGTGTGTTTGTGTTAGCGTTCATGTGTGGATGTGTTTTTCATGACAGTTATGTGAGCTTGTCATCCTGCTCCTCTAGATCAATGGAGCACAGTTGCCTAGCAACCTGCTGATCGGAGGAAGGAGGAGAGAGGGAGAGAGAGAGAGAGAGAGAGAGGCATGGATTAGAAAGAGCAGGGATGGAGGAGTCTGGAGAGGGAAAGAAATGGAAGAAAGAAAGGGGGGAAGGAAGGAAAGTGGATGATATCAACAGAAAAGAATGCCGGGTTTTGAACAATAGCACAGAGAGGCGGCCGCCCATCAGAGCCCTAATACGACGTAACGTGTCCTAGTGGAGATTGTGTGGTGGTGTGAAGTGGATGTTTAAGTTGTTTGCATCCATCTGTGCGTGCTTGCGTGCTTGCGTGCGTGCGTGCGTGTGCACGCATGCAGCACTTGGCTGGGGACTGACGAGTTGACAATGACGACCACATCATCATGGCGAAAAAACGGAACATCAAAGCGCTGCCACGATGACGCGAGCGGCGTTCTCCCGCTCTCCCTCTCTCCCCCTCTCATGTAGCTGCTGATTTGATTATCTTTATCTTAAAGAGAACAAAGTGGCTGAACTGCACAGCGTTGGGGCGGGGGCGGAGGGTGTAGCAGCGGGGAGATAAACAGGCGAGCGAGGGAGTCGTGGGGATTGGGGTGGGGTACGGTGGAACTTTAAAGGGAGGCGTTTTGGACGAGGAGAGCCGAGATGCGATGAAGGGATCTCGTGGGAAGTAAGGACAAAAACAGAAAAGGGATGGGGGGGGGGTGTGAGAGAGAGAGAGGGAGAGAGAGAGACAGAGAGAGTCTTGACGATCAGGTGTTTCAGTGAGTTAATTTATTAATTTTTTTGGTCAGGAGGCCCCGAGAGACGCACACACACATATGCTCCCCATCTCCTGTGGTATTTGCACAGTCTCTCTGCCAGTGGTGGAAAGAGAGCAGGAGGATGGGGGAGGGGGGGGGGAGGGTTGAGAGGATGGAGGAATGAAGGGAAAGGAGGGTGTAGAGGGGGACGGGCTTCATATGTAACCAGGGAAGAGAGAGGGTGAGAGCGAGAGAGAGAGAAAGAGAGAGAGAGATACGGCTGTTTCCTCCCCAGAGGTACGCTGTGTGACAGAGTTAGGAAAACATGTGGTAGCCGAGTGGCTGTTAAACTTTATGGAGGATTGAAAATGGACAATTAGCATCTCAACGATCTTTGCTGTCACCTGGAACCCCCCCCCCCCCCCCCCCCCGCCCCCCGATCATCACCCCACCCATCACCCCTGTCGTCATAGCAACCCTCCCCTCTCTCTCTCTCTCTCTCTCTCTCCCGCTCCGCTCCCGCTTAGGGCCCGGCTTCTCACCGTCTCGCGCTTTAGCCTCCCAAACGGCGTTGCGCATGCGCTAACACAAGCAGACGACCCAAAACGGGGTGGGGGTTCACCGTCAGCCTCCCGGCTCTTCTTCCAGGCGGGCGGGTGTTTCCGGGGGCCTGCGGGGGGCCTGCGGGGGGGCGTGCGGCGAGGGGCGTGTCTTCGCTGCGCTCCCTTGTTCATTATTAACCGTGGCAGTCTTCCGAGCAGCCCAAAACCGCCCTGACCCCTTGGCCCCCCTCGCTGCCGGGTTGAGCC
>NC_137207.1:19613469-19618469 GCF_960531495.2 Zeus faber
ATCCTTCACAGACAGACCCGCACACACACGAACACTCGCAGAGATACGCCCAAATGAACACACACAGACACATGCGCATGTACACAACATTGATTTGCTGGACACATTTCTCCAAATTTGGAGGTTTGATTCCAGCCACCTGGTTCAGACATTTATTTCCCATTCACACTTTTGCTGGCATTCACAAACAGCACGAGGCATGCATACTGAGTATGTTTAATATTGATTCCTCCGGCTCCCAGAGGTTGTGCATTCACAAGGCTGACGGCTAAAGAGCGCAGGTAGTTTTCTGAACCGGCGCCGTACCAGAAAGCCTGTGAAATGCTGGGGTTTGAGCTGAATTTGGGCTGGAGGGCTGAAGAGCTGGGACACCCTGAGCCTTGTTCCCCGAGCCTTATGTGTACGGCAAAACACAAGAGCAGTATAGATCCATTATGAATTGAGGTCCTGGCTTTTTGTTAATAGCCTTTCATTGGAGCGAAACTAAGAGGCTGGAATCCGATGGTTGTTGCTTGGCTGACACCTAGCTGTCTGTGTTAATGGATCGAACTCCATTGATTGTAGGTGGCCTTCGTATGTTCCATACATAAGGTGCCAAAGTGAAGTGTGTCTACGTGAATCTATTGCCTGCCATTGAGTTGACCGGCCTGCAGCCTTCAATGTTGTGTGTATGTGTCTGTGTGTGTTTGAGCATCATTCTAATCACTATTTGAGCCTTTATTTATATACATGTATAACACTACGTAGCGGAATACAACACAATTAACACACTGTACTTACCGCTACTGATGATGATGGTGGTGAAGAAAAATGCGTTTGAGCAAATTAGCAGTTTAAAACATAATATCTGTGCTCGACAAAATACTGACCATGGGTTGTGATATTGGCTTTGAATACTGCCAAATATGCTTTTGGTCAATACAAGTGCCACTATACAGGCCCCTGTAATGATAGCCATTAGGGAAGTGAATGAAACAGCTGCCTAATGAACTCGGCTTGCCTTGTTATGGCCAATACTGTAAACGCAATCATTTCCCCCCGGCCATTTGCCCGTGTCGTCGGATTCGCTTCAGTTCATTTGCCGGGCAAATCTGCATTTTTAATCGCTCCAACTCTCCACTACGGCTTTCCTTTTTTTTCTTTTTTCTTTTTTTTTTTTTCAAACACCCACCATGAAGGAGGCTTTGGAGCTCTGCCTTAGTCATTGATTTTTTTTTTAATGACACCCAAAACCCGGTCATGCATGCATCCGCCGCTGAAAAGTGGAGTGCAGCCCGCTGTGAGCCTTCACTGCACCACCTGACGCCACCAACGAAGCGCCACCCCACCCCACTTCTGCCACACTCCGCCCAAACACGCATGAACACACCTATGCTCACCGCCATGCCCACCTTAGTGGACAGACAGTTTTCGGAGTAGATTACCATGGAGACACGGCTCCTCTCTTTACCTCCCTCTCTACCCACAAACCTCTGCTCCACCCTTCCTTCCTTCCTTCCGTCCTTCCTCACTTCCCTCCCTCCTCCACTGCTCCGTCAGCGTCACAGTCACACGATGAAGTCATCAGGTCATTACTGTAGGTGTCCATATCCATAAGGGTCTGTGTGTGTACACCGTACATTATTTTGTTCTTGTGTGTGTGTGTGTGTTAAAAGATAATAGAAAGTTGTTGTTTTTTCCCGAAGTGGAGAAAGTGAAGGTTAGTAATTGCCTACAGCTTTGGGGCTGTAGGGTGTCTATAGGTTGAATGAGGTGACAGATGGATGTATGATCCACTCTCTCCTCAGACAGCAGTGTGCTGATGGGGATAAAATAGGATCTGAGCCAGTCTGATCCTGTCTGCCTCTCTGTGGGAGTGTAGGGCTCAGTGGGAGGGGTCCTCGGTGCACATACACACACACACACACACACACACACACACACACACACACACACACACACACACACACACACACACACACAGGGATGAGCACACGGATAATATATCACATGTATAAAGAGACAGTACACACAGTTGAGTGGATAATGAGATTCCCACACAGCACAGGCAAGAAGTGGGGGCCACATGTACGCTGTGTCTCTCACACGCGCACACACACACACACACACACACACACACACACACACACACACACACACACACACACACACACACACACACACACACACGTACGTACGCGCACGCCAGTATGTGGGCTCAGGCACGACCATTTGCAGCAGCATGGTTGAGGTCCATCGCAGCAGTGCAGGTCCACAGGCTAAAAGGGAGGGGAGGCCATTAGCATATAAGGCCTCTAGCTTGGAGCACCACCTGCATTTTTTCAGTGGCGGGAGCCTGCTCTGTATTCCTGGAGTCAGGCTCTGATTTGTATGGGTGTCGCCCATGAGCACTGACGAGTGTTACAGCGGAGGACAAGTGCTACAACCATTTTCTCCCGATGGCAGTCGCAGAACTAGTAGTTAGCCTTATAAAATGGTTCCGCTAGGAGAGTTTGCTCGGTGCGGTTGGTAAGTGGGCTGGCTGTACTCGATCCAAGTGGAACAAGTATCTGATGTTCTGGGTTTGGTTCTGCCATGTGTGCAATGCCTTCTTAGGCCAGCTAATTCATTGTGCCTTTTAACATTCGAGTCAGGGTCAGTTTACCACCCCTAGTTTCTTTCAGACGTATACCGATCAGCCACAACATTAAAACTACCTCTAATAACCACTAATATTGTGTAGCTCCCCCTCGTGCCACCAAAACAGCTCTGACCCGTCAAGGCATGGACTCCACAAGACCTCTGAAGGGTCCTGTGGTATCAGGCACCAAGACGTCAGCAGCAGATCCTTTAAGTCCTGGAAGTCGTGAGGTGGGGCCCCCATGGATCAGGCTTGTTGTTCAAGCACATCCCACAGATGCTCCATCGGATCGGACCCTCACCCTCCCATCCGCATGATGTAGAAGAAAATATGATTCACCAGACCAGGCCACCTTCTTCCATTGCTCCATGGTCCAGTTCTGACGCTCACGCGCCCATTGTAGGCGCTTTCGGTGGTGGACAGGGGTCAGCATGGACACTCTGACTGGTCTGCAGCTACACAGCCCCATACAGAGCAAGCTGCGATGCACTGTGTGTTCTGACACCTTTCTATCATAGCAGCATGAACTTTTTCAGCAATTTGTGCTACAGTGGCTCTGCTGTGGGATCGGACCAGACGGACTAGACTTCACTCCCCACACGTATCGATGAGCCCATGCGCGTCCATGACCCTGTCGCCGGTTCACCGGTTGTCCTTCCTTAAACTCCTTTTGGTAGGTAGTAACCACTGCATACCGGGAACACCCCACAAGACCTGTGGTTTTGGAGATGCTCTGACCCAGTCATCTAACCATCACAATGTGCTCCTTGTCAAAGTGGCTCAGATCCTTACGCTTGCCCATTTTTCCTGCTTCAACACATCAACTTCAAGAACTGACTGTTCCCTTGCTGCCTCATATATCCCACCCCTTGACAGGTGCCACTGGAACGAGATGATCAATGTTATTCACTTCACCTGTCCGTGGTTTTAATGTTGTGGCTGACTAAGGCTTTCCCACCATTCTGATGAATAATATGGATATTTACATAGACCTCAACTGCTGGCACCAGTTGGGTTTTGCTCACCCCTTAATTTTGACACTACAGACACAATTGTTTGAAACTCTTCAGAAAAGTGAACAGGAAAGTGTTCAGTCAATTCACCCTATTTCCATAGCCCTTCACAGTACAGTGTCCAAGGGCTTCACAATTCACATTTCACATAGAAAATCAACAGCGGTCCCGTCTTCACCCTCACCTGAGCAAGGAAAACCCCCCCAGAAAAAAACGCTTGGGCAGTAAAATGGAGAAACCTTGTGAAGGGCTCATAAAAGGAGGGATCCCACTTCCAGGACTGCAATGGATGCCAAACGGGCAACGTTATTAACATTATATAGCAAGTATTAAACTATATAATATACTATGTTTAACTAAATGGTGTGGGAGTGTATTGTGCTGATGCATGACACTGCAGGTAAATGACTACAGTGCTGATGTAGGTCTGCAGTGGGTTGGAATTAGAAAATATTTGCACAATACCGATACTACAATAGCAGGTTGGTCTTAAGGGGGACTTGTCAGGTTCTATCATTTTTATTATTATTATGATTTTTCTCCTGGTTATAATTCGTCAACATCTCTTATTTGTCAAAAACACAATGGACCTTTTGGGTTTTGCAGAACATGCAAAATGTTTGCTAAATAGCAGAGTATGTGAGAAGCGCACTAAGGTTGGAATATGTTTATATGTCGGTTCCCTACATGTATAGGGGACTGTGGCTGAATTGTTTGGCTGCGATATCAGCTTTTTGGGGAAGCACAGAGGCCAGCACTGTAACGTTTTTCCTATTGCTTGTATGTTTGGTTTTCATTTGCCTTTTTATCGCTTTGGCTGTGCAGTTTATTTCATCCTTCGACGGGGAAGTTTAACAGCACCTCCCTGAACCCCGGGAGAATCGTCAACGTTGGCCTGGCCTTCCTCTTTATTATGTCCTTGAGTTTCTTCAAAATCAGAAACTGCTCCCCAAATAGATAATAGATAGATAGAGACACGGATTAATGGTTGCAGAGGAAATATCCATATCAATTTTTATCACCTATCATTAGATGGCCAAATGGGATGAGGATGTTTGTTTTTTATTTGTTGGGAGTGAGTTGAGAGATGAAGGATCAATTTCATTACGATGTATTAGGACCAGCATTACACCATTATTATAGACCACATAACTGCACCGTGTCACAGGACAGCATGATGGGCCCGAACTATATTAATATTAGCAATGTGCATAATAACCTTTCAGCATAATCATGATGCTTTTACACTGCGTCATAAGTCCGCTTCTGTGGTGGGATTAATATTCTTAGTTAATTCAATGAAGAGTAGGGTATGGAAGGTTTTTATAATAAGATAATATAAGACTTCCCTGGAGATACCCTGGAGA
>NC_137207.1:19623469-19650969 GCF_960531495.2 Zeus faber
GAACAGATGTTTGATGGCGGGCATTTGAAAGCGGCACTGTTGAACCGCCACCCTTAACGGTTAACCAAAAGAAATGGGGTAGACCGTGCCCTTTTTCTGCCTTCTTGGTAATGAATAAAGATAAAAAATGGGAGACAAAACTCACAATGTGGCCTCTCTCTTCCTTCTTTTCTGTCCTGTCTGTTTTACCCCTCTTCCCCCCTCTCCCTCTGTCTTGTCCTGTCTTTCCCTTTTTTTCTGTTCTGTCTCGGCCACCACCCTCTGTGTGAATATAGGCAAGCTCAGAGGTACAACCCGTTCCTTCCTTCGTAGGGCTTGCGGGCTGCGCTGGATGTGTTTTGTTTTTTAATTTAACGTCCTGAATGCGATGACAAGCTGCGTATTTGTGGGGCAATGCAGACATTTAGAGCTGTACGGCTTGGGGGTTCCCATTTTGCGGCAATAAATTAAATAGCAGTGTTTTCTTTATTTGCTAAGGTAAGCATTTATTGCATGTGTGCATGTGTGTGTGTGTGTGTGTGTGTGTGTGTGTGTGTGTGCGTGCGTGCGTGTGTGCGTGCGTGCGTGCGTGCGCTTCGACGTGGCGTGCTTGTGGGCATGTGTGTGACCAAACGTCGGGCCCTGGCTCCGGGTGCTTTTTTGGAAAAACGAAAGGTAGGTGCTGCTTGAGTGATTGAGCGCTGCATGACGCTGATGAATACACTGATTGGTCAATGTGAAGACAGAGCTGATGGTGATTGGCTGTGTCCCTGCCTATTGTGCTTTCTGATTGGTCGAGAGAGGACGACGTGATGTCGCGCCCCCCGCGACAGCGTGCCGTGTATTCACTGAAAAGTTATTTAATGAAACATTCAGCCGAGGTCTCAGACCCTGAATAGAGCCCAAATGACACCTCAAGCCAGCTATTAAAGCGAGGTGTGTCTATTTAGACAATTATTTCTCCATCTGAGTGTTTGACTAAGTTATGATTGCTAAGAAAGCTCCTGACGACCTCAAAACGCCGGCTGTGAAAAACCCAGATGGTTGCGAATGTTTCATCGCCTGATGTGGCATTTAAAATGATCGACTCAATGACTGTAAACTGTTAACTTACTATATGTCTCCAGTATTCATACACCGTGTCTAATTTTAATTATATTCACTTACCTGCACAGTGGCTGTTTTGGGCTGCGATTGACTAGAGATAAAAGTGTGTTGGATTCTGAATGGATTTTATTTTTTTTCCCCTCCATTTTGAGCCGCCCAAGTCTCTTTTAAGATGCATATATGTGAAAAAAGCCGTCGGTGTGTGGGAGTGTGTGTGCGTGCGTGAGTATATGTATTTGCTCTGCATACTGAGATGTAAAGGCTGTCAAATGGTGCAAATGAAGCCTAGCTTAGGTTAGCACAGTGCAAAGAGGCTTTTTGAGGAGCCGGCAAAGCTGAAATGAGTTTCTTTGAGGGGGTGGATACGGTGGGGGTTGTCACAGAAAGATATAGCGTGTGTGCGTGTCACTCTGTGTGTGTGTGTGTGTGTGCGCGCGTGCGCCTGAGTGCCTGCGGAGGTGCGCGTGCTCGAGAAACACGGAAAAAAGAGACGTCTGCCGGAGAGAAGGGGAAGAAATGATAGATTGAGAGAGAAGACGGGAAGGAGGGAGGGAGGGAGGGAGGGAGGGAGATAAATGGACTCCTCCTCTCCTCTGTGATGTAAAGCGCCAGCCTGTATCTCCAAAGGGCCAGCGGTGCGCCAGTCTGCCCTCTGCCTGTCTCCCTCGTTCTTCCCTCGGCCCTCCGATGAGGACCTTTTACAACCCCCGCTCACCCCCTGCCCCCCCGCCACCCTCCAACCTCCTTCATAAAAACTCCACTATCTCCTTTTTGTTGAAAACTATACCCACAGATCACTAATCAGCGTGTGTGTGTGTGTGTGTGTGTGTGTGTGTGTGTGTGTGTGTGTGTGTGTGCGCGCGTGTGTGCGTACGTGCGTGTGACGTGGCATGAATGGAGAGGAGAGGAGGGAGAAAAGAGGAAGCCAAATTGGATTTTCATAAGTATCGGGCAGCAAAGGGAAGAGGAGGGAAATGGATTTTCTCTCTCTTTCTCTCTCTTTCACTCTTTCTCTCTCTCTCTCTCTCAGTGAAAAGTATTGAGCAGCAATAATCGGGATGGAAAATGTGCTTAGAGACCGGGTCGCTGATTTTTTTCTGTCTGTCTGGCCAGAGAAATAATTTTTTTTTTTTTAATAAAATGCTAGTTTCTGGACGAATCAGCGACTGGATGCTCTTCACAGGATTTGAGGAGCGCTGTCTCTCTCTCTCTCTCTCTCTCTCTCTCTCTCTCTCTCTCTCTCTCTCTCCGCCGTCCTAATTGGTGTCATTCTTGTTTGTGCTTTCATTCAGTTATTTGTTTGTTTGTTCGTCATTCCGTCCGAGCGTCTTCTCCGTATCAAATCTGTGCGTGACCTTTAAGCAGCTCACGTACAGTTACGTACGTGCACGCACATGGACGAATGGGCAGACGGTCGAATAGACCACACACACACACACACACACACACACACACACACAATAACCTTTACAGAGTGTCTGCTGATAGGTGAACGAGTGTGTTCAGTGTACATATGCATGCATGAGTAAGGCTGCCTGACATATTCTTCATGGTCAGTGGAGGAAAAGCAGAGGAGAGCGTGAGGTGTGTGTGTGTGTGTGTGTGTGTGTGCGCGCACGCGTATTTTTCTGTGTGTGTGTGTCTGTGTGTGTGTTAGGAGGAGGTGGATTGTGACTCATCACTCGTGACTCATAAAGCGTTGGCAATCAAAGAAGCTCATTTTAACACGCGCACACACACACACACACACGCACACACACACACGGACACACACCTCCGCTGGCAAAACCGCCTAATTTACACACACACACACACACACACACACACACACACACACACACACACACACACACACACACACACACTTAGGGTCCAAACATATATTTGTGTACCAACGCTACTTTGGTATTCCTCCGTGCGGTTGTCTTTTGCCATTCCTTTTTTCCCCCTCTTTCCTGACCCCCGCCTCCTCTTCTCTCTCTTATCTCTCAAACACACACACACACACACACACACACACACACACACACACACTTGCACACTCTCTTACACATGCACGCAAGCACAAGGGGAGCTGCTCCTTGCTGACTGCACCATATGCAGGCTTGGGAGCTGCAGCAGACGCCAAGGCATTAGGAAAGCAGTCGGCACCAGCAGCTCCGAGTACACCATGTCTTCCTGCTTCCCCCTCACTCAGCAGCCTCTTCCGCTCACAAGCCCTGTGCAGCCATATAACCACCCATCTATACATACGTAGATGGATGGATCTATCGATAGATAGATCGATAAATAGATAGATAGTAGATAGATAGACAGATAGATCGATAGATAGATAGATAGATAGATAGATAGAAAAATGAATCTATAGATAGATAAGTAGATGGATCTATAGATAGATAGATAGATAGATAGATAGATGGATCAATGGATAGATAGATGATAGATAGATGGATAGTAAGATGGATAGATAGATAGATGGATGATAGATAGATAGATACAAAGATAGATAGCACAGCGAGTATCATGCGCCAGCTCCTCATCCTTTTTAAATGTGCTTGATGTCTTTTTAATTGGTTTTAAATTATGTAAGATCACAAGTGTTTTCCACTACGTGAGCAACTCTGACCGCCAGAAAGTGATGAAGTAGTTCTGTTTTGCATGTGTTCAATCCACCAAAAGTCACGAAAATAACATATCTCATAGTTCTGTCCACATTCTCCAACCGCCACTGATGGAAAGTAACAGAGTAAAAGTACTTTGTCCAAGGCCATTTTTCAAGTATCCGTACTTACTCAAACAGATTCGGTTTTGGGGGCTTTCGACTTTTACTCCACTACATGTCAAAGCAAATATTTATATATATTTATCGTGTAAGATTAGTTAAAAAAATAAGTAAAGATTGATATTCTTGCACATCAAAGCAAGCCATCCCCCAAAAAATTAGGGACTGATCTGGAACTGATCATTTTGGATTATTCATCAATGATTCATCAGGTCCATATCCTCGTAAATTACAATTTTCGGGGCGGTTTGCATGAACATTCATCTGCAGTAAAAAAGGTACAATAGCACTTCATCAGGTTCTTTTATATCAGGGAACTGGCTATGACGACTGCTTTGACTTTTAATACTTAAAGAGCAACCAACTTATATCCTTTTACCTACGTCGAAATGTCAATGTGATCCCTCTGCTTTTACGAGAGGCATTTTGTGCATTATTATCATTAGGAGCATTTGTGCTTTCACCCAGTACTATTTCCACCATTGCGGAGGATCAAAACAAGCAGCTTCCGCTCTGTGTAAATCACAGTGTATTACAAAGCGACGCTCGCTGACACATCAGACCTCCCACGGTCGCTGTAATAAAGCAACAGCTCCGCCCGCAGCGCTCGCCGCCGCCGCCACCACCGCCGCCGCCACCACCGCCGCCGCCACCGTTCGGCTCCCCTATTCGCACGATTAGTGGAAAGTTAAGAATCGCACGCTGGCCAATGCTTTCCTATTTCTTGCGACGCGCTTTTTTCCAGCTCGACCGATTAGACCGAGGTGAGAGGTGGACTATTTAAGGGACTGGAGCAGGGGGGAGGAGGGCGGCGGTGGTGGGGGGGTGAAGAGGAAAAGACAGAGGGTGAGTGGAGGGAGGGAGAGAGAGAGAGAGAGGGAGGGGGGGGGGCTGGGGTAGAGCGGGAGAGTGTGGAGAAGCGATGGCAAGCAGAGATAGGGAGGCGGCGGGAGGAGGTGTGAGGAGGGGCGTGTGGAGAAGGTCGAAGACAGCCAAGGAGACCAAGCAGGAGATAGCAGATGAGAGCGCAGTTTTTTTTTTTGTTTCATTTTTTTGGGGGTTTTTTTTTTTGGTTTTTTTTAACCGCAACGGAAGGAGGAAAGGGGAGGAGGGAGCGGATGGACAAGCTCACGCCCAAACAGGGGTAGAATTGGCTCGCAACGCATCGTAAAATGGTTGGGTCTGCCTCCGAACGGGCCCCATCACTCGTTCCAGCCATTTTTATTTTATATGTGTTGGTCTGTGTGTGTGTGTGTGTGTGTGTGTGGGGGGGGGGGGGGGGTGGGAGTTTTTTTTGCCCCAATTGACAATTCACCCTGCTACCGCATCTGGCATGTGAAATTCATTCTTGTCACAGTTCGCCAAAACAGAGGCACGCGCACACCTTATACGAAGCGGTAATCAACATGCGGGCGTGCGCGCACAAAGAGGAGCAGCGGCGCCTCCTCATTGCGCTTGTTTGGCGTAACTAGGACATCTGAAATAGCCGCAGCATTCATTACCAGCCCATTACGCGACCTTTGTGGAAATAAATGGTTTATGCTCCCGTAATTTGGCTGGATGTAAACAAGAGTAAAATATTAAAAGGGGGTTCATTTGGTCCGTGTTTATGTCGGCATGTGCACGTGAGTGCGCATATGGGAGTCTATTTCCTACCCCCATCCTTTATCCAGACGGTTTAAGACTCTTCTATGGGCTGTCAGAGCCGGTGAGCACCCATGACATCCACGTGATCGAATGTTCCCCTTTTTTTTCCCAGTGTGTGTGTGTGCGATTGTGTTTTTTTTGCCTCCACATTTTCAATTATCCATACGTGTGTGTGTGTGTGTGTGTGTGTGCGTGCGTGCGTGCGTGTGTGTGGCTTTGAGTGTGTATGTTTTGCCGTGTGTGTAAAAGGGATGAAACTGACTCTGATCTTATCCAGCTTAAGACAAATACACTGTTCTGCCTGCAGACATTGTCATGGAAACAAGCTGGTTTCCCTGGGTACCAGAGGAAAGGCCAAACCCCAGCCAGCTATAGACAGAGAGAGAGAGAGAGAGAGAGAGAGAGAGAGAGAGAGAGAGAGAGATACAGAAGAGGGCGGGTGGAACAGGAACTGGGCTTTTCCTTTTCCATCTGGTCCCTTCCTGAAGAGTCATTTCTCCAAAAAATCGTTTACTCTTCATACGATCTGTGCTTTTGATGACGTCTTCTTTTAAAATAAATTCTCCTCATTATTCAATGAGATTTTATTTCAGACTGCTGCCCTCAGGTATGGCATCAGGCATCTTCTATCACACACTAATATATTATATATATGTCACATAATAACTCAAAACATTTTTTTCTTGGACTCCTGGATGTGTTACAGTAGGAACACCACTGTCTGAATTAGTTCAAATAAAAGCGTAGTTCATTCCCACAAGAAAAAATGTAATCCGTCAACACAATCACCGCACGGACACATGCAGGGTGCCGTACTCCAAAAATGATCTTTTTCCGTCCACACACACAAATGATGCATCTAGCGGAGGTCCCATTTAAAAGAGGGAAAAGCTGCGACGCCCCAATACGTCCACGACAGCGGCGGCGGTTCAGGCGGAGCCGGTGACAGTTGTTTTCCCTCACACCAGGCACATCTCATTTTCCGAAAAAAAGAAAGTCTTCAATTTCAAAAAATGCATTAGGGACCGGCGGGTTTTTTTTTTGTTTTTTTTTTCCTTCTCTCCCCGAGACAAGCGCTCTGTCAGCGGCGTGACAGCAGTGTTATTCCCGACCCCCAGATATCCCTCCCATGTGCCGGGGCACGATGGCCCTGCGGCTCTCCGAGGCAAATAGAGCGACACTCCCAGATGGAAAAAAGCCTGGCGGGAGAAAAAAATAAAAAACATCTTCATATATTTATATATATATATATATATATATATATGTTCATGAAAAGCTCCTCGGCTTGGATCTTTCCACGTTTTGGGGGCCTAGCCAAGTCAACATACATTTAGAATGCATTGATTAGACTGTGTACAGTCTCTGGCTGTAAATACACCCCAAGCACAAACCGATAATCCATGTGGGGCTGTCATTAAGGAAGCGCACTGCCACATGTGGGATTTCGGGTCTGTGTATGTAAATGTGCGCCCGCGCTTGAAAAACTGTTCCCCTCCCCGTGTGTGCGCGTGTGTGTGTGTGTGTGTGTGTGTGTGTGTGTGTGTGTGTGTGTGTGTGTGTGTGTGTGTGTGTGTGTGTGTTTGCGTGTGTGTGTGTGCGTGTGTGTGTTTGGGTGCACAAGGAAGGAGTCTGAGGGGAGCTGATAGCAGGAATGCATGGTGGGCTAAAAACGAGGTGGCGGGGAATTGCAGCGTGCTATCTCCAGAATGACAGAGCGGCCGTGATTGAGGCTCGCTACTCCAGGATTTAGATACACCGCGCGTTTTTTCTTTTTTTCTCTCTCTCTCTCTCTCTCTCTCTCTTTTCCCGCCCTCTCTCTCTCTTTTCTCCCAGCCATCCTCTCTCTACTTGCCCCCCCTCCCGCTCTCACCTCTCTCTCTCTCTCTCTCTCTCTCTCGCTCGTGCTCTTTTTCTCTCTCTATCTCTTTTCCCTGCCATTTTGAGTTACTCCCCTCGACGAGTCTTCCCTCGCGCTCCCTCCATCCGTCGCAACCCTCCCCCCCCCCCCCCCCTTTCATTTCACAGGTTGTTGTTTTTTTAAACATCTATTTATCCCGTTTCCATTCCTCCTGCATCCCCACATCCCCTTATCTCTCTCTCTCTCTCTCTCTCGCTCGCTCTCCCGCCACCTGACTCTGTCTATCAGGTGCTGTATAATGCAGGCTCCCCTGATGGGCTCCCTGCCTCCAGCCGCCATTTTGATTCAGTACAGCTGTCCATGATAATGTACTGTTCGCTCAATCACCTCCCCCATCTACAGTATCCCCCTTTCTTCCTGTCTGTCCGTCTTGTCTGTCTGTCTGTCTGCCTGTCTGTCTGTCCCGCTCACCTCTCCTCTCTCTCAGTGACAACATATTTGCATCTGCAGCGCTTGTGACATGGTGTTGCCATGGAAATAACAAATTAGCGTGTGAAAGGTTGACGACCCTCAAGAGGAGACAAAGCTGTGCAAGATGGGCATACCACCCCGCATGAACTTTTCAACACACACATGTGCACGCTCACACACACACACGCACGCGTGCACGAACACACACACACACACACACACACACACGCATGCACGCATGCACACACACACACACACAGATCGCACACACACACATACACACGCACACACACACACACACACACACACACACACACAGCCCATCACTGGCTCATATTCTGCCTTATTTATTAAAGTGGTGCATTGGTCCCAAGGTCTCATGCCAATCACTCTTTCTTTTTCTCAACTTTCCACCTCTCCCTCCCCTGTCTTCCTGCTCTCCTCCATCACCACTTCATCTCCGTCCGTCCGTCCGTCGGTCCGTCCGTCCGTCCTTCACCCCCCCCCCCCCTTCCTCCACTTCTTTTTTCCCCGCTCAATTATTCCCTCGGTCAAATATTATCTTCATAAAAAGTACCCAACCCAACTATCCCTCCCTCCCACTCTTAAATGGAGTGTTTTTCTCTTTTTTATCTATTTTCTCCTTCCATTTCCTGGATCCCCGGTCGTTCATTTGTTTATATGTTTTTGGCATTTGTATTTGTGTGATAAAAGCAACAACTAAATGTGTGTGTGTGTGTGTGTGTGTGTGTGTGTGTGTGTGTGTGTGTGTGTGTGTGTGTGTGTGTGTGTGTGTGTGTGTGTGTGTGTGTGTGTGTGTGTGTGTGTGTGTGTGTGTGTGTGTGTGTGTGAGTGAGATATTTTAGACCCCTGAAGCGACAGTGTGTTTCTATCTTCTAAATTGAAGGCTCTTTGGGTGCATGTCACTAAATTGCTGTTGAATAAATTAGGGGGAAATGAGGTCATGTTTAATTTAATAAGCAGTGGACGAACAGAGACAGGAGAAGCCAAGCAGGGGAATAGATAACATCTCCAAATACAGATCTATAATATGAATCAATATTTAATATTCACTCATTTTGTATAGAAACAAGCTTGTTTCTGGAATATTGTATTTTCTTCTATTGTATTTTCTGCTCTAAAAAAAATGTCTTTTTTTAATTATACAGTGAACTTTTACGATCGCTATTTGACTCGGGAGCAGGTGTACATTTTGTTTTACAAAATCCGAACTGTTTCAAAATTGATTGAATTGACGCACATTTGCTTCCACTAACATTTTAGACAATAATTTGTTCGGCTAATTTCATGCCTCTTTGTTCGTTTACTTTACCCCCCCACCTCTTTTCTTTCCCTCTCTCTCTGTTTCATCCAGTCCTTGACGGACAGAGCTCTCCGCAGGACGAAGTGTGACATGTGGTGTCTGTCAGTGTCTGTCTCGTTGTTTACTCTGAGCTAATACTGACTCAATCCATTAATCTGAGCTACATTAAATCCACCCCACCCGGCCCACTCCACAACGAGAGAGAGGGAGCGAGCGAGAGAGAGAGAGAGAGAGAGAGAGAGAGAGAGAGAGAGAGAGAGAGAGAGAGAGAGAGAGAGAGAGAGAGAGAGAGAGAGAGTGAGTGGGTGGCTGCCTGCATTCATGCATGACACATACATATGTGATCCGACACGATTGTTCTCCAAATCTTGGTTGTGTGTGTCTCCCTGTGTGTGTGTGTGTGTGTGTGTGTGTGTGTGTGTGTGTGTGTGTGTGTGTGTGTGTGTGTGTGTGTGTGTGTGTGTGTGTGTGTGTGTGTGTGTGTGTCATGCGTGTGACTAAAGCAGTGTGTGTGAACATTCTGTGTGTTTAGTGGCGGCCTCCGCTCGTATTTCATTTGTAGCCATTCTAGTCGAGACTATGATAGAATATGAATAGACTATGATTATACGACTAGTCTCTATGAATCACCAGCCTGTGTTTATTTGAGCTATAGTGGGGCAAAATAGCTTAAAATAATGTATGACTTAAATTAAAATACACAAATTCATAATAAAAAAAACATAAGTGCATTTAATTTCAAACCATCACACCCAATTTTTATTGTTTTTTTGTCTGGAATGGGCTTCTGTGTGTGGTCCCCTAATTATCATCCCAAGGGAGTCAACATCAGAGCTTGTTTATTATCATATATCCATTTAGAAGCAAACCAAACAGCCTCTACAACTGCTCTTTGAAAATAAAAGACATAAAAAAAAGAATAGGTCTCAAATGAATGGCGGGAATATTCATTCACATTTAAATCCTTGTAAACAAATCATTTTGAATTGCACTTATTCTAACAAATGACCTGTAGACTATTTTGGCCCATCCCCAGTGTGTGTGTGTGTGTGTGTGTGTGTGTGTGTGTGTGTGTGTGTGTGTGTGTGTGTGTGTGTGTGTGTGTGTGTGTGTGTGTGTGTGTGTGTGTGTGTGTGTGTGTGTGTGTGTGTTGCGTGCGTGCGTTCTCGTGCTCGTTTTCATGCTCGCGGGTGCTCCAGATCGATGCCGAGATGCTTTATGTCCTCCTGTCTGCTCTAATGACATGTGTGTAAATTAGCTACAGCATGGCAGAGCGCCGCGGTGTAACCTAATGGCTCCGCTGTAAATTAGCGGCAGAACGCCGGCGGACGGCCGTGTGTGTTCTCTTTGTCAACAACACAGTTCCTCTCGCTCTCTCTCTCTCTCTTCACCATCTCATCTGCATCTGTCTGCTCACGTGCACGCCTGGCTGAATATTTATGTGTGTGTGTGTGTGTGTGTGTGTGTGTGTGTCTTTAACTCTGTTACTGTTTCTTACTGTGTGTGTCTTCCATGTTTGTGTGTTGTGTTACGGTTTTTCATGCGTTCCGTGTGTGTGTTTCCTTTCTCATTTTCTCTCGCTCTCCCATCTCTCTCTTTCCCCCCATCCCTCTCTTGCTCTCTCTCTCTCTCTCGCTCTCTTTCTCCCTCTCTCTCTCTCTCTCAGTAAAGACTAGCCCGAGGCCTCGAGTTGGTAATAGCTTTTCTGACAGCAATACACCAATATTTACAGAGACCAGCCACCCACCCTCACACACATTTCATACACACACACACACACACACACACACACACACACACACACACACACACACACACACGCACAACCATACAACTCATATACTCATTTATATATATATATATATTTATACTGTATATACCGATCAGCCACAACATTAAAACCACTGACAGGTGAAGTGAATTACATTGTTCATCTTGTTCCAGTGGCACCTTTCAAGGGGTGGGATATATTAGGCAGCAAATGAACACTCAGTTCTTGAAGTTGATGTGTTGGAAGCAGGAAAAATGGTCAAGCATAAGGATCTGAGCCACTTTGACAAGGACCAAATTGTGATGGCTAGACAACTGGGTCAGAGCATCTCCAAAACCGCAGGTCTTGTGGGGTGTTCCCGGCATGCAGTGGTTTCTACCTACCAAGCGTGCTCCAAGGAAGAACAACCGGTGAACCGGCAACAGGGCAATGGGCGCCATGATGCACGTGAGGAGTGTCTAGCCAGTGTGGTCCAATCCCACAGAAGAGCTACTGGAGCACAAACTGCTGAAAAAGTTCATGCTGCTATGATAGAAAGGTGTCAGAACACCACACAGTGCGGCAGACCAGTCAGAGTGTCCATGCTGACCCCTGTCCACCACCCAAAGCACCTAACATGGGCACATGAGCTTCAGAACTGGACCATGGAGTGGAAGGAAGAAGGGGGCCTGGTTTGATGAATTATGTTTTCTTTTACATCATGTGGATGGCCTGGTGCATGTGCGTCTCTAACCTGGGGAAGAGATGGCACCAGAGGCAGTGTGATGCTCTGGGCAATGTTTCTCTTGAGTAACCTTGGGTCCTGGCATTCATGTGGATGTTTCTTTGACACGTACCTACCTACACATTGTTGCAGACCAAGTTCACCCCTTTATGGCAACAGTATTCCCTGACGGCAGTGGCCACACTGCAAACATTGTTCAGGAATGATTTGGGGAACATGACAGAGTTCAAGGTGTTGACTGGCCCGCAAATTCCCCAGATCAACAACAAGCCCGATCCATGAGAGCCCCACCTCGCATCTTACAGGACTTGCAGGGACTGCTGTGGTATCTGTCTTGGTGCCAGATACCACAGGACACCTTCAGAGGTTTTTTGGAGTCTCGACCGGTCAGAGCTGTTTTGGCGGCAGAAGCCGGAGGTACACAGTATTAGACGGGTGGTTTTAATGTTGTGGCTGATTGGTGTATGTATATATATATATATATATATATACACTGTGTGTGTGTGTGTGTGTGTGTGTGTGTGTGTGTGTGTGACACAAACACACACATACACATATGACATAGAAGCGAGTGACATATGTACGTATATGTATATATATGTATATATATATATATATTCAGTGATCAGCCACAACATTGAAACTACACAAACACACACACACACACACTTAATTAACATGCTGGGAGGGAGATATCATGCACCAGAGGGGGCTCACACACATGCTGGCAAGCAACGCACTGTTTTCTCGCTTGTCTACATATTGGCATTCACATTTGATGTGTGTTTTTTTCAAGCTGCTACAGAGGCAAAGAGAAACAGTTTAGCTCAATGCCTCTTTGAATTCTGATATATTCTCTCGCTCCCTCCCTTTCTGCCATTATTCTCTCCCGTGTTGTAGTCAGTCGAGTGCGGACGACTCAGCTCCTGCATTTCTCCAGCTGCTGCCGCCTCAGTAACCTATTGTACTTCAGTGTGTTCATTACCCGGCCTCCGTCTGTTTCTTCCTCCACACCCCTTCTTCCTCTCCAGTAGAACTGAGTCTGTCTCTGTCTCCATCTCCCGGTCTGTCTCCACTCTCTCTGTCTCTCTCTCTGTCTCTCTCTCTGTCTCTCTCTCTCTCTCTCTCTCTCTCTCTCTCTCTCTCTCGTTCCAGCCTGACCCAGTGTGTTAACCCCCCCCCCCCACCCCCCTCCTCCTCATTAGTGTAGAGAGAGAAGATGGTAGCTTCGCCGGAGGCTCACATAGAAAGACAGAGGCGACGCTAGCAACCATTAAGTAGGGATAAAAGGAGGCCAGAGACTTACTCTGGGAGGGGTGGAAGGAGGGAGGCAAAAAGAAGGTGTGAAAGATGGAGGGACGACGGTGAGGACAAGCAGAGAGAGAGAGAGAGAGAGAGAGAGAGAGAGGGTGCGGGGGAGTGGGTGATGCTGAGAGGGGGAGGGGGTGTGAAGGAGACAGATAACGTCACTCCCGCTTGTGTATGCCGACACAATGGTGCAATCATCCCGATGCGAGCGCCGTGCAGATGTGTGTGTAGGCGTCTTTTTCTTTTTTGAACGCTGGTCTGCGTGGTGTTGTGCCTGCGTGCGAGGCGTGCGCATGCGTGCTGATAAGGATGTGAATGCTTAAGGATGATGGATTGCAAAACCTTGGTCTGGTGTCCTTGGGGGTCACTGAGGGTGCGCGCGGTAAGTTTCTATTGGCTCCCTGCCTGCTATTCTGAATTCTAATTGGTCCATCGCGCCCACTGCGGCTGGAATATTGCTTAAAGGCCTCTCGCTCTCCGTCCTGATCATCAGTCTTTGCCTCTCCTGCAAATAAAACCCCTAAAAGTATCCAGCCCTCTGTCTCTCTCAAAATACACCCAAACAAGCACGCGCATTCACACAGTGTGGAACCTGTGAATGTCAGGAAATCGGCCATGTTGTCAAACAAGAGAACATCAGCTTTTCTCTGAAAAGGGAGATGGCAGGTTTCATAACCAGTCTGGAACGTCACTGATTCACGACTGCCGCTCTCACATCCAAACAGTTTAATCTCCAACCCACACGGATGATCAAAGCTTGTTTACACTACACTCCTCGGTGCAATTAGAGAGGTATGGAAGGGAAACGTTTCTTCCAGGAGCTGGCAGTAGCATGGCATTCCGCTTGACAATATCAACACGTTAAGCCTCTTACACAATGTGTCGGGGGGGTGGGGGTTTCGTACCCCGCACCCAAATCAAATCTAACCAGACCTCGCTGAGCTTTGTTTTACCTTGGCTGGCTCTGGTGATGAACATCCACCTCTTGTCATGTTTTGAGCGTTCCGGGGCGAGAGCCGTGTGGGCAACAGCGGATTAGGAGTAGCGTAGCCCTACTAACGTCTCACGTCTCTCTGCTCCATTTTCCCTCTCCTTCGCTCCCGCCTTCGCCGCCATCCTCCTTCCACCCCCCCCCCCCCCCCCCCTGTGACCCGCCACTCTCCATTCCATCATCCCAATCCCCAAAACAGCCCGCGAGGAGTACATGGCCACCTTCAAGGGCTCGGAGTACTTCTGCTACGACCTGTCGCCAAGCCCCATCCAGTCCAGCAGCGACGAGATCACGCTCTCCTTCAAGACGCTGCAGCGCAATGGCCTCATGCTGCACACGGGCAAGTCGGCCGACTACGTCAACCTGGCGCTGAAGAATGGCGCCGTGTCCCTGGTCATCAACCTGGGCTCGGGGGCCTTTGAGGCCCTGGTGGAGCCAGTCAATGGCAAGTTCAACGACAACGCCTGGCACGATGTCAAGGTCACCCGCAACCTGAGACAGGTAACCAGGAAACAGGAGATGGGAGAGGGGGAGAGAGAAAGAGAAGGAGGATGCACAGGGCAGAGGAGGGAAGTAGGGGGAGGACAAAAGGGGGCACAGGAGAAGCGATGCAGAACACAGATTAGCTCCAGTGGTATTCATAAAACATAAAGGATACGGCGGGTGTCAGGGGACGCGGCGAGGGCACAGAAAGGTGAGTCGAGCGTCTGTCGGGTGATAGAAAACACAGCGGCGCGGCGGATGATGGACGGAGGTGCGAGTAGACGGAGGCGACGAGCGGCCGCGCGACACCTTTTGAATGAATACTTCAGGAAAACAAGCGGGGCAGTCGTACAGTTGGAACAGCAGACTAGCTTATGTAGTTGTCTGAGCGCGACCGGGCAGCAACATTAAACGCTCCAGTCTGCCAGGAAGAGATTAATCACAGTAGACGCCGCCGCCAGTGGTCGGCCTCCCAGCGGCGGAGAGGAGCATGCGGTAGAGAGGGAATATCTGAGGCTTTGGTCTTAGTTTACACAAGGTTAACCACCAGACCTGCACTGCCATCAGCTTTGGGTGAGTGCCTCTTCAACTGTGTGTGTGTGTGTGGGTGCGCGCGCGCGTGTGGTGGCGTTCGTATGACTATCTGTACGAGAGAAAGTCTGCGTGAAAGAGGGACGGTCGGGGGCTGCCGGCACTCAGGTGTTGGTATCCCACCTGTGCTCTGCCTCTCCTGTTTGCCTGTCTTGTACTACTAACCTGACTACTAACCTGTTTACTAACCTGCTAGTGAAAACTAACCACCATCCATGGAATGATTCATTCTACTAACCTAACCTGTTCCCTTCTCCTAGCGACACCACTCCAACCAACCTACTAACCTTGCCAGAGGCCTTCTATAGCGTTTTTTTTATTTTTTTATTATTTATTTCCAAAGTTGTTCTGTTCACAGTTTTTTTTTTTGCTTTCCTTTCTCCCCCTCTCCTACAAAGCACTCAGGCATTGGACACGCTATGGTAAACAAACTCCATTGTTCGGTAGATATCATTCTAATTGTTTCTTAGTTTGGGTTTGCCCCCGTGTCTATTTCCTTTTTGGCCCATAGGCATCAAAACCAAATCAAAAAAAGAAAAAAAGAAAAAAAAAGGATAACTGCGGTTGGTAATCTTTTACACTTAAAAAGCCCCCCCCCCCCCCCCCCCCCTTCAGCCCTGCTCTTTGCCAA
Source organism: Zeus faber (assembly GCF_960531495.2). NCBI lineage: Eukaryota > Metazoa > Chordata > Actinopteri > Zeiformes > Zeidae > Zeus > Zeus faber. The sequence goes on from NC_137207.1 coordinate 19,639,137, forward strand.
CACCGATTTTACTTTTCACACCCCCCTTCCCTTGTTTTTTGTTTTTTTTTCCCCTTCTTTCTTTTTGCCGTTCACACTTATCACCCTGTGATGGACGTAGGCGTCTACCGATTGGCTCATCCCTCACCTGCACGCAGTCAGGAACCCCCCCCACCCCCCACCCCCCACACCCCCCGCTCCCTGCATGATGTAACCTCAAAAGCCTTCCCCTCTCTGGCTGGTCCGTCAGCACGGAGGAGAGAGCCTCCCTCAGCCTCTCCCCTTCTAATAATGATTCCTTCTCCTTTTTTTTTCTTTCCTTTGTTTGACGCTGCCGCTGCATGTTCTCCATTGCACCTCCGGGCTGAGAGTCACGCCGTGTTCCCTTAATGTGCTCGCTTGCTTTTTATTAACCCCTCCCCCCGCTCCCTCCGAAAAAAAACCCGCTGTTTTGCATGGAGACGGAGAGGAGCCGGCCGCATGTGTCATGTGTATATGTGCGTGTGGAATGAGCCGAAACGCTAACCCATCTAACACCTGTCTGTGTGTGTATATGTTCATCAATAGATATATAGATATATATACATATATATTATCAATGTATGCGTGTTTCACCCCCACCTCATTCAGAGTCGCTGATCTAACAAGCGACTGAGCCCCAGACTGCAGAACTTACTAACACCATCATCACAACTAATACTGGACACACCACATCATCACAACTACTAACTGCATTGACATCATTACCCCCAACCGAACCACCATTCAGTAACCCAACACAGCTCGGCCTGAGACAACTAACATAACTGCGACTGCCAGCAGTGTCACCACAAACAACTAACTGCAACTAACTAGTAAATAATACTAACAACAACTAACAGTCTTGTACAGCACTAACCAGCCCGTGGAGGCCTTACTAACATCTAACTCTCTGGGCATAACAGCCCAGGAACAATAACCACCCTCAGCAAGAGGGAATTTTGTACAAAGACCGCTCTCTATGAGCGGTGTAAAACGGATACTCAAATGCAAGCCTTGGATGGGTAATATTATGGTAGCTGCAATTGATTGGTAGTTTTTATGATACTTTACTGCCCTTTACAAGGGAGTGGCCCAACGGAAAGGCCACCGTCTTCTCTGCAAGGCAGGGGTAGAGTAAGCAAGGTTTTTAGTTAGTACCGGCAATTTGAAATGGTTCAGTGGGATAAGCTCTTTCCCAATAGCAAAGCGAGATTTTTTTTCAAATCCGACAAATAGCTTGTAGTCTTGCATTATATGTTAACGAAAGCTTCACTCAGTCAGCTTATAATGGAAAGCCTGTCAACGCAGCCCTCACTTAAAATTGGGTTGCCTTATTGCTCCGTTCTGGCTGGCCTGCACTCACATGTGCGGTTGGGAAATAATAGGCTGGCCTCAAAAGGGCAGACTTGGTGTAAACACTTACAGTCCACCAGTGCTGGAGCTGAAGATTAGATTTGGCCAGCAGAATATGGTCATCCATCACAGGTGGACTGCAATAGGCTGCTGTAGAGTGGGTCCGCCACGGCAAGAGAGCCCCAAAGAAGCCAAGCCATGTCGCCTGATCCCACTTTAAGAATATGTTTAAGTATAAGTTGCAGCTCCGGGTACAGAGTACATTCCTGTTACTGTCGGCAAACTGGGCCAGGACTAAATCTGGCAACTGTCGTTTCAGCAGCACGAACCAACCTGTTTATTGTGCCAGCGGTAGCAGAAAAGCCAAGACTCAGCGCAGCTCAATTAAACCGCACAGTTAGCGCTAATCCAACCACACCAAAATCAAATTCCCAACAGCAACACTGAACAATTCCCTGACCCGATTAGACCATCCCACCACCAGAACGCACACACATTAGCTGCCAGAGTAATGGGGGCTAATTCGACTGGTCAGCGCCTAGCTAGTGCTTAGCGCTGCCTTTGGTGTGAGTATATAGCGTGTCCTTTCCCTGTGCTTTGTTGTGTAGGTGACCATTTCCGTGGATGGCATCCTGACCACCACGGGCTACACCCAGGAGGACTACACCATGCTGGGCTCCGACGACTTCTTCTATGTGGGGGGGAGCCCCAGCACAGCGGACCTCCCCGGATCGCCAGTCAGCAACAACTTCATGGGTTGCCTCAAGGAGGTGGGGCACGCGCACACACAAACAGAAACCTCAACACACCTCAAAAAAAAAAAAAAAAGCCCATGCACTCACGCCACGGGCCAGATAATAAACACTTTGGACTTTCTCCTCTGCCCCGTCTCGATTCCTCTCCTTTTTCCACCGCGCTCTCTGGCTCGCCGTCGCCAACGTGCCCAAGCGTTGCGTGCGCACGTTTTCTAATAAAGCGCGCGCGCACACACGGCGTTGCGTCCATTTGGCAGAGCCACACAGGCGCACCCCGACACACGCGGCCTCACCCTGCGCAGCATCAGAGAGAATCAGCGATGAGCGTCCTAGAGGGAGAAGACGCGGCGCAAAGCACTAACATGCTAATTAGCTACGCCACGGAGACGCTCCATCCATCCGCTCTGCTCCAAATGGGCCACAACACAGCCACAGCAGCGCACGCACACGCACACGCACATATGATCATAGGTCCATGCGTGCGCACATGTCGACGGACAAACCCGTGGAAACTCCGAGGCGCATACGCTCACTGCAGTAACGTACACACAGTCGCCCTTTCATTCACAGAGCTGCACAGGGAGGCATAAACAAACAACCAAACAACCCGACAGATGACGTGCCAAACAGAGAGCTATCTGTATCAGCCGTGAATGCTCTCTGTGTTTGCTTCATTAGGACTGATGGCGTTTAAACGAGGCTGCTGCTGTCAAAGTGAGCCCCCTCCGTTGGCACATTTACATATTTAATACGATGATATGATGATCCGTGCAGGCAAATGAAGATGTATGCACAGAATCACGTGCACGAACGACCGCGGCCGTGACAAAAGAATGCACATCAGATGGGGATGAGCGGACAGGGACGCGGACACACACACACACACACACACACACACACACACACACACACAGACACACACACAGATGCACAAATGCATTTTCACACGCTTCCACGCATATTCCTGAATCGCCCACATCGGCTTCCCACAGACACAAGAACACATACAATCCAAGCTAAGGGGTGTGTGTGTGTGTGTGTGTGTGTGTGTGTATGTGTGTGCGTGTGCGTGTGTGTGTTTGTGCGAGTGCGTTGCGTGGCCGGGCGCGGGTCACAACGAGAGCTCTGGTAAAGTAATAAAGCGGAGCCTGTTTGTGCCCTTTCCTCTCGGCATCAAAATGCTCCGCACACTCGCAGCGTCCGCACACTCGGCTCAGAGAGACGACTTGTGTCAGGAGAAGGACGGAGGGAGAGAGAGGGAGAGGGAGAGGGAGGGATAGAGAAGGGTCTCGGAGTGCGTGCTTTCATTACCAACAGCCAGAAAACTTGAACCCAAATAAATAAGTGTCTGGAGGGCTGAAAGATGAATGGGTGCCTTGCCAATTGTTAAACGCTTTGTCACTCCTCTTGTCACCACCCCTTAGCTATTCTAGAAGGTAAATCAAGCATTTTCGGGGCTTTTTTTCACTTTGGCCAACCCACTCAATTTTTAAGGTCCGTCATGTAAAACCCGCCTCATAGTGATTTATTATTATTATTATTATTTTTTTAATCGTCACAATCGCCCCAACCGATAGCGAAGACAAGGGCGACTTTATAGTCTGGACGGAGGGTGACTTCATGCTTCCTTATTTATTTATTTATTTTTCCTTCCCCCGGTCACAAATTCCCCGCAGGTGGTGTACAAGAACAATGATGTTCGGTTGGAACTGTCACGGCTGGCCAAGCAGGGGGATCCTAAAATGAAGGTGAGCTGCGTCTGCTGTCAGGGCCTTTCAGCTCGTGCACGTCCCACGTGGCCACAGAAGAAAACAGCACCGCCCCAAAATCCACCGACCCGCCTTTTCGCCGTTTGGCTGGAAAACACTTCCAACTTTATATTCACTGGATAAGGCTGCGATTTAATGCAAACCTTTTTTTACAAAAAAGACGCTTTCAAAGTGAAACATTATTATGTAGTGTAAAAATATAATATATGGAAATAAAATCAATACAATTATACAAAATTCTGTCTTACCTGACATAATTCTGCAGTGTAGGTGATAACAGTGGCTTAACGAAACGTACTGTAAATGGAGACGTAGTGTGGATCAGATCTTTTCAATCAATCAACCTCCATTTTTTTGGGAGATTTCCAGCTGAAAAGGATGAGCAGACGCGCGTAATTGCGCCGGATTCGGGTGCAGGGTCACGCCACACAAACGACAGCGCCAACGCGTCACCCAGGGAAACGTTGCAGTGACATTTTGTGTTGACTCTACAAGCCCTGATGTTACCAACCCCTGCTCCCGCGCCTCAGGTGAGCGGCGTGGTGGCCTTCAAGTGCGAGAGCGTGGCCACCCTGGACCCCGTGACCTTCGACACCCCGGAGTCCTACGTGGCGCTCAGCAAGTGGACGGCCAAGAAGGCCGGCTCCATCTCCTTCGACTTCCGCACCACCGAGCCAAACGGCCTCATGCTCTTCAGCCACGGCAAACCCCGACAGCAGCAGCGGAAGGACCCCCGCACGCCACCCACCATTAAGGTGAAAACGCCCGTCGGTTTCCTTTCTCAGGCATAAGAGTCCATGTGCTGTGTATATTCGGGATGCGGCAAAGTATGGAACCACAAAAGGTTGCTTTCCAAAAATAGAAGACAAGTTCTGGAGAAAGAATAGCGGAATGTGCCTTTAAATCAGGCGTGAGGTTGTTGCTACGCGGTAAACAACGAAAGGTTTAGCAACCAAACTGGTAATATGACCAGAAATCAAAGCTAAAGGCACGTTGAATTAAAATACGCAGAATTTGGCAGATCCATCATCCGACATCCAGGATGTCATGTGACACACGTCCGTAGGAGCGGTACGTCATTGAATTTCATTCATTTCAAAGACAATTATTTGTATTTTAGATTAAAATTTGAATAAAATAAATCCTGAAGTAGCTTGCTTCAAATCCTTGTATTTACTTATTTCATTATTTTTTCACTTTGGTCAAATACATGTTACAAAATCGTCAAAAATAATTAAAATACATTTAAAATACATCCAATTTATTTTAGTATTGCATAGAATATTTATTTTAAAGTACTACTTTCAACACTGCCCATCTTGAGCTCAGTATTGTTTTTTATTTGTTTTAATTATAAACTCTCATGTGTCATCTATATTCTATAATTAAAACCTAAATGACGATAAATCCGACAGCCGCCTCTGAATTAAACACTTGCCTCTTTTTCCGTCATTGCATCAACGTGCCAGGTGGATTTCTTTGCCATCGAGATGCTGGACGGACACCTGTACCTGCTGCTGGACATGGGCTCAGGAACCACCAAGACCCGCGCCATCGACCGCAAGGTCAACGACGGCGAGTGGTACCACGTGGACTTCCAGAGGGACGGACGCTCAGGTACGAGAGGAGATGTCGTCTGGGGTTTTCAAAAGAGATCGGGGGCTCAGCCCGAGCAGGCCGAGGGCGAGTGACGGAGAAAGTGTCCCCGTTACGCACGGCGCTTGTTTCGTTCCATATGGAAATGGGACAAAACATCCGTGCGACGCCGCTGCGTGATAGTCATATCGCAGTATAGTTAAAGTCCCTCTAAAGTGAATTCTGAGATTTGTTTCTAAACACATTATACAAAAAGGCTGAACGGTGGTGTAGTACTGAATTGTGGAGTTAGACCGTTAAACTGTTTCTCCCCATATCTGTGCTCTGCAAATCTGAAAATCATGCGTGAAATCATGCGTCGCTGACGTAGAGTGGTCATGCTCGGCATGGCCCCTCCCCTAAGACTATATAAACATTGGACCATCGGAAACGGAGCATCAGTGGTGAATTAAGCTGAAGGAACAGCCCAGAGTTTGGGATAAAACGCTGTTCTGGGAATAAACAACTGGAGTAAAAGGCGTCTTCACGGAGACCGTGAACTCATGCCACGGACGCCCTGAACACAAAAAGAACCGTCCCATCGGTTTGACCCTGCGGGGTTTGGTTATGTTAGCATTAGCTGCATGCTAGCAGGCCGCGGAGCCCCGACCTGGCCTGTGGAGGTGCCAGCAGGGGGCACCAGAGAGCTGCGAGTCCCTCAGCCAGACAGCGGCGCTTTGAGGTGAGCAACTAGAGACACGGGACTGGGTTCAACATTTAAACCAGGAATTTACTCCAATGTAAACCTTTAACACACTAAACGCGATTGGGCGTGGTTTCAGCGGCCACGCCCCAAGCGTTTCAGAGGGAACTGCCTTTTTTTTCACGATTTTGAAATGTTTTTTTACACGATTTTTTTTGAATCATTCAAATTTGGCTGGGTGGTTAATTACACATTTTTTTGTGATGTGACAAATGCAGAAAACATATTTATTTTTGCTTCGCAGGGACTTTAACAGTTGTCTTTAAGGCTGGATGGGACTTTCGGAACTGTGACTTATAGACTGTTCTAGCTGTTCTAACGCCTATTCCTACTATTTCATAATATCCACCCTACTAATGATGGTTTCTCAAATATATAATAATAATAATAATAAAAAAAATAATATATATAATAATCCCAAATCGTTAAATTATGGACATGAAGATATTCTTCAAAAAATATTCCGATGTTAGTTGATATTTTGTCACTGCCGCCCAGTCCGACTGTTGTAGCAGACAAAAAGGGAAGATGTGGAGGAGTGAAGACAGGGGAGGGGGGGATGATGAAGCGACAGAGAGAGAGAGAGAGAGAGAGAGAGAGAGAGAGAGAGAGAGAATTAGAGAGAGACATTTAGAGAGGCTGTCACCTCCCTCTGCTGTTGTTATTCAGGTGGGAGGACACAGCCAAATTTGTTAAAAAAAATAAAAGATGAAAGCGAGAAAAAAAACAAAAAAACCCAAATTAAACAAAGGGAGGTGGGAAGGTGCTATGGCTTTTCATTTTTTTTTCGTATTTTTCATGATAACAAAAACGTGATTAGAGGTGATAAACGGGAAGAATAAAACGATCACGACTGCGATGACGACGCCGATGAAAAGCTCTTCACACAATTTGAGGATGTGTCATGGTCGCGGTGTGTGTGTGTACCTGTGTGTGTGTCTGTGTGTGTACGTGTGTACGTGTGCGTTCGTGCATGCGCGCGCGTGTGTGTGTGTGTGTCTCTTCAGGAACCATCTCGGTGAACAGCGTGCGCACGGCGTACACGGCTCCGGGCGACAGCGAGATCCTAGACCTGGACGACATGCTGTACCTGGGAGGCCTTCCAGAGGACCGCGCTGGCCTCATCTTCCCCACTGAGGTGACAGCATCATACACACTAGATTTAGATTTGTTGATTTTATTTTATTTATTTTATTATTATTTTTTTTTTTTTGCTTTCTCTCTACCCCGCAGTAGAGAGAAAGCTTGTAACGATGGGAATTTTTAATGTAATGGAATAAATTGGCTTTATTATTCTTATTCTTTCTTTACGGAATCGTCCAATTAATTTTATTTAATTTTATGCCGTCTCTACACCCACAAAAAAAAAGATTAAAATTAAATAAATAAATAAAATACAAGAATAAATGAAATGCTGGTATAAAAGCACATATACATGATGAAAATGTAGAGATAAAAGTGCATATACAGTGAGGAATATTGTCATGACATTTAATGCTAAATCGTGATGCTAAAAAGGATTCAACTAAATGCTTGAATAGGAATAGTAAATGTGTCATGTAATTGTTTCTTTCTTATTGACCTTCATCTTGTTTTTTTGTTTTTTCCGGTCTTCCATTTCATTGATTTAATTGGTTTCAATTACGGGATCAATTTGTATCAATTCAGCAAATCAACTCTATTCCAGTTAAATTTGGAATCCCCACAGTTTGTGATATGTGAGGCGCGCAGTGAGTAAAGGGCTCCCTATTGTGATGATAACCTTACCGCTAGGGACGGCTACTGTGAATCGGTGCAGATTTTGTAATCGGTTCCAAATTGCCTAATTCAGCGGAATTGATATGCCGCCGCTCGTAACGATTCATCTTATTGATGTTGACAAGCTGGATTCTCCTCAAATACCCGCACAAATCTGCGGGGTTTTTTTCGCCCTGCTGGAGTGCCGTCTATCGCAACCAAAGATGTAATTTGGTGCCCAGGCCCCCGGCGTGTTGTGAATGCGGAGGAAAGTAAGCAATCAAAAGTTGGGGTCCGCTTCAGAAATAATCGGAGAAAAATCGGGCTCATCGTAATAAACATCCAAATGTACATCTGAACATTTTCATCAATTTAACACAATATTAAAGTACCAGAGAGCGGCTCTACGTGTGTATGTATGTCTGTATTATTTCGAGAAGTAATTATGAGACACAACGAGCGATTTCACAGCCATATCTTTTGTGAGAAAAACAAACATCACTCTATGAGGCTCTAAGTAGTGGCATTACCCCAGACAATTTATTTATCCAGCGGGAGAGAGATCGATAAAAAGGGTCAAAAATGGCATCTAAATCTCTAAATGTCATCTAAATCATTATATTAAAGGATGTCGGCCCTACTCGTCGCTGAACAGTGTTAGGCTTATATTGGCTTGTTTACTATAGGGATATAATATTTTATATTATATTATATGATGTTAGTATGCAGTCCGTTATAAATATATATATATATATATATATATATATATATATATATATATATATATATATATATATATATATATAAAATGTATATGTTTGGAAATATAATATACATTTTAGAATTATAATTACATTATTATTATTATTATAATTATTATTACAGATTTTATTATAGTTTTTTAATTATTATTATTATATTATTATATATATTATTTTTCTTCGAAACTCAAATCAAGTCCACTTTTTTTCCACAGCAGCAGTTGAATAGATTATTTTATGTTATTAGTAAATATTTAGTATTTCATGTTTACACCGTATGTTGTAATTTATGTCCTGTTGTTTTTAAGTTGTTATCTCAAACACCTTCCACCTTTTTCTAATTACTTATAGAATTATTTCTTTCCTGTTTGTTTTCAGGTGATAGGAGATAATTTTAGCCCAGTGGGGCCTGTTATCTCACCTACACAAAGAAGTTTTTTTTTTTTTTTTCTAAATCTGCCTTATGTGTTTTTATCAGTTGTTTTTTAGAATCATTTACTGTGCAAATAGGCTTTACAACATGTATAATGAACTACCCGAACTTAGCTAATCTTCACTTGACTGACTTGAATTCTCCCGGTGTGGTGTACAGTGTGTAATCGTGCCTCATCGTAACCCGCCCCCCCCAGGTGTGGACGGCCCTGCTGAACTACGGCTACGTGGGCTGCGTCCGGGACCTGTTTGTGGACGGGCAGAGCAAGGACATCCGGCGTCTGGCCGAGGCCCAGCGCGCCGTGGGGGTGAAGCCCTCCTGCTCCCGCGAGGCGCCCAAACAGTGCCTGTCCAACCCCTGCCAGCACAGCGGCACCTGCAGGGAGGGGTGGAACCGCTACGTCTGCGACTGCTCCGGCACGGGCTACCTGGGACGCTCCTGCGAGAGAGGTGAGACGCCGGGAGGCGCGGGCGCCGCGTCCTCTCGTCACGATACGTCCTTATTTTCTCGATGATCATAGATGAAGATATAGATACGATTTTAATTCCGACAAACCTCTCCGAATGCATCGGCAAACTAGAATCTGTAGATGAATTTCTACCGATTTTCACTTTTCATTCTTAACGTACTTTGCATCTCCATGTAGTTCAACGGGATTAACCTCCGTTGGAAGCTGGAACATTGGATTTTAAATTCATTAGCTGATAGTATGAGGTATAATGATACTGCCATTTTGAATTACAATTATAATTTCTATAAATTCTTAGATATCGCTGGTTAAGAAGGAGAACGAGAGAGAGAGAAAGCGAGAGAGTGAAAGGCTTTGGCGCCGAACTGGGACTTGTGGAGGTATAGAATGAGAAATGGGGAAAAAACGGAGAGAGAAAGACTTAAAAAGACTCACTCTTAGATTTGTGCCTTCCGCAACGAGGGCTGCACAGTGCATTTTTTATTTTAGTATTTTTTTTTACATTTTAATTCCCATACCCCACTTCCCCAAAAGCGATGGAAAACAGTGCGGGTTTTAGGGTGGAGGGGAAGGAGGAGGGAGGGAAGGGTGGAGCGATAAGGAGAGTGCTGGAGGAGGAAGAGGAGGGATGCAGCACGGGACGGTGAGGGGAAGGCGGTGACTGTGACCGAGAGGCGAGAGAGAGCGAGCGAGGGACGGGGGCTGACAGGGTGGCAGTTAGGGCTGGGAGGCAGTGGATTCACGGGGCTGGAACGGCCACATGACATCAGGTAAGGGAGGAAGAAAGGAGGGGGGGGATGGGTGGGGTTGCTGGAGCGAGAGAGAGAGAGAGAGAGAGAGAGAGAGAGAGAGAGAGACCAGAGCTTGGGTATGCAGACAGGGGAAGAGCGAAGTGGGGAGTGTGGGGGCAAAAAGAAGCAAAGATACACATGCACATTTATCAAAGTATAGATTGACGACCCAAATCGAAAGTATTTAAGTGATCTAATACTTACCAGTTATATTAAATACATTTTTGCTTATTTTGTTTTTATTTTATTGTTAATACTTTTTTGCCTTCTATTAATGTAAAGCACTTTTTGTTGCATGTTGTGTACGAAAGGTGCTTTTCAAATTAAGGTTATTATCATTATTATGATTATTATAATGATTATTATATAGACTATAAATTAAATATATACATTATTATATATACCATATATACTGTATATATATGTATATATATTTGCTGTATATATATACAGGTGTATACACATCTATAACACATATATGTAGAAACATACACATGTATAAACGTCTTTGCGTATAGATAATATACACAGTTGTGTGTACACAAATCTGGATGGTGCGCTTCGTATCCATTTCGCTTCCTCTCCCTCTGTCTCTCTCTCTCTCTCACTCTCTCTCTCCCTCTCTCTCTCTCCCTCCCTCATCCCTCGCTCCATGTGCATTGAGGGGTCACTAACTGGTGGTTCAGTGGATTAAAGGAAGCGCAGATGGAGAAACAGATGGAGAGAGTGATTGGCCATGTTTACGCCTTCTACCTGCAGTTTCTGCCCCCTCCTCCCTTCTCCCTCTATCTATCTCCCTATCTCTCTCTCTCTCTCTCTCTCTCTCTCTGCGTTTCAAATTTTTATTTTTATTTTTTGAAGTCGCCTCTGTCTCCTCTATGAACTAAGATGGCTGACCGCGCCCCTGCTCTGAAACCGCACTCTCTCTATCTCTCTCTCTCTCTCTCTCTCTCTCTCTCGTTTTCTCTTTCTGTGCAAGAGCTGTTGTTTTTCATTATTTATATACATATATATATATATATATATATATGTATTTTTTTTTTTTTTCTCTCTCTCGTCGGGTTGTTGTTTTAAATTTCATAAAGAGCAGCAGCAGCCACAGACGCATTCCCAAGGACACGATTACACATATCTTCACACATTCAGCCCCTCTCGCTGTTAGTCATGCTGTCTATTTGTTTATTTATTTATTCAGTTATTTATTTATTTCGCATTTCACCCCCCCCCCGGGCACTTCCACACATGAGTGTGTCGACATGCACAGCCACCCTCAACCCCCCCCCCCCGCCAGCCACCCACAACCCCACCCCCACCCCCACCCCACCTTGCCCCAACCGCTGTGTTTAAGCAGTCGTGAGTCAGGTGGCGTGGTGGAGAAAATGTAGTCAGCTGTCCCATTTGGAAACATGCACACTCCCTTCTCTCTC
>NC_137207.1:19655969-19658469 GCF_960531495.2 Zeus faber
GTGTGTGCGCGCGCAGTGCGCGCCTGTGTGCGTGCCTGTGTGTGTGTATGTGTAAGTCTATCAAGCTGTCTACCGTATGTGTCTCTCCATCAGTCTGTTTATCTCCATCAGTCTGTCTATCTGTCACCCTGTGTCTGTGTATATGTGTGTGTATCAGTGTGTGTGTGTGTGTGTGTGTGTCTCACTCCCTCTGCCAGTTACAATCTTATGTTCAGTTTCTCCGACGAGCTGTCTCTGACAGAATATACTCGTGTCATGACTGTGTCTGTTTGATTTTGTGTGTGTGTGTGTGTGCGTGTGCGTGTGTGTGTGTGCATGGGTGCGTGCGTGCCTGCCTGCGTCTGTGCGTGCATGCTCGAGAGAGAGAGAGGGACTCACAGTTTGGGTAACGAGTTTGCGAATGCCTATTTGGGCGATCCATTTCTCTGTGTTTGTGTGCGCACTTGTTTGTTTGTAGGTGTGTGTGTGTGTGTGTGTGTGTGTGTGTGTGTGTGTGTGTGTGTGCGGGTGCGCGTGCGCTTGCGTCAGCCTGTTCAGTGACTCCACAGGAGTGGTGTGATTTTTGCTGAGGGCCGGTTTTCCAGGACGGCCATTTTAGAGCAGAGTAACAGACAGAAGAGGAAGGTGGTAGAGGGGGCGGGGGGGAGAGTGAGAGAGAGAGAGAGCGATATTAGCAGGACAGGAGTGGCGGAGGCGCTGGGAAGAACCAAACAGCGGTACGTTTGAAGGAACGTCGAAAGTCGGCGACGTATAAGAGAGAAAGAGAAAGCGGAGGCACGGGGAGCAAAGCCGATGAGCGTGAGGTGTTTCTGCCGGGGGGGAGGGGGGGGGGGGTCGTGAAGCGGGGGAACAAAAATACACAAAGAGAGGAAGCGAGCAGGACGCGCGCAAGGTGTGGAGCGCCTCAGTGCCGGCTACATGAGCGCTATGCGGCGCTGCCGGCTAATTACTTCTCCTTCACGCTGGAGACAAAAGAGGTGTCCCTCTGCTCCCCCCCACCCCCTATCCCTCCATCCCTCCATCCCTCCATCCCTCCATCCCTCCATCCTCCATCCTGCCGTCTGTCTGACGGATTTCCTTTGTTTGCTCACTGTTGCTTTCCTAACAGTGCGTGTGGGAGTATGGGTAGTGTTTCATTCTGTGGATGTACTGTTTGTTTATGTGTGTGTGTGTGTGTGTGTGTGTGTGTGTGTGTGAGTTGAGTACGTGCCTATGCATTCTCTCTGTTTCATTGCCAATCTGTGAAAGTGCTTTTTTCTTTTTCTTTCTCCTTTTCTTTTCTGTGTGTGGCTGTGCGTGTTCTGTGTGTGGCTGTGCGTGCGTGTTGTCACGGGTGGAGCTGAGTCCCAGCTCAAGTTTAATTCCCTCACGTGGAGTTTCTCCCTCTGGTGAGCGGGGGGGGGGGGGGGGGGGGGGGCGTGGAGAGAAAAAAAGGAGAGCGAGAGGAAGGGAGACAGGCTGCCGCTGTTTGCTGCGACGACAACGAGGCGGTGAAATGGACGACTGCGGTTGCCATGGAAACCCAACTAGCCCCGCGTCGCCGTTGCTATCTCACACGTCTATCGGCCAATTTTAGACCCGTTGGCTCAATGAACATTTCGGTAGGCATTCAACCTCCCTGGCACACGCCGCGCCCACATTGAATTATATATCTCATATTCAGGCAGAAAAGGGGAGAGAGAGAGAGAGAGAGAGAGAGAGAGAGAGAGAGAGAGAGAGAGAGAGAGAGAGAGCGAGAGAGCGAGACAGCGACAGCTTACATGTATTTAAAAGCCAGGCGCCAGTGAAACAGTCCACTCAGCAGCCATAGCAAAATGCCCCCGCACGGGCGGAGATTGGAGACTGATGAGCGGCGAAGAAGCCGTTTGTTATTCAGAGCGGTTGAAATATGAAAAGGGCCTCCATTGCTTTTCATTGACTTTATTTTATTTTATTTTTCCAGGTGTTTTTCTCTGTCACCTTGTTGTAACGCCGGGCCTCTTTGCGTGGTTTCGGTCCTGGAAATGATGGAAGATGGACGTTTTCTCCTTATCCGTCTCTTATCTTCATAGCATTTTTCACTGATGTTCAACACGACAGACAGGGTTCCTACCCGGTCCTTGAGGTCCTTCAAGCGCTTGAATTTAAATTTTCCAGGGATTTTTTTTAGTACTGGTGTACGTTGAAAATAGCCCAAATCGAAATGTAATGAAGCATTTTTCGGAATTGTATATGAATAGTAGATGACAATGAAATTAATTATATAAATATATGGATATAATAGATATTCTTATATAAAAAATAGATGATAAGATTGAGATTATATTATATTTTAATTAGTAAAGATCACTTTGAAAATATTTGTTTTGCGTAAAGTCCTTGAAAATGAAAAATAAATGCTCAAAAAAGTACTTGAAAGGCCTTCAATTTTATTTTGTAATGACAGAGTGAACCCCCGGCACTAGTAGCCCAACACTAACCACTGAATCCAGAGGCATCCATGTGTGTGTGTGTGTGTGTG
>NC_137207.1:19663469-19673469 GCF_960531495.2 Zeus faber
TAAACCTGACATATTTAGTCTGGGTTTAGTTTTACCTTTCCTTGACACTTAAGAGATTATCTACTTAGGTATTAGAATGTGGTACTGAATGGCGCAATTTGGTTGATACAGTAAAAGTACTGTATTTTGATACACAGGTATTAGGGATGCAATGGTACCGTAAGCTCACGGTTCGGTTGTGGTATCTTTCTTTTTGAGAAAAATGTTGTTGTTTTTTTGTTGTTGTTTTAGTTAAAAGGTGGGACGGGTTCAAGTTGATTGGTGGGTTTTTATAATTTGCTTAAGTTCATCTGATTTGAAGGGAGTTGTCCAGGATAGTGGATAATTCAAATATAAATTTCCGTTCATTATTTATTTATTTATTTATATAATATTTTTTAAGCGTTTGATAATAAAAACAGTTATAAAACCTATAGTACTATAGTTAGGTATTTTTATGTAGTACAGGTATACACAGTATTACTCACACATAAGTAATAATAGTAAAATAACTTATTGAAATACAACCTCAGTCAGACCAGTGCACGTGTGTCGTCGCTTTGTGAACCCGGCGTGACCGTGGGCGCGCTCCTTTTCAGCCAGGGCACCTCCCGGCGAGGGAGGAGCAAAGGCTCTCTCTTACATAGAGGGGGAACGGCAACTTAAACAAAACACACAATATAAAACTGTAAAACCTGACAAAAAAAAGTTTGTAATAAAGAGGGACACGGGGGGTGGGGGGGTGGGCTTATCCCCAGGGGGTCATTTTCTGACTGGACACCTCGATTGATTGCACTCATACGAAAATATTTCTTTGTAGTTTTATTTTGTGTTTCTGTGGCAGAAACACAAAATAAAATACCATATAAAATACCATATAATACCATCCCTAACAGGCATCATTTGCTCTGGAGTTAATTTTGCGACAGAACCTGAACTTTGACACTTAAGGGTGCTGATCCGTGACTGAATCTGGCGCTAACGCTGCGCTCTTCCCCCACCGATAGGCGACCTGTACATCGGCGGCTTGTCCAAAGAGATGTACAGGGATCTGCCCAAGCTGGTCCACTCCAAAGAGGGCTTCCAGGGTTGCCTGGCAACGGTCGACCTGAACGGCCGTCTCCCCGACCTGCTGGCCGACGCCCTGACGACCACGGGACAAGTAGAGCGGGGCTGCGAAGGTGAGAGGAGAGGGAGAAAGAGAGAGAGAGAGAGCTCCCTGAGGAAGGAGAGTCTGGTGGTGGTGACATTTATTTTAAACTTGTTGTCTTTGTTTGTTTGTTTGTTTGTTTGTTTGGTTGCTGCTAACCCTCTAACACAGCGTCTGCTCTTTTATGCCAGTCGTAACTTCCCTTCATTTTCTTTTCTGCACACGTTTCTGCTTCCCCCCGTCACACATGCGCACATTCTCTCTTTCTCTCTCGCTCTCTCTCTCTCTCTCTCTCTTTGTCTCTCTCTCTCCCCCATTGACATCAGAGGCATCTCTGGTCTTTGACTAACCATCTAACTTGCTTTGCTTGTTTGCTTTTTTTCGTTTGGCCGACAAAAGTTGCGTTGATGAAAGCTGACTTGCAAGGTACATAGCTTTGGTGTGTGCATATGAAACACGTGTGAGCGGAGGCAGGCGTGTGCGACTGTTTCGGGGTGTGTACATGTGTGTGTGCGTGTGTGTGTGTGCGCGTGCGTCCGTGCGTGCGTGTGTGTGTACGTGTGTGTGTGTGCGTGCGTGCGTGTGTGTCTACGTGTGTGTCTGTGTGTGCGTGCGTGTGTGTGTTACAACTTCCCAGTGGTGCCCAGTGTTGTGTGGATCCCGGTGATCCAGAGTCAAAGGTCAGAGGATGACCCGACACTGACCTGTCCTCTCCTGCCACAGTGGTAGTGACATCATCACAAACCGCTTGAGTTTGACCACTACCTTCCTCTCCCCCAGGCCGCATCCGACCGGCCGCATGCTCACTAACCCCCCCGCCCACCCCCCACCGAGCGCTAACCTCATCTCCGCCCGATCCCAATACTCTACGACCTGTGGTTCCTTTAATACCATCGTCACACATTCCCACTCATCTTCCACTGAGGACGCATTGAAAACGGTCATACAGCGAACGGCCGGTGTTTTTCACTGCAGTTTCGTGCTGGAGTGCCGCCCAGCAGAGAGTATTGAGGTTACAGGCCGTTTTTTTTTTTTTTTTTTTTTTTTAAACATAACTCTGCCCTCTTATGTTTAACTCTTCCTGCTGTTCCCATCCCTCAAATCTCTCCCCACCGTCTGCATGCTTGCCACATGCGTGGCTCCCATCAGCGACGACAAGGTCAACAACAAGGTCTTAATCACCGCTCCAGAAAAGTTTGGAAGGTGGAAAAGTATGAAAATCACAAAGCTAGTGAATATGATTCTTACTACGACTACTCCTGCTGTCTGCCGATACTACTAATAACTAATAAATATCACTAATAACGTTTCTCCACCATGGTAGCCTGCCCCCACTCTATTCCACTCCAGAAGGTGCGGGTGTCACTTTTAATGTCTTACAAATGTTCAGTGCCAAACTCACTGGGCCAAAGTTAAAAAGCTCAAAGGGTAAAATCCCTTTTGTTCATTGTTTCCTAACCCTTCGCGCACGGCTCCTCCTTGTATCTCTGCAGGTCCCAGCACCACCTGCCAGGAGGACTCCTGCTCCAACCAGGGGGTTTGTCTGCAGCAGTGGGAGGGCTTCAGCTGCGACTGCAGCATGACCTCCTTCGCCGGGCCGCTCTGTAATGACGGTGAGCCCCCTGGTCTGAGCTCAAACCGCTCCATAGTCTGGTGTTTGCATGTTGAAGCCGATTGGCCTTGCTGGCTGCATTTTTACGCAGTCGCCAGCAGGGGGCAGTATCACCTGTTCAACACTGAGCCGTGCTAGAACGGCAACGCACACAGAAAGCAAGCGTTAATCCAGCATAACGTACGACCCTTTCCCCCTTAAAAGAAAATGTTTTGCTGTCCCAAGTTGAAAACAAAATGTGTGTAATTTCCCAACGACTGAACATTCGTTAAGAAAAAGTCTCGAAATAGGTAAGATAAGACAGATACCCAGCGGAGAACCTCTGTGACCCGTGGCCTGCGTACGCGCATCCACCCAAAGTCTGCTCTGTGCTCCCCCCCAGCCGGGACAACGTACATCTTCGGCCGTGACGGAGGCGTGGTGGTCTACACGTGGCCCCCCAACGAGCGCCCCAGCACCCGGGCCGACCGCCTGGCGCTGGGCTTCAGCACCCAGCAGAAGCACGCCATCCTCCTCAGGGTGGACAGCGCCACGGGCCTGGGCGACTACCTCCAACTGCAGATAGTGAGTCATTCTCATCAATAAAGATGCGCTGCGTTCCAAACCGTCCACTCATTCATTCCCCCTTTCCCACTACGAAGTAAAATCCATACCGTTCTCAACACAGGGATAAGTGTATCAAATATTTAATATGATATACAGTGTTTAAATCGGGCACGCAAATTACTTTTAAAATCACAATGGTTAACTGATCTGTGCATATATGTATATATATGCAAAAGATGTATCTATGTTGAGATCAATATTTAAGATTAATTTATTGTATAATTCTCTAATTACAAGATAAAAATGTTGAATAATTCCCTTGATGTTCGATAACATAAGAAATAAGATAAGATGGTACGTTATTAGGAGCTTTTCCTCGCCCGGATGAGGGCTCAGACGAGGGGATGCCGGTTTGTGGAGCCCTTTGAGACCGTATTGTGATTAAGGGCTGTATAAATAAACTTGACTTGACTATTTATGCCCGTGACAGCAGCTCAGTGATAAATGTAAAGCAAGATTATATATAGATTATATATATATGATATAAAGTGATAAAAGAAGTCATAGACAGCTCAAGAAATGTATTTATATACAATGCAGCCCCCTTAGGAGAAGACAAAATGGCAAGTGGCCCGTAGCTAATATGAGTTTTTTTAAACCCCTGATTTACACCATTTTGGGAAAGTTGAACTTAATTTCAAGGTGCATTTCGGATCAGTGTATAGATTTTCCAAATGGGTTTTGGAACACTCTTCAAAATGGACAACACTTTGATAAGTGATGCATTAGGAGCATTGCCAGATTCGTTTCAGCCACTGACCTATTTGATTTCCCTCCCCGCCCCCCTCTCCTCCGCCCTCCTCCGCCCCCCTCCTCCTCCTCTCTCAAGGACAAGGGCAACATTAGGGTAGTGTTTAACGTCGGCACCGACGACATTAACATCGAGGAGAGCTCAAAGTTTGTGAACGACGGGAAATACCACATTGTTCGGTTTACGCGCAGCGGAGGCAACGCCACGCTGCAGCTGGACGACCTGCCCGTCATCGAGCGCTACCCGTCAGGTAGGCCCCGCCCACTTCGCTCCAGCCCACCAATCCCCGCGACACTTTCCAGCCACGGGAGAGCCAATCACGTGCCGGCTCTCACCGACACCCGCGTCCTGATTAACAAACCTCGTTTGTGTTCCTATCCATGTTGATATTTAAATATAAGCTGTGTTAAGAATGTAATCCCTTGTTTTATGATATATGTGTATGACATGTAACATGTGTGATGATATGAAATATGAATGTTTAAACCATATAAATGAGACATTTATTATAATTATAGCCTTGTTCTAGTCAACCATGTTATGTTGGGCTTGTTAAATAGTGTTAAAGGTAATTTATGTATAATATTCAATTCAGCTTTTAGTTGTTTTTCCTCATCATAAAAGAACCAAAATAAGCTGGTGCATTTTTTGCCAAACAATAATTTAAAAAGATTCTTTGAGTTAAATGTATAACTAGAGAGAGAGAGAGGGAGAAAAAAAGAAAAATAAGAAAAAATGGAAAAAGAATGTTATTTCTTGAACGTAGTCCTTGGTTTCATATTTCTTTTTCTATTGTTTTGTTTTGCTATTTCTTCCTAAAGTTGTAAATCTAAGGTAGTTCATCGCTCACGCACTGACGCCAAGGTTTTAGATAAAATGCCAAGTGCTAACTGTTGTGAGGTTTGTGTGAGGGTTCTTCCTGTGCAGTCTGTAACTCTAAACCCAGTCACTTTGTGGGCAGCTCTAACGCTATTTCCCTGTGCTCTTGCAGATGTTAACCCCTGAAATGTCTCTTTAAATTCAAACCCAATGAACAGAGAGTAAGAGTCCGCTCGCTTTGCTGAACCTAGCGGGATCCCGCCGGGTTCTCCTTTCCTTTTTTTGGAATCCCCTCCCCCTCCCCCGCTCCCGCACCCCCCTCCCCCCCCCCCCCCCCCCATCTCGACTCGAAGGGCGCGGCCACGGGGACGCCTGACGCCCGAGCGGACTGTTACTTTCTTTTCATTGCTGTTGTTTTTGTATCCAGCTCCTGTACCACGTTGGGATGTGCGTAATTACTACTGTGTTTTCATCTCTAAATTAAAGGCAACATTGATAACGAGCGCCTGGCCATCGCCAGACAGCGAATCCCCTATCGGCTCGGTCGAGTAGTTGACGATTGGCTACTCGACAAAGGTAAAAACCCTGATTAAAATTCCTTAAAACTTTCAGCTTTAAAAAAAAAAAAAAAAAAAAAAGAAAAAAAAAAAAAAGACAGTTGAAGTACTTTACTGTGCACCATCAACTAACATCTAAAAATCTAAATCCATAACTAAGTATTTAAAAGTGTAGTGTGTAATAGTGTGTAGGTAAACTGTAGTGCCTGTGAACGTATCTTGTTAGTGTGTTATCTGATAATATCCGGTTAAAGGGACGTTGGAGAGATATAAATGTAAATAAATCAGAAAACGGCCAACAAGTACAGTACGGATAAAATGTGCTTAATAATGTTATTTATTCTTTAATATTTTGTTAATCAAATTGTAAACTTTAAAGCATTTACTAAAGATTACACATGAAAGAGAAAAAAAGAAAACGACGACAACTTTGTAATCCTGTTAAAGTACAAAGTACTGTGACACGTACTGTAAGAAGAATTATGTAAATTTGAGATCACTAATAGAGTAATTTAAGTTCTCCTCCTAAACTGCGGCAGAGCTCCTTAAATTAGACTCTAGTCCCTTTAACAGTGAGCAATACCAGAGCTTATAACCTGTGCATGCTTCATAGGGCTGTCACAGCAGTCTACAACTCCCTCTCTCTCTCTCTCTCTCTCTCCCTCCCTCTCCCTCTGCCTCTCGCCATTTCAAACACAACGTTGTACCGCTCAGCCGTCTCCATAGCAACCATATGTCAGGGACCCTCTGACACCCTTCATCTGCACCCACCACCACCACCACCACCACCACCACCACCACCCTCCTCTGCCTCCTCCATCCCTCCCTCAGTTCCTCGCGTCTTCATCCTCTCCCTGTTTCGCCGACTCACCGCCATACCACTCTGTGTTTCGTGTCCTCTCTCTCTCTCTCTCTCTCTCTCTCTCTCTCTCTCTCTCTCTCTCTCCCTGTCCCCCCCCACCCCCCCTCCCCCCACCCCACCCTCCACAGTGCACCACTTCGGCTTCGATCCGCTCTGCCATGCTTTCTCTGTCCCATCTTCTTACCATGGCTCGGGGATGATAGATTGTATAAAACGGAGACAATTTTTGCGCGTGTATGTCCGCATGTATGTGACCACCGCTATGTATGTGTGTGTGTGTGTGTGTGTGTGTGTGTGTGTGTGTGTGTGTGTGTGTGTGTGTGTGTGTGTGTGTGTGTGTGTGTGTGTGTGTGTGTGTGTGTGTGTGTGTGTGTGTGTGTGTGTGTGTGTGTGTGCGCGCGCGCGTGCGTGTGTGCGTGTGTGTGTGCGTGCTCACACGTGTGGGTGTGTGGCTTGATTTGTGTTTGTGTGTCTGTCCACCTACTTTCTTCTGCCTGTGTGTCCGCCTGCTTGGGTGTGTGATTTTTTTTTTCCGCGTGTGTGCATGTGTGTGCTTGTGTGTGTGTGTGTGTGTGTGTGTGTGTGTGCGTGCGTGCCCGTGTGTGTGTGCGTGTGTGTGTGTGTGTGTGTGTGTGTGTCCGCAGGCCGCCAGCTGACCATCTTCAACAGCCAGACGACGGTGCGCGTGGGCGGGGGCGAGCGCGGCACCGGCATGTTCCAGGGCCAGCTCTCGGGCCTGTACTACAACGGCCTGCGGATCCTCAACATGGCCGCCGAGGGCCACTCGCATATCCGGGTGGAGGGCAGTGCGCGGCTGGTGGGCGACATGCCGTCCTCCTCCATCACGCCGCAGTCCAGCGCCGCCGCCGGGGGCAACCGCTCCGACTCGGCCCCCTCCATCAGCGACATCACCACCACCACGGCCACCAACCGCAAGCAGGGCACCACGCAGCAGGTCGGGAACCGCTTCAAACCAGAACATGTTAACTGGGGCTGTGTGTGTGTGTGTGTGTGTGTGTGTGTGTGTGTGTGTGTGTGTGTGTGTGTGTGTGTGTGTGTCTGTGTGTGGCGGCGGCAGCGGCTAATTAATGAGTGTTAATGTGCTGTGATGAATTCCTTTTTGTCCTCGCTAAGAAGATTAGCGAGCAGGCAGGCCACCGCCCAAAACCCTGCGAGTTAGATGTGCAGCTAATCACTGATTCACATCATCCACATGACACATCACATCCCAAATTACACCACGGCTCAGAAGCCCACGCCGGGCCTCACAATATGCGTTTGCATTAATTGGAGCCAAATAACTCCTCCAAACTACTAGAAAACAGAAGAAGAAATACAGAAAAGGGGAATCTCACACAATTTTACAAGCAGCACAACATTGAAATTTCGTTGAAACTAATTTTGTGCAATCTGACACTGAAAAAAGAGTTATAGTAATAATAATAATAATAATAATAATTAGACAATAGAGACAATCTTTACCTTAAAATAACAGCTTCAGAATCATTTTGATGGTACACTGACTTGTATATGGAGATATACGGAGAATGGCACCTCTTTCATCCCCCACCCCAGAACACCGGTTCATGCACTATGTAACCTCTGTGTTCGGGTACGAAACCGCGGGAAAGGTGTGTTACGCTTTACGGCACTATGTCACTTGCTTGATGTTTGGTTCTGGTAATAACAGTTCTTTTGCCTGGTAAAATCTATTAAAAAAATGTTTTTTTAAAGTATAAACTTGGCGGTCAAAATGCCCGGTAATAATGCTCGTACAAAACAGCTCCACCTCCCCCACTCTGCGGGCGAGACGGGCCAGTGGTGCGCCCGCCGCCCGCACCTCACCCGGCGCCCGCCGGTTCAATTTGCTTTGCGCCACGGGGTTTGTTTCACCCTCTGACTCGTGCGTACGAGCCGATCTGTCAGGCCGAGCACATCTGGTACCTGCACCCACTACGGCAGCAGGGGGCCGATCCCCGCGCCCCTTTCCGGAGCCGCGGGGAAAGAGGCTCCTCACTCCGGCGAGGTCCGTGCGTGGGTCGCTGGAACCTGGGTGTACATTATATCTGCGTATGTTACATAGACTGTTATGGAGACGCGACCGATAAGGTTCAAATTTGACCGGTAAAATTAATTATTTTCGGACACCGGACCGAGCTTTACAACGACGGCGTGAAAGACAAAAACATTTTTACTGAGAAACTGTAGGGGTGCCAAATCCCAACTATTAAAAGTTCCATAGTACTGCTTTAATGCGGCCCACTACAAAGCTTAGTTAAATGTTTTTTTTATCCTGAACAGGTGATTTTTTTTGTGAACAATGTACAGTGCCATTGTCTTGCTGTTGTTATTATTTTATTGCGGTCACCTATTTGCTTTGATGAGAGCTGCTGTGACACAGCAGTTTATCAATAATTAATTTA
The DNA here is from genome assembly GCF_960531495.2 of Zeus faber. Classification (NCBI taxonomy): domain Eukaryota; kingdom Metazoa; phylum Chordata; class Actinopteri; order Zeiformes; family Zeidae; genus Zeus; species Zeus faber. The sequence goes on from NC_137207.1 coordinate 19,672,229, forward strand.
GAGTTAAATAGAATATACCATTTTTTTTAATGATAACTTGTCTCTTTCATGTCTCAGCAATTCATTAATGCGGTGTAAAAAAAAAAAAAAAAAAAAAGACACTGGAGAAGCCGTCGTGGTCGCTGTCCCGCTGGTGGTTTCAGTTTGAGACTGAACTGGTTTTTAAATGATCTAATGAGGCAGAAAACCCTCCGTGCTGAATTCCCCGCCCAGCAAATTACCACAAAGCCGCATGTTAACGGAATCATCTCCGGAGCCGTAATGCACGCAGAGTAAATGCATGCAAATTGGGCGCTCTGATGTTGTTGACGCTGTTGATGTTGATCCTTATTGGCGGCGGCTGTGAAGGCCGTGTTTCCGAATAAACGATCAGCGACTTCCCCGCCGACGTTTGTCGTCCTTGTTGTTGTTCTCCATCGCCACGGCGACGTCGGGAAGCTCTGAGTGGGCACTCGCGTCGTCTTTAAATCCTTAGTTTCTGTGCTATTACGGCGTGTGTCTGCACCACATTTCTCATTCCCAAGCAATACGAGTTGCCATGGCGATAGTGAACCCCTCTCCCAGCCCCTCTCTCTCTCTCTCTCTCTGTCTCTCTCTGTCTATCTCGCTCATCCCCCCGCCCTCTTAGCCTCCCATAGAGAATAACTCCTCTGTGTATAAGCTGCCAGCTGTCTCAGACATAAATAATGGAATGCAGAGAGCTGTGAGCTAAGCCACAGGCATCAATAATGGATGCGAGTGCTGGATGGATGGAGCAGACCGTATCACAGGGCTTGTTTTCACACCTCTCTCATCCTGTTCGTCGGGTGTTTGCGCAAAAAAGCTGTTTGCTAAGAAAAGATTGGCGCACACATGCGTCGTGTGCCGCATTTTGGGAAGATTTGCTTCTGGTTCTCTGTGAGCGGGCAGTGAGGTGCTGATGCCAGCGCTGTGTCTGCGATGCTCCAGAGTCAATATCACTGTATGGGAACTAGGTCAGACTCCATATACCGCAGTGGGGCTGTCGGCGGTGTGGGTGTGCGCGTACACAGTGTGTGTGTGTGTGTGTGTGTGTGTGTGTGTGTGTGTGTGTGTGTGTGTGTGTGTGTGTGTGTGTGTGTGTGTGTGTGTGTGTGTGTGTGTGTGTGTGTGTGTGTGTGTGTGCGTGCGTGCGTGTATGTGCACAAAAGTGAGCTTGATCTATTCCACCAATATCTATTTCTATCTATTTATTAATTATTTATTAAGAATCACCATCTTCT
>NC_137207.1:19675969-19678469 GCF_960531495.2 Zeus faber
GATTCTGACGGGGGCATCAGGGCAGAATTTATTGGAAACCAGAGGCGGGGGTAGTCAGGCAGCCAAAGTTATGAGTGCCCCTTTATTTTTTAGCAGTGTTTTGTGCGATGGAGGCAGGGTGGCGGTTCTTCTAGAGTATAGCCTGGCACGGTGATGCTTCCAGCAGGGGGACTGAGGACCTGCGTGAAGCCAGTTGGAATTGTCGCCCAAAGCGTTCCGGGCGAGCTGCGACTGAAGATTAAAAAAAAGAACAAAAAAAAAAAACGTTGATTCCATTTTGACTCAATTCCATTCCGGCGGTGGCCTTTCTCAAGACCCCCCCCCCCCCCCCCCCCCCTTCTCACTCGCTATCTCTCTCTCTCCTCTCTGTCCTTTTTATTCCATTGGTTAGTAACGACTACTGCAATGCATCACAATCCAATTTTAATTTAGCGCTGCCGTTGATTCCCCGGCGTGGCTAAAACAAACTGGCTCTCTCACACACACACACACACACACACACACAGACGCGTGCACGTCACACACAGGGGGACATGCACGGTCGCCTCTCTGGATGTTTTAAGTTTTAACAGTAGCTCATAAATATTCAGGAGCACATTGCAGTGCCGCCAAAGTAAAGACAAGCCGCAGCTCACTTTGAAGTCCTCCCCGTCATCTGCTCTTCTCTTGTTCTCTCTTTTCTTTCTCTCGCATCGCCCTCTTTTGGGGGTGGGGCTGGGGGGGGTTCTTTGTCAGTCCGCCTACCTATCCATCGTGAGCTCCCACATGCACGCACACGCTCCCTTCGGCCGCAGCGGCGGAATCGATGCGCCGGTCCCTGCTGAGCGCAGCGCGCTCCGTGTTTTATCAGCACCCCTCTGCCGCCCCGCATCATCTCCAACAACCTGAAGTTAGAGTTTCCATGGCAACAGGAGGAAAAGCAGTGATGGAGGGAGAAGAAAGGGTGCCTTTCTTCTCTCGCGTTGGAATGGAATGGGAGAGGGGGAGGAGGGAGGGAGGAAGGAGGGTGTCGGTCGGTGCAGGTTTGGATGTTGAACGGGAGCCGTTGCTGACAAATAAAATTAGGGGTTTCGCGACGTATCTCCACTTTACTTGGCTGCCACTCGGCTGGAATTCCAAATTAATCTGGGTCGGGTGAGGGGGGTGGGTGGGGGGGTGGGTGCTCCACAACATTCCCACCGTTCAAGCCTCCGGCGCGCCGCCCCACTCCCACACGCCGGAACGCTCCAGCAGAACATCTGCCGATGGAGAGAGCAGATAGAGAGATCAGAAAGCTAAATAAAACAACAATGGGGAGGCGGAGGCATGAGGGGGAGGAGGAGGTGGAGGAGTTTGGGCGCAGGGTTGGTGGGGGTTAAGAGGAGGGAGGAGAAGCATGAGTGCATCCGTCCCAAGTGGCTGTAAAAACCACAGCTGGTAACCTGACGAGCTCTCCTCCTCCTCTTCATCTCTCTCTATATAATATCTGTCTCGGTCTGTTTGTCCATCCCTTATGCCGCTTTACACTGAATCCGACAAACGACAAGATCTCTATGTATCCATGTTTCTGTTTTATTGGGGAGGGCTACAATCAATGTGTTTGGCAGTGACATTTATACCCGAGCGACATTTTGCAATTTACCAAAATAACTTGGACACAGTAGTTGATTTTTCTTTTGTTCCGTTTTTTTTTTAATTGTAATAAGCAGGAACATATAAATCATTACAAACAAAACTATCTTGAGGGGTTAAAAAACACAGTAAAGTGACAGGCAGGTTGTTTATTAACGTAATCGTCTTATAATTGAAAGCCAATCGAACTAATCGCAACCCTTTTATAAAATCGTTTGATTCCGCAATCATCAATTTTAAAGCAGTGTTAGAAATGTCACGATAAATAATTATACGTGTGTTTCAATCAGTTTGTATGAACTGTGTAGCCCAATTTTTACGAGTAATGTTCAGTGTCACTAGACGGCTCTTCTGCAATAGGTGGACATTATTATTATTATTATTATTATTATTATTATTATTATTATTATTATTATTATTAAGCTATTAAAGCTTGTATTATGATAGTGGCGTAAAGTGGACAAAATTATTATATTATTGTTAATCATGAACTAAAATGTCAGCCATAATTAACTATTTTTTATTTTCTGCTGGTAAACGTTTAATGTCATTTAGCAAGACGCGCCATAACTATTTCACATAATTCATATGATTAGAATGAATGTGTTTTTCGACCGCGGGTTAGGCTAAGACCCGACTCGGCTTCATCAAAGCACTGGATTTTTCTGTTCGGAATCTGGTCCATCTTGTCCGGCCCAAGCGTCCACTAGTGCAGGATTAAAAAGTGGAGTGTCGCACCTCGCTGCTCTGTGGCGCCCGTGGGAGCGTCGCACGAGCACGAGAGGCAAACCGGGCAAAAGCCCCTCGTGCCCGGGACGCTGCAAAGGGAGCGGCGCAAAAGAGAAATAAACGGGAAGATGAATCCCAGTATCATCACACCACCATTTCC